>NC_052571.1:1169675-1769675 GCF_016699485.2 Gallus gallus | reverse complement strand
AGGCACAATATCCAAATGTTGAAAGGGGCAGAGGTCCTTCCTGTAACTAAAACCAGGAGACCCACACCACGAACTTCTCAATCAGGACCCATATGGGTATCCCAAAAACAAGTTTTTACTGACTTAATCCAGGCTGGGGTTCAATTTGCAAAAATTGAGCACCAGCTCAATCATGTCCTCCTCCAGCTATGGAGACAGTTGAAAGACAATCAAAAATTTCAAAATTATTCCAGGAAACCTGGGGTGAGAATTATTGAAAAACTACCAACAACAACATGGAACTTGGAAGATTTTCTAGTTCGTAGTAGAAGAAAGAAGCCTCCTCAGGTGATTTGGCTGTTGTTGTATCCATGTTGGATACAACATGGCTGGCCGGTGAAGTCCCCAGTGACTGGAAAAAGGGAAACATTACTCCCATTTTTAAGAAAGGGAGAAAGGAAGACTTGGGGATCTACAGGCCAGTGAGCCTCACCTCTGGTTGGCGGCCCTGCACATAGCAGGGGGATTGAAACTTGATGATTCTTTTCAACCCAGGACATTCTATGATTCTGTGATTCTGTGACTTAGATTTTGGGCTTGTCACTACTTTGGAATCTATCTCCATTTCTTTTCAATAAGGTATTTGAAACTGAATCACATTACACAATCTATCATGCTTAAATCCCAGCCTATGTTACCTCTGTAGCCAATACTAAAAGAAGGATACAGGAGTAAAGGAAAATTAAATGTTTGGATTTGCAAAAGCTTATTTTCAAAGAAGTCCAGAGAACATGAAAAGACAGCTACAGGTCTTCAAGCACACAGAAATTAAACATTGATTCTATTGATTTAAGACTTTGTTTTGATATAGGTTGGTTTGCTTAGCAATAGGGATTAGTACATTAGTTTAAGAACCAGTATATTATTTTAGCAAAAGCAATCCGTAAGTAATAGTTCTAAAACTTTCCATTTCAGCTTTAGTGGGTGAACAGTCTTGTTTTTCCTCAATAATTTTGCACTGGGGACATAATAGATTACTTTTATCTTCTGCCTCAATGATTTTGCCTTGTGAGAAGTACTGGAGTCACAATAGAATACTTTTATCTTTTGCCTCAAAACGTGCAAGGACATTTTCCTCGGGTTCCACATACATTGTTTTTAAAAAACGTGGTTCACTATGGCCTAATAAGCAACAGAAATCTTCCAAACTGGGGAAAAGTGAATGAAAGTGAGTCAAAGGGTTCAGTGATGAAGCTGATGGTGAAAAAAGGGGAAGAAGTAGGTGGGCACTCAACCCCCCCAGGTACCACTGAGCATGCCCAGAGACATTAACACATAACTATGAGACCTTGAAAAAGAGTGAATATGTATGCCAAAGTACTGCATATGTATGTCTTAACTGTATAAATGTAGAACCTGAACTCTGAAAGCATGTGCTTCCTTGTCAAGTCACCCAGTGCACATTGTGAGGAATAAAGGAATGCCACTTTCTAACACCACATAGGAGTTTTCTGTTTTCTCTGTTTTCTTCCCAGATTTTGGATGACAGTATAACAATTGCAGTTCTACCGCATAGCTTTTCATCAGTTTCAGGGAATGGTGGAATCTTTAATCAATGAAAAAACAAATGAAATATTTAAAAGGTGAAAGGGATGTCTCATCTACTAGTTGCTGAGAGACTGTTTTGGATTAAGTCAGAAGACAGCGAAGCACCACTCAACCATTCGCATACTCCCTCATCCAAGTGGGATGTCGGAGATAATATAAAAATGGAAAAACCTGTGGTTTGAGATAAAGAAAGTTTAATAGGACATTGTCATGGTTTTATGATTTTTGGTTATCAGTATTCCACATATAACATCATGTAGTGCACTGGGAGTTAAAGAGTTAATGCTCTAGTAGTGTGGATTGTGGATAGTTCTGGGTACCTGTCCCAGGAGAGAAGAACTACATCTCCCAGAGGACTGTCCACTGTTCTGTTACTGTTTTCTGCTCAGAGGGAAAGATAAAAACCATTTGCAGATCACGAGACACCCCTTTTTCGATCTTCTGGCTCGTCTCTGTTGAGGGTGCTGTATTGCCTTAGCTTACTTAAAGTAAGGCCTTCGGTTTTCGGACACTCTCATTTTATTTGATTAATTAGCTTCAATTGTATGATATTGTAATATACTGTGTTATCATGCATACCAACATCTTTTTAGTAAGTTTTCCTCCTCAGATTGTTGCCACTGTTTTGCTTTTAGGCCCATCTCCCTACCCTTTTGTCATGGTTTTATGATTTTTGGTTATCAGTATTCCACATCACATCATCATGCAGTGTACTGGGAGTTAAAGAGCAAATGCTTTAGTTCCGGGTACCTGTCTGGAAGAGAAGAACTACGTTCCCCAAGAGCCTCTTTGAGTACTGTTATCATTCCTGCTCAAGGGAACAGATATAAAGGCGCAGGTCATCTGACTCGGGCTCTCTTCTCGTCTCGCCGTGTTCCCTGCCGGATCGGCTCGCTACTGCTGTGCCCGACTGCACGCAAGGCTTTAGTACTGGCGTAAGGCCTTTGGCTCTCGGACAATCTTTCTCTCAATTATTGTTGATTTATATTGTATTATAGTGTGTTATCTTACATTCCGATACTATATTTAGTAAATTAGTTTGTTTCTCCTCAGATCGTTGCCTCTGTTTTTAATTATTTTGGGGTGCCCTGTTTCCCTTCCTGGAGGCGCGGATTTTGCAAAATCCCTCTGTCCCACTAGTCACGGAACCGGGCCGGACCAGCCCTTAAACCATTGACACCTTTTCCCCTTTTCCCTTTTTCCCAGGGCGTGAGTCCATGGGTCCCCCCACCGCATTAGTCACAGAACCAGGCCGAATCAGCCCATAAGCCGCTGACATTCTTGGTGCACAATGCAGGCATACGCTGCCTTGGAAGAAAAAAGACTTACTTTTAGAACGAATTTCTCTTTGCGCACAGAGAGCTTAGAAAACTTATCATTACTGGAGGTACTGAAGTCCAGGCGGACTGCCAGTATTCTAGGATATTTGTAAACTTTTTGAGTGCTGCTAGCTTGCTTCTGAAAAGAGAAAAAAAAATGCTTTTTCTTTTAAAACTGCTCTTCAAGGGAATGCATTCCATCATTTTTTCTTTATTAATGCTCAGAAGATGCTGGGCCTTAATTAATTTTGCCATTCTTCTCTATCTATATATAAATATATATAATCAATTGAAAACACTAATGGAAATACCTACCTGGTATCTGCATACAACGTGGCATACAACACCACATGCAAAAATTTCGAAATTATCCCAAGAAACCTGGGGTGAGAATTATTGAAAAACTACCAACAACAACATGGAACTTGGAAGATTTTCTAGTTCGTAGTAGAAGAAAGAAGCCTCCTCAGGTGATTTGGGCCATGATGCCTGAGCAACCTGAGGTAAAAGACCTAGCCATATGACAGATTATGGCATTCCCCAAGGGCCTCCAGATGGGACCGGAGGCCCTATGTTTAGTTGACAGTGTTTTGGTCCCAAAAGAATATTCAAAGGGTTATGGCATTGGGTGATACACCACGCTAGATTCATCGATAGAAACATCGATAATCTATGGGGATCCAACAAAATTTAATGGGGATAGAGTGATGATTGGTGGCTGTGAGGGACAGACCATTCCTGTCACCCAAACGTGGTTGAAATTGGGGGTTGGGCGTCTCCCACCCCGTGAGTGTAAAGTGTCTATTGCCCCAGTCCCAGAGTACATCTTGGGCATAGACATTTTATGGGGTCTGGCTCTCGAGATGACTGTTGGAGAGTTCAGACTTTGACAGAGGTGCATTAGTGTCCGAGCAGTGCAGGCAATACTGAGGGGCCATGTGAAGCATGAGCCCATTCGCCTGCCGGAATCACACTAGATTACTAATGTGAGACAGTATAGACTCCCAGGGGGGCAAGATGAAATATCAAGGACGATGCAGGAATTAGAAAAAGTTGGGATAATAAGACCTGCGCATAGCCCATATAATTCCCCCATGTGACCAGTATGAAAGTCAGACGGCACATGGAAAATGACAGTGGATTATAGAGAATTAAATAAGGTCACGCCGCCTGTTCATGCGGCCATACCCAGTATTGCCTCCCTAATGGACACATTGAGTAGGGAGGTAAAAACCTACCATTGTATCCTAGATTTGGCAAATGCCTTCTTCAGTATTCCAATTGCTGAAGAATCATGAGATCAGTTTGCATTTACATGGGGAGGCAGGCAGTGGACCTTTCAGGTCTCGCCACAGGGGTATGTATATTTGCCAACATATTGCCATAACCTAGTGGCGCGTCATGGTTTTATGAGTTTTGGTTACTGGTATTCCACATCATAACGTCATGTAGTGCACTGGGAGTTAAAGTGTTAATGCTCCAGTTCTGGGTATCTGTCTGGAAGAGAAGAACTACATCCCCCAGGGGGCTTTGCAGTCAGAGAGGAGATATAACCTCTGGCAAAGTCACCTGATGTTCCTTTCTTCTCCCCTCAGCTCTCGTCCCAATCGCACGCATCGCCTCAGCTTCTACTGTAAGGCCTACAGCTTTCAGATACTCTTTCTCTCAGTATATTTGATTTATTAGCTTCAATTCTAATTATATTGTATTATGGTGTGTTATCTTGCATTCCGATACCGTATTTAGTAAATTAGTTTGTTTCTCCTCAGATCATTGCCACTGTTTTTAATTATTTTGAGGTCCCGTTTCCCTTTTCTGGAGGCGTGGATTTTGCGAAATCCCTCCGCCCCACTAGTCATGGAACCGGGCCGAACCAGCCTATAAACCATTGACAGCGTGACCTAGCTAATTGGGGAAAACCTAATTATGTTAACTTAAACCATTATACTGATGATCTCCTGTTGACATCTGACTCAGTGGTGGCAGTAGGGCAGGTGGCAGATTCATTAACTGTCTATCTACAAGAAAGAGGATGGGCTATAAATCCTCAGAAGGTGCAAGGTCCGGGCCTATCTGTGAAATTCCTGGGGGTAGTTTGGTCAGGAAAGATTGCAGTACTACCCAGTGCGGTCATAGATAAGGTTCAGGCATTCCCAGTCCCTACAACACCAAAGCAGCAGCAGGAGTTCTTAGGTATGCTGGGATACTGGCGTTCCTTTATGCCTCATTTAGTGCAGCTGCCGAGACTATTTTATAGACTCATGAAAAAGGGGCAACTGTAGGCCTGGAGGAGAACTGAGCACAAGGCTTTCCAACAGGCAAAACTGGCAGTTAAACAAGCCTAGGCATTGGGTATACTTGATCCTATCCTCCCAGCCGAATTGAACATTCATGTCACTCAAGGATGGCTTTGGCTGGGGCCTGTGGCAATGCCAGAGTTCTGTTTGGACCCCCATTGGATTCTGGTCTCAGGTCTGGCACAGAGCAAAAGAAAGATATAGTATGATTGAAAAACAGTTATTAGCTGCCTACTCTGCATTACAGGCGGTAGAGCCGATAACCCAAACAGCTAAGATCATAGTTAAGACCACCCTGTTGATTCAGGGGTGGGTGAAAGATCTGACCCACCTTCCTAAGATGGTGGTGGCCCAAGCACAAGCGGTGGAATGATGGGTTGCCTATCTTAGCCAGAGGAGTAGTCTGTCTTCATCACCGTTGAAAGAAGAACTTCAGAAGATCCTAGGCCCAGTGACGTATCATAGTGATGCACCAAAAGAAGCATTGGTTGCTCCACCAGAGAGGAGTCCCGTTCAGGAGGGGAAATATCCCATTCCTGAAGATGCCTGGTATGTGGATGGGTTCAGCAAGGGCAACCCAAGCAAGTGGAGAGCAAGTAGCGTACCATCCCTCCACTGAAACAATCTGGTTTGAAGTGGGAGACGGTCAGAGCAGCCAATGGGCAGAACTGCAAGCTGTGTGAATGGTTATAACCAAGGAACTCGGTGATGGTATCCTGAATATCTGTACAGATAGTTGGGTTGTGTACCATGGGCTCACTCTTTGGATTGCACAGTGGGCCACCCAGGAATGGACTATCCATGTCCGACCAATCTGGGGCAGAGATATGTTGTTAGACATATGGAATACAGTTAAACACAGGACTGTACGTGTCTACCATGTTTCTGGTCACCAACCCCTACAGGCACTGGGAAATAACGAAGCCGACACACTGGCCCGAGTTTGATGGATTGAGAATTCACCATCTGAGAACATCGCCCACTGGTTACATCAGAAGCTACGGCATGTTGGATAAAGACAATGTGGGCAGCTGCTAACGCATGGGGGCTGCCTATACAACTGTCTGACATCACCCAGGCATGCCGAAGACTGTGACACTTGCTCCAAGATGAGACCAAGATGGTTGCCCGAAACAACAGCCCATCTTGCTAGAGGATGCAATCCTCTTCAGTGATGGCAGGTTGATTACATCGGGGCCCCTCCCTTGATCTGAGGGTGTGAGATATGCCCTGACCTACATTGACACAGCAAGTGGGCTAATGCAGGCCTATCCAGTGCCAAGAGTGAACCAGGCATATACTATCAAGGCACTCACCAGGTTGATGGCCGCCTACCAGACACCTCAAGTCATTGAGAGTGACCAAAGGATGCATTTCACTTGCACAATGGTACAGTGCTGGGCAGAAGAAAACATTGAATGATGATTCCATTTGCCATATAATCCAATGTGGGCAGGCCTTATTGAACGCTATAAAAATGTTCTTAAGTCTGCCCTGAAGACAGACTCTCAGTCCTTGCAGGGGTGGACAAAGAGATTCTACGAAACCCTGTGGGACCTGAAGAAAAAGCCTAGAGACAGCAGACCGAGTGCCCTGACGCTGCTACAGGCAACATGGGCCTCTCCACTTAGGATCCAAATTATGGGAACCAATAATCAGGTAAGATCCCAAATTGACACTGAAAATAACCTTCTGCTCCCTGCCCCTGCGAACCTAGAACCTGGTACCCATAGAACAGAATGGCCTTGGAAGGTTCAAGTAGGTCCAAAGTGGTGTGGCCTACTTGCACCTTGGGGGAGATTATTGGGAGTTGGGAGATCTGTAGTCCCTCTCGGTAATAGGTACATGGCTTGTAGACATCGTGATCAATACTCCGATTTTCATTGCTAAGGGGACTTTTTGCCTCGCCTGGCACATGGCGAGGTGCTAGATTCCTTGAATTTCAGGTGTGAAGCTTTCAGATAAGAAACTGGACCAATCACTACAAGGGAAGTCATATTCAAAAAGACCTACCTATACACAGTGCATGTCCAAGAAGGAGTGGAAAGCAAGAAGACATTCACGGAATTAGTTAGCATAGGACCACCCACTGTCTAGAATAAGTTAGCATTTCTCGCTTTGCAGAATCATGATTGTGCATCTTGTGTGGTATAAATATGTCTGCTGAAGAACCACTAGTTGCGCAATTGGGGCAGTGTTAGCCCCATGCGCTGGTGTGCACCTTAAACTAATAAAACTACCTTCATTCTGACTCTGAGTCAGAGCGTTGTTCCACGGGTCGCTATGATTCTATACCATTCACCCTAGCAAACTCCCATACCCCTAGAAGAAATAGAAGGACTTTAGGAATACTGTTCAACGAAAGAATATATATAGATTCTATCATTGTACCTAGAGGAGTCGCTGATGAACATAAAGCAAGGAACCACATTGGAGATGGGTTTGTGTGTTCACTGTTTTAGTGGGTAATTGTTAATAAAAGCATAGATTGGGTCAGTTAATTCTGCCCCTCTCCTCTGCTCTTGTGAGACCCTACCTGTAGTACTGTGTCTGTGGGACAAAGAAAGTCATTACCTTGCTAATGAATAAACAAGCTCAGCAGTAACTTGAGCCAGATGTAAACGCACACCAGGCGCCTGGCTCCTACATGTGACCAAGTTGTTGTTGCGCGGGTATAAAAGGTTGTAAGCACCTACAATGAAGGTTGTTCTTAGGTCTTTGTTCTGCACCAGCAAGTGAGTCCACACCTCTCTTGCCGCACCAGTGGGGGAGCTTGCAGCTCTCTTGCCACAATTGGCGCCTGAACCGGGACGCAAAAGGCAGACCGGTCTGGAGCAGGGCTAGAGAGAAGCGCCGGGCAGAGACCCTATCAGAAAGAGAGCTGAAAGAAGCTATAGAGAAAAGGGCTGAAAGAAATCCTATAGAGAGAGGGCTGGAAGAGGCCCTATCCTGCTGAAAGAAGCACAAGACTGAGAGAAGTCTTATCGTCCCCAGCTGTTCCGTTTGCCTTTCGCTGGACGAAGGTAAGCGATTGCATACGATGGGGAATAAAATGACCTCTGAAACAAAAAATGTCTTCGTAAAATTGTGGGACGCATCCACTAGAGTTGATAGGATGGTGTCTGGGTTGCTAAAAATCTTGAGGGAAAAAAAAAAATTTGAAACCTTATAAAGTCATACAGGCTCATTATTGGCTGCCTCCGACTCATTCGAGGATGAAGGAACCACTGGCTTCTCATCGGGCTCACCCGCTGTGCCATCAGCTCCTTCATTATCACCGCTGCGGGGGGTCCTCGCGGCCTCCTCTCCCGAAGGTCCTGATGACCCTTTTGATCCTGGCCTGATAGATCTTAAGGAAGAGCCAGACCTGTTTCTCCCCGATCTGCGTGATATATGGGCGCTTATTCAGAGGGAGGCTGGAGACGCAGATATGTTGAGGGCTTTCCCTGTCATGGCCCCGGGACAAGAACCGCAGTGGGAGGCTTTGTCGTATAGTGTCCTGCGAGACACTGTGTGGGAATCAAAATGGAGGGGGTTGGCACAGATTCAGGCAACTGAAAACTTGCTGCAGCGGAGAAACCCCTTCGGCCTGTAAATGTGAATGCCTTGATGGGGGAGGGAGATTTCTCCACCCCAGCTCAACAGCTGCTAATTGCTGCGGAGGGATTACAGCAAGTTAAGCATTTGGCAATGTGTACCCTCCGAGCTGTACCAGAGGCTGGAAAGCAAAGGCAGTCTTTTGTTAGTATTAAGCAACAGCCTCAAGAACTGTATATGACATTTCTGGATAGGCTTAAGAGCTCGTTGGAAAAACAGGTCGATAATGAGCAGGCAAGAGCTCTTGTATTTCAACAGCTAGCGATTGAAAATGCCAACACTGACTGTGAAAAGGTGCTGCATGCCCTAAAGAATCCCACTACTGAAGAATTTGCACAACAAAAGGCGCTGGAGTGAAAGCTGTCAGAGCTCAGCAACTCGAAGCAAAGCTTACAGACCCTGAGCCTATGGCTCATTCACTGCTGCAAGAGGAGGAGAATCAAACCTCCAGGCTTGGTGATCGTCAGCATGTGGGAGCAGGAGCTGTGGAAAGCTGCTGCTGAGATGTATGCTTGTGTTTGGACTCACACTCATTAAATCTGTTGGCGTCTGAACCTTTTAGCTGTTGTAGCAGTTGTTCAATGCTCCAGAAAATTCTAAGATAAAAAATCATGGTATGCAGATTGAGACACTGAAAGTATGTTTGAAAGTTGTGCTGTCTGAATTCAGCTGAAAGTGGTGAAAATACATTGCCTTGCAGATATGAAGTAAACTTCAGTAAATAGATTACTGATTTTAAAAGCTGTTATTTTCTATAGTAAATAGTGTAGTTTTTCTTACAAGAGAGGGAATCTTTAACCCAGGTCATAGAATCTTATTCAAGGTGAATGCATGTAGCTAAATTAGAAAACAGTATTTGCTATAAAATGACGTGTGTTCATGTGCAGTAGATTGGCAATGTAGGAAGCTTTCTCATATTTGGTTGTATAATCCAACTTGACTGGGTGAATATCTTCTGGTGTTTAAGAATGTAATGTGTATATTTACAACTGTATATCTTACCTGCACCTGCCTGGCTTTCATAATTCTGCTTCTGAATATGTAATTTCAGTGTTTTAAAATATAGTAATAATAGATTTCCCTATTTAAAAAAAAAAAAAAACAAAACACAAAAAGAAGGGGAGTGCAGGTATGACCCCTCAGGAAAGAATAGCTAAAGCATGCTATGTTCTTAACTTTCTGAATTGTTGAAAAATGATAACCTGGGGCCGAGGCTATTCTTGTGTTTCAACAGGAACAAGTCCGAGACAGGTACCAGCATGATGGGTCCAGCCATCTCATCATTTGCTGTAACAAGACACACTTTGCTTGTCAACTGCGTCACGAAGGTACCAGAAGAATTGGAATTATTGGGATCGGTTAAAATGGACTATTGTTTGTACTTTAAAGAACCAATTGTTTGTTCAGTGTGTTAATTTTAGTTTAGCTGCTTATGTTTCTGAACAGCTCCTCTTTTTTAATTAATAGAGAAGGGGGAGATGAGGGACAAAGAAAGTCATTACCTTGCTAATGAGTAAACAAGCTCAGCAAGAAGGGACAGGCTACTTGGGGAGATTACAAGGAAGTTGCTAAGGTATGCAGGGAGGAAGTTAGGAAGGCAAAAGCCCAACCTGAACTCAGATTGGCCACTGCAGTAAAAGAGAATAAGAAATCCTTTTACAAATATATCAGTGGTAAGAGAAGAACCAAGGAGAATTTCCATCCTTTACTTGGTGCAGTGGGGAATGTGACCACTGAGGATAAGGAGAAGGCTGAGGTCCTCAATGCTTTCTTTACATCTGCCTTTAATAGTCAGATCAGTTATCCTCAGGGCACTTTATGCCCTTATCTGGAAGTCTGGGATGCTATGCAGAATACACCCCTGGTGATTCAGGTGGAGACAGTTAGAGAGCTTCTCCTCCATCTGGACTTCCACAAGTCCATGGGACTGGACAGGCTCCACCCTCGGGTACTGAGGGGGCTGGCGGGGGTGATTGGCAAGCCGCTCTCCACCATCTACTAGCGCTCCTGGTTATCTGGAGAGGTCCCAGAGGATTGGAGGCTTGTCAATGTCACTCCCATCTACAAGAAGGCCCGTAAGGAGAATCCGGGGAACTACAGGCCTGTCAGCCTGACCTTGGTACCAAGGAAAATTATGGAACAAATCATCTTGGGTGAGATCACACGGCACATGCATGGCGTCCAGGAGATCAGGCCCAGCCAGCATAGGTTCATGAAAGGCAGGTCGTGCTTGACCAACCTCATCTCCTTCTACGACTGGGTGACCAGACTGGTAGACGAGGGAAAGGCTGTTGATGTAGTCTACCTAGATTTCAGCAAAGCCTTTGACACTGTCTCCCACAGTATTCTCCTACAGAAGCTGGCAGTCTGTGGCTTGGACAGGTATACCCTTCTTTGGGTAAGGAACTGGCTAGAGGGCCATGCCCAGTGGGTAGTGGTTAATGGATTTAAGTCCAGCTGGTGACCTGTTACAAGTGGTGTCCCCCAGGGGTCAGTACTGGGGCCCATCTTATTTAATATCTTAACTGATGACCTATTGATGAGTGTACCCTCAGTAAGTTTGCAGATGACACCAAGTTGGGAGGTGTCTGATCTGCCTGAGGGTAGGGAGGCCCTTCAGAGGGATCTAGATAAGTTGGATCACTGGGCTGAGGTGAATGGGATGAGGTTCATCAAGACCAAATGCCGGGCCCTGCACTTTGGCCACAATAACCCCATGCAGCGCTATAGGCTTGGGGCAGAGTGGCTGGATGACTGTGAAAAGGAAAGGGACCAGGGGTTGTTGGTTGATGCTTGGCTGAACATGAGCCGACAGTATGCCCAGGTGGCCAAGAAGGCCAATGCCATCCTGGCCTGCATTAGAAATAGTGTGGCCAGCAGTAACAGGGAGGTAATGATCCCCCTGTACTCAGCACTGGTGAGATCGCACCTTGAGTACTGTGTCCAGTTTTGGGCCCCTCACTACAAGAAAGAAATGGAGGCCCTGAAGTGTGTCCAGAGGAGGGCAACAAAGCTGGTGAGGGGTCTGAAGCACAGGCCTTATGAGGAGCGGCTGAGGGAGCTGGGATTGTTCAGTCTGGAGAAGAGGAGGCTCAGAGGAGACCTTATTGCTCTCTGTAACTTCCTGAAGGGAGTTTGTGATGAGGAGGAGTTTGGCCTCTTCTCCCAGGCAACAAGCAGGACCTGAGGAAACGGCCACAACGTGAGGAAACGGCACTGAGTGCATCCTCAGTAAGTTTGCAGATGACACCAAGCTGGCTGGAAGTGTCGATCTGCCTGAGGGTAGCGAGGCCCTACAAAGGGATCTGGACAGGCTGGATAGCTGGGCTGAAGCCAATGGGATGAGGTTCAACAAGACCAAATGCCGGGTCCTGCACTTTGGCTGGAAGGCTGTGTAGAAGAAATGGACCTGTGGGTATTGATTGATGCTCGACTGAACATGAGCCAGCAGTGTGCCCAGGTGGCCAAGAAGGCCAATGGCATCCTGGCTTGTATCAGAAATAGTGTGGTCAGCAGGAACAGGGAAGTAATCATCCCTTTGTACTCAGCCTTAGTGAGGTTGTACCTTGAGTACTGTGCTTAGTTTTGGGCCCCTCACTGCAAGAAAGACATCGAGACCCTGGAACATGTCCAGAGAAGGGCAACAAAGCTGGTGTGGAGCACAAGTCTTATGGGAAGCAGCTGAGGGTATTGAGATTATTTAGTCTGGAGAAAAGGAGGTTCAGGGGAGACTTTATTGCTTTCTATAACTACCTGAAGGTAGGTTGCAGTGGGGTGGGGGTCAGCCTCTTCTCTCGTGTAACTACTGATAGTACTAGAGGGAATGGCCTCAAGTTGTGCCAGGGGAGATTCAGGTTGGACATTAGGAAATACTACTTCTCCAAGAGAGCGGTCAGGCGCTGGAATGGGCTGCCCAGGGAGGTGGAGTCACTGTCCCTGGAGGTGTTCAAGAAACATTTAGATGTTGTACTGAGGGACATGGTTTGGTGGGAAATATTGATGATAGGTGAATGGTCGGACTGGATGATCTTAGAGGTCTTTTCCAACGTTGGTAATTCTTTGATTCTAATGCTGTCAAAGCTGGAGGCCACCAATGGAACCCTGACTTAATAGAAATGCAAAAAGCAACAGTTATATAAATAGAAAAGAGGAAGAAATTATCGGGAAATAGATCTTGTTTTTGCCTTACAGTAAGATGTTATGACTGTAAAAGGTCCAAAGGGGTGCCATGAAGCTCTGATACACGATAACTTTCTGCTTGCAGAAATGAAGACCTGCGTTTTTGAATAACATAAGGGGATGTACTGGTAAAAACTGGTTCTGTGGTTTGAATGATAGCCAGAGGGGAAGGTTAACTATGAGAGGTTATCAAAGCTTACCATAATGGGTAAAAGCTAAAATGAGAGGAGAATAGGGAGGGGTTAACCAAGCAGTAAACGGGAAGAACATCTGCTGAGGGAACTAGAAGTGTTGGATAGGCTGTAAACCCTGGGGTACTTGACCAGTGAGGAACAGGGGAGGGATTTTGCACCGGGAAGTAGGAAATATAAACTGTCGTGTTTCTCCCCTCCTTGCACTCTCTTTTTTTCTTAAGATTGCTCGCTATTGCAAAAGCATGAAATAAACTGGGATTCATAGCAAATTCTGCCTGAGCCTGGGCTACTGAATGTGAGCACTTCTCACATTATTTATTGTTTATTGTTTCTCAACAAGGACAACTGCTTTCAGAATGACTGGCAATGCCCTCCTCTGATGGCAAGAGGAAATCATTGCCCTTCTGCATACTAAATTCTGAATGTGCATTAGAGGGAGAGTAAGTGCAACACTGGGACAAAAAAAAAAACAAAAAAAAAACAACATCTAGAATCATAGAATCGCTAAGGTTGTAAAAGGCCCACAGGATCATCCAGTCCAACCATTCACCCATCACCAATGGTTCTCACTAAACCATGTCCCTCAACACAACATCCAAACGTTCCTTGAACATCTCCAGGGTGGGTGACTCTGCCACCTCTCTGGGTAGCCCATTCCAGTGCCTGACCACCCTTTCAGAGAAGTAGTATTTCCTAACGTCCAGCCTGAACCTTCCCTGGCGCAGCTTGAAGCCATTCCCTCTAGTCCTATCACTAGTCACACGAGAGAAGAGGCCGACCCCCAGCTCACTACAACCTCCCTTCAGGTAGTTACAGAGAGCAATAAGGTCTCCCCTGAGCCTCCTCTTCTCCAGACTGAACAATCCCAGCTCCTTCAGCCGCTCTTCATAAGGCCTGTGCTCCAGACCCCTCACCAGCTTTGTTGCCCTCCTCTGGACACGCTCCAGAGCCTTAATGTCCTTCTTACAGTGAGGGGCCCAAAACTGGACACAGTACTCGAGGTGTGGCCTCACCAGTGCTGAGTACAGGGGGATAATTACTTCCCTGTTCCTGCTGGCCACACTATTTCTGATCCAAGCCAGGATGCCATTGGCCTTCTTGGCCACCTGGGCACACTGCTGGCTCATGTTCAGTCGAGCAACCATCAACACCCCCAGGTCCATTTCCTCTACACAGTCTTCCAGCCACTCTGCCCCAAGCCTATAGCGTTGCCTGGGGTTGTTGTGGCCAAATTATGAAGATCCTTAATTATGAAGATCATCCTTTGTCTTGATTTGACAGGTCCAAGACAACTAAAATTCTTGCATTTCTCATTTAAATTACTTTTCCAATTTTTCAGTTATTTTCCCAGTGTAGGAATGGAATGTTGTTTCTGCATTAGAACTAACAAGATAAGTATTTTACTAATAGTTCTTTTTGGGGAGGTCTTTTTACTTCATCAGAGGTCTCTGATAGTCTTCACGTGCTCAGCAGATAGGTGATGTAATTTATACTCACAGAGATTAGTTAGATGGAGTAATTTATAGGTACAAAGACTGCAGCTCCTGTCTATCCAGCCATCTGGAATACCTCTGAGCCTTGAGTTAAAGACAAGTTAGACATCCCACTCCTAAACAGTGTGACAAGAATATCAATAGGCTCGTTATGTTGGAAGACTACTAATTTTTGGTGCTGGACAGACAAGACCTGAGTGATAGAGAATTTAAGGAGGAGAAGTAAAATAATTAGCAATATATATGTTTAGACAGCATCAATTTATGTTTAGCCAGTATCCATATGTTTAGTTAAGCATCGGGAAGATTTGTGAACCTGAAGTACTCAGCCAATGAGGAACAAGGAGAGGAAAAGATAAGCATTGGGTAATAGGGCATAAAAGATGTAACACTGTCTCTGCAGGAGTGCTCCTGCTTGCGGGACACCCGCCATTGCAATCATGAATAAAATCTGCTTTTATCAGAGAGACCGTCCTGATAAATTATTTGGATATTTCCAATACCAATATCTATTCAAGAGAGAAAACTGGAAAATATAGATTTCTGGACTGCAGTAAAGCTCAGAGAAATTAGCAAACATTCAGTAACTCTACTCCTTAGATCAATTACTACTGTCTAGCTTTGGCATTTACTAGAAGATTTAACAGAAAATTAAACAACAGCTTAATGTTATATAGGCATTAAAAATAAAAGTGAGAAAAAAAATTGAAAATAAATTTGGCTCCTACTGTAAAAGTACTTTTTATCCATCACAACTAAATGGAAACCCAAACTTTCTGTACAACATTATAAATAAACCCTTCAAGTTATTCTTACACACTTGAATTACTTTTACCTTTATCCCTCAAATTTGATAAATTTAGTTTTACCATAGGAAAAAATACCTTCTTTGAAAATAGCTCCTCCTTACTTTCATACTATGATCTCATATACCCTTGTTTCAAATACCATTGCAACACATGTCAATAATCTTCTTCTGTTGGTAATGAAAGAGGAAGGAAATCACCCTCAGAAAAGATGGGCAAAACCCATCTCCATAGAATGGCAGCCTGGCTTCCTTCACCAGGGAAACAGCAACAACTGAGATGCTTTAGGGACACGGCAGCAATTTCTTTGCCATTAATAACTCAGGCCTTGGAGCAGCAAAACTGTCTTATGATGCTGTATAGGAACTGTTGAGTCATGGCCTGAACCACTCTTCTAACTGTACATTTGTTAATTGTACAATGCTAACTCTAAGCACTGTTATTTTAGTGTCTCCAGTAGCACAAATCATTCAAATGCACTGACATACATTAGCAGCTTATTCTGTGAAAGAGCAGATGCAACTGTAAGTTCATGAACTAAAGGTAGACGTTTTGTAGCTGCATGACAACCATTCCATGGCAGCCAAGACTAAACAAACCAACAGTTTGAAAAGGATTATCAATTAAGGACAGCCTACTGAATATGATATAGTTTTAGGGAGAAATAGCTAAGATATCACTCCACCTAGAAACCTCACAATAGAGCAAAGCATGGTGCATCTCACATCCTTTGGAAGATGGGTGTTCCTACAGCTTTCACTTCAAGGCCAAACATAAAACGTACAACTGATTTATCTAAACTAAGAAATTCTATGGCAACTGCTTTCTGAAGGTGCAGGGCATCAGTACTGTCTTAAACTTTAAAGCAAAACATAATTCAGTTAGACCTTCAGATTCTCAAAGTAGTCATGTAAATTTGAACACACCTAGCACTCAAAACTGAAAATCACAGCCTTGCCATTACTCACTTAAAAATACCACAAAACATGGGGAAAAGTGCATATTTCTTCTGATCCTAAAAAGGGATTGCACAAAACATGCAGCTCCAGAAAAATGTTAGAGCACAAAAACTGCAAGAATCGCTAAAGTTAAGCATTCATTTTTGATGGCAAACCTAAAGTAGTCTCCAAATCTGGCATCAGGGAGGATTTTCTCTAGGGGCATATTAGCACCAACCCTAGCTGCTTTTGTCCTTTTTTCCTTCCCTTAAGTACTAAAAAGGGATAACCTGTTTAGAACAGCTGGTATGTCCCATTCATACAAATTTGTCTCTCTAAATGCAAAGGGAAAAATTATAGATAGAGAATAGCTTCATTTTGTTAAGATTAAAAGAATCTAACTTGGTATATTTTCTAGAGATGAATATAAACTTGTATCAGAAAAATTCAGAGTGGTTTTCAAGGCAAAAAAGCTTTAACACTATTAGTTTGCTCGTGGCAACAGTAATTAAATCTCTCAATCTATGATTCCTTGCCTAAATTTAATATACAGAATTAAGTTTTAAATGAGAAGCAAAGTGTTGCTAATAAAAAAAATTAAGCATGATCCTCCTGGAAGTATATTGTACTATTTCTCTACATTATATTATCTTGTAAGATATTTTAGTTTTAAATTTTCATACAAAAATGCATCACTAATCCAGAAAATGACCAAAATATCAATAAATATGAACTCAAAGTAGACCACCAGGATGTCACAACATTTAAAAAGCAGCCAATGTAGGTCAAAGTGCTAGTGAAAAACTGCTGAGACTGAGTACTAATAACAACTAAGGCAAAGACGTAATTTTCCTCAGGAAATACCTTTAGAACAATGAATTTAGTATGCATAACAGAAAAGAGTAATAAAAAGGTCATCCAAGAAAGCTTTATGTCTCACCATTATTGTCATGAATTTTGTGAAGTTCCTACACTTAAAAACTTTAGATATCAACAAACAGTTGAGGTAGACAGTAAAAGTTTATGCATTAAAGTGTAAAGTGTAAATATTTCCATATTCCTCCATTTTATCAGTGCAATTTAAAAAGGCAAACCAAAGAGCTTCAGATAATTAATCATTCCAATAGACTAAAGTCTTCAACCATTGTTGCTGAGAGTTAAACACCTAAAGATCAGCATGTGAAATTTACCATTTAAACAGCAACAACATGAAGAATACCAGCTCAGCTCTAAACTGTGGAAAATGCATTCACATATTACTGTGACAAGTTGGAAGTGTTCATCAGTGCATCACTGAAGTCACACCTATCTTCTAGCATGAGAAGTCTCATACAGGCCTCCAAGTAGACTCTGCACTGCTGATCACGACCCTCTGAGCTCTTCCAGTCATCCAGTTCTCAATCCACCTCACTGTCCACTCATCTATCCCACACTTCCTAAACTTACCTACAAGGATGTTATGGGTGAAAGTCTCTGCTATGTAATGGACTTCTGTTTTCCTTTGTTGTAATTTTCCCATAGTCTTAATGAATCTCCTCTTTTTTCATTCTATTTCTCTCCACTTGCAAAATTATTTCTTCCTTATAAACTTTCCATTTTAGTACCATGGTTTATATATTTACCCTTGGTTGTGTACATTTTCACTTTTTGCTTTACTCTTTTTAGATCCTCAGGATATTTACAACCTGTTGCAACTGTATTTGTTTCATACCAAGCTTCCTCTCCTTCAACTGCAGTTGTCTCATGTAGTAGATCAGAAACTCAATTTTACCCAACCTTAATTGAACAAACAAAACTGCAGAAGACTAACTTGGTTTATCTAGTACCACAATAAAGTTTCTCTCCACTCCTAAACATGCAATTGTTTCTTCATTATACACATGAAGACTTAGATGATTTTGAAGTCTGTGCATTTACCCAGTTCATCCCAGAGCTGCCTATACTTGTCAGTCATTGCAGTTCCTTGTTGTCTCCAAAGCAACAGACGAGGGTCAGCCATGAACTGGTCTGTTATCAATGTCAACATGCGAGCTCCATTTGAATCTCTCATCTTCAGCATCTCTCGCACCTAGGAAATGAGCCTTTTAATACAAACATGAAAAAAAGAAAACACCACAGTACAAACTACATGCTGCAGTATTAAACATTCCATCTCTGTGTTAAATAAAAAATACAGTTGATGTCTATGAAGTGAAATTTTTAAGTAGAAAGAAGTCTGCCTTCCCAATTTTAACAATGACTTTTTTATTTCAGTATCCCATTGCAATTCTTCAAACACACTTCTTCCACAAGTAATCCACAGGTGTATTATACAAGCTACTGCAAGACTATCATTTCTACAGGTTTCTCCAACATTTTGGGGTGTGTGAAGCTGCAGATGGTTGAAACGTTATTTAATATCCTTAAACTGATCTCAAGACACACCAGATTGCAACTGCTGAAACAGCTCATTATTAACTAACAAGTACAGCCTGTCTGGAGGAATGGGGGGAGAGAAAAAAGGGAAGGTTTAGAACATTTAACATACCTTTGCAAAAAGCAAATTGAGCTGCTTCCCTGATCCATGGTATCCACCCTGTGAGAGGAAGAGTTTAACTTGTTCTTGGACCTGTTCCTCATCCAAATGCCAGCAGTTTTCATCATCTATGCTAGCACCTGCTGTTGGGTCAGGAGCACCTGCAAACAGTAACAAAAGGAATCAGTATGTTCCATATAAAGATTAAAAGTTCATGGAATGTTGTTTCTGCGTAAGAATAAGATAAGAATTTTATTTCATGTTCAAGTGTCAGAATGTAATTTACAAATGTAAAACTTCTTAAGATTGTGAACCTGGAGTACCCAGCCAATGGGAAAACAGGGGACAGGGTAAGATTGGGGGACACGAGGTACAAAAACTGTAATATTGTTTCCATAGGTACACTCCTGCTTGCAGGACGCCTGCCATTGCAATCATGAATTAAAATGTCTTCACCAGAGATCCTGTCTCCTAAAAATTATCTCAGACGTTTCTGACAGGTCCAAGGGAGAGGAATACTGCAGAAGGTTATAGATTTGTGTTTCATCCTGTTTTGGATGTCTTGGCTTTAATATAAACATTCTTTAAAATAGATTTAAATTTATCCTTAGTAGTCTTAAGCACTTTGTGGAAAATAAATGGCAGCCTACTAAATGCTATTTAAATAAACAATATTTTATTTAAAAAACACATTGAAATAAAGATGAACTTTTTCCTCTCATATCAGCAGGTATACTAGAATGCTTTTACAAGGAAAATTACACTTTGCATAGTACTTCTACAACTGTGATGTTAAAACAACTCTTCCCAAAACACCCGTGTAATTCCTGTACCTTCTGCAATCTTGCTAGGGTTTAAGTGACTGCTAGTGAGTGCTGCTGTTGACGAACATGAGGAAAATCACCACCTCAGTGCCTCTGAGATGTGACGGCTCTGCAAAGCTAAACAAAGAATAAAAAAAAACCCAAACAAATCCAGAGTCTTAAAGCACTGAAGGCATTTCCATCATAAGTAAGAGTTAAAGCTGTGTGAAACTGGTGCTTTTGAAGGAGCGTTTTTACATACACAGTGTTATCAGCATAGAGTCAATTCAGAATAACTCTACCTGAATTAGCCTAGTGCAAACTAAAGTAACTGCATTTACATTGGGAAACACTTTGGCCACAGACAGTTCTAACTCAAATATTCCAGCTGAAATAAGTGTTTTTCCATTGGTGGCCTCTTCTGAAGACTGAAAAAAAAATTAACTAAACCAAGTACTTGCACCAACTAGCAATCTACATATTTCTGAATAAGCCTAGACCTTCACTGGGTATTTTTCAAAAGGTATTAAAACTGAAATGGTTGAATAGCACTGTGGAAAGAATATTAGGCATGTGAAAGACACCAAGAAGAGGCTCTACAGGTACACAGGTAGGAGGAGACAGACCAAGGAGAGTGTTCCCCCTCTGATGAAAGGTAATGGGGAGCTGGCTTCCTCAGACATCGAAAAAGCTGAGGTACTCAATGACTGCTTTGCCTCAGTCTTCACGAGTGGTCAGGCTTCCCATGTCTGCCAGGACCATGAGCCTCTAGGTGAGGATGTGAGGAGTGGTTTCTGTCCCACTGTAAGAGTGGAACAAGTCCAGACCTCTTCATGACATTGAACGTATATAAGTCCATGGGGCCAGATGATATCCATCCTAGGATTCTGAAAGAGATGGCTGAGGTGATTGCCAAGCTGCTCGCCATCATATTTGAAAAATCATGGCTGGCCGGTGAAGTCCCCAGTGACTGGAAAAAGGGAAACATTACTCCCATTTTTAAGAAAGGGAGAAAGGAAGACTTGGGGAACTACAGGCCAGTGAGCCTCACCTCTGGTTGGCGGCCCTGCACATAGCAGGGGGATTGAAACTTGATGATTCTTTTCAACCCAGGACATTCTATGATTCTGTGATTCTGTGACTTAGATTTTGGGCTTGTCACTACTTTGGAATCTATCTCCATTTCTTTTCAATAAGGTATTTGAAACTGAATCACATTACACAATCTATCATGCTTAAATCCCAGCCTATGTTACCTCTGTAGCCAATACTAAAAGAAGGATACAGGAGTAAAGGAAAATTAAATGTTTGGATTTGCAAAAGCTTATTTTCAAAGAAGTCCAGAGAACATGAAAAGACAGCTACAGGTCTTCAAGCACACAGAAATTAAACATTGATTCTATTGATTTAAGACTTTGTTTTGATATAGGTTGGTTTGCTTAGCAATAGGGATTAGTACATTAGTTTAAGAACCAGTATATTATTTTAGCAAAAGCAATCCGTAAGTAATAGTTCTAAAACTTTCCATTTCAGCTTTAGTGGGTGAACAGTCTTGTTTTTCCTCAATAATTTTGCACTGGGGACATAATAGATTACTTTTATCTTCTGCCTCAATGATTTTGCCTTGTGAGAAGTACTGGAGTCACAATAGAATACTTTTATCTTTTGCCTCAAAACGTGCAAGGACATTTTCCTCGGGTTCCACATACATTGTTTTTAAAAAACGTGGTTCACTATGGCCTAATAAGCAACAGAAATCTTCCAAACTGGGGAAAAGTGAATGAAAGTGAGTCAAAGGGTTCAGTGATGAAGCTGATGGTGAAAAAAGGGGAAGAAGTAGGTGGGCACTCAACCCCCCCAGGTACCACTGAGCATGCCCAGAGACATTAACACATAACTATGAGACCTTGAAAAAGAGTGAATATGTATGCCAAAGTACTGCATATGTATGTCTTAACTGTATAAATGTAGAACCTGAACTCTGAAAGCATGTGCTTCCTTGTCAAGTCACCCAGTGCACATTGTGAGGAATAAAGGAATGCCACTTTCTAACACCACATAGGAGTTTTCTGTTTTCTCTGTTTTCTTCCCAGATTTTGGATGACAGTATAACAATTGCAGTTCTACCGCATAGCTTTTCATCAGTTTCAGGGAATGGTGGAATCTTTAATCAATGAAAAAACAAATGAAATATTTAAAAGGTGAAAGGGATGTCTCATCTACTAGTTGCTGAGAGACTGTTTTGGATTAAGTCAGAAGACAGCGAAGCACCACTCAACCATTCGCATACTCCCTCATCCAAGTGGGATGTCGGAGATAATATAAAAATGGAAAAACCTGTGGTTTGAGATAAAGAAAGTTTAATAGGACATTGTCATGGTTTTATGATTTTTGGTTATCAGTATTCCACATATAACATCATGTAGTGCACTGGGAGTTAAAGAGTTAATGCTCTAGTAGTGTGGATTGTGGATAGTTCTGGGTACCTGTCCCAGGAGAGAAGAACTACATCTCCCAGAGGACTGTCCACTGTTCTGTTACTGTTTTCTGCTCAGAGGGAAAGATAAAAACCATTTGCAGATCACGAGACACCCCTTTTTCGATCTTCTGGCTCGTCTCTGTTGAGGGTGCTGTATTGCCTTAGCTTACTTAAAGTAAGGCCTTCGGTTTTCGGACACTCTCATTTTATTTGATTAATTAGCTTCAATTGTATGATATTGTAATATACTGTGTTATCATGCATACCAACATCTTTTTAGTAAGTTTTCCTCCTCAGATTGTTGCCACTGTTTTGCTTTTAGGCCCATCTCCCTACCCTTTTGTCATGGTTTTATGATTTTTGGTTATCAGTATTCCACATCACATCATCATGCAGTGTACTGGGAGTTAAAGAGCAAATGCTTTAGTTCCGGGTACCTGTCTGGAAGAGAAGAACTACGTTCCCCAAGAGCCTCTTTGAGTACTGTTATCATTCCTGCTCAAGGGAACAGATATAAAGGCGCAGGTCATCTGACTCGGGCTCTCTTCTCGTCTCGCCGTGTTCCCTGCCGGATCGGCTCGCTACTGCTGTGCCCGACTGCACGCAAGGCTTTAGTACTGGCGTAAGGCCTTTGGCTCTCGGACAATCTTTCTCTCAATTATTGTTGATTTATATTGTATTATAGTGTGTTATCTTACATTCCGATACTATATTTAGTAAATTAGTTTGTTTCTCCTCAGATCGTTGCCTCTGTTTTTAATTATTTTGGGGTGCCCTGTTTCCCTTCCTGGAGGCGCGGATTTTGCAAAATCCCTCTGTCCCACTAGTCACGGAACCGGGCCGGACCAGCCCTTAAACCATTGACACCTTTTCCCCTTTTCCCTTTTTCCCAGGGCGTGAGTCCATGGGTCCCCCCACCGCATTAGTCACAGAACCAGGCCGAATCAGCCCATAAGCCGCTGACATTCTTGGTGCACAATGCAGGCATACGCTGCCTTGGAAGAAAAAAGACTTACTTTTAGAACGAATTTCTCTTTGCGCACAGAGAGCTTAGAAAACTTATCATTACTGGAGGTACTGAAGTCCAGGCGGACTGCCAGTATTCTAGGATATTTGTAAACTTTTTGAGTGCTGCTAGCTTGCTTCTGAAAAGAGAAAAAAAAATGCTTTTTCTTTTA
Organism: Gallus gallus; assembly: GCF_016699485.2. Taxonomy (NCBI): domain Eukaryota; kingdom Metazoa; phylum Chordata; class Aves; order Galliformes; family Phasianidae; genus Gallus; species Gallus gallus. The sequence goes on along the minus strand of NC_052571.1, from coordinate 1,746,290 downwards.
AAACTGCTCTTCAAGGGAATGCATTCCATCATTTTTTCTTTATTAATGCTCAGAAGATGCTGGGCCTTAATTAATTTTGCCATTCTTCTCTATCTATATATAAATATATATAATCAATTGAAAACACTAATGGAAATACCTACCTGGTATCTGCATACAACGTGGCATACAACACCACATGCAAAAATTTCGAAATTATCCCAAGAAACCTGGGGTGAGAATTATTGAAAAACTACCAACAACAACATGGAACTTGGAAGATTTTCTAGTTCGTAGTAGAAGAAAGAAGCCTCCTCAGGTGATTTGGGCCATGATGCCTGAGCAACCTGAGGTAAAAGACCTAGCCATATGACAGATTATGGCATTCCCCAAGGGCCTCCAGATGGGACCGGAGGCCCTATGTTTAGTTGACAGTGTTTTGGTCCCAAAAGAATATTCAAAGGGTTATGGCATTGGGTGATACACCACGCTAGATTCATCGATAGAAACATCGATAATCTATGGGGATCCAACAAAATTTAATGGGGATAGAGTGATGATTGGTGGCTGTGAGGGACAGACCATTCCTGTCACCCAAACGTGGTTGAAATTGGGGGTTGGGCGTCTCCCACCCCGTGAGTGTAAAGTGTCTATTGCCCCAGTCCCAGAGTACATCTTGGGCATAGACATTTTATGGGGTCTGGCTCTCGAGATGACTGTTGGAGAGTTCAGACTTTGACAGAGGTGCATTAGTGTCCGAGCAGTGCAGGCAATACTGAGGGGCCATGTGAAGCATGAGCCCATTCGCCTGCCGGAATCACACTAGATTACTAATGTGAGACAGTATAGACTCCCAGGGGGGCAAGATGAAATATCAAGGACGATGCAGGAATTAGAAAAAGTTGGGATAATAAGACCTGCGCATAGCCCATATAATTCCCCCATGTGACCAGTATGAAAGTCAGACGGCACATGGAAAATGACAGTGGATTATAGAGAATTAAATAAGGTCACGCCGCCTGTTCATGCGGCCATACCCAGTATTGCCTCCCTAATGGACACATTGAGTAGGGAGGTAAAAACCTACCATTGTATCCTAGATTTGGCAAATGCCTTCTTCAGTATTCCAATTGCTGAAGAATCATGAGATCAGTTTGCATTTACATGGGGAGGCAGGCAGTGGACCTTTCAGGTCTCGCCACAGGGGTATGTATATTTGCCAACATATTGCCATAACCTAGTGGCGCGTCATGGTTTTATGAGTTTTGGTTACTGGTATTCCACATCATAACGTCATGTAGTGCACTGGGAGTTAAAGTGTTAATGCTCCAGTTCTGGGTATCTGTCTGGAAGAGAAGAACTACATCCCCCAGGGGGCTTTGCAGTCAGAGAGGAGATATAACCTCTGGCAAAGTCACCTGATGTTCCTTTCTTCTCCCCTCAGCTCTCGTCCCAATCGCACGCATCGCCTCAGCTTCTACTGTAAGGCCTACAGCTTTCAGATACTCTTTCTCTCAGTATATTTGATTTATTAGCTTCAATTCTAATTATACTGAATTATGGTGTGTTATCTTGCATTCCGATACCGTATTTAGTAAATTAGTTTGTTTCTCCTCAGATCATTGCCACTGTTTTTAATTATTTTGAGGTCCCGTTTCCCTTTTCTGGAGGCGTGGATTTTGCGAAATCCCTCTGCCCCGCTAGTCATGGAACCGGGCCGAACCAGCCCCTAAACCGCTGACATTCTTGGTGGAAAATGTGGGCACTAGCTGCTTTTTAGCTTTTTAGAATGAATCTCTCTCTGCTCTTGGAGAGCTTCGTTACCTTCACTGGGAAAGTTATCTCTTTTGCAGGTGCTCTCTGAAATCTTGACCTTGAAAGTCCAGGCGGACTGCCAGTATTCTGGGATATTTGTAAACTTTGATCACTGCTATCTTACTTCTGTAAAGAGGGAAAAGAAAAAAAAATTGCTTTCTCTTGTAAAATTGCTTTTAAAGGGACTGCATGTCATCATTTTTTCTTTTTTACTGCTCAAAACATCCTGGGACTTAATTAAGTTTGCCACTTTGCTCTATGGAGCTACAGGTATATATAATCAATTGAAAACACTGATGGAAATACCTACCTGGTATCTGCATACAATGTGGCATACAACTCTAAAGGGAGTTTCTAATTCTACAGAAATTGTGATGCCTGAGATAAAGAAATGGACTACTATGGTAAAAGACACTGATTATTTGAGAGAATGCATGGTGGTGGAAGTGTTACATGAACCAACTTTGTTCCTGATGATCCAAACCATGATCCTGAGAGAGTCAGGTGTACACCAAATATGTGGCATAAGTTCACAAGAACTAAACCAGAAAACTATGCCAGTACATAAACAGCTATTCATGGCAGAAGGCAAAGAAGACCCCTTTAAAGTGAACTGATTTCTAAACTGCATGACTTTGAGATACATTTAACCCCTCTACAAGCATATATATCAGCCACTTCAAAAGTAACTGAAAGACCGGACAGGCGGAAATAAGCTTCAGTGGTAAAGATAGGCAAAAGCACCCCATTGTGACTGGACCAGGGGCTCCATGTTTACTTGGTATCGATTACCTCATAAGGGGGTCATTTTAAGGATCCCAAGGGGTATCAATGGGCCTTTGGAACAGCTGCTGTAGACACAGACAACATTAAGCAGCTGTCATAGAATTATAGAATCATAGAATAGCCTGGGTTGAAAAGGATCATAATGATCATCAAGTTTCAACTCCCTGCTATGTGAAGGGCCACCAAGCACTAAATCAGGCTGCCCAGAGCCACATCCAGCCTGGCCTTGAATGCCTCCAGAGATGGGGCATCCACAACCTCCTTGGGCAACCTGTTCCAGTGTGTTACCACCCTCTGTGTGAAAAACTTCCTCCTAATATCTAACAAGCCCAGTCCCCTCAACCTTTCTTCTTAAGTGAGGTGCTCCAGCCCTCTGATCATCTTATTGGCTCTCCTCTAGACCTGCTCCAAGAGCTCCACGTCCTTCCTGCACAGGGGGCCCCAGGCCTGGATGCAGTACTCCAGATGGGGCCTTACAAGAGCCGAGTAGAGGGGGACAATTGCCTTCCTCTCTCTGCAGGCACCTCCTCTTTTAATGCAGCCCAAAACACAGTTGTCCTTCCGGGCTGCATGCACACATTGCTGGCTCGTGTCCAGCTTCTCATACACCAGGATCCCCAAGTCCTTCTCTGTGGGAGGGGGAGAGGTCAGCTCGGTCTTGTCGAATGCTGACTCTCTGATAACGAGGCTCTGGAAAGGAGACAGAAGGACTGAATAAATGGGGGTGTTTTGTACCTAGCCATAAGATAAACTCTGCTGATTATGAAGACTTGTTATGGAATTAGCTTGCTTTCTAGCCAATGGATTGTTAGTGGAAATGTACTGAATATGTGTGTTAGAAGACAAAAGGCTTGCTTAAAAGAACAAATAGAGAGTGACAGCATCATGATCACGATCATCACAGCAATAAAGAAATCTTCCTGGCACGAGAACCCTGTGTCGTGTTGCTAACTCACGACACTTCTCCGCAGGGCTGCTCTCAAGGAGATCTTCCCCCAGTTTGTATAAATACCTGGGATTGCCCCGACCCAAGTGCAACACCCTGCACTTGGCCTTATTGAACCTCATTAGGTTTTCATGGGCCCGCTTCTCCAGCCTGTCCAGGTCCCTCTGGATGGCTACCCTTCCTTCCAACATATCGACTGCACCACTCAGCTTGGTGTCATCTGCAAACTTACTGAGGGTGCACTCGATGCCATCGTCTATGTCATTGATGAAGATGTTGAAAAGCACCGGTCCCAAGACTGACCCCTGAGGGACACCACTTGTGACCGGCCTCCACCCTGACACAGAACCATTGATCACAACGCTTTGACTGCGTCCAGCCAGCCAATTCCTAATCCATCCAACAGTCCATCCTTCAAATCAATATCTCTCCAATTTAGAGAGAAGGATGTGGTGAGGGGCCATGTCAAAGGCCTTGCAGAAGTCCAGGTAGATGACATCCACCGTCCTTCCCGTGTACACCAAAGCCGTAACTCCATCATAGAAGGCCACCAGATTGTTCAGGCAAGATCTGCCCTTGGTGAAGCCATACTGGCTGTCTCAAATCACCTCTTTATCTCATATGTGCCCTAACATAGCTTCTAGGAGGATCTGCTCCATGATCTTACCAGGCACAGAGTTGAGGCTCACCAGCCTGTAGTTCCCTGGATCTTCCTTTCTCCCTTTCTTAAAAATGGGAGTAATGTTTCCCTTTTTCCAGTCACCGAGGACTTCACCAGACAGCCATGATTTTTCAGATATGATGGTGAGCGGCTCGGCAACCACCTCAGCCATCTCTCTCAGAACCCTAGGATGGATATCATCTGGCCCCATGGACTTATACACGTTCAATTTCATGAGGAGGTCTGGACTTGTTCCACTCTTACAGTGGGACAGAAACCACTCCTCACATCCTCACCTAGAGGCTCATTGTCCCCATTACCTTTCATCCGAGGGGGAACACTCTCCTTGGCCTGTCTCCTCCTGCATTTGTATCTGCAGAACCCCTTCTTGGAATCTTTCACATCCCTCACCAAGGTCAGGTACATCTGAGCCTTGGCTTTCCTAATCCTGTCTCTACACACATGGGCAACAGCCCTGTATTCCTCCCAGGCTACTCAGCCCTGCTTTCACTTCCTGTATGTCACGGAGTTACCTAGATAGATCTGTGCCCGTGACAGGGGGGCAGTAGGCTTGCGGGCCCCCCTCCCCCCTGACTTCCCAAGAAAAAACGAAGCGGTGGCAACAATCTAAGAAGGAGAACTTATTTTACTAACTATGATGTTGGGATGCAAGATGACACGATACAATACAATCTAATTGGGAGTAAGTATAATAAACCAAATGAAATGAGGGAGAGAGAGAGCGAAAGAGCGATAGAGAGGGAGAGAGAGAGAGAGTGAGAGAGTTTCCGAAACCGAAAGCCTTACTTGATGAAGGCGCCCGGCTTGGAAAGCACACCCACTCCTCTCCCAGCAGCAAGCGAAAGTGAAGAAGCACCGCGCGCAACCAGATGACGTATCTTCCGTGATGTGTCTTCCTTCTCTGACCGTGAGGTCCTCTGGGATACGTAGTTCTTCTCTTTTGTCCATGATGTTATGATGTGGAATACCAATAGCAAAGTTACAAAACCGTGACATTCCACCCCTTATTCTACATCATTATATCATGCTTAATACATATACATAGAACTACTGACTGCACTCCACCAACATCAAATTCCCTTGTGGTATGCATTGAACATCCCCATCTTTCTGCATCACCCACCAAGTGGAGCCAGGTCCCTGGGCAAAAACAGTTCCACGGAGAGGTCTGCCCTTTCCAGAGGCTGGAAGGACCCAAACTGATTTTCCCAACATGCTCTTTACATGTACTACAGGGACCTTATCTCCCTCTACAGTATGTAGGGAGCTGGAATGGGTAGGACCATCACGATTGATAGATCCCCTGGTGTTGACCAACCAGGTGGCTTCTGCCAGATGCTTCTCCCAGTGCTTAAATGTTCCACCGCCCATTGCTTTCAGCATAGTTTTTAACAACCCATTGTATCGTTCAATCTTACCAGAAGCTGGTGCATGATAGGGGATATGATAAATCCATTCAATGCCATGTTCTTTGGCCCAAGTATTTATAAGAGAATTTTTAAAATGAGTCCCATTATCTGATTCAATTCTTTCTGGGGTGCCATGTCGCCACAGAACTTGTTTCTCCAGACCTAATATGGTATTTCTGGCGGTAGCATGGGGTACTGCATATGTTTCAAGCCACCCAGTGGTCGCTTCCACCATGGTGAGCACATAAAGCTTACCATTGCAGGATCGTGGCAAGGTGATATAGTCAATCTGCCACGCCTCCCCGTATTTATACTTTTGCCATCGCCCTTCCTCCCACAGAGGTTTCATTCTCTTGGCTTGTTTGATTATGGTGCATGTTTCACAGTCATGAATAACTTGTGCAATAGCATCCATAGTTAAGTCCACCCCTCGGTCTCTAGCCCACTTATATGTTGCATCTCTCCCTTGATGGCCCGAGGTCTCATGGGCCCACCGAGCTAGAAATAATTCACCCTTGTTCTGCCAGTCCAAGTCTATTTGAGCCACCTCAATTTTGGCAGCCTGATCTACCTGATGGTTATTTTTCTGTTCTTCCGTAGCCCGACTCTTGGGCACATGAGCATCTACGTGACGCACCTTTACCACCATATTCTTTATTCGGGCAGCAATGTCTTTCCACAGTTCAGCAGACCAAATAGGTTTACCTCTCCGTTGCCAGTTATTTTGCTCCCACTGCTGTAACCACCCCCATAAGGCATTCGCCACCATCCATGAATCAGTATAAAGATAAAGCACTGGCCACCCCTCCCGTTCAGCGACATCTAAGGCTAGTTGGACAGCCTTGACCTCTGCAAACTGACGATTCTCCTTTTCCTTCAGTGGCCTCTGCAACTTGTCGCTCGGGGCTCCACACAGCAGCTTTCCATCTGCGATACTTCCCAACAATGCGACACGATCCATCTGTGAACAGGGCATATTTCTTTTCATTTCCTGGTAGTTCATTGTATGGTGGGGCCTCTTTAGCACATTATACCTTTTCTGCTGGTGATGTTTCAAACTTTTTACCTTCAGGCCAGTCCATGATCACCTCTAAGATTCCTGGACGACTGAAGTTCCCCATTCGAGCTCGTTGTGTAATTAGTGCAATCCACTTGCTCCAAGTGGCATCAGTAGCATGATGGGTGGAGGGAATCTTTCCTTTAAACATCCAGTTCAGCACTGGCAGTCGAGGTGCCAGGAGGAGCTGCGTCTCAGTACCGACTACTTCGGAAGCAGCCCTAACCCCCTCATACGCGGCTAAGATTTCCTTCTCAGTTGGGGTGTAGCACTGTTCAGACCCCCTGTATGCTCAACTCCAGAATCCCAGGGGTTGGCCTCGGGTCTCCCCTGAGGTTCTTTGCCACAAGCTCCAGGTGGGACCTTTCTCTCCAGCAGCAGTGTAGAGGATGTTCTTTACATCCTGTCCTGTCTGTACTGGCCCCAGAGCCACGGCACGGGCTATCTCATGTTTGATTTGCTCAAAAGCCTGCTGCTGTTCAGGACCCATTGTAAAATCATTCTTCTTCCGCGTCCCCTGAAACAGGGGGCTTACAATAAGGCTATAGTTTGGAACATGCATCCTCCAAAAGCCCACTACACCCAGAAAAGATTGTGTCTCTTTGTTATTAATGGGTGGAGACATGGCAGTGATTTTGTCGATCACATCTGCTGGGATGTGACGGCGCCCATCTTGCCACTTTATACCTAGGAACTGAATCTCCTGGGCAGGTCCTTTCACTTTGCTTCGCTTAATAGCAAAACCAGCTTGCAGAAGAATTTGGATTATTTGCTCTCCTTTCTTAAAAACATCTTCTGCTGTATCGCCCCACACAACAATATCATCAATGTATTGCAGATGCTCAGGAGCACTGCCCTGTTCCAATACAGTTTGGATCAACCCATGGCAAATGGTTGGGCTGTGTTTCCACCCCTGGGGCAAACGGTTCCAAGTATACTGAATGTCCCTCCAGGTGAAGGCAAACTGTGGCCAGAGGAATGGAAAAGAAGGCATTAGCGATGTCAATGGTGGCATACCACTTGACTGCTTTTGACTCCAATTCATACTGGAGTTCTAGCATGTCCGGCACAGCGGCACTCAGCGGGGGTGTGACTTCATTCAGGCCACGGTAGTCGACTGTCAGCCTCCATTCTCCACTGGCTTTACGCACTGGCCATATGGGGCTGTTAAAAGGTGAATGGGTTCTGCTGATCACTCCTTGACTTTCTAGTTGACGAATCAACTTATGAATGGGGAGCAAGGAATCCCTGTTGGTTCGATACTGCCGTCTATGCACTGCTTTTGTGGCAATTGGTACCTGCCGCTCTTTTACTTGCAGCAACCCCAGAGCAGACGGATCTTCTGACAGGCCAGGCAAAACAGATAGCTGCTTAATGTTGTCTGTATCTACAGCAGCTATTCCGAAGGCCCATCGATACCCCTTAGGATCCTTGAAATGCCCCCTTCTGAGGTAATCAATACCCAGTATGCATGGAGCCCCTGGGCCAGTCACAATAGGGTGCTTTTGCCAGTCTTTACCAGTGAGGCTTATTTTGGCCTCCAACACAGTCAGTTCTTGAGAACCCCCAGTCACTCCAGAAATATGGACTGATTCTGTCCCTTCATGATTTGAGGGCATTAGAGTGCACTGTGCACCGGTATCCACCAATGCCTTATATTTCTGTGGTTCTGATGTGCCAGGCCATCGGATCCACACAGTCCAATAAACTCCGTTATCCCTCTCCCTCCCCTGACTGAGGGCAGGGCCCCTCTATTCATTACCTGTGGTAACTGGAGCAACTACACTGGTGGTTGGTCTGTTCTGTAATTCTCTCACCCGTGCTCGCAGTGCGGGAGTATCTTGATCGTGCCACTTCCTCATATCTTCTCCATGGTCACGGAGATAACGCCACAAGGCAACACGCGAAGCCGTCCTGTTGTTGTTTCTCACTCGAGCAGGAAAGCGTTTGCCTTCGATAGCTGAGATTTTTGATGTTACAGGTGCGGAGGGGGATCGATCTTCTTTAATTAACTGGATTTTCATTAGTTTGATAAGCTCTTTCATTAGGCCCTTTTGCTTATCTTGATCGTCGTCAAACGTTTCCGATACTATTACGGGTTCCACGGGTTCATCACGATTAATCAATAGGGACATCTGCTCTTCTACATCACCCAGTCTGTTTGCTAACTCTGTGACGGCTGAAATGGAAACGTGGGTTGGGGGTAGATGTTGCTCATAGTTTTGGAGTGTAAGAATCAATTCGAAGACTAGGGGTCTTCTCTGTTGGTCCTCGTATCTGTGGAATGTGGCTACTAGTGTGGGGGCGTATCTGTCTGGTGCTGCTCTCGTAAGTTTTTGCCATATTTCAGGTGTTGTCCTCACTCTCTCCGGATCATGGTTTTGGCGTGGATCATTAGGAGCAAAATTAGACTCATATAACATTTCCACCAGGGCTATTTCCCTCAAATACTGGATACCTTTCTCAATTGTATTCCACGTTTTCTTTGCAGGCTGCAAAAGTTCTTTGTAGGGATACCTTTCCTTCACAGCTATTAATATTTGGTCCCAGAGGGTTGCAGCTTCATCCAAACATCTACTAATTGCCCTGTCGATGGATTTGTCTCCAGCAATGTCTCCTAATTGGCGTGCTTCATTACCATCTACAGACAAGCTACTGGCCCCACTATCCCAACAACGAAGCAACCAGGTGACACCAGTTTCATTTGGGCGTTGTTCAAATTCCTTTCTTGAGCTTAGGATCTCAGACATCTTGAGAGGTCGACGAACAGTAATAGAGATCTCCTCTTCATCGCTGTCCTCTTCGTGCCTCTTAGTTTTTGCCTTTGCTTTTCTTGGTTCTGAGGAAGTCCCCTCACCTGGATCTTCCTCTACCACCTCTTCCACTTCCTCTTCTTCTTCTTCTTCCTTTTTTCGCTCTAGACGCGAGGACACCCGCTTCCATTTCTTGCCTTCTACAGGGGCTACTGACACTGTTACTGGTGTCTGTTGTGACTGATCAGGTCTGACTTGGAGATTTCCCCCTTCGGCTCGCACCTCCGCTCGGAAACTGTCTCTCTCCAGAACAGTACTATACAGGGCGCGGTAGGCACAAGCCAAGCCCCAGATGAGCCGTGCCTCCTTTGATCTACCTAAGCCGCACTGCCCCTGACTCAAATGCTGGCTCATTTTCTCGGGATCCCACAGATGTTCAGGGGTGAAATCCCATGGCACGGCGGGTCCCCACGGTTCTAAGATTCTTCCTAAACCTTTCCATATTCCTTGCCAGTCATCATTCTCTGGTCTTGGAGGAGGCTCCTTCCACTTAGCACGAATGAAGAGGAATATATTCAAAGATATCGATAATATGCACGAAAATATGAGCACTGACTCGGTATTCGAAAAACGTTCAACAAACTGAGAGGGAAGCCTAGAAACTGGTTCGAAGGTCTCAAAATTCAAATTATACCACATTGCATAAAGCCACCAGACAGGTGCCTCTATCAGGGCCCTTACTTGGTTGTATATGAATACAACTCCACAGCAAGACATGAAAAGGTTAATTATAGACCGGTAACTGGCAAGGAACATAATAGCTTTTAATCCCTTATACAGTGCTCTGACAATACAGAGCAACCTCATAGTTGATAACTGCTAACGTAAGGGGGGGGTGAAGAGAAGGAGAAAAAAAAACAAACGGGAACCACTCGGTACAGTGTCTGGAGTTTGGCGGACTGCCCAGGCTATAATCTAATCTATGAAGGTCACACCAGCACCAGCAATGCTTTGTAGTCTCACAGTCTGGCCTAACGAAATCCTTTTTTTCTTACTAACGTTAAAGCTTCAGATGAATCTTGCCCGCATTCTCCACCAAAATTGTCACGGAGTTACCTAGATAGATCTGTGCCCGTGACAGGGGGGCAGTAGGCTTGCGGGCCCCCCTCCCCCCTGACTTCCCAAGAAAAAACGAAGCGGTGGCAACAATCTAAGAAGGAGAACTTATTTTACTAACTATGATGTTGGGATGCAAGATGACACGATACAATACAATCTAATTGGGAGTAAGTATAATAAACCAAATGAAATGAGGGAGAGAGAGAGCGAAAGAGCGATAGAGAGGGAGAGAGAGAGAGAGTGAGAGAGTTTCCGAAACCGAAAGCCTTACTTGATGAAGGCGCCCGGCTTGGAAAGCACACCCACTCCTCTCCCAGCAGCAAGCGAAAGTGAAGAAGCACCGCGCGCAACCAGATGACGTATCTTCCGTGATGTGTCTTCCTTCTCTGACCGTGAGGTCCTCTGGGATACGTAGTTCTTCTCTTTTGTCCATGATGTTATGATGTGGAATACCAATAGCAAAGTTACAAAACCATGACACTGTACATTTCCCTCTTTTCCCTCCCTGTCATGGTTTTATGATTTTTGGTTATCAGTATTCCACATCATAACATCGTGCAGTGTACTGGGAGTTAAAGAGCAAATGCTCTAGTTCCGGGTACTTGTCCAGAAGAGAAGAAAAACTACGTTCCCCAGAAGTCTGTTCGAGTACTGCTATCATTCTTGCTCAGGGGAACAGATATAAGGCCTGTAGGTCACCTGACCTGGGTCGTCGTCTTATCTCGTCACGCTCGCTTTCGGGTCGTCTCGCTGCTGCTCCTGGCTGCACACAAGGCTTCAGTATTAGAGTAAGGCCTTTAGCTCTCGGACAATCCTTCTCTCAATTATATTTGATTTTATTAACAATTATATTGAACTATATTGTATTAGAGTGTGTTATCGTGCATTCCGATACTATATTTAGTAAATTAGTTTGTTTCTCCTCAGATCGTCGCCACTGTTTTTTAAATTTTTTTTTTGGGGGGGGCTCCCCTGTTTCCCTTTTCCAGAGGCGCGGATTTTGCAAAAAAAAAATCCTTCCACCCCACTAGTCACGGAAATGGGCCGGACCAGCCCATAAACCGTTGACATTTTTGGTGGAGACTGAGGGCATAAGCTGCTTTTTTTTTTTTTAGCTTTTAGAACGAATCTCTCTCTCTCTCCTCTCAGAGCTTCTTTAGTCTTGGTTGGAGAGTTTATCTCTTCTGCAGATGCTTACTGGAAATTTGACCTTGAAAGTCCAGGCGGACTGCCAATATTTTGAGATGTTTTGTAAACTTGGAGCACTGCTATCTTTAGTAAAGGGGAAGGGAAAAAAAATGATTCTGCTTTCTGTTTTAAATCAGTTTGTAGAGAGAGCTGCTAATTTCACAGAACTTGTGATTTTGAAGCAGGCTCCCAGTCTCTCTTTCGAATCCTTCATGGATTGTTTGAATGCTCATCTGATCACAATGTTAATCTCCCTGAATGCACTGTTTGTCACTGTAATTATTTCACTCAGTAGCTGTATTTTTAATATTATGAAGAAGAAGCCTTCCCCAAAGCCAGAGAATACTGAGTGGCAGGGAGTGTGGAGAGGCTTGGGAGAGACTTTAGAGAAATGGACATGTTCAGTGTCATGGATCTTTACTCCTGAACACCTAAAAGATCCTGAGAGCCTAAACAGATATTTGAGACAGGGATGTTGTGGCTTAGGCAGATCTGAGGAGGCACAAATGATTAGGGGCCTGGCTAATGCTTATCGGGCCTTATTTAATACTATCTCAGAGAGGGAGAGAGTTTCTGAAATTGAGAGGGAGAGTGTCCATGCTGAAAGAGAAAGTCTCCAGGAGACCGTATTAGATGAGCGAGGGAGTCTTCAAGCCGAAAAGGAGAGTTTCCAGGAGAGAGTCCGAGCTGAGAGGGAGAATCTTCAGGCCCAGGAAGAGAGTCTCCTAGTTGACAAACAGAGTCTTCAAATCCACAGAGAGAATCTTCAGCCTGAGTGAGACGCACTCCAGTCTGAAAGAGACACCCTCCAATCTGAATTAAATACCCTCATAATTGAACAAGACAGACTCCGAGCTGAGCTGGAGAGTAAGAGTATCGGGACTGACCAACCTGATCAACCACAAGAGGCACCAGAATCTATGTCAGTTGCCCCTGTAAGAGGATGGAAAACAAAACGAATCTTGACTCAGTTAGAACAGAATGAAGAGGAGGAAAGACGTCCAGAGGAGCAGCTCCAAGTTCTAGGGGAACCACCCCTGAGTCCAGGGGAGGGGTCCTCAATAAGATCATGGTCACCAACGCCCAGGAGAGTAACAAGGAGTCCTGAAAGTGCAGGAGGTGAGCGAGACATCATTACCATTACTTATAGATCTTTGAAAATGAACGAAATTCGTGGTCTGAGAAAAGACTTCACACACCACCCAAAGGAGCCTATCGTCACCTGGTTACTTCGATGTTGGGACAGTGGGGCTGACAGTGTGCTGCTAGATAGTAGAGAGGCTCATCAGCTCGGTGGCATTGCTAGGGACTCAGCCATTGACAGAGGTATTAGCACATGCCGGAACCAGGCCTTCACCCTCTGGAAGTGGATGCTGTTGGCTGTGAAAGAAAGATACCCCTTCAAAGATGACCTGATGCCTGAGAAAAGGAAATGGAATGATATGGAAAAAGGCTTCTGTTATTTGAGAGAACACGCCGTGGTGGAAATGTTACATAGCCCCACTGTCATTCCTGATGAGCCTGACCAAGAGCATGATCATGAGAACGTCAGCTGTACACCACATATGTGGCGTATATTCACAAAGACTGCACCAGAGAGCTATGCCAGTACATTTGCAGCAATGTATGACAGAGGGGGAGAAAGACCTTTTATAAATGAACTGGTTAATAAACTCCAAGACTTCGAGTTACATTTAATCCCTCTACGCCAACCTGAATCATTCAACATCTCAGCTATTAGACTGGCTATCAACAGGAGACGTCCTCCTGTTCAAGCAAGTGACAACAGTAAGACTGGATCGCGTTTTGCCTTGTGGCATTACCTGTGTGACCATTGGGAAGATATGAAGAAGTGGCATAAGAAACCCACTTCTGCACTTCAAGCACGGGTAAAAGAATTAGAAGATAGATCAACCACCAACTTCTCCAAAAAGGTGGTTGCTCCAGTTGATGCGGGACATGGCAATAGTCAGGAGGACAACGGAGGTAACAAGTAGAGGGGCCCTGCCCCCAGCCAGGCGGGGGAAAGGGATAACAGAGTGTATTAGACTGTGTGGATTAGATGGCCTGGCACATCAGAACCACAGAAATTTAAGGCACAGTTAGACACTGGTGCACAGTGTACCCTAATGCCCTCGAGACACCAAGGGACAAAATCAATTTATATTCACGGGGTGACTGGGGGTTCCCAAGAGTTGACTATGTTGAAGGCTGAAATAAGTCTCGCTGGCAAAGACTGGCAAAAACATCCTATTGTGACTGGTCCAGGGGCTCCATGTATACTTGGTATTGATTACCTCAAAAGGGGGCATTTCAAGAATCCCAAGGGGAATCAGTGGGCCTTTGGAATAGCTGCTGTAGACACAGAAGGTGTTAAACAGTTGATTGCACTGTCTGGCCTATCAGAAGATCTGTCTGTTGTGGGATTGCTATGAGTAAAAGAGCAACAGGTACCGATTGCTATAAAAATGGTGCACAGACGGCAGTACCGCACCAACAGGAATTCCTTGCTCCCTGTTTTGAAGTTGATTAGTCAACTAGAGAGTTAGGGAGTGATTAGCAAAACTCACTCAATTTTTAACAGCTCCATATGTCCAGTGCATAAAGCCAGTGGAGAATGGAGGCTGACGGTAGACTACCGCGGCCTGAATGAAGTCACACCCTCACTGAGTGCTGCTGTGCCGGACATGCTAGAACTCCAATATGAACTGGAGTCAAAAGCAGCCAAGTGGTATGCCACCACTGACATTGCTAATGCTTTCTTTTCCATTCCATTGGCCACGGAATCATAGAATCATAGAATCATAGAATTACTCTGGTTGGAAAGGACCTCAAAGATCATCAAGTCCAACCGCAGCCTAACCATAGTACCCTAACTCTAACAACCCTCCGCTAAATCATCTCTCTGAGTACCACATCCAAACGGCTCTTAAACACATCCAGGGATGGTGACTCAACCACCTCCCTGGGGAGCCTATTCCAGTGCTTAATAACACTTTCTGTAAAGAGGTGTTTCCTAACATCCAACCTAAACTTACCTTGGCATAACTTGAGGCCATTTCCCCTCGTCTTGTCACCTGTCACCAGTGAGAGGAGACCTACTCTGCTCTCACTGTAAACACCTTTCAGATATTGGAAGAGAGTAATAAGGTCTCCCCTCAGCCTCCTCTTCCCCAGGCTAAACAGCCCCAGCTCCCCCAGCCTCTCCTCATAGGGCTGATTTTCCAAGCCCTTCACTAGCCTCGTTGCCCTTCTCTGGACCTGCTCCAGTACCTCCATGTCCTTCTTGTACTGAGGTGCCCAAAACTGAACACAGTACTCGAGGTGAGGCCTCACCAATGCCGAGTACAGGGGCAGGATGACTTCCCTAGTCCTGCTCACCACACCGTTCCTGATACAAGCCAGGATACCATTGGCCTTCTTGGCCACCTGGGCACACTGCTGGCTCATA
Organism: Gallus gallus; assembly: GCF_016699485.2. NCBI lineage: Eukaryota > Metazoa > Chordata > Aves > Galliformes > Phasianidae > Gallus > Gallus gallus. The sequence goes on along the minus strand of NC_052571.1, from coordinate 1,731,105 downwards.
TTCAGCCAACTGTCCATCAGTACACCAAGGTCCCTTTCCATCAGGCAGCTTTCCAGCCACACCTCCCCAAGCCTGTAGGGTTGCCTGGGGTTGTTGTGACCAAAATGCAGGACCCAACACTTGGCCCTATTGAAACTCATACCGTTAACCTTGGCCCATCGATCCACTCTATCCAGGTCCCTCTGTAGTGCCCTTCTCCCCTCTGGCAGATCAACACTCCCTCCCAGCTTGGTGTTGTCTGCAAACTTTCTGAGGATGCACTCAATCTCCTCGTCAAGATCGTTAATAAAGATATTAAACAGAAGCTGCCCCAGCACTGAGTCCTAGGGGACACCGCTCATGACCGGCTGTCAACTGGATTCAGCTCCATTAACCACAACTCTTTGGGCCCGGCCATCCAGCCGGTTCTTCACCCAGCAGAGCGTACACCCTTCCAGACCATGGGCAGCCAGCTTCTCCACGAGGATGTTGTGGAGGACAGTGTCAAAGGCCTTACTGAAGTCCAGGTAGACCACATCAACAGCTTGACCCTCATCCACTAAGCGGGTCACCTTGTCATAGAATGAAATCAGGTTTGTCAGACAGGATCTACCATTCATAAACCCATGCTGACTGGGCCTGATCCCCCGGTTGACCTTTAGTTGGTCCATGATGGTTCCTGAGATTATCCATTCCATGACCTTCCCTGGCACTGAGGTGAGACTGATAGGCCTGTAGCTACCAGGATCATCTTTTCGGCCCTTTTTGAAGATGGGCGTCACATTTGCCAGTTTCCATTCCACTGGGACATCCCTGGTTAGTCAGGACTGCCGAAAGATGATGGAGAGTGCCTTGGCAACCACATCCACCAACTCCCTCAGCACTCTAGGGTGCAGTCCATCCGGCCCCATGGACTTGTAAGCATCCAGCTTTCTCAGCAGGTCCAGAACTATCTCATCTTGGATCATGAAGGGCTTATTCTGTTCCCCATCCCTATCTACCAGTGCAGGGGGCTGTGTTCCCAGGGAGTAACAAGTCTTATTATTAAAGACTGAAGCAAAGAAGGCATTAAGTACCCCAGCCTTATCCCTATCCTTGGTGACCAGGTTGCCCTCGGCATCCAACAGGGGATGGAGATTCTCCCTAGCCTTCCTCTTGCTGTTAATGTGTTTATAAAAGCATTTACTGTTTACCTTTGCTTTAGTGGCCAAGCTCAGTTCTAGCTGCGCTTTGGCTTTTCTAATTTTCTCCCTGCACAGCTTCACTACATACCTGTAATCCTCATAAGTAGCTTGCCCACTCTTCCAGAGACCATAAACTTTCCTTTTCTTCTTGAGATCCAGCCAAAGGTCTCTGCTCAGCCAGCCTGGCCTCCTTGCCTGTTGGCTCATCTTCCGTGACATGGGGATGGTCAGGTCCTGCACCTTTAAAACAGCTTCCTTAAAATATTCCCAGCCTTCCTGGGCTCCCACGGTCTCCAAAACTACCTCCCAAGGGACCCTCTCAACCATGGTCCTAAAGAGGTTGAAGTCCACCCTCTGGAAGTCCAAGGTGGCAGTTCTGCTGACTCCCCTCTATGGTTCAACAAGGACAGAGAAATCTAGCATCTCGTGATCACTTTGCCCCAGATGGCCTCCAACCTTTACATCCCCCACTAGACCTTCTCTTTTGACAAACTGCAGGTCCAGGATATTGCTTCCCCTCGTCGGCTCCCTCACCAGCTGTGTCAGGAAGTTATCTCCCACACACTCTAGGAACCTCCGGGACTGTTCCCTGTCAGCTGTATTATAATTCCAGCAGATGTCTGGGAAGTTGAAGTCCCCCACCAGAATAAGGGGGAGTGACCTAGAGACCTCACCCAACTGTTTATAAAGCCTCTCGTCCACCTCTTCATCCTGGGTGGGTGGCCTGTAGCAGACTCCCACAATAACGTCAGTCTTGTTGGCCTTTGCTTTTATTCTGATCCATATGCTCTCAACCCTATCATCACCATCATTAATTTCCACACATTCATAGTCTTTTTTAATATAGAGAGCTACACCACCGCCTTTCCTACCCAGTCTGTCTCTTTTGAAAAGCTGGTAGCCCTCCATCACTGCACTCCAGCTGTGGGAGTCATTCCACCACGTTTCCGTGATGGCAACTATATCATAACTTTCCGAACACACAATGGCCTCCAGCTCCTCTTGTTTATTACCTATTCTGCGTGCACTGGTGTAAAGGCACCTGAGCTTGGTCTCCTTGCGAGTGGCAGTAACCCTAATACCCTCATGACCACACTCAGGTGTTTCCACAGCCACCAACCTCATACCTGCCCTCGTGTTCTTCCTACAAAGGTGTAAGTCATCCTCCTTTTTCACCAAGACACCAGACCATGGGGTCTTACAAGCACATCCCTCTTCTTCAAGCACAGGGACATTGTGCTCGGGCTCCATATTAGTAACCCCAGTTACACCCCCAACCCCCTTCATACCTAGTTTACAGCTCTGTGAATGAACCTACCCAACTCCCGTCTTAAGATCCCTCTCAACCAGTGGGAGAAGCCACTCCTATCAGCCGCTGGCCAGCCCTGGCTGTTGCAAACAGAGCCAAGGTCAAAGAACCCAAACCCCTGCCGGGCACACCAAGCTCTGAGCCAGGTATTAATCTGTTGGCCCATTATATCAAGTCCCTCATTATTTCCTATAGCTGGAGGGATAGAGGAGAACACAACCTGTGCTCCTGAACCCTTTAGCTGTCTCCCCAAGGCTCTGAAATCCTTTTTCAGAGTCCTTAGGGAAGTTCTGCCTAAATCATCACTACCAACCTGAAACAACAAGAGATAGTAATCAGTGGGCCGGACCAGGGAAGGGAGTTTCTTCCTCACATCCTTAACCCGGGCTCCCGGGAGGCAGCAGACCTCCCTGTGTAGAGGGTCTGGTCTACATATTGGCCCTTCTGCTCCCTTCAGCAGAGAGTCACCAACGACAATGACCCGTTGTTTTTTCCTAGTTGATGAAGTTTTAATGCTGGTCAAGGACTGGTCAGACTTCGGGAGCAACACCAACTGGGGAGAAACGTCATCACCACCATCGTCCAGTTGTCCCTGCAGAGCACTGTACCTGTTTTGCAGGGGCAGCTGGGGGGGCTGGGGACTTACTGGAAGGGCATGCCTGCATCTCCGAGCAGGGGCCTTATGCCACTGCCCTACATCCCCCAATTCTTCATTGTTGTTCCTGGGGGGAGGAGAGGATAGAGGATTCACTGCAGCAGGAACACTGTCTGCATGCTGGTTCCCTTCTGTCACCTGATTGCAAGGCGGCAGGGGGTGACTTACTCCGTGCAGAGCCACGTCTGGCTGCCTAGATCTAGGGGCCGATAGGGTTTGGTACCAGCAATCAGTCTCCCTCTCACACTCCTTTATGCTCCTCAGCCTCTCCACCTCATCCTTCAGGTCGACCACAAGTCTGAGTAAGTAGTTTACCTGGTCACATCGTACACAATTGCTGCCTCCCTCACCTAGCGCTGCAAGGGCCTGTAGCACCAGGCTCTGGCATTCACTACAGCCCAAGAACTGCACACCAGCGTCTTGTTTTAGGATCTCAGTCTGAGTATCCTCATTTTTCTTAGCAACAGCCTTTCTTACATACATGGGCGGGACCTCAGTCTGGGTCTCCACAGTCTTCTTGTCTGCCACTTTTCTTTTGTGAGTGTATGGGACCTCTGTCTGGGTCACCTCATTATTTCTGGCAGCAGCCTACCACTGGGGCGCAGCCATGGCTAAGCTAAGCAGAATACTTACCAGCACTGTACAGGAAGCCATGTGATTCACAGACCTGACCCCTCCTTTCTGTCTCTGGTGGGCAGCAGCATGCCGCTGTCCTCCTCAGGGTTTTTTCAAGGCACGGGGCGTGTATGCAGTACCGTTGCTCAGGCAACGCCCACGCGCTGCGTCAGCCACTCTTGCGAGAGCTGCCGGTCTGCTTCGTTGGCACCGGGGTTCCCTGAGTGAAGAAACTGTTCGAGATCCCTTTGAACCACGCGGTCGGTCGCTGCTGCTGAGTTCGGGACGGCTCCAAGGCAGCTGACATCGGCGATCAAAGGGCTTCTTCCGGGTTTGGAGCCCGTTTAAATCTCCCGCCGTTGCCCAGGTAACGCCCACACGCTGTGTCAGCTGCTCTCGCGAGAGCTGCCGGTCTGCTTCGTTGCCACCGGGGTTCCCTGAGTGAAGGAACTGTTCAAGATCCCTTTGAACCACGCGGTCGGTCGCTGCTGATTGGTACGGGACAGCTCCGAGGCAGCTGAGGTTGGCGATCAAAGGAATGTAGGCCACAGTTTGCTTTCACCTGGAGGGACATTCAGTACACCTGGAATCATTTGCCCAAGGGGTGGAAACACAGCCCAACCATTTGCCATGGGTTGATCCAAGCTGTACTGGAACACAGAGGTGCTCCTGAGCACTTAGAGTACATTGACGACATTATCGTGTGGGGCAATACAACAGAGGAAGTTTTTGAGAAAGGAGAGCAAGTAATCCAGATCCTTCTTAGTGCTGGTTTCGCTATTAAGCGAAGCAAAGTGAAAGGACCTGCCTGGGAGATTCAGTTCCTAGGTATAAAGTGGCAAGATGGGCGTCGTCATATCCCAGCAGATGTGATCGACAAAATCACTGCCATGTCTCCGCCCACTAATAAGAAAGAGACACAGTCTTTTTTGGGCATAGTGGGCTTTTGGAGAATGCATGTTCCAAACTATAGCCTCATTGTAAGCCCCCTTTATCAAGTGACTCGGAAGAAGAATAATTTTATGTGGGGTCCTGAACAGCAGCAGGCTTTTGAGCAGATTAAGCAGGAGATAGCTCGTGTCATGGCCCTGAGGCCAGTACAGACGGAACAGGATGTAAAGAATATTCTCTATACTGCTGCTGGAGAGAAAGGTCCCACCTGGAGTTTGTGGCAAAGAGCCTCAGGAGAGACCCGAAGCCGACCCCTGGGATTCTGGAGTCGGGCGTACAGGGGGTCTGAAAAGCACTACACTCCAACTGAAAAGGAGATCTTAGCTGCATATGAGGGGGTTTGAGCTACTTCTGAAGTAGTTGGTACTGAGACGCAGCTCCTTCTAGCACCTCGATTGCCAGTGTTGAACTGGATGTTCAAGGGAAAGGTTCCCTCTACCCATCATGCTACTGATGCCACTTGGAGTAAGTGACATGGCTTGGATTGCGCTGATTACACAACGAGCTCGGATGGGGAACCTCAGTCATCCCGGAATCTTGGAGGTGATCATGGACTGGCCTGAAGGCGAAAAGTTTGGAACATCACCAGGAGAAGAGATATCGCGTGCTAACGAGGCCCCACCATACAATAAACTTCCAGAGAATAAAAAGAAATATGCCCTGTTCACAGACGGATCGTGTCGTATTGTGGGGAAGCATCGCAGATGGAAAGCTGCTGTGTGGAGCCCCACACGACAAGTTGCAGAGGCCACTGAAGGAAAAGGAGAATCAAGTCAGTTCGCAGAGGTAAAGGCTATCCAACTTGCCTTAGATGTTGCTAAACAGGAGGGGTAGCCAGTGCTTTACCTTTATACTGACTCATGGATGGTGGCGAATGCCTTATGGGGGTGGCTACTGCAGTGGGAACAGGACAACTGGCAAAGGAGGGGTAAGCCTGTTTGGGCTGCTGAACTGTGGAAAGACATTGCTGCCCGAATAAAGAATATAGTTATAAAGGTGCGCCATGTAGATGCTCATGTGCCCAAGAATCGGGCTACTGAAGAACAACAAAACGCCTATCAGGTAGATCGAGCTGCCAAAATTGGGGTGGCTCAAATAGACTTGGACTGGCAACACAAAAGTGAATTATTTCTAGCTCGGTGGGCCCATGAGACCTCAGGCCATCAAGGAAGAGATGCAACATATATGTGGGCTAGAGACCGAGGGGTGGACTTAACTATGGACGCTATTGCTCAGGTTATTCATGACTGTGAACCATGTGCCATAATTAAACAAGCCAAGAGGATGAAGCCTCTCTGGGAGGAAGGGCGATGGCAAAAGTATAAATATGGGGAGGCCTGTCAGGTTGATTATATCACCTTGCCAAGATCTCGCAATGGTAAGCGTTATGTGCTTACCATGGTGGAAGGAACCACTGGGTGGCTTGTAACATATGCAGTATCCCACGCCACTGCCCGAAACACCATAGTAGGTCTCGAGGAACAAGTCTTATGGCAACATGGCACTCCAGTAAAAATCGAGTCGGTTAATCGAACTCATTTCAAAAATTCTCTTCTAAATTCCTGGGCGAAAGATCATGGCATTGAGTGGATTTATCATATCCGCTATTGTGTGCCAGCTTCTGGTAAAATCAAGTGATACAATGGGTTGTTTAAAAGTATGCGGAAAGCAATGGGTGGCGGAAGTATTGGGAGAAGCATCTGGCAGAAGCCTCCTGGTTGATCAACACTCGGGGATCTATCAATCATGATGGTCCTACCCAATCCAGCTCCCTACATACTGTAGAAGGAGATAAGGTCCTCGTAGTACATGTGAAGAACATGTTGGAAGAAGTGGTTTGGGTCCTTTCAGCTTCTGGAAAGGACTAACTTCTCCATGGAACTTTTTTCGCCCAGGGACCTGGGTCCACTTGGTGTGTGATGAAGAAAAATGGGGATGTTCAATGCATACCACATGGGAATTTGATGCTGGGGGAGTGCAATCAGTAATTCCATCTTTATACATATGTGTGTGTGTGTGTGATGCATGTTAATTATTGATTGTTTGTATATGTGTATATATTAGGCATGATGTAGTGATGTAGAATAAGGGGTGGAATGTCATGTTTTTAGCATTTTTGTTTTCAGAATTCCACATCATACCATCATGTAGGGCACTGGGAGTTAAAGAGTTAATGCTCCATGTCTGTCAATCTTCGATATTTCTGGTTATATCTGTCTCAGAAGAGAAAAAGAAGTACGTACCCAAGAGGACTTTGTGTTCAGAGGGTAATATAAAACTTCTCGTGATTCACGAGACTGCTCTCTTTTTTTGCTGCTCGTCTTGGCAGTGCATGCTCCCCATTTCGCCTTCAGCTTTATAGTAATGCCTTCTGTTTTGGACATTCTCTCTCTCATTTTATTTCATTTATCAGCCTCAGTTCCAATTATATTGTATTATATTGTGTTATCTTGCATTCCGATATCATATTTAGTAAGTTAACTTTCCTCCTCAGATTGTTGCCACTGTTCTGTTTTTAGGCCCATCTGCCATCTCCCTGCCCTTCCCCCTTTTCCCCTTTCCCCCTTTTCTGGGGCATGGGTCTGTGGGTCCCCCTGCCCCATTAGTCACAGAACTGGGCTGCACCAGCCTGTGAACTGTTGACATCACTCCCACCCCCCCCTTTTTTGGGCTGGTGGGCCTGTGGGCCCTCTGTCCCCTTGTCACGTAGACAGATAGATCTAGAGATAAGTCAGGGCCTGAACACTGAGACCCCATGAATCAGAATGGGCGCAAGGAGTGACTGATGTGGTAACAAGGAAAAACAGTCATTGCAGAATTAATAGCTGCCTGCAAATTACCATGTTCTGCCTTAAAGCCCCATCCTTTTTTTTCCTAGAAAAGGAGAAACTGAAGATTCTGTTAAGTCACTCAATTTTCCTAGAAACCAGTGCTAGTGGACCTGTCAGTGGTGGGGCAGGTACCTCTGGCCCTAAAGACCCTCCCTCCTCTACCCTCTCACATGGGATGCACATGGGAAAGAACACTGAATCAATACCTGATGGATAGTTTAAACATGTTAATCATTTATGCCGGTCCAGCTACGACCAAGCTGCTATCTGTTGGCATTTCAGAAATCACAGATGACAGTGTAATGTGTCTGGAGCCAAGGACTATCCTATTCTGAACTTAAGTGTCCTCAAGTACTATTGGCATTCATAATAACTGTGTTGCTTCTTTTAATTTTAACAATCATGTGCAAACCCAAATTATAACAACATGAATCTGTACAGTTTAGAGTGTGGGCTTATTATCTTCAAATCTATAACACTGGCAATTGAATTGGCAGAACATCCATCAGCCCTCATGAACACCTGGGTATGACTGACCCAGCCATTGGCTAATTTGTCTGTCTTTCGTTTGTCTGGTGGATGTTCAGTAGTTGACATATTAACAACATGTTTTCAGAGACTGCCTACACCATTCTTCCTCTTACAAAATTATACTATATTAAGGAATTATAACATTAAGGACACAACTCTAAATTGGTATAATGTGGGAGCTATATATCTAAACAATTGACTTCAGAAACTTATGCCTTTTGAGTAGCAAATGTCTCATGAGGAGAAAGGTCTTTTGATTTCGTTAATTGTGCTGAACAAAAAGTGAATATGGAAAACAGACAATAGGCTTGTAATTATACAATGAATATAACCTACACTGAGACACATCTAATCCTTCCCTTGGGATAGTTTTTGATTTGTGCAATCACTGTCTACACTTAAATACTGGCAAATTCAACAGATGGCCCATGTACGATTGGCAGAATTACTTTGTGCACTCCCTTACCCAGCTACAAGGAGAAGGCTTCCAAGATGTATTTTAGATAGTACCTGTGATCCACACATCAATTTATTTTCTCATGAGGAGGCATTAGGATTGTCATTAAGTCTGATAGGGGTCCCAGGATTGGCGATACATAACTATAAGCAGTTGGAACATGTGACAGGCACTTTAGTACAAGGATTACATTGGACCTCAGAAGTTATTACATTTCTTAATAAGGAAATGAGGGAAATTCAATGAGGCATTTTGCAATATCGACTGGTAACAGATTATTTGTTTTTATGACAATCACAGGTGTCAAGATTTTACAGGGATGTGCTGTTTTAATATTGCTGATGAATCACTGAGGTGGGCGTCAGCCTCTTCTCCCATGTAACAAGCAATAGGACCAGAGGGAATGGCTTCAAGTTGTGCCAGGGGAGATTCATGTCGAACATTAGGAAATACTTCTTCTCTGAGAGAGTGGTCAGGTGCTGGAATGAGCTGCCCAGGGACATTGTGGAGTCACCATCCCTGGAGGTATTCGAGAAACGTTTAGATGCTTTGCTGAGGGACATGGTTTAGTGGGAAATATTGGTGATAGGTGGATGGTTGGACTGGATGATCTTGTAGGTCTTTTCCAATGTCGGTAAATCTATGATTCCATGATTCTATTATTCTATTATTCTATTCTATTATTCTATTATTCTAAGTATTAGAGTGCCAATAATTTGGGGATAATAGTATGCCAATATTTCTGGGATAATTGTAGTATAAAGATTCTTATTAAAACTGATGATTGTGTACAGAACTCTGCGTATTGTTTTACCTTAATCTCACTGGAGCTATTTGTGAATCTGGTTACCCCTTCGCTCCCCTTATGGGAGGGAAGTGACACTTGGACAATAATTACAGAATCACAGAATTGTAAGGATTCGAAGGGACCTCTAGAGATCATTGAGTCCAGCCCCCCTGCAAAGTGGGTTCCCTATAGCAGGCTACACAGATAGACATCCAGGCAGGTCTTGAATATCTCCAGAGAAGGAGAATCCACAACCCCCCTGGGCAGCTGGTTCCAGTGCTCCATCACCCTCACTGTGAAGAAGTTCCTTTGCATATTGATGTAGAACTTCCTATATTCCAGTTTATGGCTGTTTCTTCTTGTCCTGTCCCCACAGACAGCTGAAAAGAGGTTGGCCATGTCCCTTTGACTCCCACACTTAAGATATTTATAAACATTTATCAGATCCCCTCTCAGTCATCTTTTCCCAAGGCTGAACAGACCCGGGTTGCTCAGCCTTTCCTCATAGGGGAGATGCTCCAGGCCCTTTATCATCTTTGTGGCCCTCCACTGGACTCTCTCCAGGAGATCCCTGTCTTTTTTGTACTGGGGAGCCCAGAACTGGATGCAGCACTCCAGGTGAGGCCTGACCAGGGCAGAGTAGAGGGGGAGGATCACCTTCCTTGACCTGCTGGCCACGCTCCTTTTAATGCACCCCAGGATCCCATTGGCCTTCTTGTCCACCAGGGCACACTGCCGGCTCATGGTCACCCTGTCATCCACCAGGACCCCCAGGTCCTTCTCCACAGAGTTCCTCTCCAGCAGATCATGTCTCAACCTGTACTGATACTTGTGGTTATTCCTTCCCAGGTACACTTGCTTTTGTTAATACGAACTCCAAAGATCCAGATGACGTGAGGTGTACGCAACCTATGTGGCAGTGAGTTGTATGGAATGCACCATCATCATATGCCAGCACTCTGAGAAGAATGAACAGGAAAGATGATGAAAGACCACTGGTGGATAAAGTGGCTACCCACCTGTACAAACAAGTATCTCAGCTGTTAAAAGGAAACATTCCTCTGCTCAAGAGAGAGGGTATAGTGGGTTCACACCACGTGCCATCCTGCAGTTTTACCCACGTGACCATGGAGAGGATATGAGGAAGTGGGATGGAAATTCCACTTCAGAACTACAGGCATGGGAGCGTGAATTGCAAAAGAAAACAATCATAAGAGAAGGTCCTTCCAGGAAAATGGTGGCTCCAGTTTCCACTGAGCAGTTCTCCAGGCAGAGAAAATGGTCCAATTTTATGACTGAAGCTGACAATGAGCCTTCTGGATCTCATACATGAAAGATGAGTAACAAATACAACAACCAGAACTAAAGGGGCCCTGCTTTCAGCTAGGTGGAGGAAACAGACAGTTGGGTTTATTGGAACTATGTGGATTCGATGGCCTGGCACATTAGAACTACAGGAATATAAGTGGACATGGGTGCACAGTGTATGCTAATGCCATCAAGTTATAAGGGGTAGAACCTATGTGTATTTCTGGACTGACAGGGGGATCCAAAAAGCTAACTATATTGGAGGCCAAAGTGAGCATAACAGGAAATAAGTGGCAAAAGTACGTTATTGTAACTGGCCCAGAGGCTCCATGCATCCTTGGTATAGATTACCCAGGGAATAGGATACTCGAAGGACCCGAAAGTGTATGAGAACCAAGGAGTAATCAGCAAGACTCGTTCACCCTTCAGTAGTCCCAAAAGGCCAGTGTAAATGTCCACTGAAAAGTGAAGGCTAACAGTGGACTATCAAGGCCTGAAGTCTTAAAGGCACAGGAACAGGCTGTCCCCCTGAGCCGCAAAATGAGCCAACGGGGAAGAAGACCGGTGTGGATTGTTCAGTCTGGAGAAGAGGAGGCTCAGGGGAGACCTTATTGATCTCTATAACTACCTGAAGGGAGGTTGTAGTGAGCTGGGGGTCGGCTTCTTCTCTCGTGTAACTGGTGCTAGGAGTGGAGGGAATGGCTTCAAGCTGCACCAGGGAAGGTTCAGGCTGGATTTTAGGAAATACTACTTCTCTGAAAGGGTGGTCAGGCACTGGAATGGGCTGCCCAGAGAGGTGGTGGAGTCACCGACCCTGGAGGTGTTCAAGGAACATTTGGATGTTGTGTTGAGGGACATCGTTTAGTGAGAACCATTGGTGATGGGTGGATGGTTGGACTGGGTGATCCTGTGGGTCTTTTCCAACCTTGGTGATTCTTATGATTTTGTGATTCTGTCAATGAAACAACACTACCCCTGGGTGCTGCTGTGCTGGACATACTAGAACTTCAATAAGAACTGAAATCAAAGGCAGCCAAGTGGTACTCCACAACTGATATCACCAGTGCATTTTTCTCAATCACTTTTGCAGAGTGCAGGCCACAGTTTGCTTTCACTTGACGAGTGTCCAGTACACCCTGGAATTGATTGCCACAGGAATGAATACACAGCCCTAACATATGTCACAGACTGATCCAGACTGCACTGGAACAGAGGGAAGCTCCTGAACACCTGCAATACCCTTAGTATATCATTGTGTCAGGCAACACAGCAGAAAAAGGTTTTAAGAAGAGGAATAATTCTAATTCTTACGAAAGCTGATTTTGTCATAAAACAAAGTAAGGTCAAGGGACTTGCACAGGAGATCCAGGAATTAGGAATAAAATGGCAAGATGGACGCTGTCCATCCCCATGGATGTGATCAATAAAATAACTGCTATTTCCCCACCAACTAAGAAAAAGGAAACACAAGATTGCTTAGGTGCTGTGGATTTCTGGAGAATGCACATTCCAGATTACAGTCTGATTGTAAACCCTCTCTATCAAGTGACCCGAAAGAAGAATTATTTCACATGGGGCCCTGAGCAACAGCAAACCTTTGAACAAATTAAACAGGAGATAGTTCATGCAGTAGCTCTTGCAGTAGTCTGGGCAGGACAAGATGTAAAACACGTGCTCTACACTGCAGCTGAGGAGAATGGCTCCAGGGGAGACTCGAGGTCAACCCCTAGGGATAGGAGTCAAAAATACAGAGGATCTGAGGCCCTCTCTACTCCCAACTGAAAAAGAGATATTGGCTGCATGTGAAAGGGTTTGTGCTGCTTCAGAAGTGGTTGGTACTGAAGCACTGCTCCTCATGGCACCCCGACTGCCTGTTCTGGGTAGATGTTCAAAGGGAGGGTCCCCTCCACACATCATGCAACTGATGCTAAGAGTGTCGCACTGATCACTCACTGGGCTCAAATAGGAATCCCAATTATTCGGAAATCTTAGAAATGATTATGGTCTGGCTCAAAGGCAAAGATTTTGGAATACCGCCAGAAGAGGGGTTTACACATGCTGAAGAGGCTCCACTGTATAATAAACTGCCAGAAAATAAGAAGAAATATGCCCAGTTCACTGATGGGTCTTGTCACATTGTGGGAAAGCACTGGAGGTGGAAAGCTGCTGTATGAAGTGCTACAAGATGAGCTGCAGAAGCTACTGAAGGAAAACATGAACTGAGCCAATTTGCAGAAGTGAAGGCTATCCATTTGTCTTTAGACATTGCTGAACAAGAGAAGTAGCCAGTGCTCTACCATGGGGCTCTCTCTCTCTCTTGCTGCTTGGCAGTGCATGGGTGTGCTCCCCAACCATTTTGCCTTCAATTCAGAGTAAGGCCTTTGGTTTCAGACACTCTGTCTCTCATTTTATTTGATTTACTAGACTCAGTTCCAATTATATATTGTATTATATTGTGTTACCTTGCATTCCAATATCATATTTAGTAAATTAACTTTCCTCAGATCGTTGCTGCTGTTGTGCTTTTAGGCCCATCTCCCATCTCCCTACCCTTCCCCCTTTCCCCTTTCCCAGGATGTGGGTCCCCTGGCCCATTAGTAACAGAACTGGGCTGAACCGGCCCGTAAACCAGCAACACCCTCCCCCTCCCCTTTTCAGGCTGGTGTGCCTGTGGGCCTGCTGTGCCCCCATCACGGACACAGATAGATCTAGATAACACAGTGACAGTTTTGGCAGAGGATAAACTGAATTCTGAACTGAATCTGAACCTTTTAACGTTAGTGAGGAAAAAAAAAAGGATTTCTTAAAGACAGAGAGTTTCAGAGCACTGTAGCTAGCTTTGACCATCATAGATGAGATTGTAGGCTGGGCAGTCTGCAAGAATCTGGACACTGTACTGAGGTTTTTTGTTTTTTGTTTTTTTTCCTTCTGCTTTTAGCAACTGCCAGTCATGAATCTGTTCTTTATTTTAGGAGGACGGTATAAAGGATTAAAGGCCATTATGGTTTTTGGAACTGTCACAGAGTTATATAGATAAATCCAGATAAATCTATGCCCGTGTCAGGGGGGCTGTAGGTCCGTGGGCCCCCTGGCTCCCCAGAATGGGAAGGGAAAAGGGAAAGGGGTAGGGGAACGGGATCTGGGCTCAGAGAGGGAAAACAACAGAGCAGCAGCAACGATCTAAGGAGGAAAACTTATTTTACTATGATATCGAAATGCAAGATAACACAATATAATACAATCTAATTGAAAGTAAGGGTAATAAATCAAATGAGAGAGAGAGAGTCTCCAAAACTGAAAGGCCCACTCGAATGAAGGCGCACGGCTTGGAAGCACACCCACCCCTCTGCCTGGCTGCCAGAGAGAGAGAGGCAAAAAGAGCCAGATCCCGTGACTACCGTGACATATCTTCCTTCTCTGACCGTGAGGTCCTCTGGGATATGTAGTTCTTCTTCTCTTTTGAGAAGCAAGTATCTGGAAGGTTGTCAATCGATGGAACTGGAGTATAAACTCTTTAAGTACCCGTGCTGTCCATGATGTTATGATGTGAAATACCAAAAGCAAAATTACAAAACCATGACATTCCACCCCTTATTCTACATATAACATCATGCTTAATATATATATATACATATATACAAACAAACAATAATTACAATGCATTACACACACATCTATATACATATATATACATAGAACTACTAACTGCACCCCCCCAACATCAAATTCCCTTGTGGTACACATTGAACATCCCCATCTTTCTGCATCACCCACCAAGTGGACCCAGGTCCCTGGGCAAAAACAGTTCCACGGAGAGGTTTGCCCATTCCAGAGACTGGAAAGACCCAAACTGCTTTTCCCAACATGCTCTTTACATGTACCACAGGGACCAAGTATTTATAAAAGAATTTTTGAAATGAGTCCCATTATCTGATTCAATTCTTTCTGGGGTGCAATTGAAGGGCAAAATCAGGTCCCCGCACTATAGAAAGAAGGGCTTCATAGCAAGAAAAGAGAAAGCAGCTTCACAAGGTAGACATAAGGGGCAAATAGAGATAGTTTATGTAGAGAGTATTAGAAAACAAGGGATTCCAAGCACTTTCACAGGCGCTAGGTCCGGAATAACAAGGAGAATGAAGGCCATAAAGATAAGGAACGGAGAACAGCTCAAAAACATTTGGCAGGGAGGTGATTAGATGTCTGAAGTGCAAGCTGAAACTGGTTCGGAGGATGCCCCCCCTTCAGGGTCAGAAGCTTGCAGTGAGGAAGACTACGAGCCTTCATCATCATGACCTACCACGCACGCACAAGGGGGGAGGGACTGTATGCTAATGGGCTCTCGGGAATGTAGTGAATATGTATCCGAATTCCTGTCAACTATTGATTATGTATTAGTTTGACCAATATCTATAGCACAATTTCTCCTGACAGTGTACAAGTTAGGTGGAACAATCCCCCTTGCACCAGGGTGTACACGCGTCACCAATAAACACATACCTGCTCTATAACCTTACTGGCTATAGAGTCTGATTTACGCACGTCACCATGTCGCCCCAGGACTTGCTTCTCCAGACCCAATATGGTGTTTTGGGCAGTAGCATGGGGTACTGCATATGTTTCAAGCCACCCAGTGGTTGCCTCCACCATGGTAAGAACATAACGCTTGCCATTGCGAGATCTTGGCAAGGTGATATAATCAACCTGCCACGCCTCCCCATATTTATACTTTTGCCATCGCCCTTCCTCCCAGAGAGGTTTCATCCTCTTGGCTTGTTTAATTATGGCACATGCATCACAGTCATGAATAACCTGAGCAATAGCGTCCATAGTTAAGTCCACCCCTCGGTCTCTAGCCCACATATATGTTGCATCTCTTCCTTGATGGCCTGAGGTCTCATGGGCCCACCAAGCTAGAAATAATCCCCCCTTGTTCTGCCAGTCCAAGTCCCTTTGAGCCACCTCAATTCTGGCAGCTTGATCTACCTGATGGTTATTTTTCTGTTCTTCAGTAGCCCGACTCTTGGACACATGAGCATCTACATGGCGTACCTTTACAACCATATTCCTTATTCAGGCAGCAATGCCTTTCCACAGTACAGCAGCCCAAATATGTCTGCCCCTCCAGTGCCGGTTATTTTGCTCCCACTGCTGTTACCACCCCCATAAGGCATTCGCCACTATCCATGAATCAGTATAAAGATAAAGCATTGGCCACCTCTCCCGTTCAGCAACATCTAAGGCCAGTTGGACAGCCTTTACCACTGCAAATTGGCTTGATTCTCCTTTTCCTTCAGTGGCAACTTGTCGTGTGGGGCTCCACACAGCAGTTTTCCATCTGCGATGCTTCCCCACAATACGACACGATCCGTCGGTGAACAGGGCATATTTCTTTTCATTTTCTGTCAATTCTTTCTATGCTGGGGCATCTTTACCGCACTATACTTCTGCTGGTGATGTTCCAAACTTTTTACCTTCCGGCCAGTCCATGATAACCTCTAAGATTCCTGGACGACTGAGGTTCCCCATCCGAGCTCTTTGCCTAATCAGTGCAATCCACTTGCTCCAAGAGGCATCAGCAGCATGATGGGTGGAGGGAAACTTTCCCTTGAACATCCAGTTCAGCACTGGCAGACAAGGTGCCAGAAGGAGCTGCATATCAGTACCGACTACTTTGGAAGCAGTCCAAACCCCCTCATATGCGGCTAAGATCTCCTTCACAGTTGGAGTGCAGCACTGTTCAGACCTCCTGTATGCTCGACTCCAGAATCCCAGGGGTCGGCCTCGAGTCTCTCCTGAGGCATTTTGCCACAAACTCCAAGTGGGACCTTTCTCTCCAGCAGCAGTATAGAGGATATTCTTTACATCCGGTCCCGTCCGTACTGGCCCCAGGGCCACGGAACGGACTATTTCCTGTTCAATCTGCTCAAAAGCCTGCTGCTGTTCAGGACCGCACGTAAAATCATTCTTCTTCCATGCCACCTGATACAGGGGGCTTACAGTGAGGCTGTAGTTTGGAACATGCATTCTCCAAAAGCCCACTACACCCAGAAAAGATTGTGTCTCTTTCTTATTAGTGGGTGGAGACATGGCAGTGATTTGGTCAGTCACATCTGCTGGGATGTGACAATGCCCGTTTTGGCACTTTCTACCTAGGAACTGAATCTCCTGGGCAGGTCCTTTCACTTTGCTTCGCTTAATAGAAAAACCAGCTTGCAGAAGGATCTGGGTTATTTGCTCTCCTTTCTCAAAAACTTCCTTGGCTATATCGCCCCACACAACAATATCATCACTGTATTGCAGGTGCTCAGGAGCACTGCCATGTTCTAGTACAGCTTGAATCAACATATGGCAAATGGTTGGGCTGTGTTTCCACCCCTGGGGCGGACGGTTCCAAGTATACTGAACGCCCCTCCAGGTGTAGGCAAATTGTGGCCTGCATTCTGTGGACAGAGGAATGGAAAAGAAGGCATTAGCAATGTGAGTGGTGGCACACCACTTGGCTGCTTTTGACTCCAGTTCATATTGGAGTTCTAGCATGTCCGGCACAGCAGCACTCAGCGGGGGTGTGACTTCATTCAGGCCACGGTAGTCTACCGTCAGCCTCCATTCTCCACTGGCTTTATGCACTGGCCATATGGGGCTATTAAAAGGTGAGTGGGATCTGCTGATCACTCCCTGACTCTCTAGCTGGCGAATCAACTTATGAATGGGGAGCAAGGAATCCCTGTTGGTGCGTTACTGCTGTCTGTGCATCGTTTTCATGGCAATCGGTACCTGCTGCTCTTTTACTCGTAGCAGCCCCACAACAGAGAGATCTTCTGACAGGCCAGGCACAACAGACAGCTGCTTAATGTTGTCTGTATCTACAGCAGCTATTCCAAAGGCCCATCGATACCCCTTAGGATCCTTGAAATGTCCCCTTCTGAGGTAATCGATACCCAGTATGCATGGAGCCCCTGGGCCAGTCACAGTAGGGTGTTTTTGCCAGTCTTTACCAGTGAGGCTTATTTTGGCCTCCAACACAGTCTGTTCTTGAGAACCCCCAGTCACTCCAGAAATATGGACTGATTCTGTCCCTTCATGATTCGAGGGCATTAGAGTGCACTGTGCACCGGTATCCACCACTGCCTTATATTTCTGTGGTTCTGATGTGCCAGGCCACCGAATCCACACAATCCAATAACCTATATTACCCCTTTCCCCCCACGACTGAGGGCAGTGTCCCTCTATTCATTACCTGTGGTAACTGGAGCATCTACACCACTGATTGATCTGTTCTGCAATTCTCTCACCCGTGCTCGTAGTACAGGAGTAGCTTGGTCATGCTACTTCCTCATGTCTTCTCCATGGTCTTGGAGGTCATGCCACAAGGCAGTACACAGTGCAGTCTTACTATTGTTCCTCGCTTGAGCAGGAATGCATTTGCCTTTAATAGCTGAGATTTTTGATGATACAGGTGAGGAGGAGGGTCCATCACCTTTAATTAATTGGATTTTCATTAGTTTGATCAGTTCTTTCATTAGGCCCCTTTGCTTATCCTGATCTTCATCAAACATTTCTGATACTACTACGGGTTTGTCACCATTAATCAATAGAGACACCTGCTCTTGCACTTCACCCAGTCTGTCTGCTACTTGTGAGGCGGCTGAAATGGAAGCGTGTGTTGGGGATAGATGTTGTTTATAGTTTTCAAGTGTAAGAATTAGTTCCAAAGCTAGCGGTCTTCTGTGTTGGTCCTCGTATCTGTCAAATGTTGCTGCTAGTGTAGCGGCGTATCTTTCTGAAGACTTCTTCCACATAGCATGAATGGAGAAGAATACATTCAGAGAGACTGATGACATGCACACGATTACGAGCACTAGGTCGGCATTCGAAAAACATGTAACAAACTGAGAAGAAAGCCTGGAAACCGGTTTGAACATCGTGGTGTTTGTAAAATTAGCTATTCCATCTGGGATGTAAGTGTCAAAATTCAAATTATACCACGTTGCATATAAGTACCAGGCAGGTTTCTCCATCAGTGCCCTTATTTGGTTATATATGAACACAATTCCACAACAAGAAATCATGACGTTAATCATAGGCCAATAATTTCCCAAGATCATAACTGTTTTTATTCCCTTATACAGCGCTTCTACAATAAAGAGCAGATTCATAGCTAGTAGCTGCTAAAAGGGAGGGGAAAAAACAAAAAAAAACCCACTCAGTACAGTGTCCAGAGTTTGGCAGACTGCCCAGACTATAATCTAATCTATGAAGGTCACACTAGCAATGCCTTACTGTCTCTCAGTCTCTGGCTTAAAGAAATCCTTTTTTTTCTCTGCTAACGTTAAAAGCTTCAGATTGCCCTCATTCTCCACCAAAAGCTGTCACGGAGTTATCTAGATCAATCTAGATAAATCTGTGCCCGTGACAGGGGCAGTAGCCCCATGGGCCCCCTGGCTCCCCAGAATGGGAAGGGAAAAGGGAAAGGGGTAGGGGAACAGGAGCTGGGCTCAGAGAGGGAAAAAGAACAGAGCAGCAGCAACGATCTAAGGAGGAAAACTTATTTTACTATGATATCGGAATGCAAGATAACACAATATAATACAATCTAATTGAAAGTAAGGGTAATAAATCAAATAAGAGAGAGAAAGTTTCCGAAACAAGAAAGGCCTACTTGATGAAGGTGCATGACTTGCACCATTAACTGTTTAAGTACCCGTGCTGTACATGATGTTATGATGTGGAATTCCAAAAGCAAAATTACAAAACCATGACACCACCGTAAACAAATACCAGGCTTGCGACCATCTGAGGAACCTGAACATCCATAAGTTTATGTGTCCTGATGACATGCATCCCAAATTTCTGAGGAAATTGGCTGATGCAATTGTCAAGCCACTCTCAATAATATTTGAAAAATTGTGGCAGTCAGGTGAAGTCCCTGGTGACTGGAAAAAAGGCAACATCACACCCATTTTTAAGAAAGGAAGACCCAGGTAACTATTGACCTGTCAGCCTCACCTCTGTGCCAAGGAAGATCATGGAGCAGATGCTCCTGGAAGCTATGCTAAAGTACATGGAAGACAGGGAAGTGATATGAAACAGCTAGCATGGCTTCACCAGGGGCAAGTCCTGCCTGACCAACATAGTGGCGTTCAATGATGGTCTAACTGCATCAGTGGACAAAGGAAGAGCCACTGCTGCCGTCTATCCAGATTTCAGTAAGGCTTTTGATATGATCCCCTATAACATCCTTATCTACAAATTGGAAAGATATGGATTTGGGGGGTGAACTGTTTGATAAACGGGAACTGGTTGCAGGATTGTACTCAGAGTAGTGATCAGTAGCTCAATGTCTGAAATAAGATCAGTGACAAGTGTGTGGTGTGGTCTACACATCCGAGGGACAGGATGCCATCCAGAGAGACCTAGACAGGCTCGAGCAGAGGTTCTTCCAGCAGAACCTCATGAGGTTCAACAAAGCCAAGTGTAAGGTCTTGCACCTGGGTCACGGCAACCCCCACTACCAATGGAGGATTAAAGGATTCAGCATAGCCCTGCTGAAATGGACCTGGGGGTACTGGTGGATGGCAAGCTGGACGTGAGTCAGCAATGTGCCCTCGCAGAAAGCCAACTGTATCCTGGGCTGCATCAAAAGAAGCGTGGCCAGCAGATCGAGGGAAGTGATCCTGCCTCTCTATACTCTGTGCTGGTGAGACCTCACCTGGAGTATTGTGTCCAGATGTGGAGTACTCAGTACAGGAGAGACCTGGATCTGTTGGAGCACGTCCAGAGGAGGGCCACAAAAATTATCCAAGCGATGAAACACCTCCCTACAAGGACAGGCTGAGAGCTGGGGCTGTTCAGCCTGGAGAAGAGAAGGCTCTGGGGGGACTTGATAGTGGCCTTTCAGTATCTAAAAGGGGGCTGTAAGAAAGAATGGGACAGACTCTTTAGAAGGGTCTGTTGTGATAGGACAAGGGGAAATGGTTTCAAACTGAAAGAGGAGAGATTTAGGTTGGATATAAGGAAATTTTTTTACAGTAAGAGTGGTGACACACTGGAACAGGTTGCTCAGTGATGTGGTAGATACTCCATCCTTGGAGACATTCAAGGCCAGGCTGGAGGGGGCTCTGAGCAGCCTGATGTAGCTGTAGGTGTCCCTGTTCAGTGCACAGGAGTTGGACTAGATGACCCTTAAGAGTTCCTTGCAACTCAAACAATTCTATGAAGAAAAATGTTACTTCAATTAAATTTTCTAGGTTCAGATTAACACATATTCAGCTATATTTCTGGATTGCCCTTTATAGAACTTACAGGGTAGGAACAGTAGTATATACTCTGAGATTTTCAGATGTTTTTTTTTTTAGAGCAAATCTGATTTTTTTTTGATAGATGTTTCTTTCTCAAATGCCTCCACCAGACTTCCTAATATATGTTACAGATTAATCTTTGCAGAGGGTGTATCTAGATCTGCCTGAACTGATATAGAAGCAACTACCCAGGCACCACTGCTCCCAGTTCCTGTTAAATTTGTGTTCATCTGCAAGTAGCTTTGTATCAGCAAGTGACTTTTATTCTGTGTTTAATTAGAGAATGGGAGAAAGTCTGGAGAAATCCACAGAGGTCCTCTAAGAGGAGAGACTAAACAAGAAAGAAATAGCAAAGTTTAAAAGAAATAATGAAAACTGTTAGGCTGTCCTCATACCAGTAAAAGACCTTTTTTCACTATGCATATGACAACAAATCAATGCTAATATGAGATTAAAAGGTAAACTGACCCCCTCCCCTCCATTCCTAATCCTGCAGTTACTTTCCTATTTCCACTCAAAATCTCAAGGACATAGTTTGATCTTGCAACCAATTTATATCTAAGTGAAAGTTTTGTACCTATGAAAAGCCAGATGCAAGCTGACAAACCTGGTTAATAATCCATCATGTTGACTGTTCTCTTCTCAGTCTTACTTATCTGCCAGCTTCCTCTTCTACAAAGGTACAAAAATTAAGAGGGAGGAAAAGCCTCAACTAAGCAGGATCCAAATCTACATTCAGATTCCTGAATCAGCATCTTTGACTTGAAATGCAATCTGAATCAAACCATTATGAAGCAGAGACTTCAGGGTATCAGTATAAATACCGACAGTTGTCTTCTTGTA
The DNA here is from genome assembly GCF_016699485.2 of Gallus gallus. Taxonomy (NCBI): domain Eukaryota; kingdom Metazoa; phylum Chordata; class Aves; order Galliformes; family Phasianidae; genus Gallus; species Gallus gallus. The sequence continues at coordinate 1,709,357 of NC_052571.1, read as the reverse complement.
CAGTTGTAGCAGTGTCACAAATTAAAATCAGGCACGAGAAATCTCAATTGTAAGAGGTGCCTTCGTGCCCTAAAAAGATGCAAAACACTTTTGTAATGCTACCACTATTAAATGAAAATTAGCATAGCAAATACAGGAGATTATTTCCAATAACTCAGCTTTTCTGAAGTTAGTGAATAGATCACACATTCCCGTGCTTCTTCCTGGATTGAAGCTCAGTCAGGAAGCAAGAAATTATATCACCTCACTTACATCCACCAAGGATCTCAAAAGGATTTGTCATTTCACAACCTGTATCATCAGTGTAAGTCACTTCACTAGTTCCTCTAGTGACTTCCTTCACAAGGAAGGTGGCCAAAACCAGTCATCAAATACCACATATAACGTAATTTTAAGCAAATGAACAGTTACCCAATTCACCTTTTCTGAAAGGAAAGTACTGCACATTTATTCCATATCCCTAGTCAGTTCATAAGCAAGTCAACAAAAATGCTGTGTTATCAGAGGTTCTCAAAACCCTGGATCTTTCTTATATAACAATAAATAGTATTCAAGAGAGCTGACTTATTTTGCCTATGATGGAAATACATGAAAAACAGAACTAGTACAGCCACCATGACAGAAAAAATATATATATATAAGTTTTGGATAAAGCAATCCTGAAATCAAAATGCCTTGATGTAACACTGAAGAACATCTTATTCAACTACAGATTTGGGACTTCGCTTTGATAAAAGCTGTTTCTGGTGTTTTTGTGCTGGGTCTCCTCTTACTTTCATAAACAATATTTTGTAAGTACATTTTTCCTCTTACTTACCTGTGCCTCCAAGCAGTGTCTAATATAATTCTGCTTCAAACAATAGTTTAGTGAGGTTAAACAGTTCAAAGCAAGAGTAGTCTACAAGACAGTTTTGTATGGTAAATTGAACATCTGCAGCACAAGGGATATGACAGAGTGAATGGTGATTTTACATTCATTGAATTATGTTATTAGAACCAGGGGTAATTTCTTTGGATTACCTTTTCTTAAAAGGAATTTAATTAAAGATCAAAACAACAGAATTATAGTATGAATCCCAGAAGAATGCTTCCTTACTATATAATAAGAGGAACTTACTTTTTCCTTAGAAGAATCCTGTAATTTTTTTGTTTTACCATAATAAACAAAAACAAACAAAAAAATCAGACTATGGTTTTATGGGAGTTTGAGAAGAGCAGGAGGCTATAGATCATTTTTTTAACCCAGTTTTCTTTGGTAATAGCACACTTTCTTATGTTGTCTGTATTTTCTACTTCAGTTTTTGGTATTTTGTTAGGAAATATTAAGTCAATAAAGACATACTGCAATCTCATCTACTAGGAAGACAATAACATATAAGACAAACAGTTTTGTGAATATTTTTTAAACTACCCTACTCAAACTTATTGTGAAATTTTGTAATTTTTTTTTTTTTTTTTTTTTTTTTGCTATTTGGGCTGTGACAAACATTAAATATCTCTCTAAAATACTTTAAATGCTAATTATTAAAGGGATATTTGAACAATGAGGAAATAGATGACAAAGATCAGCATGCCTGTGATTAGTATAATTACAACATATTTAATGCATGAAAAAGACCAGTAACACCAACTTGCTTTTATGCTTTGCCATTAAAACAAAATTACACAATTAAAGCATTAAAAGATTAATTTATAAAGAACAGAGTAACAAAAATATGCAGTTGGTAAATGGTTTTTTTGAGCAATGTGGCTATACTAAGAAGAATACTCACATTTTTCATAGCAGGAAAATACAAGTCTGAAGCAAATCAGGCCAAGTATTAACAGCACTGGAGACATCAAGCTCCGTGCTTATGAATTTTTCTCTTTCCCAAAAAGTACTATTTTATAAACAACTTGAAGTTTCAATAACAGAATTCTCTTTTGTAAACATCATAGAATCACAGAATTATTCAGATTGGAAGGGACCTCAGGAGTTCATACTCCTAAATGCCACAAAAAAAAAAAAGTTCAAAACTAAGGAAAGAATGAGACAGAAGGAAGAACAAACATCAAACTTACCATGGACTTGACTGATTTCTGAATTCTGAGAAAGAATTTCATCTGCTAATTTTTGAGCAGTTGGTAAAACTTCTGTGTGGTGCACTGTGATCAAATACTGTACAAATTTTTGTAGTTGGTCTCTGTTCATTTGAAACAGTGTCTCTGAAATGGGAAGATGCAGTTTGACCTGATCTGGCTTGCGGATTCGGTATAAAGAGAGAGCAACAACGTGGGCACAGTAAAATATATCTTTGTTTCCACAGCTACAAGTCACTGAGGTAATCTTGCAACGATCAAAGCTGATAGCTACATTGAAAACAGTTTCCGGCTCCGATTGCATTGCAGGCTCTGTCACTGTGCCACTCAAGTGGAAACCTGGGCAGGAAAAGAAAGAGAGCTTACATTATTAAGAAAAATACTATAATCTCATTATCAATTATCATTTGCTAAAAAAAGACAAAGAAAACTCATTATTTCTGAGAAATGATGCATCTTGAACAACTTAGCCTTTATTACAAATATGACAAATCCTTTCATATGTATGTACTCTTCTCATCTCCAACAAAATCTAAGTCAAAAGTGCATTTACAAGCCCTCTTTGCCATTCCATCACAACATTCATAAAAGCTTGATAGTAAGAAAAACATTTATTTGGTAACTGATAGCTGCAGAAGCAGAGTTGCATTCAGTTAAGACCAATGTGAAACTCCCAGTAGTTCAGCAAGTTGGCAGCAATTTTCCAAACCCAATGCCAGGGACAGGGACATTGCATCTAGCAGCAAATGTAACTGTTCTCTCCATAAGCAAAAAGGAAGTAATGCACTACAGTGGCATGAACCCCAGCCCTAATCTCTACCCTGCCACAAATTCATTTACTCAAGTCACTTAACCTCTTTGCTTTTACCTTTCTCAACACTAAGCTGAAGCTCACCTTCATACAAGTGATCCAGTAAGAAAACTATGGTTGCAAAGTTCTTTGGAGATGGAACACGCTGCAATTACCAATATACAGGAAATCACATTTATAGTATTGAAGGAGATGTGCAAGCACCACTTCAGAAGTCTGCATTATGAGCCTGTTTTCCACTCAGCATGATAAAGCACAAAGCAAAAGAGAAGGGTTTTTGTATAATGTAAAAACATACAGTATGTAACAAGAAAGATGTTCACTTCAGTACAGACGGCACTGCTTGACAAAGAACCCTGCTGAACCAAGGTCTCAAACACTGTCCTCTGAAGATCATACCCAAGCCTACATCTATTTTCCCAACATGAAGATCCAGGTCTTGCTCTCAGTACTTTCTCATTGAATAGCAAAATTTGGGTGGTTTCTTTTTGTATTTTATGTAAGCATGACATTTCTCTTGACTCAAGCATTAAGTGAGAGGCATAGATACACAGTAATACAACCTAATTTCATATGCCAAATCACTATTAAACTTGAACAGACAGTGCATATAAAATCTGGAATAAATACTACAAGTGAGGTGTTATACACTACTTATAACAGAAATAACATAAAACCACATCATCTAAACTCCAAATTGATTTAGTATTCTGAAACAGAAAGTGTGTTGTATGAAGCAGTATCGCAAGAAAATTAGGTGTTGTAGTTTCAACCCAGCAAGCAGCTAAACACCACATAACCTTTGCCTACTCCCCCCATCAGTGGGAAGAGGGAGAGAACTGAAAAAAAAAACAAAAGTAGAACTTGTAGGTCGAGATAAAACAGATTTACTAAGATGGGAAGAGAAAAGTAACAGTTATGATAATTATATATATATATATATGTGTGTGTGTGTGTAAATACAAAACAAGGGGTGCACAGAGCAATTGCTTACCACCCAATGACTGATGCCCAGCCAGTTCCCAAGCAGTGGCAGATTCCCCGGCCAACTCCCAGCAGTTTTATAGTTTTTTCACATAATATTATACAGTATGGAATATCCCTTTGGCCAGTTTAGGTCAGGTGTTCTGGTTCTGTCCTCTCCCAGCTTCTCATGCATCCTTGCTGAAAGGGCAGTATGAGAAGCTGAAAAACTGAAATGTCCTTGGCTCTGTGCAGCACTGCTCAGCAACAACTATAAACACTGATGTGTTATTGACATTGTTTTTCTCCTAAAGACAAAACATACCATCATACCAGATACTGTGAAGAATATGGACTTCTGTCCCAGCTGAAATCAGAGGATTAGATGGGAAAAAGAAATATATATATATTGCCGTAGCCCAAATTTCCATCTATTTTAAAAAAGCACTTAAAGTTACAGGAAACAAAGAAGAAAATCTCTCATCTGGGAAGCATTCCTAAGGACTCAGATACTGATGGAGGTATTAGTAGATGTCAGGATGAGGCCTTCACCCTCTGGAAGCAAATGCTATTAGCTGTAAAAGAAAAATACCGTTAAAAGATCTGATGTCGGAGTTAAAGAAATGGACTACTATGGAAAGAAGTAATCCATTATTTCAGAGAACTAGACATAACAGAAATGTTATATGATCCCATGGTCGTTCCTGATAACCCACACATAGAGCATAATCTTGAGAGAGTCAGCTGTACACCAAATATGTGGCGTAAATTCATAAGAACAGCACCAAAAAAGCATGCCAGTACAATAGCAGGAATGTATGAGAGAGCAGAAAAGAACCCTTTTACTTGAACTGATTATTCCACTACATAACTCTGAAGAATTAGTCCCTAAACAAGCTTATATTTCAGCCATTTCAAAAGTAACTGAAAGAATAGATAAAATGGATAGTAAACAGGAAGATATAATGGAGGAATTGTCCATCTTGCCTCACTGTGATGAACCTGCGGTGGTATCAGAGACATCTGATAAGGATCAGGATTATCAAAACAGCCTACTGGAGGGGCTGATCAAATTGGTTTCCTACCAACCTGCATCATCTAATATCTCAGCTATTAAAAGACGTCCTCCTGCTTGAGCAAATGACAATAGTAAGACTATGTTGTGTATTGCCTTGTGGCGTTACCTACGTGAGTGTGGAGAAAAGATGAAGAAGTGGCATAAAAAAAAAATTCCTGCACTACAAGCACAAGTAAGAAAATTACAGAATAGATCAACCAACAGTATGAACTCCTCCACAAAGGTGACTACTCCAGTTGCTGAGGGTCATGACAAAAGCCATAAGGAACCTGATCATGACTCATGGGAGGAGAAGGATAGAAGTAACAAATAGAGGGGCCCTGCCTCCAGCCAGGGGTGGGAAAAGGACAATAGATTGTATTGGACTGTATGGATTCAATGGCCTGGCAAATCAGAACCACAGAAATATGAGGCACTGAAAAACACTGGTGCACATGGCACTCTAATGCCCTTGAGTCATGAAGGGACAGAATCAATTTATATTTCTGAGACGACTGGGGGTTCAAGAGTTGACTGTGTTGGAGGATGAAATAAGCCTCACTGGTAAAGACTGGCAAAAGCATCCTATTGTGACTGGTCCAGGGGCTCCATGCATACTTGGTATTACCTCAGAAGGGGGCATTTCAAGGATCACAAGGGATACAGATGGACCTTTGGAATAGCTGCTTTAGACAAAGATAACATTAAGCAGCTGTCTGTTTTGCTTGGCCTGTCAGAAGATCCATCTGTTGTGGGGTTGCTATGAGTAGAAGAGCAACAGGTACTGACTGCTACAAAAACAGCACACAGACAGTAGCACCGCACCAACAGGGATTCTTTGCTCCCCATTCATAAGTTGATTCGTCAACTAGAGAGTCAGGGAGTGATCAGCAAAACTCACTCACCTTTTAACAGCCCCTCACTTTTTAAAAGCCAGTGGAGAGTGGAGGCTAACAGTAGATGACCATGGCCTAAATGAAGTCACACCCCCACAGAGTGCTGCTGTACTGGACATGCTAGAACTCTAGTGTGAACTGGAGTCAAAAGGAGCCATGTGGTATGCCACCAGTGATATTGCTAATGCCTTCTTTTCCATTCCTCTGGCCACAGAATATAGGCCACAGTTTGCTTTCACAGGGAGGGCCATTCAGTATACCTGGAACCATTTGTCCAAGGGGTGGAAACACAGCCCAACCATTTGCCACGGGTAGATCCAAATTGCACTGGAACTAGGTGGTACTCCTGAGCACCTGCAGTACATTGATGATATTGTGCGGGGCAATACAGCAGAGGACGTTTTCAAGAAAGGAGAAAGAATAATCCAGAACCTTCTGCAAGCTGGTTTTGCTATTAAGCAAAGTTAAAGGACCTGCACAGGAAATTCAGTTCTTAGGTATAAAGTGGCAAGATGGACATCATCACATTCTAATGGATATGATCAACAAAATTACTGCTGTCTCCACAAACTAGTAAAAAAGAAACAATCTTCTTAGCCACCTGTAGAGGAATTCCAAGGTCATAGCATGAACCAGTGGGTGGGCTATGTGAGAGTGCGGGTGCCTGGAGTGGGGGGGTGGTCTGGAGCCACCCCTTCTGTCTCCGCAATACTTTCTGTGCAATCTGAGTCTGCACAGGTCCCCCCTTTGCCCCCACCCTTCTCTCCAGTGGTGCGATGGTACGAACGGGGGAGGGTCACATTCCTCAGCTCGTCCCCTTCTCCAAACTGATACCGGGAGGGATGAGTCAATTCCTTTTTGATATCTTTTCCTATAGTGCCTATTTCTCAAATAAAGGCTCTGTCATTGCCTTCGCTTGTTCCACATTTTGGCAAGCCAGGCAGCCAAATATCTTTAAAGATACCCAATTATAAGCCTCTTAAAATAATTACCATGGCATTTCTGAACAATTTCATGGGATGGTTTGGATGGGGAAAGGCTAGCCTCATAAGTGAAGCTTTGCCAGGGCACATAACGGGATTCCTAGGATCCCCATATCACAGGATTGCTTGTATCGTTGAAAAATGGCGCCCCCCACGGGACGGAGGAAATGTTCAGGAGTCCCCAGCCCACCTGGCTGAGTATTTCAATAGTCTAAACAAAAACGTACTCACTACTCGAGAATGACAGTTAGCTGCCTCCACGGTGGCATGGCCACTGCTGATGGCCTTGAACCATCTAAATATAATTGAAGCAGCTCTCACTGATGAAAATCAACTATCGTGTGACCGTGTGCAAGAACTGGAAAGACAGGTCACAATTTTGAGAGGGAAAAAAACTAATCATATCATTCCTGTGTAAAAAAATCCAGAATATCTCTCTAGAAATTACTGGGGACCTGTACAAGAGAATCCACATGAACTGGACTCTGTAAATGAAAGCACTAAAAAGTCGGATCTTGAGGCTCCACTAGAGCTAGATCCATTTGAGATCCGACCAGTTGTAACTCAGAAAATAAAAAAAACGCAGGACAGGCCAGTGGGGCTGCCCCCTGACCAGCGGCCCCCTGCCCAGAGCACGCTACATGCAACAGCTCGCCCATACACGGCAGTTGAATTAATGGATTTAGTACAACGGTTTAGACAAAAACCAAGAGAGACTGTGCCAGAGTGGTTTGCTCCGATTATATGACATGGGGGCAGAAAGCGTTGTGGTGAATGGACCAGAAATTTCAAAACTGGCATCCATTACTACTCACCCGGCCCTCAGGCAGAGACTATATGCAGCTGTCCAACTTAACGAAGAAAATCATTCATTGACTACATGATTAATGGCCGCATGCCGTGCTACGTGGACAAATAAGAGTGACATATCATTAAATACCGGCCTATGGTCCTCTATGGAGGACTTACAAAACTACATTTGAGAATTAGGCATGAAGGAGGCAATCTATGAGCAGGATTTTGAGAGCTCAGACATGATGAAATTTTCAGCAGGAATGAGGGACCTCATCCTGCAGCAAGCTCCACCACATCAGTATGGTACTTTGGTATCCGTACTGAATCCCCTAGTGGCCTCAGAGGCCATAATACAACAGGCTGTCCAATTGGTGGCAGATCTGGGGAAGACAGGGCCACGTGCAACGTCTGAATGGTGGTGGAAAAGTCAGACATCTATCCACCACCACGAGCTAGGAAACCTGCCTCTAATGTAATTCAATCTGGACCCATCAGGGTCTCAAGAAAACAAATGTTCAACGACCTGATTAGGGCAGGAGTTCAGTTTCAAAATATCGATGGACAGCCTAATCAGGTCTTATTACAACTATGGAAACAGTTACCAAACTGTCAGAGATTCTGAAGCTCCCCTAAAAGGGAAGGAGTTAGATTCATAGATCGGATTCCACAAAACAAGTGGAATCTAGAAGATTTCATAGTCCCATCGAAAAAACGTAAACCTTCTCAGGTGGCCCGGGCAGCCACAGTCAAGCCATCAGAGGAAAAAGACTTAGGGATTGCAGAGCTGATGGCATGACAGGGGAGCCCAAATTCCCCAAGACTAGGGTCTCTAGAGGAGACCGGAGACCCTACGTTGAACTAACGATTCATTGGTCCCGAAAGAATGTGCAGCGGGTTATAACACTAGTAGATACTGGGGCAGAAACATCAATTATATATGGTGACCAAAACCAATTTTCAGGCTCTAAGGCAATGGTAGGTGGGTTCGGGGGGCAGATGATCCCCGTAACACAAACATGGTTGAAACTGGGGGTTGGGCGTCTACCACCCCGGGAGTACAAGGTGTCCATCGCCCCAGTTCCAGAGCACATACTGAGAATAGACATCCTGTCGGGTTTGACTCTCCAGACCACTGTGGGAGAGTTCAGATTAAGGCAAAGATGTATCAGTATCCGGGCAGTGCAGGCAATCATAAGGGGTCATGCAAAAACGGAACCTATTTGTTTGCCACAACCACGCCGGATCACTAATACAAAGCAGTATAGACTCCCGGGTGGGCAAGAAGAAATTACCAAGACTGTGCAGGAGCTGGAGAGAGTAGGGATCATTAGACCTGCACACAGCCCATAGAACTCCCCCATGTGGCCAGTCAGGAAGTCAGATGGTACGTGGGGAATGACAGTAGACTACAGAGAACAAAATAAAGTCACGCCACTGATCCATGTGGCCGTACCTAACATCGCCTCCCTCATGGATACATTAAGTAGAGAAATAGAAACATACCACTGTGTTCTGGATCTAGCATATGCATTTTTCAGCATTCCAATTGCTAAGGAGTCCCAAGACCAGTTTGCATTCACGTGGGAGGGCAGGCAGTGGACTTTTCAAGTGCTACCTCAGGGGTACGTGCATTCACCTACTTTTTGTCATAATTTGGTGGCACGTGACTTGGCAAATTGGAACAAACCATCTACTGTCAAAATGTACCACTACGTCGATGATTTGACGCTAACGTCTGACTCAATCGAGACATTAGAGAAGACAGTACCATCATTAAATGCTTATTTACAGGAAAAAGGATGGGCTATAAACCCACAAAAAGTACAAGGACCAGGGCTATCAGTTAAATTCCTGGGTGTTGTCTGGTCAGGTAAGACTAAGGTGCTATCCTGTGCAATCATAGATACGATCCAAGCGTTCCCGGTTCCCACAAAACCGAAGCAGTTGCAGGAGTTTTTGGGTATATTAGGATACTGGCGATCCTTTATTCCCCACTTAGCACAACTGCTAAAACCCTTATATCGATTAAGAAAAAAAGGCCAAGTAAGGAATTGGGGAAGAACGGAACAAGAAGCCTTCCAGCAAGCAAAAATAGCTGTTAAACAGGCCCAGGTGCTGGGTATGTTTGATCCAACCCTTCCAGCCGAACTAGATGTGCATGTAACCCAAGAAGGGTTTAGCTGGGGGCTGTGGCAGCGCCAGAGTTCCGTTCGAACCCCCATTGGGTTCTGGTTTGGCATGGAGCAGAAGAGAGATACAGCATGGTTGAAAAACAGTTATTGGCTACCTATTCTGCATTGCAGACAGTAGAACCAATAACTCAGACTGCAGAGGTTATTGTTAAAACAACTGTACTGATTCAGGGGTGGGTAAAAGACCTGACCCACATTCCTAAGACCGGGGTGGCCCAATCACAAACAGTGGCACACTGGGTCGCCTATCTTAGTCAAAGAAGCCACCTGTCATCATCTCCACTGAAGGAAGAACTGCAAAAGATACTTGGGCTGTAACATATCACAGTGAGACACCTGAGGAAATAGTGGTTACTTGTCCAGAAAAGAGTCCCGTACAGGAGGGGAACTACCCTATTCCGGAAGATGCCTGGTACTCAAGAGCCTGGCAACAGTGCACTAAACATCTGCACAGATAGCTGGGCAGTCTACCGAGGGCTCACACTCTGGATACCACAGTGGGCCACTCAGGATTCGACAATCCATGCCCGACCTATCTGGGGCAAAGATATGTGGGTTGATATATGGAACGTGGTTAGGCACAGAACCGTACGAGCATACCATGTCTCTGGACATCAACTATAGACATAAACTACATCAATTATAGACGCACTTAGGAATAGAAATAGAGTTAGGATTTGCGTTCGCGTTGTAACGGGTCAGCTTTCTATGGCATGGGGAGGGGGAGATGTTGTAATAGGCGTGATCGGGGTCTCGGGATGTAACGTGTCAGGCTCCTCCCCATGTGTTAGGTACGTGCCACGTGTACCATCCAGAGGGCGTACACGAAGGGTTAAAAGATATATAAGTGCTTGTTAGAACTTAATAAACGCCATTTTACCGCTCATCATATTGGTGTCACCTCGGTATTTGGCCAAGCCGCAGGCTCCCCTAAGCAACGAACATCACGGTTGCCTGCGAAAGGCAACAAGTGGTGACCCCCGACGTGATGCTTAGGGGAAGGAGTCGGCTGTCTGCTTGACGGGGCAGGAGCCCACCGCGGAGCGTTAGCACTTGCTGGGCGGTGGAAGCCGGGGGACAAGCCCGGGGACAGAGGGAATCTGCAGTCACCCCTCTGTCGGTGGAGGTCGCGGACGAGCGACAGATATACCCTCCGGAATCACGCCGGAGAAGAGCCTGGGATCCTGGTCTCAATCGGGAGGAGGATCGGGGGCGTCATGGAAGCCGTCATAAAGGTGATCGTTCATGCGTGTAAGATTTATAACGGGAAGCATGCTCCTTCTCAGAAGGAGATAGCTGCGGTCCTCTCGTTGCTTGAGAGGGAGGGGCTGTTAACATCGCCCCATGAGATTTATGACCACAGTAATTGGGATTCAATTACCGCTGCCTTATCTCAACGAGCAATGGTCACTCAAAAAGCAGCGGAATTTAAAACTTGGGGTTTGATTCTGGGAGGATTGAAGGCTGTGCGCGAGGAGAAACTTGCAGGCGAACGAGCCAGGGAGCTATTGGGGTTAGAGGTGGCGGGGCCGGGAGTGGGTCTCATTCCTCGTGCAGGTCCGGCTGGAGATAAGGTGGCGCCAGCCCCTACAACCCATCCTGCCACGATAGCTCCGGGAGCAAAGAAGGACGAAGTTGCATCGAATTGTTCAAGCGTGGAGGCCACAACACCCCCACCTCCGTATCCCTCTCAAGGCTTATATCCTTCACTGAAGTCAGTCGGGGAGGGGGGGGGAAGGTCCTTGGAGGAATGTGGTAACATCTCCTGCAGGGCTGATAAGCAGGCTTCGGGGGAGGGTACGGCATTCCGAGGAGGTACAGCGCAACCCGTGTGTTGTGATAACGAGTGCAGCTCAGTCTGTTGCTGTAGCAACTTCCCCAACGGGGCGGACTGCACCGTCCCGCCCCGCGGTGAATGCAGGGGCAGAGCCCCGTGGCCAACGTCCCAGGGGTCCACCCCTGAGGGGTGCAGCCCCACAGCACCCACCCCGTGGGCTCCGCCCACGCTCACTGATTGGGCCCGGGTGAGGGAGGACTTACGAGCAGCCAACCCAGCACGGCCGCCGCTAGCCCTTCCAGTCATAGTCAAGACAGAGGGCCCGGCGTGGGTCCCTCTAGATTCTAAAGCAATAACCCGCCTTTCTGAAATTGTTAAAACAAAGGGGCTGCGTTCCCCAGTGACAATGGCGGCGGTAGAGGCCCTCATGGCCTCTAGCCTACTGCCGTACGATGTGATCAGCCTCATGCATGTGATCCTTGAACCGGTTCAGTACACCCTGTGGTATGATGCTTGGAATACACACTTGCAAGCAGTGGTGGCGGCAGCCACCCGAGATGCCCGACACCCAGCCAATGGTCAGGGTCGAGGGGATAGGACCACATTAGCGCGTCTCCAGGGTGTAGCGGACGGCATGGTGGGATCTCCGGAAGGCCAGCTTAGGCTGTTGAGACCGGGAGAGTTAGCTGCAGTCACAACTGCGGCCCTACAGGCCCTTCGGGAGCTGGCTCGAGTTACAGAGCCTACTCTCCCGTGGGCGGATATCAAACAAGGCCCTTCAGAGCCTTTTGCAGAATTTGCGAACCGCTTGATTCGTGCAGTTGAGGGGTCCGATCTTCCAGAGCCGGCCCAAGGTCCTGTTATCATTGATTGCCTTAAGCAAAAATCGCTCTCGGACATACAGCAAATTATTAGGGCAGCCCCAGGCAACTTAACAACCCCAGGGGAACTTATCAAATATGTGCTTGACCATCAGCGCGCTACTCCGTTAACAAATGAGGGCTTAGCCGCAGCCCTCCAGCTCGCAGTACAGGCAGCTACACGCCCCAAGGACGGGGGGGGGAAAGGTGTCTGTTATAAGTGCGGACAACCCGGACACTTTAGGACCAACTGTCCGAATAAAGGTGGCTCAAAAACAGACACAGACAAAAAATGCCAGTGGTGTGGTGGGGCGAGCCACACGGCGCGTAACTGCAGGAAGATCAAGGAAGCGATGCAGGGAAACGGCCAAGGGAGGGCGCCTCGGGCCCAGGGCACCTTCCCAAATCAGAGCAATGGGCCAAGGAGAACATGCCCACCGTGGCATTAGCCATGGGATTGGGGGACCGTCCACTAGTTAAGGTGATAATGTCATATGCGGGTCCGTGGCCCCAAAAAGAGGGACCTCGAACCACGCTTTTTACGGCTTTGTTAGATTCTGGTGCGGACGTTACAGTGATTGCGGAGGCCGATTGGCCGACGAACTGGCCACTCACCTCGCATTGGCAGCATATTGGGGGAGTGGGAGGCACAGTCCCAACAAAAGGGGCTGCAGAGGAAGTGGAGATCGCTATCATTGATAGGAGTGGGATGATGGAGGCACCGGTGTTGGTGCAACCCCTCGTGGCACCGGTGGAAGGATCAATCTTAGGGCGTGATTTTCTCACGTCCTTGGGAGTTCGACTCACAAATTTATACTAAGGGCCACTGTGTACCACCTTGCGCTGCATTTTACCATCCCATTACGCTGGAAACGGGAAGCGTCTCCCGTTTGGGTGGATCAGTGGCCCCTTCCAACTGATAAATTAGCAGCGCTGACGCAGCTGGTCTCCAGGGAACTGGAGGCGGGACACATTGAACCATCACTTAGTAGGTGGAACACGCCCATCTTTGTTATCCGGAAACCATCGGGGTCCTTCCGTTTATTGCATGATCTTAATGCACAGCTCGTCCAGTTCGGTCCCGTTCAGCAAGGCGGTCCATCACTTGCAGCTGTTCCCAGGGGATGGCCCCTTGTGGTCATTGACCTTAAGGATTGTTTTTTCTCCATCCCTTTGGCAGAACAGGACCGGGAGGCTTTTGCACTCACAGTCCCTGTACGGAATAACCAGGGCCCAGCTCAAAGGTTTCAATGGAAGGTTCTCCCTCAGGGAATGGCCTGTTCACCTACTATTTGTCAGCTTGTGGTGAATACAATTATCGCGCCAGTGAGACGCGACATGCCAGACTGCCAGATTGTCCATTACATGGATGATCTTCTGCTTGCAGCTCCGACAGGTTCCCAACTACAAGCCCTAGAAGCACGGGTGTCAGGCGCGCTCACGGGTGCAGGTTTCACGATCTCCCAAGAAAAGGTACAACGAGGGCCGGGGATAGAATTCCTGGGATATAAGTTTGGATCATCCACAGTTATCCCCGAGGGCCTGGAGATTAAACCTCACATAACCAACCTGTGGGATGTTCAAAAACTGGTAGGAGCTATCCAGCGGGTCCGGGGAGCACTGGGTATTCCACCACGATTAATGAAGCCCTTTTATGACCAGCTGAAGGGCTCAGACCCACGGGAAAGGAGAGAGTGGACCCCAGAGATGGACGCTGCCTGGCGAGAAATACTATCACTGTGCTCAACAGCAAGTTTGTCCAGGTGGACACCGGGTATCCCCCTAGAGGGCGCTGTTACTCGCTGCCAGGATGGAGCCGTAGCTGTCATTGGTCATGCACTAGGCTCCTGTCCACAACCTCTGCGCTGGCTGTTCTCAGCACAGCCGGTGTGGGCATTTACCCCATGGGTGGAGCTTCTCTCCATGCTACTTAGTAAGGCAAGGACATCTGCATTTAGGGATTTTGGAAAGGATTTGGATATAGTCCACCTGCCCAGGTTCTTCCGAGATTCACAGATCTTGCCTGACGAGATCCTCCTGGCCCTGCATGGGTTCGGAGGCAAGCTTAGGTATGCGGGTTCCCTTCCGATTTTCGAGCTGGCACGCCCGCTCCAGGTGTCACTCCGTCTTCGAGTTGTTGCTTCTCCCCTTGATGGTCCAACAGTATTTACGGATGGCTCTTCATCGACAGGTCAGGGGGCGGTTGTCTGGAAGAACCAGACGGGTGACTGGGAAATAAGAACATTTCAAGATCACAGTGTCAGTGTTCAGACGCTTGAGGCGCAGGCGGTAGCGATGGCACTGCTCCTCTGGCCAGACACCCCTTGCAATGTAGTCACTGACTCTGCTTTCATTGCAAAAATGTTACTACGAATGGGGCAGGAAGGACAACCCAGTACTTCGATTGCCTTCCTCTTGGAGGAAGCATTGACGGCAAGGACAGCGCCCGCTGCTGTTCTTCATGTGCGAAGTCATTCAGACGTTCCGGGATTCTTTACAACTGGCAATGCCCTCGCTGACCAACACGCGGGGCACAAGGTTCTTACGGTGAGGGAGGCTAGAGACCTGCATTCTACGCTACACCTAGGGGCTCGAGCACTGTCAAGGACATGTTCAATTCCTATGGCGGTGGCCCGGGAGGTGGTGCTGGCATGCCCTCACTGTAATTCAGCCCCTGCGCTTAGTGCGGGAGTGAACCCTAGGGGAATTGCACCTCTCGACGTCTGGCAGACGGACTTCACGCTGGAGCCTCGTCTGGCGCCGAGGTCTTGGCTTGCGGTTACTGTTGATACCGCATCCACTGTCATTGTTGCTACCCAACATGGCCGCGCGAATTCTTCTGCAGCACAACATCACTGGTCGGTGTGCGTCGCGACATTAGGCCTACCGAGTCACATTAAGACAGACAATGGCTCCTGCTTCATCTCGCGCTCCACCAAGGAGTGGCTAGCGCGTTGGGGCATCACGCATAGTACAGGTATCCCTGGCAACTCGCAGGGCCAGGCCATTGTCGAAAGAGCGAATCGGCTCCTCAAGGAAAAGTTGCGTGTCCTTGGGGAGGGGGAAAATTACAGGGGAAAGATTCCAGTGAGCCAACAGGGAGAGTTGCTGGCTCGTGCGTTGTATGCATTAAACCATTTTGAACGGGGGGAGAATCACCGCACCCCTATGCAAAAGCACTGGCAACCGAGGATTATTGAAGAAGGACCACCGGTGAAGATTAAGATCGACAATGGGTTATGGGAATCAGGGTGGTCTATTTTAGTTTGGGGTAGAGGCTACACAGCGGTCAAAAACAAAGAGTCGGGAAACATTATATGGGTTCCATCGAGGAAAGTTAAGCCAGAGTTTGGCCTCAAGTAACGAGAACTGAGCGTTTCTGTTGCAGGCGTGGCTACTGGGGAAGCCGAAGACCCCGACACCGGAGAAGCGGAAAAAAAACACTTATATGGGTGCCTGGACCACCGAAGACAAGCCAGGACACGGACCCGGCAACACAGCCGTTACTGCCCACACCGAGAAATTTGGTTCTATCTCTGCTAATGTGTCTATGTTCTTTGCCAGGGGGTGGCACAGCTATTGACTTCTTGCTTTTAGCTCAAAGCCACGGATGTGAGGATGTCGAAGGGTTCTGTTGCTTCAACTTAAGTGATCACAGCGCATCGATCCATAAACAGCTACAGTGGATGCAAGGCCACACACAGAAGATCAAGGTGCAGGCCGATCCCTTCGGTGAATGGTTGGAGGGTCTGTTTGGGGAATTAGAGCCGTGGCTAAAACAAATGCTTAAAACGCTTATCGTAGGTTTAGCAATATTCTTGGCTATTATGCTCTGTCTTCCATGCTTTGTTCAGCTTCTTAAGGCATGCTTAAGAAACTTCATAGAGGAAATCTCACGTCAGCAGTACGTATATCAGCGCATTCAGGAGCAATTATAGACGCACTTAGGAATAGAAATAGAGTTAGGATTTGCGTTCGCGTTGTTACGGGTCAGCTTTCTGTGGCATGGGGAGGGGGAGATGTTGTAATAGGCGTGATCGGGGTCTCGGGATGTAACGTGTCAGGCTCCTCCCCATGTGTTAGGTACGTGCCACGTGTACCATCCAGAGGGCGTACACGAAGGGTTAAAAGATATATAAGTGCTTGTTAGAACTTAATAAACGCCATTTTGCCGCTCATCATATTGGTGTCACCTCGGTATTTGGCCAAGCCGCAGGCTCCCCTAAGCAACGAACATCACGGTTGCCTGCGAAAGGCAACACCCTTGCAGTCACCAGGCAATGATGAAGCTGACACACTGGCTCGAGTCCGATGGTTGGGAAGTACACCATAAGAAGACATAGCCCACTGGCTGCACTGGAAATTACGACATGCAGGACAGAAAACCATGTGGGCAGCAGCTAAAGCATGGGGGTTGCCCATACAGTTACCAGATATTGTCCAGGCATGTCAGGACTGTGACGCTTGCTCGCGAATGAGACCAAGACCTCTGCCGGAAACTACGGCCCATCTCGCTAGAGGACACAACTCATTACAGCGATGGCAGATTGATTATATAGGTCCCCTTCTGTGATCTGAGGGGGCCAGATATGCCCTAACTTGTGTTGATACAGCGAGTGGACTGATGCAAGCCTATCCCATAGCAAAGGCAAACCAAGCCTATACCATCAAAGCTCTAACTAGAATGATGGCATCATATAGGACTCCTGAGGTCATTGAGAGTGATCAAGGTACACATTTCAAAGGTGCAACTATGCAGAAGTGGGCTGAAGACACTAACATTGAATGGCGGTTTCACCTGCCCTAAAATCCAACGGGAACAGGCCTAATAGAAAGATACAATGGGATCCTGAAGGCTGCTCTGAAGGCAGATTCACAGTCCTTGCAGGGGTGGACCAAGAAGCTTTATGAAACCCTGCAAGACTTGAATGAGAGACCAAGAAATGGCAGACCCAATGGCAACCCAAGAATGTTGCAGACAACTTGGGCCTCCCCACTTAGGATACAAATTACAGGCAAGGACACCTCACTCTAGCCACAAGTTGGCACTATGAATAATCTTCTGCTCCCTGCCCCTGATGACCTAGAGCCCGGGAGACACAAGGTAAAATGGCCTTGGAAGGTGCAAGCAGGACCAAAATGGTGTGGTCTCCTTGCACCTTGGGGGAGATTGTTAGAGGTTGGGGGATCAGTAAACCCTTCAGTAATCGGTGTATGGCCAACAGAGGTAGTAGTTGACACCCCTGTTTTCATTGCAAAAGGGACATTAATCATGTCCATGTGGCAAATTAGAAGCCCCCTTTGGTACCTGATATAGTGATTCAGTCGCAGACATCGGGCCAAAGAGTGTGGTATCGAAGGCCAGGACATGCCCCGATACAAGCGAAGGTGTTGACTCAAGACCGAAAGACAGCCTGCACCTTACCGTGGATGGCAGACCTACCCCTCCTCGTACCTATTAAACATCTGCTTTATTTCCCTTGAGGTTATAAGTTCACAGGATGGCTGGCAGGAGCAACGTCACTCAAACATGCCCATGAGGAAACACCGTGACACCCTGTGATGCACTGCTGAACTTTTGGGAACTGGAGAGCATGAATCAGAAGCGCTACTGGTCCTTGAAGAAGATATGCCTTGAGAAAGAACATCAATTACTGGCTCAACAGAAACATGGAAAAGACTGCCACTGATTGCCTTTATTGTCTTGACATTCTATATTGAGGCAGGTGTTGTGCATGCGTCGCGATGTGCATTGTGTCTTGGGCCACCAGGTTGCGGGGGCTCACCCCCTACCTGGTCAGTCACTGGTTCATGCTGTGAAGGGGTGGAATTCCAAGGTCACAGCCTGAACCAATGGGTAGGCTATGTAAGTGTGTGGGTGCCTGGAGTGGAGTGGTGGTCTGTAGCCACCCCTTCTGTCTCCGCAATGCTTTCTCTGCAATCTGAGTCTGCCTTCTCTTCATCAGCGCAACAGTACAAACGGGGGAGGGTCACGTTCCTCAGCTCGTCCCTTTCTCCAATCTGTTACCAGGAGGGGTGAGTTAATTCCTTTTTGATATCTTTTCCTCTGGTGAGTTAATTCCTTTTTGATATCTTTTTCTCTAGTGCCTATTTCTCAAATAAAGGCTCTGTCACTGCCTTCACTTGTTCTACACCACCTGTTCATTTTCAGTTGATTCCCATCATATGAAAGTAGGATTAGTGGTCTCAAAGAAATTCAATGGGAGATTTTTGTTTTTAATGTCAATTTCCCACAAAGTATACATAAAACTATTTCTCATCTATGAGCTAAGGATAATCCTTGCACTCAAACACTGAAAGGGCTTGATCCCATTTCTTCCTACTTTCTGTATTTAGCTCAACTATTAATTCCCACAGAAAGTCTTTCATTGGGTCTTTTTAGTTTTTAAATGGGTTTTGTAAAAAAAAAAAAAACAAGTGCAATAAAGTACTATGACAATATGATAACTTTTAATTTTTCAGTATGTAATTCAAATATTGGAAAGATTAATAAGTCCTCTTGGAATGATGAAGTGTCTCCAGACAGTTAACAGAACTGTCTGTAAGTCCCTACTCATGTTCAGACAAAAACTTGGCTCCCAGCTCCCTGTACAGAGATTTTTTTGAGACTTCATACTACAAGCAGTAACATATATAAACACAGACCCTGTCATAAACAACTACAGTGTTAGCAGAGATGAGTTACCTAACTTTGTCAGAGACTTAAAAGTTCTGACCAAAGAATGATCCTGCCTTGGAACAAAGGATTCCCATAGCATCATAGAATGGTTTGGGTTGGAAGGGACCTTTAAGATCATCCAGTTCCAACCCCCCTGCCATAGGCAGGAACACCTCCTGCTAGACCAGGTTGCTCAAAGTCCCATCCAGCTTGGCCTTGCTTTCAGGGAGCAGGCATCCACAATCTCTCTAGGTAACTTGTTTCAGTGTCTCATCACCTTCACAGTAAAAAATTTATTCCTAATACCTAGTATTAATCTACCCTCTTCTAGTTTAAAACCATTTCCCCTCGCTCTGTTGCTACCTGCCTTTATAAAAAGTCCCTCCCCAGCTTTCCTGTAGGCTCCCTTCACATACTGGAAGGCTGTTATAAAGTCGTCTTAGAGTTTTTTCTTTTACAGACTGAAGAAGCCCAGCTCTCTCAGCCTGTCCTTATAGAGGAAGTGCTCTAGCCTTCAACTCATTTTCTGAGACAGAACATAACCGGATAACTACATAACTAGAACTATATTCCACACAACAGTTTTAAAGAAAGCATTATTTGCAGCTACAGCCATTTATCTTGTTTTGGTAGGGAGTCAACCCTGTCAGTGTATGGGAATTGCTAAGTCACAGTCTGAAACAATGATTGAGCACCTGGTAAAGGGACACAGCCAGCCCTGGGAGCACAGGTGAAAGCAATTCACCTGTGTAACAGAAAGGGGTGGAACCTGGTTCCACTCCTCCCTAAGACTCATTTAAGGGCTGGCTGCCACAAATAAAAGATATCTATCTGGCAATCTTTTCATTTGGTGTATTTGATGAGTCCTACTTCTTGGGATGAATAAGCACGTTTATCTTTCTTTAACTGGATTGTCACTATCATCCTTTTTTGGGTAGTTTAGAACCAGTTATCTGCTATTGTCTTTTTGTACATATGGCAAACTAAGCAGTTCCTCCTAAAAAAGACAATACTGAAAATGGTGTTCTTAATGAATGTAACTGAATGGTTCATTGGTGAAAAAGTTATTCCTATAGATAAGACCTTGCCTGGGTGTATCCAAGGATTTCTGGGATTCCTATACAATGGAGTTGCCATGGTGATTAAAAAATGGGGCTCTTTGCAGGATGGTAGCGATATTTTTGAGTCCCCATCCCATATGGTAGAATGCTTTCATGGTCTCAGTAAAAACATAATAACTACAAAAGAATGATAGCTGGCTGCATCTACTGTAGTATGGCCAATATTAATAGCTTGGAACCAATTATACCTATCAAATAACACTCTGGAAAATGAAAACCAACTGCTATGTGAATGAGTCAAAAGACTTGAACAACAGCTTGCCATACTAACTGGGAAAAAAAAACAAAATTCCATCTATTTCCTTGAAGGAAAAAAAAGTATTTGGAATATATCACTAGAAATAACCAAGGCTCTTGAATGAAGGGCCATATAACCCAGATCTGGAAGATCAGAAACCCAAGAGGTTGGGTCTTAAGGCTCTAGTTGAGTCAGATCCTTTTCAGATCTGACCTATGGTGACACAGAAAACAAAAACCAGGCAAGGTAAACCGGTAGAGGGGGTCCCCCTGACCAGATGACAATTCATGTAACGGTTTGTCCTTATACAACAGCAAAACTAATGGATTTAGTGCAAAGATTCAGGCAGAAACCAAGGGAATGTGTGCTGGCATAGTTACTCTGCATATGGGATATGGGGGCAGAGTGTTGTAAATAGTCTGGAAATCAGCTATGGCTGAGCCTCCAGAAGAACAAGACCTAGGGATTTCTAAACTCGTGGTATGAAGGGGGGGGGCAAGGTCCCCTTTAGATTAGAGCCTCCTGAGGAGACCAGAGGCCCTATGTTGAGTGGTCCCAAAAGAATATACAGAGAGTAATTGCATTAGTGGACACAGGAGCTGAGATGTTGATGATAGTTTATTGTGACTCATCAAATTTTACTGGTACCCAAGCTCTTACAGGAAGATATGGTGAAAAATGATCCCTGTAATGCAAACTTGGTTAAAATTGGGTGTGGGATGTCTACCTCCTCAGGAGTACAAAGTATCTATTGTGCCAGTACAGGAGTATATATTGGGTATAGATATATTATGGAGACTGGCTCTCAAAATTAATATAGGAGAGTTACAAATCAGATGTATTAGTATCTGGGCAGTACAGTCAATCTTGCAGGGTTATGTGAAACATAAACCTATTCAATTCCCCAAGCTGTTGCGGATCAGAAATATGAAGCAATACAGGCTCCAGGGAGAACAGGCAGAAATCACCAAAACAATTCAAGAACTGGAAAAGGTGAGGATTACAAGACCTGCGCACAGCCCCTACAGCTCTCCTACATGGCTGGTCCTGAAATCTGATGGCACCTGGTGAATGACAGTAGATTATATAGGGAGCTAAACAAAGTGACCCTGCCAATTCACATGACAGTGCCTAACATTGCCTCCCTTATGGACACATTAAGTAGAGAAATAAAAACCTATAATTGTGTCTTAGATCTGGCTAATGCGTTCTTCAGTATTCCAGTTGCTGAAGAATTGCAGGACCAGTTTGCATTCACTTGTGAGGGCAGACAGTGGACCTTTCAGGTCCTGCCACAAGGATATGTCCTCTCACCAACTTTCTGTCATAATTTGGTAGCGTGTTATTTGGAGGATTGGAGTAAGCCTGATGGTATAAAAACATGCCATTACATTGATGATTTGATGTTTATTTCTGCTTCAATGGAAACACTGGAAAAAGCAATGAGTTCATTATTGGCCTACTTGCAAGGAAAAGGATGGGCAATAAACCCACAAAAGGTACAAGGACTGGGACTATTGGTCAAATTTCTGGAGGTCGTTTGGTCAGGCAAGACCAAGGTCTTGCCTAATGCAATTATAGACAAGGTGCAGGCATTACCAATACCTACAACAGCAAAGCAGTTGCAGGAATTCCTTAGCATTTTGGGGATACTGGAGAACATTTATACTTCACTGTTCACAAAACTTGAAATCTTGATACAATTTAACCAAAGAAGGCCAATTATGAGATTGGGGACAGACAGAACAAGATGCTTTCCAGCAAGCCAAACTAGCTGTGAAACAATTGCAAGCACTCAGTATATCTGACCCCACTCTGCCTGCCAAATTAGAGGTACACGTAACCCAGGAAGGGAATTGTGGGAATTATGACAGTGTCAGGGTTCTGTCTGTATCCCAATTGGGTTCTGGTCCCAGGTCTGGCACAGGGCAGAAGAGGGATCTAGTATGACAGAAAAACAGCTATTAGCAACATATTCAGCATTACAGGCAGTAGAACCGATTACTATTACTTCAGCTGTTTGAGTAAAAACAACACTACCCGTTCAAGGCTGGGTAAAAGATTTAGAATATATTCCTAAGATTGGGGTGGCCCAAGTGCAAACAGTGGCATGCTGGGTTGCCTATCTGGGTTAACATAGTCATTTATCTCCATTAGAAGAAGAACTACAAAAGATATTGGGCCCAGTCATATATCATAGTGACGTAACAGAAGAAACCTTGGCTGCTCTGCTAGAGAAGAGTCCTGTACTAGAGGGAAAACATCCAATCCCTGAAGATGCATGTTACACGGTTGGTCCAGCAAAGGCAATCAGAGTAAGTGGCAAGCCATACTATCTCTCAACAATGTGGTTTGAAGAGGGTTTGGACAAAGTAGCCATTGGGCAGAGCTTTGAGCTGTGTGGAAGGTCATTGCACAAGAACCAGGCGACTGCGCTTTGAACATCTACACTGATAGTTGAGCAGTCTACAGAGGGCTCACACTATGGATAGCACAGTGGGCCACTCAGAACTGGACAATTCATGCCCAACCAATCTGGGGCAAGGATATGTGGGTCGATATCTGGAACGTGGTCAGGCATAGGACAGTACATATTTACTCACGTATCTGGACACCAGCCCATGCAGTTATCAGGAAACGAAGCAGACACACTCGCCTGAATTAGATGGTTAGAAGATTTATCTACTGAAAACATCACCCACTGGCTACATCAAAAACTACGACATGCCAGACAGGAGACAATGTGGGCAGCAGCCAAAGCATGGGGGCTGCCCGTACAAATGTCAGATAACATCCAGGGATGTTGCAATTGTGACACTTGCTTGAGGATGAGACCAAGACCTTTGCTGGAGACGAAAGCACACCTCACCAGAGGACACAACCCTTCACAATGGTGACAAGTCAATTATATAGGCCCTCTCCCTCAATCCAAGGGGGCCAAATGTGGGAATACAAGACTATTCAAAGCAGCAGCTGTGAAGCAAGATAAACAGCATGAGAACCAAGGACATCTCCAGAAGAAGAGCAAAACAAAGTCAAGTAAGCTGTACGATGGCTGCGTGATGACAACACTGATTAGAGTAAGAGAGCCTGGCTAGGAACGACTCGTGGCTCTGATTGGATAAGCACCTGCATGCACAGTTAAGGAGTGTTTGTAGAATACTCTGTTGACATGTAAAGATAGATGGGAAAGTTGTAAGGGCTGATGGGAAAGCTAAAAAAGGAAACTTGTAAATATATATAAGTGATGTGAGAACTTGTAATAAATGATTTGGATCGTTCACATCTGACTCCGTTCATCAGACTCTGCAAATGGCGCCCACTGCATAGAGCAAATGAGGCTGAGCGAGCCTGGTCCAGCAGTGCCACCTAACTGAACTACGGAGAAATTATTTTGCGCATGACTGCACCATTCTGCAGGACAGGTGGTGAGCAGTCGGGAACTATGGAGAGTTCACTAACGAAGGAGCAACAAGTAAATCACGAAGTATTACAAAGTTTTAAAGTTTCAGAATCAGCTTGTATCTACTTCAGCATTAGCTACTTGTCATGGTTTTATGATTTTTGGTTATCGGTATTCCACATCATAACATCATGTAGTGCACTGGGAGTTAAAGAGTTAATGCTCCAGTTACAGGTACCTTTCCCAGAAGACAAGAACTATATACCCCAGAGGACTTTGTGTTCAGAGAGTAGATAAAATCCCTGGCAAAGTCACAAGACCTGGCTCTCCTCCTTCTGCTCTTCCCGACCACGTCTCGCCTCAGCATTAGAGCAAGGCCTTCAGATTTTGGACACTCTCTCTCATTTAATTTGATTTATTACTTCCAATTCTAATTATATCGTATTATATTGTATTATGGTATGTTATCTTGCATTCCGATATCATATTTAGTAAATTAGTTTGTTTCTCCTCAGATGGTACCCGCTGTTTTGTTTTAGGCCCATCTCTCTATCCTTTTCCCTTATCCCTTTCTGGGGTGTGGATCCGCAGGTCCTACCGCCCCGCTCGTCATGGAACTGGGCCAAATCAGGCCATAAACCATTGACATTCTTGGTGGAGAATGCAGGCAAAGGCTGCTTTTTAGCTTTTAGAACGAAACTCTCTCTGCTCTCAGAGAGCTTCGTTAGGAAACTTTATCAGTACTTCAGGTTTCTGTACTGAAAAACACTACGCTGAAAGTCCAGGCGGACTGCCAGTATTCTGGGATAATTGTAAACTTTGAGCACTGCTATCTTGCTTTTGTAAAGAGAAAAAAATTATTCCGTTTTCCCTTTTAGAACTGTTTCCAGAGGGAGCTGCTAATTCTACAGAACTTGTGATTTTTAGTCTCCCAGACTCTCTTTTGAATAATTTATGCAGTTTTTGAATGCTCATCCGATGATCATGATGATTATGCTGTCAGTCTCCCTGAATGTATTCCTCATCATTTCACTCAGTATCTGTATTTATAATATTCTGAGGAAGTTTTCCCCAAAGCCAGAGAATACTGAGTGGCAGGGAGTGTGGAGGCACTTGAGAGAGACTTTAGAGAGATGGACATCCTCAGTGTCATGGAACTTTACTCCTCAACACCTGAAAGACCCTGAGAGCCTAAACAGATATTTGAGACAGGGATGTTGCGCCTCAGGCAGATCTGAGGAGGCACAAATGATTTGGGGCCTGGCTAATGCTTATCAGGCCCTATTCAATACTATCCCAGAAGGGGAGAGAGTTTCTGAAATTGAGAAAGAGAGTCTCCATGCCGAAAGAGAGTGTCTCTGAGACAATAGGGAGAATCTCCACTCCAAGCGAGACACTCTCCGAATCCAGAGAGACTCCCTGCAATCCAAACTCGACAGCCTTCAATCTCAACAAGACACCCTCCAGTCCGAGCGAGATGCCCTCCAATCCAAGCGAGACACCCTCCAAACTGAAAGGGAGAGTCTCTGGGAGACAGTAGAAAATGAATGAGAGAGTCTCCAAGACGAAAATGAGAGTTTCCAGGAGAGAGTATGAGCTGAGAGGGAGAATCTCCAGGTCCAGAAAGAGAAACTTGTAGTCAGGAAAGAGAATCTCAAAACCTGATAAGAGTGTCTCCGAGCTGAGAAAGAAAGTCTCCAAGCCGAAGGAAAAGATCTTTGAGCTGTGAGAGAGAATCTGCAATCACGATGAGACATCTTCGAATCCAAGCAAGACACCTTCCAATCCAAGCGAGACTCCCTTCAGTCCAAACTCGACAGACCTCAAACAGAACTAGATAGTCTCCAAACTGAATGAGACCTCCTCCAAACCGAACCAGAAAGAATCCAAGCCGAACTGGAGAGTGAGAGCATCGAAACTGACCAACCTGATCAACCACAGGAGGCACTAGAACTGATGTCAGTTGGCCCTGTAAGAGGACAGAAAATGAAACAAATGCCGACTCATTTAGAACAGAAGAAAGAGGGGGAGGAGAAAGAAGAAAAAGAAGGTCCAGTAGAACCACCCTGGAGTCCAGAGGAGTGGATCCGAGATCCAGGGGAGCTGCCCCTGAGCCCAGGAGAGGGACCCCCAATAAGAGCATGGTCACCAATGCCCAGGAGAATAAAAACAAGTCCTGACAGACTAGAAAGTGAGTAAGACATCATCAACATTACCACTAGACCTCTGAAAATTAATGAAATTCGAGGCCTGAGAAAAGACTTTTGAAGCCACCCAAAGGGTATCGATGGGCCTTTGGAATAGCTGCTGTAGACACAGAAGGTGTTAAGCAGCTGCCTGTTTTGCCTGGTCTATCCGAAGATCCGTCTGTTGTGGAGTTGCTACAGGTAAAAGAGCAACAGGTACCGATTGCTACAAAAACGGTGCACAGGCGGCAGTACAACACCAAAAGGGATTCCTTGCTCCCCATTCAGAAGTTGATTCGTCAACTAGAGAGTCAGGGAGTGATCAGCAAAACTCACTCACCTTTTAACAGCCCCATATGGCCAGTGCGTAAAGCCAGTGAAGAATGGAGGCTGACGTTAGACTACCGTGGCCTGAATAAAGTCACACCCCCACTGAGTGCTGCTGTACCAGACAAGCTAAACTCCAATATGAATTGGAGTCAAAAGCAGCCAAGTGGTATGCCACCACTGACATTGCTAATGCCATTTTCTCCATTCATTTGGCCACAGAATATAGGCCACAATTTGCTTTCACCTGGTGGGGTGATCAGTACACCTGGAACTGTTTGCCCCAGGGGTGGAAACACAGCCCAACCATTTGCCATGGGTTGATCCAAGCTGCACTGGAACAGGGCCGTACTCCTAAGCACCTACAGTACATTGATCACATTATTGTGTGGGGCAACACAGCAAGGGAAGTTTTTATGAAAGGAGAGCAAATAATCCAGATCCTTCTCTATTCTGGTTTTGCTATTAAGCGAAGCAAAGTGAAAAGACCTGCCCAGGAGATTCAGTTCCTAGGTATAAAGTGGCAAGATGGGCGTGGTCACATCCCAGCAGATGTGACTGACTGACAAAATCACTGCCATGTCTCCGCCCACTAATAAGAAAGAGACACAGTCTTTTCTGGGTGTAGTGGGCTTTTGGAGAATGCATGTTCCAAACTATAGCCTCATTGTAAGCCCCCTTTATCAGGTGACACGGAAGAAGAATGATTTTACATGGGGTCCTGAACAGCAGCAGGCTTTTGAGCAGATCAAACAGGAGATAGTCTGAGCTGTGGCCCTGGGGTCAGTATCGATGGGACAGGATGTGAAGAACATCCTCTACACTGCTGCTGGAGAGAAAGGTCCCACCTGGAGTTTTTGGCAAAGAGCCTCAGGAGAGACCCAAGGCCGACCCCTGGGATTCTGGAGTCGAGCGTACAGGGGGTCTGAACAGTGCTACACTCCAACTGAGGAGATCTTAGCCGTGTATGAGGGGGTTTGGACTGCTTCCGAAGTAGTCAGTACTGAAACGCAGCTCCTTCTGGCACCTTGACTGCCAGTGCTGAACTGGATGTTCAAGGGAAAGGTTCCCTCCACCCATCATGCTACTGATGCCACTTGGAGCAAGTGGATTGCGTTGATTACACAGCAAGCTCAGATGGGGAACCTCAGTCGTCCAGGAATCTTAGAGGTGATTTTGGACTGGTCTGAAGGTAAAAAGTTTGGAACATCACCAGGAGAAGAGGTATCACGTGCTACAGAAGCCCCACCATACAATGAATTATCAGAAAATGAAAAGAAATATGCCCTGTTCACAGATGGATCGTGTCGTATTGTGGGGAAGCATCACAGATGGAAATCAGCTGTATGGAGCCCCACACAAGTTGCAGAGACCACTGAAAGGAAAGGAGAATCAAGCCAATTTGCAGAGGTAAAGGCTGTCCAGCTGGCCTTAGATGTTGCTGAATGGGAGGGGTGGCCAATGCTTTATCTTTATACTGACTCATGGATGGTGGCAAATGCCTTATGGGGGTGGTTACAGCAGTGGGAGCAAAATAACTGGCAATGAAGGGTTGACACTACTTTTCTGAAATGGATAAGCAAAAATATCCCTGAATTTCTAAAAACTGGGCTCTCTCTTGATGGAGAGCTTTGGGACAAACTTGGCACAAAACTCTGGGAGGCTTCTAAAGACAGAACGGCTGCTAAACTTTTACCTGTTTGGCGCCAAATAATGGAAGGCCTTAAACAAATTCGACAAGGAAGAATTTCTTCCAGCTGTTCCCCCTTGCCCTCCCCCCCAACACCATTGCTGCCCGTCGGCGCGAGAAGCAGCTCCTGCTCGGACCCAATCTGCGGATCCATCACCTCCTCCGGCTGGGGAGAAGAAAAATCGCAACCCACTGCCTCGCTCCCGCCCTCCGCCCCGCCCACATCGCTCGCTGCGCTGCTGCCTCTCTCTGCCCCCCCACGTCACTTGCTACTGCATCTCTGCCATCTGCATGTTTCTTGGTTAAAGACAAGGAAAGACCGGAACCAGAGGATCTTTTTGATCCTGGTCCAGTAGATCCAGAGGACAAACCGATCCTTTTCTTTCCTAATGACAATTTGAAGGGGGCGGGGAGGGAAAATTTTTCTACAGTGTACTATGGTGCTTTAGAGCAATGCAGAAAATAAGCAATATTGCGGGGTGATGCTGATACTTTGAAAGCCTTTCCTGGGTTGTATCACGCAAATCAACCTCCCCGGTAGGAATCCCTACCTTATGAAGCGATGAAGGAGCTAAGGAAGTCAGTGAGAATCTATGGAATCCAGTCTGCCTTTACATATAATCTTTTGGTTGTAATTGGTGACAGTTATGTTATGACCCCTCATGATTGGAGAATTCTGATACAAACGATCCCGTCTCCCACCATGTTTATGACTAAATACCAAGAACAGGCTACCATCCAGGCTATGAATAATTTGAATAACTTAAATCATACTGGCATGGAGAAACTTATGGGCGAGGGGGTCCAGGCAACACCTCAAGCCCAGGCACAGATGGATAGGCAATGCCTTGAACAAGTTAAGACTTACATGTTACACGCTATCCATCAGATACCTGATACTAATTCATCTAATGCCTCATTTACATCAATTAAGCAGGAGGCTGCCGAGCCCTACATTAAATTTCTTGACCGTTTACAAAATACACTAGAGATAAATGGAAAAATCAAGCTGCCCAGGATGTTTTGCCTAAGCAATTAGCAGTAGAAAATGCAAATGCGGATTGTCGAAAGGTTTTACAATCCTTAAAGAATGCAGATCCAAACATTACAGACATGATTGAAGCCTGTCAAGATGTAGGCATGGAAAGTCATAAAATGGCCATGCTAGCAGACATGCAGGGGCAGCTCAAAAAATGAAGTGTTAGAATTGTGGAGAACCCGGTCATGTACAAAGGGACTGAAAAATGCCTAAGCAAGCAAATAAAAATGCTTCTGCTATTCCAGCTTGACCCTGTCCCTGGTGTGAGAGGGGGCTACACTGGGTGAGAGAATGCCGATCTGAACTCCCCGTTGCTGCACAGCACTATGATCTGCCGGGAAGCAGGAAGAAGAGCACGAGACCATGCGCTATGATAACAAATACGGTCCCGAATCGGCCGGCCACTGCTTGGCCAGCTCACTCAGACCAGTCACTGCTGGCAGTGCAGGAGTGGATTTGGCCACTGCCCA
This sequence comes from Gallus gallus, assembly GCF_016699485.2. Classification (NCBI taxonomy): domain Eukaryota; kingdom Metazoa; phylum Chordata; class Aves; order Galliformes; family Phasianidae; genus Gallus; species Gallus gallus. The sequence goes on along the minus strand of NC_052571.1, from coordinate 1,679,791 downwards.
GTCAGTAACACTGACTGATACCACCATGACTCTTATTCCAACAGGTGTAATGGGCCCCCTTGGGGACAGGCTTGAAACCCTCCTGTTAGGACGTTCTTCTGTTACACAGATGGGACTTCTTGTTTTACCAGGAGTTATAGATGCTGGCCACATTGGGGAGATTAAGATAATGGCATGGACACCCTCACCCCCCTGCTTTATTCCCAAAGGCCAAAAAAATAGCACAATTATTCCCTTTTCATTCTATAGCCGAACCTGGCATTGGGGACTGAACTGGTGGATTTAGGAGCACAGACAAACCTGCCATGCTATGGACCACACAAGTGTCAAAAGACAAACCATTATTACCATACTTCGTAAACAGCTGACAGTTATTAGGCCTAGTGGATACAGGAGCTAATGTTACCATCATTAAGTCAAGTGAATGGCTTTTTGAATGGCCACTAAAAGACCCTAATTCTGCTATTGTAGGAGTTGGGTGTTTGCAGCAGCCCAAAGTGCCCGAATTTTATCTTTTGAAGGGCCTGATAGCTGCATTGCTTATGCTGCTCCTTACATCTTGCCAGTTCCCTGTACTTTGTGGGGTCATGATCTTTTAAGTCAATGGGGCATGAGTTTGCAGACAAATTTTCAATAAGGGCCATTGATCGGCAGCAACCTATACCCCTAGCTTGGAAAACAGAACAATCTATTTGGGTAGATCAGTGGCCCCTAACAAAGGAAAAGTTGTTGAATTTACATGAGCTAGTTCAAGAACAACTAGCTGCTGGTCACAAAGTGCCTACTACCAGCCCTTGGAATACTCCAGTCTTTGTTATCCTCAAGAAGAGTGGAAAATGGAGGCTTTTACAGGACCTATGTGCTATCAACGCAGTAATTGAGCCCATGGGGGTGTTGCAGCCTGGTCTTCTTTTGCCTTCAATGTTACCTTTGAATTGGCCTATAGTAGTCACTGATTTAAAAGACTGTTTTTTTACCATTCGACTTCATCCAAAAGACGCACCATGATTCACATTCTCAGTGCCCTCCATCAACCAACAAAGCCCTGCTCAGTGGTATCTTTGGACTGTTCTACCACAAGGAATGCTTAATAGTCCAACAATATGTCAATTGACGGTAGCAAATGCATTACAACCAGTATGAAATGCTAGACCTCACATTCTTATTTATCATTTCATGGATGACATATTAATAGCAGCAAAACAAGAAGAGGGTCTAAAGAATGCTATACTGCTCATCTGATAGGCAGTCTAATCTGTCAGTTTACAAATAGCCGAAGAAAAGGTGCAACTCAGTTCTCCATGGAAATATTTAGGAAAAAAAATTACATCTCACACCAATCAGCCACAAATCCTCAAAATAGTACCTCATGTGCAAACATTAAGTGTTCTGCAAAAATTATTAGGAACCACCAACTGGTTGCGACCGCTTTTGGGTATTACTACTCAAGAACTATACCCTCTATTCCAGCTACTCAAAGGAGACCCAGATCTAACCTCTAAAAGACAATTAACACTAGAAGCACTACAATGCTTAGACTCTGTAATAGCATCATTGCAACATCGATACAGCCATTGTGTTTGTTTATCACTTCCAGTATCTCTTATGATAATATCAAACTCCTGTCAGCCATATAGCTTGTTATATCAATGGGATACCTCAAGAAAAGATCCTCTCATTATCCTTGAATGGATATTCTTACCATGTACATTTTCAAAAACCATTACATCACAAGTGGAGATGTTTGCGATGCTAATACAGCGAGGTCAACATCATCTACAAATTTTATGAGGTCTTGACCCTGACTGGATCTACATACCCACTAATAAAAAAGCTTTAAATTGGATGCTTGCACAGTTACTCACTTTATAAACTGCTCTGGCAGACTGTACTGGACAAATCTTCACTCATCCCCTATATAGTCAACAAATATACAGAATGGTGTTGTAAAATCAATAAATACACAGAAAAGTGTGGTCAGATTAGTATCCACAGAGGGTAAAGCTAGAAAGAAACATTGGAAAGGAATAATCTGAAACAAATACAAAGTGCTCATTTGTGTTGCAGGCTCACAAGAAAACTCCAAGATGAACAAACTCCAGAAAGAATCCCTCCTTCAGTGGCAGTCAGCCCTTAAATGGGGTCTAGGAGAGATGGAGCCAGGCTCCAACCCTTCCGGTCACACAGGTGAATTGCCTTCACTTGTGCTCCCACAGCTGACTCAGTGCTCGCCTCAGCTGATCAGTCAGAGGTTTAGGCCATGATTCAACAGTTCCCACACATCCCCCCAAACATCAGTTACTGCATAATTTGAGTGATCTGTCCCTTACTACTACTATTTTACTTTCACATGTTCCAATACCTAATGCTGTTACTGTATTTACAGATGGCTCCAGCAAGACACACTGAACAGTGGTTCTCTGGCGTGCAACTGCTACACGATAGCAGTCAGACATACATATTGTCGATGGATCACCTCAAATTGTAGAACTCGCTGCGGTAGCTCGAGCTTTTCAAATTTTTGCAAAACAAAAGCTTAATATAATAACTGACTCTTTGTATGTTACAGATATCATTCAGTGAATTGAAGAATCTTTTCTTAAGGAAGTTAACAACCCTGCCATGTTTGCACAGCTCAAGCGAGTTTTGCATTATGTCTCTCATCGTACTCTTCTTGATTTTATTATGCATATTCGATCACACACTACGTTGTCTGGTCTTTTAACTGAGGGCAACTGTAAGGATGATCAAGCCACAGTCACTTTTGCTGCCCCTCAATTATTTCAGCAAGCACAACTGTCCCATCAATTTTTCCATCAGAATAGGAGAGCCTTACAAAAACAATTCCAGCTGACAGTGGATCAAGCCCGTAACATTGATCCTGTTGCCAGCAGGAACAGGGGAGTAATTGTCCCTCTGTACTCAGCACTGGTGAGGCTGCACCTTGAGTACTGTGTCCAGTTTTTGGCCCCTCACTGCAAGAAAGACATCAAGGCCCTGGAGCGTCCAGAGAAGGGCAACAAAGCTGGTGAGGGGTCTGGAGCACAGGCCTTATGAGGAGCGGCTGAAGGAGCTGGGATTGTTCAGTCTGGAGAAGAGGAGGCTCAGGGGAGACCTTATTGCTCTCTGTAACTACCTGAAGGGAGGTTGTAGTGAGCTGGGGGTTGGCCTCTTCTCTCGTGTAACTAGTGATAGGACTAGAGGGAATGGCTTCAAGCTGCACCAGGGAAGATTCAGGCTGGACGTTAGGAAATACTACTTCTCTGAAAGGGTGGTCAGGCACTGGAATGGGCTACCCAGAGAGGTGGTGGAGTCACCGACCCTGGAGGTGTTCAAGGAACGTTTGGATGTTGTGTTGAGGGACATGGTTTAGCGAGAACCACTGGTGATGGGCAAATGGTTGGACTGGGTGATGCTGTGGGTCTTTCCCAACCTTGGTGATTCTATGATTCTATGATTATTCTAACATGCCCAGACTGCCAGGCAATTGCCCCTTTGCCTCAAATTGGAACAAATTCCTGTGGCACAGCACCTCTTCAGCTCTGGCAGACAGATGTCACTCATGTTCCCGAATTTGGTCATCTAAAATACGCACATGTAACAATAGATACTCATTCTTCTTACATATTTGCCACAGCACATACAAGCAAACGCAGTTGCCACGCCCATAAAAATTGGTTATCTCCTTATGCTGCTATGGGGATCCCACATACTATAAAAACAGATAATGGACCTGCATATACTTCTAAGGCCACTTGAACTTTCCTCCAAGAATAGGGGGTTAGACATATTACAGGCATTCCTCATTTTTCCACTGGACAAGCTATCATTGAGCGTGCCTATCAAACACTGATATGTATTCTTAATAAACAAAAAAGGGGGAATACGGGAGACACTGCAAGAAAGATTATGTAAGGCTTTGCTTGTGCTGAATTTTTTGAATCGTGATCATACAGATACAACTCAAATAGACTGTTATTTTGGGGCCTCCCCAATGCTCAAGGAATGGCCAATGGTTAACGTTCGGAATATGGCCACAGGACATTGGGAAGGTCCTTTACCATTGATAACTTGGGGTCATGGATATACTTGTGTTTCCACAGGGACTGGCCCTACCTGGGTTTCAGCACAATATGTTCGGCCTCATCTCAAGGCAGAGAATAGCATCCAGCCCTTATAATGACTAGGATTGTGTGTTTCTTACTTATCAGTATTGTTTTGTAATTTGTTGTATTGTAAATAACTCATAGGTGCCATAATGAGTGATGAAAAACAGGTGCATTACCCACTGGATGGTATTTTAATAACAACACTAGTAATGGTATGACAAAGTGGGTGATTTTCCTGTGTTACCAGTGCAGTCTCAAGAAATAGAATTATTAAACATTATCCAGGTTGCTGTGTGTTTATTCTATTTTAGTAGTAGATCAAATGTGAATTGAACAGGATTTGATGTTACCAATGCTGGAATCTACGGGAATAGCTCCTTTAGTGTATTAGTAACGTTTAGTTATGATGCTATTAGCCTATCAATCAGGCTTTTCTTAATTTGCGAAAACAAAACCTGGAAAGGAATCCCAGGCAAAGGGATGACCCTGTATTATAGAATGATTAACTCTCCTTTATCCCACTAATCAGGATTTTAAAAATAGGACCATGCATCACTCAAGACAAAGACGCACGCTATCTTGTTTTGATTCAACATATGATTCTGATATAGGATTCTGGAATACTGCCCAACAGATTTTTTAGTTCACTAATCAGTTGGCATTTATGTCAGGGACCTAAAGGCCCCTCACTGAAGAATGATCTTGGAATGAAACAAAGTATTCTGACAGTTTTAAGGGAACTGATATTTGTGGCTATAGCTGCAAATATTTTGTTTCACAGAGAGCGCTAACCCTGGTAGTTTACTTTGTTTTGCAAGCAGGTGTTCCACTTGAACTCTGTATCACGCACTGGCCACGCGGATGTGATGTCCAAATGGAAAAAAACCCTTCAGACCCTGAGAAGAATAAAAGCAGGAGAAAATCTGCGATGGGTGAGAGAGGAAAAGTGCCCTTTGAAGCAGGGGATGCCCTGCTGGCACTTCCTATCGCATCCACTGCCAGCATGCTCCTTCTTTTTCCTTTCAGCAGTTTGCCATCTCTCAAGGGTCAATAAGTAATAATACACTAGCTTAGGGAGTTTCTGCTTCCCCCTTATGGGATTATCTAAAATGGATGCCTGTGTGTGTGTGAATGTGCGTATGTTGACTAAAACTCATAACCCTCTGTGCTGCTTTGAATGCATAGTTTGCTTTCTTCTCTGCTCCTGCAACATCCTGTCTCTCATAGAATCATAGAATCATAGAATTGCTAAGGTTGGAAAAGACCCACAGGATCATCCAGTCCAACCATTCACCCATCACCAATGGTTCCCGCTAAACCATGTCCCTTAACACAACATCCAAACACTCTTTGAACACCACCAGGGTCGATGACTCCACCACCTCTCTGGGTAGCCCATTCCAGTGCCTGACCACCCTTTCAGAGAAGTAGTATTTCCTAACGTCCAGCCTGAATCTTCCCTGACGCAGCTTGAAGCCATTCCCTCTCGTCCTATCACTAGTCACCCGAGAGAAGAGGCTGACCCCCAGCTCACTACAACCTCCCTTCAGGTAGTTACAGAGAGCAATAAGGTCTCCCCTGAGCCTCCTCTTCTCCAGACTGAACAATCCCAGCTCCTTCAGCCGCTCCTCATAAGGCCTGTGCTCCAGACCCCTCACCAGCTTTGTTGCCCTTCTCTGGACGCTCCAGGGCCTTGATGTCTTTCTTGCAGTGAGGGGCCAAAAACTGGACACAGTACTCAAGGTGCGGCCTCACCAGTGCTGAGTGCAGGAGAATAATTACTTCCCTGTTCCTGCTGGCCACACTATTTCTGATTCAAGCCAGGATGCCATTGGCCTTCTTGGCCACCTGGGCACACTGCTGGCTCATGTTCAGTCTAGCGTCAATCAACACCCCCAGGTCCATTTCCTCTACACAGTCTTCCAGCCACTCTGCCCCAAGCCTATAGCGTTGCCTGGGGTTATTGTGGCCAAAGTGCAGGACCCGGCATTTGGTCTTGTTGAATCCCATCCCATTGGCTTCAGCCCAGCTATCCAACCTATCCAGATCCCTCTGTAAGGCCTCGCTACCCTCAGGAAGATCAACACTTCCAGCCAGCTTGGTGTCATCTGCAAACTTACTGAGGGTGCACTCAATACCCTCATCAAGGTCATCAATAAAGATATTAAAGAGGACAGGCCCCAGCACCGACCCCTGGGGAACACCACTCGTGACCGGTCGCCAGCTGGATTTAACTCCATTCACCACCACTCTCTGGGCCCGGCCCTCCAGCCAGTTCCTTACCCAGCGAAGAATGTATCTGTCCAAGCCACGATCTGACAGCTTCTGGAGGAGAATACTGTGGGAGACAGTGTCAAAGGCTTTGCTGAAGTCTAGGTAGACCACATCAACAGCCTTTCCCTCATCCACCAGATGGGTCACTGGATCATAGAAGGAGATCAGGTTGGTCAAGCAGGACCTGCTCTCTCCCTCTACAGTATGTAGGGAGCTGGATTGGGTAGGACCATCACGATTGATAGATCCTATAGAATTGACCAACCAGGTGGTTTCTGCCAGATGCTTCTCCCAGTGCTTATATGTTCCACCACCCATTGCTTTCAGCATAGTTTTTAACAACCCATTGTATCATTCAATCTTGCCAGAAGCTGGTGCATGATAGGGAATATGATAAATCTGTTCAATGCCATGATCTTTGGCCCAAGTATTTAGAAGACAATTTTTGAAATGAGTCCCATTATCTGATTCAATTCTTTCTGGAGTGCCATGTTGCCACAGAACTAGTTTCTCCAGAACCAATATGATGTTTCAGGTGGTAGCATGGGGTGCTGCATATGTTTCAAGCCACGCAGGGGTCGCTTCCACCATGGTAAGCACATAACGCTTATCATTGCGAGATCTTGGCAAGGTGATATAATCAACCTGCCACAACTCCCCCATGTTTATACTTTTGCCATCGCCCTTCCTCCCAGAGAGGTTTCATCCTCTAGGCTTGTTTAATTATGGCATGTTTCACAGTCATGAATAACTTGTGCAATAGTGTCTATAGTTAATTCCACCCCTCGGTCTCTATCCCACTTATATGTTGCATCTCTTCCTTGATGGCCTGAGGTCTCATGAGCCCACCGAGCTAGAAACAGTTCACCCTTGTTCTGCCAGTTGAAGCCTATCAGAGCCGCCTTAATCTTGGAAGCTTGATTTACCTGATGGTTATTTTTCTGTTCTTCAGTAAACCAACACTTGGGTACATGAGCATCTACATGGCGCACCTTTACAACCATATTCTTTATTCGGGCAGCAATGCCTTTCCACAGTTCAGCAGACCAAATAGGTTTACCCCTCCGCTGCCAGTTATTTTGCTCCCACTGCTGTAACCACCCCCATAAGGCATTCGCCACCATCCATGAATCAGTATAAAGATAAAGCATTGGCCACCCTTCCCGTTCAGCAACATCTAAGGCCAGCTGGACAGCCTTTACCTCTGCAAATTGGCTTGATTCTACTTTTCCTTCAGTGGCCTCTACAACTTGTGTGGGGCTCCACACAGCAGCTTTCCATCTGCTATGCTTCCCCACAATACGACATGATCCATCTGTGAACAGGGCATATTTCTTTTCATTTTCTGGTAGTTCATTGTATGGTGGGGCCTCTTTAGCACATTATACCTTTTCTGCTGGTGATGTTCCAAACTTTTTACCTTCAGGCCAGTCCATGATCACCTCTAGGATTCCTGGACGACTGAGGTTCCCCATCCGAGCTTGTTGCCTAATCAGCGCAATCCATTTGCTCCAAGTGGCATCAGTAGCATGATGGGTGGAGGGAACCTTTCCCTTGAACATCCAGTTCAGCACTGGCAGTCGAGGTGCCAGAAGGAGCTGCGTTTCAGTACCGACTACTTCGGAAGCAGCCCAAAGCCTCTCATACGTGGCTAAGATCTCCTTTCTCAGTTGGAGTGCAGCACTGTTCAGACCCCCTGTATGCTCGACTCCAGAATCCCAGGGGTTGGCCTCGGGTCTCCCCTGAGGTTCTTTGCCACAAACTCCAGGTGGGACCTTTCTCTCCAGCAGCAGTGTAGAGGATGTTCTTTACATCCTGTCCTGTCCGTACTGGCCCCAGGGCCACAGCATGGGATATCTCCTGTTTAAACTGCTCAAAAGCCTGCTGCTGTTCAGGACCCCACGTAAAATCATTTTTCTTCCACGTCACCTGATAAAGGGAGCTTAGAATGAGGCTGTAGTTTGGAACATGCATACTCCAAAAGCCCATTACACCCAGAAAAGATTGTGTCTCTTTCTTATAAGTGGGTGGGGACATGGCAGTGATTTTGTCAGTCACATCTGCTGGGATGTGACCACGCCCATCTTGCCACTTTATACCTAGGAACTGAATCTCCTGGGCAGGTCATTTCACTTTGCTTCGCTTAATAGGGAAACCATCTTGCAGAAGAATTTGGATTATTTGTTCTCCTTTCTCAAAAACATCCTCGGCTGTATCGCCCCACACAACAATATCATCACTGTTTTGCAGGTGCTCAGGAGCACTGCCCTGTTCCAATACAGTTTGGATTAACCCATGGCAAATGGTTGGGCTGTGTTTCCACCCCTGGGGCAAACGGTTCCAAGTATACTGAACGCCCCTCCAGGTAAAAGCAAATTGTGGCCTGCTCTCTGTGGCCAGAGGAATGGAAAAGAAGGCATTAGCAATGTGAGTGGTGGCATACCACTTGGCTGCTTTTGACTCCAGTTCATATTGGAGTTCTAATATGTCCAGCACAGCAGCACTCAGTGGGGGTGTGACTTTATTCAGGCCACGGTAGTCTACCGTCAGCCTCCATTCTCCACTGGCTTTACGCACTGGCCATATGGGTCTGTTAAAAGGTGAGTGAGATTGCTGATCACTCCCTGATTCTCTAGCTGACGAATCAACTTATGAATGGGGAGTAAGGAATCTCTGTTGGTGCGGTGCTGCCCTCTGTGCACTGTTTTTGTGGCAATCATTAGTTTGATCAGTTCTTTCATTAGACCCCTTTGCTTATCCTGATCTTCATCAAACATTTCTGATACTACTAAGGGTTTGTCACGATTAATCAATAGAGACACGTGCTCTTGCACTTCATCCAGTCTGTCTGTTACTTGTGAGATGGCTGAAATGGAAGGATGAGGTGGGGGTTCATAGTTTTCAAGTGTAAGAATTAATTCCAAAACTAGCGGTCTTCTCTGTTGGTCCTCGTATCTGTCAAACGTTGCTGCTAGTGTAGTGGCGTGTCTTTCTGGTCCTTGTCTTGTGAGTTTCCGCCATATATCAGGTGTTGTCCTGACTCTCTCCGGATCATGGTCTTGGCGTGGATCGTTAGGCACAAAATTCGGGTCATACAACATTTCCACCACGGCTTTTTCCCTCAAATACTGGATAAGATTTTCCTGAAGTTCTGGATAAATGCTCGAAAAAGATGGCTGATGTGGTTGCCAAGCCGCTCACCATCATATTTGAAAAATCATGGCTGTCTGGTGAAGTCCCAGTGACTGGAAAAAGGGAAACATTACTCCCATTTTTAAGAAAGGGAGTAAGGAAAACCCAGGGAACTACAGGCCGGTGAGCCTCACCTCTGTGCCTGGGAAGATCATGGAGCAGATCCTCCTAGAAGCTATGTGAAGGCACATACGAGACAATGGGGTGATTCAAAACAGCCAGCATGGCTTCACCAAGGGCAGATCTTGCCTGAACAACCTAGTAGCCTTCTATGATGGAGTGACAGCATCAGTGGACAGGGCATGGGCGATGGATGTCATCTACCCGGACTTCTGCAAGGCCTTTTACATGGCCCCTCACCACATCCTTCTCTCTAAATTGGAGTGGTATGGATTTGAAGGTCGGACTTTGCGATGGATGTCATCTACCTGGACTTCTGCAAGGACTTTTACATGGCCCCTCACCACATCCTTCTCTCTAAATTGGAGTGGTATGGATTTGAAGGACGGACTTTTCGATGGATTAGGAATTGGTTGGCTGGATGCAGCCAAAGGATTATGATCAATGGTTCTGTGTCAGGGTGGAGGCCGGTCAAAGCGTTGTCCCTCAGGGGTCAGTCTTGGGACCGGTGCTTTTCAACATCCTAATCAACAATATAGACGATAGCATCAAATGCACCCTCAGCAAGTTTGCAGATGACAGCAAGCTGAGTGGTGCAGTTGATACACTGGAAAGAAGGGAAGCCATCCAGAGGGACCTGAACAGGCTGGAGAAGTGGGCCCATGAAAACTTAATGAGGTTCAATAAGGCCAAGTGCAGGGTGCTGCACTTGGGTCATGGCAATCCCAGGTATTTATACAAACTGGGTGTAGATCTCCTTGAGAGCAGCCCTGCAGAGAAGGACTTAGGGGTCCTGGTAGATGAGAAACTGGACATGAGCCAGCAGTGTGTGCTTGCAGCCTGGAAAGCCAATTGTGTTCTGGGCTGCATTAAGAAAGGGGTGTCCAGCAGGGAGAGGGAGGTGATTGTTTCCCTCTACTCGGCCCTTGTGAGGCCCCATCTGGAGTACTGCGTCCAGGCCTGGGGCTCCCAGCACAGGAAGGTTGTAGAGCTCTTGGAGCGGGTCCAGACATGGACCACTAGGATGTTCAGCGGGCTGGAGCACCTTTCCTATGAGGAAAGGTTGAGGGAACTTGGCTTGTTTCTCTTGGAGAAGAACAGGCTCCGGGGAGACCTCATTGTGGCCTTCCAGTACTTGGAGGGAGCATATAAACAGGAGAGGGAACAGCTGTTTACGAGGGTGGATAGTGATAGGACAAGGGGGAATGGTTTTAAACTGAGGCAGGGGAGGTTTACTTTAGGTATTAGGTGGAAGTTTTTCACACAGAGGGTGGTGACACACTGGAACAGGTTGCCCAAGGAGGTTGTGGATGCCCCATCCCTGGAGGCATTCAAGGCCAGGCTGGATGTGGCTCTGGGCAGCCTGGTCTAGTGGTAGGTGACCCTGCACATAGCAGGGGGTTTGAAACTAGGTGATCATTGTGGTCCTTTTCAACCCAGGCCATTGTATGATTCTATGATTTTAAGTGTACATAACCCAGCAACTTGGGGATCTTTCAGTGACTTAATCACAGGGGTTGGACGGGACCTCAACAGATCAAGTCCAACTCCCCTGCTAAAGCAGGTACCGTACAATAGGTCACACAGGTAGGCATCCAGGTGGATCTTGAATATCTCTATAGGAGACTGCACAACCTCTCTGGGCATCCTTTTCCAGTACTATGTCACTCTTACTATAAAGAAGTTCTGCATGTTAGTACAGAACTTCCTATGTTCAAGTTCTAGATCATTACTCCTTGTCCTATTGCTATGCACCACTGAAAAGAGCCTGGTTTTATCCATTTGCCTCCCACCTCCCTTTAGATACTTATAAACATTTATCAGATCCCCTCTGAGTCATCTTTTCCCCAGGCTGAACAGACCCAGGTTACTCAGCCTTTCCTCATATGGGAGGTGCCCTAGGCCCTTTATCATCTTCGTGGCCCTCCACTGGACTCCTTCTAGGAGATCCCTGACTTTTTTGAACTGGGGAGCCCAGAACTGGACACAATATTCTAAATGTGGCCTCACCAAAGCAGAGTAGAAGGAGATGATCACCTCCCTTGACCTACTGGCCGTGCTTTTTTTTTTAATGCACCCCAGGATACCATTGGCCTTCTTGGCCACAAGGGCACACTGCTGGCTCATGACCAACTTGTTGCCCCCCAGGACCCCCAGGTCCTTCTCTGTAGAGTTCCTCTCCAGCAGGTCATCCCCTAACCTGCACTTATTCATGCAGTTATTCCTTCCCCAGTTCCAAGGCTCTACACTTGCTCTTGTTAACCCTCATCAGGTTCCTCCTTCCTGCCCAACTCTCCAGTCTGTCCAGGTCTTGTTGAATGGTAGCACAGCCTTCTGGTGTGTCAGCCACTCCTCCCAGCTTTGTCAAACTTGCTGAGGATGGACTCTATCCCTTCATCCAGGTCACTGATGAAGATGTTGAACAAGACTGGACCCAGTACTGATCCCTGGGGATCACCGCTACCTACAGGCCTCAAACAAGACTGTGCTTCTGATGACAACCCTCTGAGTTCTTCCAGTTGGCCAGTTTTCAGTTCATCTCAGTCCACTCATTTATCCCACGCATTCTAAGTTTCATAACAAGGATGTTGTGGGAGTTGCTGTCAAATGCCTTGCTGAAATCAAGGTAGACAATATCTACTGCTCTCCCCCCATCTTCCCAGCCAGTGATCACATCATAGAGGACTACCAGGTTGGTCAAGTGTGATTTCCTCTTGGTGAATCTATGTTGATTATTACTGATAACCTTCTTCTCTCCCAATTGCTTGGAGAGGGTATCCAGTACAAGTTGTTTCATCACCTTTCCAGAGATGGAGGTAAGGCTGACTGGCCTGTACTTTCCCAGATCATCCTTCTTGCCCTTTTTGAAGACTGGAGTGACATTGGCTGCAGTCTTCAGGCATCTCTCCTGTTCACCAAGACCTTTCCAAGATGATACAGAGTGGTTCAGAAATCACCTCTGCAAGTTCTTTCAGCACGTGGGTGCATCCCATGGATTTGTGTGCGCTGATTTTTGGCTTGGAACTTTCTGACCATATCCTCCTTGACAAGTGGGAATTCTTCCTTTCCCCTGACTCTCTTACCTCCAAGGTCTGGGATTCCTGAGGGCTAGTCTTCTCATTAAAGACTGAAGCAAGAAAGCATTCAGAATCTCTGCCTTCTCAGTGTCCCCTGTTACCAAGGCACTGACCTCATTTTCCCTAGTTTTCCTTTTACTGTTGACATAGGGTAGCAAACCTACTTGTTGCTTTGTTGTTATTTTTTAGACAAGATCTTGAACTCCACCATCTCGTGATTGCTGCATCCTAAGCTGCCCTCAACCTTCACAAACCTGACAAGCTTTTCCATGTTTGGAAGAAAAAGGTCAAGTATCAAACCCCTCCTCATCAACTCCTCCACCATCTGTGTCAGAAAGTCATCAGCAATTGTCATGATTTGGCCCAGTTCAAATTAGTTCCATGATAGGGGACGAAAGGAACCATGTGTGATAAACACGCTCAAGATCAAAAATTTCTAATCAGGCAAAGATCTCTGTGAAGAGCAGTTTATTCATTATTGCAATAATGGGCACACACCCCCTACTGACAAGGGAGAAATTGCGCAACTAGTCAGTAAAATCCATCCTGTTATATACCCTGGGTCCGATGGAGGTAAAGTCTTCTCTCCTGGCACTCACTGGTTGAGTGTCTCAGGCTCACAGTCTTCCAACGCTATTGCTACATTATACTTCCATAAGTACGTTTACACTTCCATAGCTACGGTTACGCTTCCATAGGTATGGTTACACTTCCATAGCTACGGTTACACTTCCATACGATGTCTGTTACCAACCCATTGTCTTTGGGAATGTTCTGGACTTTTTATAGTGATAGGAGGACAATATTTTCACTCGTTCTGTCTCTCCTTTACCCTAGCACCTGTGCCAATTCTACCTAGGTCAGAACGCCCCAGTCTCAACTTCACTCTGTTTGGGAGCTTTCTTTGTGAAAGGCAACTTATCCTATGCTATGTACAGAAATTACTGGAAATTTACACTGCAAAAACACAATCTACCTCTCACACGGTCCCAAATACGTGCAATACATGATATTATGATGTGGAATACCCATGTCAACAGTTTATGGGCCGATTTGGCCCAGTTCTGTGACTATTGGGGCAGAGGGACCCACAAACTCATGCCCCAGGAGAGGGGTGTCATGGTTTTTTAATTTCGCTATTGGTATTCCACATCATAACATCATACACAGCATGGTTAATTAAAGGACTAATACTCCAGTTCCGTGGATTGACAGTCTTACAGATACTTGCTTCTCAAAAGAGAAGAAGAACTACATATCCCAGAGGACCTCACAGTCAGAGAAGGAAGAAACTTCACAGAAGTCACGTAATCTAGCTTTCTTCGTATCTCTCCCGCAGCCAGGCAGAGAGGTGTTTGTGCTTCCAGGCCATGCACCCTCATTCAAGTAGGCCTTTTGGTTTCAGAAACTCTCTCTCTCTTATTTTATTTGATTTATTAGCCTCAATTTCAATTAGATTGTATCATATTGTGTTATCTTGCATTCCGATATCATAGTTAGTAAAATAAGTTTTCCTCTTTAGATCGTTGCTGCTGCTCCGTTCTTTTTCCCTCTCTGAGCCCAGCTCCCGTTCCCCTACCCCTTTGCCATTTCCCTTCCCATTTTGGGGAGCCAGGAGGCCCACGGGCCTACTGCCCCCCTGTCACTAGATTGATCTAGATAACTCCATGGCAGTTTTTGGTGAAGAATGTGGGCAATCTGAAGCTTTTAACATTAGCAGAGAAAAGAAAGGATTTCTTTAAGCCAGAGACTGCGAGACTGCACGGCATTGCTACTGTGACCTTCGTAGATTAGATTATAGTCTGGGCAGTCTGCCAAACTCTGGACACTGTACCGAGTGGTTTTTTTTTTGTTTGTTTGTTTTGTTTTTCCCCTCCCTTTCAGCAGCTACTTGCTATGAATCTGCTCTTTATTGTAGGAACGCTGTATAAGGGAATAAAAACAATTATGATCATGGGAAATTATTGGCCCATTATTAATGTCATGATTTCTTGTTGTGGAATTGTGTTCATATATAACCAAATAAGGGCACTGATGGAGAAACCTGCCTGGTACTTATATGCAACGTGGTATAATTTGAATTTTGACACTTACATCCCAGATGGAATAGCTAATTTTACAAGCAATTACATCCCAGATGGAATAGCTAATTTTACAAACACCATGATGTTCAAACCGGTTTCCAGGCTTTCTTCTCAGTTTGTCACACGTTTTTCGAATGCCGAGTTAGTGGTCATGCTCGTAGTCATACTTGTGTGCATGTTATCAATCTTCCTGAATGTACTCCTCTCCATTCGTGTTATGTGGATGACGTCTCCTCTAAAACCAGAGAATGCTGACTGGCAGGGAACGTGGAGAGGTTTAGGAAAAATCTTAGAAGTGCAGGGACCCGCAATGTCATGGGATTTCACTCTTGAACACCTGTGGGATCCTGAGAAACTAAGCCAGTATTTGAGTCGTGGATGGTGCAGCTTAGATAGATCTAAAGAGAGACGACTTATTTGGAGCTTGGCTTGTGCTTACCGCTCTCTGTATAATACTATTCTGGATGGTCGTCTGCCTCCCCTGCTCAACTTCTTCTGCTGGGGGATGGAGAGCCGTTGTGGTCTCAGAAGGGTGTCCTTAAAGAGCTGCCAGCTTTGTTCTGTACCCATGCCCTTAAGGACAGTTTCCCAGTGGATCCCACTCAGCAGTTCCTTGAGCAGCAAGAAGTTTGCCTCCTTGCCTGTCAGCTCATCTTCCTTGACGGTCAGCTACTGCACCTTCAAAATTACTTCCTTAAAGTATTCCCAGCCTTCCTGGGCTCTCACACTCTCCAAAACTACCTCCCAAGGGACCCTCTCAACCATGGTCCTAAAGAGGTTGAAGTCTGCCCTCCGGAAGTCCATGGTGGCAGTTCCGCTGACTCCCATCCGTGGTTCAACAAGGATTGAGAAATCTAGCATCTCATGATCACTATGCCCCAGACGGCCTCCAACCTTTACATCCCCCACCAGACCTTCTCTGTTAACAAACAGCAGGTCCAGGATTTTGCTTCCCCTCGTTGGCTCCTTCACCACCTGTGTCAAGATGTTATCTCCCACACACTCTAGGAACCTCTGGGACTGCTCCCTATCTGCTGCATAATAAATCCAGAAGATGTCAGAGAAGTTGAAGTCCCCTACAAGAACAAGGGGGAGAGACCTTGAGACCTCACCCAAATGTCTATAAAGTGCATTGTCCACCTCTTCATCCTGGTTGGGTGGCCTGTAGCAGACTCCCATAATATCAGTCTTATTGGCCTTTGCTTTTATTCTGACCCATAAGCTCTCAACCCTATCATCACCATCATTCATTTCCATACATTCACATTCTTTCTTAATATAGAGATCTACACCACTGCCTTTCCCGCCTTGCCTTATCTCTTTTGAAAAGTCGGTAGCCATCCATCACAGCACTCCAGCTGTGCGAGTCATTCCAACATGTTTCCATGATGGTGACTATATCATAGCTTTCCGACCGCACAATGGCTTCCAGCTCCTCCTGTTTATTACCCATGCTGCGTACATTAGTGTAAAAGGACCTGAGCTGGGCCTCCTTTTGAGTAGCAGTAGCCCTAATACCCTCATGACCATACTCCAAATATTTCCATAGCCACCAACCTGTCACCAACCCTTGTGTTTTTCCTACAAAAGGGTGAGTCGTCCTCCTCCTTCACCAAGACAGAAGACTGTGGGATCTTACTAGCATATGCCTCTCCTACAAGCACTGGGATGTTACATACAGGCTTCGTTCTAATGACCCCAGTTACACCCACACCCCCCCTCATACCTAGTTTAAAGCTCTATCAATGAACCATTCCAACTCCCATCTTAAGACCCCTTTCTACTGGTGGGCTAAGCTACTCCAGCCAGGCCTGGTCTTGTGCAAACAGAGCAGAGGTCAAAAAACCCTGCTGGGCATACCAGGCTCGGAGACAGGTATTAATCCGTTGGCCCATCATATTTAGTCCCTCATCATTCCCTATAACTGGAGGGATAGAGGAGAATACAACTTGTGCTCCCGAACCCTTGACCTGTCGCCCCAAGGCTCTGAAGTCCTTTTTCATAGTCCTTAGGGAAGTTCTTCCTATATAATCGCTGCCTACCTGAAACAACAATAGGGGATAGTAATCTGAGGGCTGAACTATGGAAGGAAGTTTCTCCCTTACAACTTTAACCCAGGCTCCCAGGAGGCAACAGACCTCCCTGTGTAGAGGGTCTGGTCTACATATTGGCACTTCTGCTCCCTTTAGCAGAGAGTCACCAATGACAATGACCTGTCATTTTCCTTTGTCGATGAGGTTTTAATGCTAAGTGTGGTCCGGCTAGACTTTGGTGACACCACCAATTAGGGAGAACCATCATCACCACCATGTGAGAGGTAGATTGTGTTTTTGCAGTGTAAATTTCCAGTAATTTCTGTACATAGCATAGGATAAGTTGCCTTTCACAAAGAAAGCTCCCAAACAGAGTGAAGTTGAGACTGGGGCGTTCTGACCTAGGTAGAATTGGCACAGGTGCTAGGGTAAAGGAGAGACAGAACGAGTGAAAATATTGTCCTCCTATCGCTATAAAAAGTCCAGAACATTCCCAAAGACAATGGGTTGGTAACAGACATCGTATGGAAGTGTAACCGTAGCTATGGAAGTGTAAACGTACTTATGGAAGTGTAATGTAGCAACAGCGTTGGAAGACTGTGAGCCTGAGACACTCAACCAGTGAGTGCCAGGAGAGAAGACTTTACCTCCATCGGACCCAGGGTATATAACAGGATGGATTTTACTGACTAGTTGCACAATTTCTCCCTTGTCAGTAGGGGGTGTGCGCCCATTATTGCAATAACGAATAAACTGCTCTTCACAGAGATCTTTGCCTGATTAGAAATTTTTGATCTTGAGCGTGTTTCTAACAACCATTGTCCAGTTGTCCCTGCAGAGCACTGTACCTGTTCTGCAGGGGCAGCTGGGGAGTCAGGCGAATCTCTGGGCGGGTACAGCTGCATTGCCGAGCAGGGACCTTTTGCCACAGCCCCACACTCCCCAATTCTTCACCATTGTTGCTAGGGGGAGGAGAGGACAGGGGGCTCATGGCAGCAAGAACACTGTCTGCCTGCCAGTTCCCCTCTATCACCTGTTCTCAAGGCAGCAGGTAGTGACGTGTTCTATGTGGAGCCTCAGCTGGCTGCCTAAATCTCTGGGTCGATAAGGTTTGACACCACCAATCAATCTCCCTCTCACATTCCTTTATGTACCTCAGCCTCTCCACCTCCTCCTTCAGGTCAACCACAACGCTGAGTAAGTCATTTAGCTGGTCGCATCTTACACAAGTGTTGTCTCCCTCACCTAGCACTGAAAAGTCCAGGCTCCGGCACTCACTACAGCTAGAGACCTGCGCACTAGCATGTTGTTTCAGGACCCCAGTCTGAGTCCCCACATTTTTCTTAGCAGCAGCCTTCCTTTCATGTGTGCATGGGACCTCAGTCTGGGTCTCCACATTTTTCTCGGCCGCAAGCTTTCTTTTATGGGAACATGGGACCTCTGTCTGGGTCTCCACATTTTTCCTGACAGTAGCTTTCCGCCAGGGTGCAGCCATGGCAAACAAGCAGACTCACTAGCACTATTAGGGTAGCCTTAATGGGGTGTGACTGATCAGCTCTACCCTGCTCATAGTAGTACCAGCACTGCCCCCACACTTATCACTCTCTTCGCAGTGATAACAATCCTACTCGCTGTGGAGTCCCGTGAATAGGTGGCTTACGGTTTCAATGAGTTTAATGGCCCATGTGATTCACACACTCTGACTCCTCCTCTCCATCCCTGAGGCTTTTTCTAGGCAAGAGGGCATGGATGCAGAGCCGTTGCCCTGGCAACGCCCACGCCACATGAGCCTCTCTCTCGAGAGCTGCTGGGACGCTCTGTTATCTCGGGGTTCCCAGAATGAAGGAACTGACCGAAAACCCCCAGTACCTCGTGATCAGTCCCTGCGGTTCTGGCCGGGACAGCTCCGAAGCAGCTAACTTCAGCGATCCCTTCAAGTATTGGAAGGCCACAATAAGGTTTCCCCGGAGCCTTCTCTTCTCCAAGCTAAACAAGCCCAGTTCCCTCAACCTTTCCTCATAGGAAAGGTGCTCCAGCCCTCTGATCATCTTAGTGGTCCGTGTCTGGACCCGCTCCAAGAGCTCCACATCCTTCCTGTGCTGGGGGCCCCAGGCCTGGACGCAGTACTCCAGATGGGGCCTCAGAAGAGCTGAGTAGAGGGGGACAATCACCTCCCCCTCCCTGCTGGCCATCCCCTGTGGGGGATGGAGAGGTCAGTTTGACCTCTTTGAATGTCAACTTACAGAAAATGAGGCTCTGAAAAATACAAAGAGGGAATAAATGGGATGATTTGCAGATAAGCATAAGATAAGATCTCTGTTGTTATGAAGAGAGATATTTGTTATGATACTTGCTTGCTTTCTAGCCAATGGATTGTTAGTGGAAATGTACTGAATATGCATGTTAGAATATAAAAACCTTGCTTGGGAAAATGAAGTGGAATCTTTTGCATGACAACCCTGTGTCCTGTTGATAGCCTGCAACAACTGGTGCCTGAACAGGGACCTGACAGCTTGATAGGTGTTCAGCTGGCCAGTAGCAAGCCCTACTGACTTGCAGAATCAAACTCTATAACCCAAGGATAGGTTATAAAGCAGGCAGCAATAAGAAATGTATAGCAGCATGATTCTGGAGCACCACGTGCTGCACACTATCTACATCCTGTATTAGATCTGACAGTATTGCTGGAGTGAGATTTAACTCTTTTGCTGCCCAGCACGCTAGTCTCTCTAGATCCCTAGCAGTTTTTGCAACAAGTATCGGGGCCAGAAGGGCTAATATAATTCTAGCTCCACCTTGCCCCAATACCTAGCCATTAAGGCCGCATCTGTGATGCTCTTTCCCCAAAGCGAAAGCAAGGACTCCCTACCTTGTTTTGGTCAGTGTAAGCACTATGAACTACTGATCCCAGTAAATCTAACTCTTCTGGGTCCGAACAGCTGACATTCAGAAAGCATCCTCTATCTCGGTATTCACTTTGAACGCTGGACAGGATTAAGTGGATCCTGGACTTATCCCTGACATCCTACATAGAATCGTGAGATTAGCAGTTAGTCCTACCCTGTTTCCCACATAATTTCAAAATGCAGACTGTTGAAAATCCCAACGAGGCATGTTTGGAAAGGATCTGTTGTTCATTGCAATGCAAGGCAAAAGGAGTCTTGTTTAGTTTGATTTGCCCAGGTCCAGTGTGGTTGAGTCACTTCCTCCACGCAGGTATGATGTATACACGGGACCAACCCTTTCACCTTGACCGCCATGTGTGTTGTTAGGAGCACTTGATAGGGTCCTTCCCACTTTGGCTCCAGTGGAGAATCTGAGAGGGATTTAACATACACATAATCTCCAGATAATACATCATGTACCGGGCCGTCTAGGCCCCGTGCCCAGACATTAAACACCACCTCTTCAATACCTTTTAACTGTTTTTGCAAGTTAGTTATATATATGCTTAGAAGCTCATCCTTGATTTGAGTGGAGGTTCCCTTTTGCACAGGGTAAGGTCTTCCATACAGAATTTCAAATGGGCTCAGTCCTTCCTTGGTTCGGGGTTTTATTCAAATGCTTAACAGTGCCAGAGGTAACGCCTGAGGCCAGGATATTCCAGCCTCCTGACCCAGCTTCCAAAGATATTGCCATTGGTACCCCGAACCTAGGAATAACCTCATGCAACAAAGCCTTCATTACTTCCCTAGCCTTATTGGTCCTACAGGGAAATACCTCTGGCCATCCTGAAAAGGTATCAGTTAGTACCAACGTACAGTGATATCTCCCTTTTCTTGGGAGTTTCAAGAAATCAGTTTGCCATTGTTGCCCTGGAAGGTTCCCTTTCCCAATAGGCCCACTTGTACCCTGTTCCTGGTACTAGGATTGTACTTTGTAATGTCTGTTTCCCCAATACATTTTCTAATCCTCCCTTAAAACCAATTTCCATAGAATACTAAAGGGCACAACAATCCATCCATCTGGGTGTGTACCCATCTGTCAGCTTGCTCTCTGAATCATTAATTAGATTCCTAGAATATTTTACAGGTTCTGACTCAGGTTCAGAGATTTTAAGTTTACCGTCTGGAATTAAAGCCTTCCCCAAGTACCTGTTCTGACATCTGATCCACCATCTTATCTCCAGTTTCCTGTGCAGTGTTACCTTTCTGATGTCCTTTACAATGAAAATAGCCATGCTCTTTGGTACTTACATCATGCTGTTTCTCCTCATGTGTGAGCAATCCTTGCTCTTTTCAGATAGTACTATGAGCATGTAGCATCCCAAATTCTTGTCAAGGCAGTTATTTCAGCCTTCTGAGGGAAAGTCCCAACAGGTAATGGTTGTGCTTCGATTACCTTGCCAGTAGCAGGTACTGCATATCCTGCCTTATGGTCTCCTTGTCTCACAAAACTGCTTCTGTCAGTAAACCAGGTGTCTTCTGCATCTTCTAAGGGTTCGTGCTGGTTCTTAAGGAAAGATGCTGGGTTGACAATATTAGTTTCTATATCATCCTGCTCTAGTGCAACTGCTACTGTTCTTCCCAATTTCTTTCTTTCTTTACAATCCCTGCTTCTATATACTCTCCAAGCCCCCTCAATTAATTTGTCCAGGTCCCTTACTTCAACTCCTTTAATCTGTATATTATCAGGAGAAAATAAAGCCATCCTTGCTCTGTCTAGCAAAAGACCTTAGGAATTGTAAACAAGTTCAGCAGACATGCAGGGAGAAAACGGAAAGATTGTAACTATTCGTACCAGACAGACACTCTCAACATGATCACGAGTTGTCTAGCTTGTACACCTGGCATGGGTGTGAGCAAACGCTATAAAGACCACTGGCAAGCCCCGCCGAACCTGAGGTGGCTTGGCAGCAGTTAGTGGCAAGGAACCATGGGTTCATGTGTGACAAAGGAGCAGAAGGCAGATTGCCAAATGGTGGGAGATTCCATCAACTATGTATGGAACCTGGTTTACATTGACCCGACCAGGAACAGACGGGGGAGACGACCTGCGCAGAAGGAGGTGAGCGCCAACATCGAGCTGCATCTCGCGCAGGATTGGTTCCATGGCAAGCTGGGAGCAGGGCACGGTGGGCGGCACATCGCTGAGCGGCTGCTGACAGAATACTGCACCGAGATGGGGGCACCTGATGGCTCCTTCCTGGTCAGGGAGAGCGAGACATTCGTTGGAGACTATGTTCTGTCCATCTAGTGTGATGAAAAAGTGCAGCATTTCCGCATCCATTGGTGGCAGGACACCAACATCCACAGGTTCTTTTTAACTGACAACCTGGTATTTGACAGCCTCTAGGACCTCATCACCCACTACAGAGAGACACCGATGAGGTACAACGGGCTTGAGATGAGGCTGACAGAGTCGGTGCCTCGGTCCAACACTCGCAGCAATGTGGACTGGGTGCCACGGGATGGCACAAGAGGGACAAGCCCAGCTCCAGCACCATCTACTTCAGGGCAGGATGGAAGATCCAGCACTGCCGCACGCATTGGCAAGAGGGTCACGTTTAATAAGGCACTTGACCAAGTGCATATTGTTCAGGTTCATCACACACAATAAAAGTTCTAGTTCTGCCCTAACAACAGAGTCCGTGTCTAATTGCCACAGGTAAACCTTGTTCTTATTTGTCTTCCTCAGCTTGTATGAGGACCTTTGGACAGGATTTCAAAAGGGCATGGAGGGGTTTTACCAGTATTCTACAGTTGTAGGTGACACCACCTCGTCATCCCCAGGAAAGTCTGGAGCTCCTCAGCTGTTTGAGGTTCTGGCGTCTGGCAGATTGTTTCCTTCCTGGCAGTCCTTAAGGTTCAAAGTCCAGCTGTAATCTCTTATCCCAAATAGGGTCACTTGCTGTTGAGTTATTTGTGCCTTCTGTTGAGAAACTTAATAATCATTTAAACCAAGAAATTCATTGCACACAGTCCTCTTTTGCTTACTGCAGTAAAGTTACACCACGGGATGGTGGAACCCAAATCTCAGGCTCACGAGTTGACCAGTTCTCAAAAGTCATTGGGCCGTTCTCACAACCCTGGGTAACACTGTCCAGGTTAACTGAGTCTTTTTCATCTCATATTAGGGGTCTCCTATTCAAAGGCAAATAACCTTAGGCTTCTTTCAGCCAAACCAGGCAGAAAAGGCATCCTTCAAATCCAGAAGGTAAACTCCACCTACCCATTCCCTAACTTGGTTAATAAAGTGTATGGATTTGCCACCACGGAGTGTATGCATTTAACAATTCTACTACTTGCCCTCAAAACTTGTACCAAACTATAGCACTTGCTATCCAATTTTCATCGGCAAGATTGGAGTACTGTATTTAAATTCACATTCAATTAGTAATCCAAAATCCAAATGTTATATATTATTTCTTTTATCCTTCTACAGTTGCATATACTGCTTTACCCTGACTGGGCTAGCTCTAGCTCTTGCTTTCAACTTAGAGCTGCATTTTGGCTCTGCCAGGTATCCCTGGTACCCACATTCCTAAGCATACCTTATTTAAGATTTCTGTAACTTCTGGGGGTACAGCGTTGTTTTTCCCAGTTTGTGTTAAAGCCAGACTTACAATTTTCAGTCAGTTAATATTGTTTGACCCTTAGCTCCAGTTTTATTGAATTTAATCTCTGCATCCATTTATTCTAATAAGTCTTGCCAGAGTAATGGTTTTGGAGAACCTGGCATGTACAAGAATTTATATATTCCTACTTGTTTTCTCAGCCTATATTTAATTGATCCCAAAAAGTAAGCTCTTTCTTGTTGGGCAGTAGTCCTACTACTGCTGCAAAATCATGTACGGGTGGTAAGAGGCACCTGTACCCACTAGAAAATAAACCTCTTTATCCCGCTCTCCTAGCTGCAATTTAACCAATGGATCTGCTAGGGTAAACTTCCCAGGTACATCATTCAGCTTAGTAGGATTTCTCCATGGATATCCCATTTCCCTGCAGTTTGCACACTGCTTTCAGTTCAGTGGGGGTGGAACCCTCGCTGGGCTCTTCCAGGGCCCTCCTCCCCCCCCCCCCCCCCCCCAACCTCTTTCTGAGGGGACCTCTGGGTCCGAAGGCTCTACTCTAGCACCGCAACAGTAACAGCTGTTGCTATTCCCAACTATCTCTGTTTCTCAATCAGTTTTGTTTTGTTTTGTTTTTTCTTCATATTGCTCACCTCTCTTTTGGTTCTGACATCCCTGTTACACCTTGCTCATCTTCGCCTTCCTCAGCCCGCGTCCTTCCCAAACTTTTCACTTTCCAAACTCTCATCATTATATAAACTACTAACGTTACAGTTTCACCTCCTACTCTCCGAAGGCTTCCAGTGTTAACACTGGAATTTCGAGTTTCCTAGATCTCTGCAGATGAAGCCTATTCTCACTTTCAGTACCCCATCCTCTCCACCTCCCCCCTCTTTGCAAATAACGCTGTTTACAACAGGAGTCTCTGACCCCGGCTCTCTCTCACTCTGAGAGTTCTGTCCGCAGGGGGAACTGGGGAGGGTTGCTCTCATGGCAGCGCAAATAAAGTTACTTCTCTTTAACCCTTTTTTCCTTTGTCCGCTATTCATACTCTCAGTTACACTTCCACATACCCTCAATCATGCTTCTGTTTACCATTAACAATTACACTTACTTATACCATCAAAACCATTTGTCCCATTCCCTTAAGAACTCACAAATCAAATGATACAGTTCTTCAGTTTCCATAAACACCCAGTACTTAATCTCATGATTAGAGCACTGAATTATAAAAACTGTTCATGTTACTTCATTTACCCTCCCTCTTTAAGAATAACAGTGACTGTAAGAAGGTACTATAGTTTAGGGTTCCATTCCGGGGCCACTTATCATCATCTTTAAACTTGTACAGTAACCACCATTGATTGCAATACTTTATCAGAGTTTTCTTATTTAGACTACCCCTAGGTCTTCCTGAAATTTCCTTCCAATGTGCCAGAACGCACCCGAGCGGTGTCCTCTTATGTATTTCCTTCCCTTGTGTGTTCCCCATAATACAAACTTATTGGTTCGTTATTTCTCTAATATTTCCACAGGTTACCCCTAGCACCTTAAAGTTTCCCCAGAATAACCCCCAGAATTCATTCCACCACTCTTGCCTACACTCTGGGCACGAATAGCACCAGACTCCTCGATACAATTCTTTACAAACTGAACAGAATATTACATAAAATGAACAGAATTCATTTGTTCTGTGAAGTAGGCACCTTTCTTCTGGCCCTTCGCTGTACTCTATTTCAAATAACTCCCCGCTTTCTTTGTCCCAATCCAAGATTTTCCTTTACTTGCCCCCTTTTCTTTTTCTTTTTACTAGCACAACTTCTTATCTCTATTCCTGCCTGAGCTCTATATTTAGTAACATTCCATGCACCTGCACATAGAAATTCTTCATGTACTATTACAAAGAAACATGAGGACAGATGAACGATAATTGTTGCCACTCGCTTCTTCCGCACTCTCCTCGCAACTTGTGCTGCGTCTCACTTGCTCTCACACACACACACACAGATACCGGCTCAAGTTAAAATCTTAATTCAAGTACTTGAAAAGGATGTCACGAATATGTCAATAGTTCAAATACACCGTACCGGACATTTGCAACAGATGGTGATAACAATTATACAACTTAGGACTCCTGCTGTTATAGCTACAAGACACCACGTTATCATTTGGCCAAATCCACTGTTACTAACAACCCAGGGGAGAATTATTACTCCCTTTCCCACGTGTATGACTTACAGGGCCTACCTTTGTAGGAACTCCCTCCCGGGAGCTTTTTCTTCTACCCCAGCCTACAACCTAACCTAACCTGTGAGCTCACTACCCAGGGGCAGCACGACAGCTATGCCCAGCGTAGGATGTCTCCTTACGACTTACGGGTTCCCCTTATTCCCATACACATACCTGGTCTGCCGATAGATGGTCCTTGTCTGTCCCCACAGTGATCGGGTGAAGAGGAGGGAGTCCTCCCAAGAATCCTCGGGACGCGCCTGAGGCGTCCCTCTTCTCATCCGGTCCTGCAGCTGAACAGAGATTGTTCCATCTGGGGTGCCAAATTGACTTGCGGAATCAAACTCTATAACCCAAGGATAGGTTATAAAGCAGGCAGCGTTTATTCAGATGAATGTACATACGCCGGGTGCAAGGAGGATAGCTCCACCTAACTTACACACCAGTCAACAGAAATGTTACGTATTTGTAAGTCAAGTTCATACATATTCAACAGGTTACCTTGAACCCCACTACATATTCATTAATCAAGTCCCTCCCCCGTGGTGCATGCATTGTATTCTCCTCTGGGTGGTTGCATCCCCATCTGGTGGTCTCTTGGGATGAAGTAAACACTCTTCCTCATTACGTCTTCTTGAACTTTAGCCTACTTTTCTCCGTCTTCTTGAACTTTAGCCTACTTTCCTCCTCAATATCCTAATCCTTGCTGACTAGGTTCATCCCTTCCTCATTATCTTGCTGACAAGGAGACTGGGGCCTATTTTCTCCTATCTCCCTCCTCTGGTTTCCTTCTTATCTTGCTGACAAGGAGTTTGGTACCTATGTTTTTCTTGCCACAAAAGAATGCTCCTGTGGAATTTAAGCACTAAGCAGAACCCAGACCCCCTTTCTATTCTATCAGAGTAAGCAGAATCTAAACCGTCCAAGCAGAATCGCAGAATCAAACCCCCTTTCATCAAGCAGAATCAAGTTGAATCAAGTCCCCCCCTTTCTCACTACTGAACTCAAGACTGCTGAAAGGAAGCAAGATCAGCCACGCAGCATCATCATTTCTGCTGCACAGAGGTGAGCAATGGGGAACTAAGGGTGGTGATATGTCCAAGGAGCAAAAAGAATGGAACCAAGCAGGTAAAACTCTGGGAGGCTGCTACTCGCTCAGATACTGTAGCAAAAGGTCTTTTAGGGCCTTGGAGAACTGGTTTTTTTTTTGAGGCTTTAAAGAAACATACGGGTTCGGCAGGCTCGGCAGAGTCTTCGGCGCCTCTGTTCCTTAAATAAACAGTGGGGCAGGTCAGACAATCTGCTGGCCCCCGTCGCTGCCCCTTGGTGCAGGAAGCAGCTTCTTCCCGGATCCGATCTGCGACTCCCACCCCTCCCCCGTCCGGGGAGAAGAAAAATCGCTGTCCCTGGAGAGCGCCGCCGCTGCTGCGAGGCGCCCGCAGCCCCACGGTCGCAGTCCCCCATCGCTCGCCGCGCCGCTAACGCTCGCCGTGACTCTGCCACCCTCCTCCTCGCCCCTGCCGTTTCCTGCTCCATTTCTGCCAGGTCATTTAAGCCGAGATTGTCATAATGAAAAGGCCCCTGGGCCCCCTGGACTGGCAGTCTGTTTGGGGTGTCATAAAGGACGACATTATGCGAAACAATGCAGTTCTCGCATTAGCAAAGACGGCCAATTCAAGCAGGGAAACGGGGGTCGGGGCACGCGACGGGGGTCGGAGCGCGACGACACAAGTAGCCCCAGTGCAGATCTCAACAATCGATTCTGCCATCCCCCGATTTTACGCCAGGACCCGTGGCAGCACTGCAGTTGGCCTGGCCATCTCTAAACCAGTAACCCTTGATTCTATGACAGTGCGTGTAATGGCTACTGGGGTAAATGGTCTGTTGGGAAACAGATTTAACTCTTTCCTTTTAGTCTGTTCATCAGCCACAGTGCAAGGTCTTTTTGTGTTACTTGGACTTAATAGACGCTGATTGTACTGGGCAGGTTAAAGTTATGGTCTGAACACCCATGCCCCCATGTGAAGTACTGGCGGGCACTCGTATTGCTCAATATTTATTTTCAGGCACAGTCGGTGCCGGCTGCACCCATGGAAAGGGGGGGCCGCAGCGTTTGGATCAACGGGGACCCCCACATAGAAGTTTGACATTTCAGGAATTTTAGACACAGGCAATGCTGTGACTGTGCTTGCTCATGGCACCTGGCCCACTATTGACTTAAAAGACTGTTTTTTTTCACCATCCCTCTGACCCCCATGATGCTCCTAGGTTTGCATTTTCCATCCCCTCTGTAAATGTGTCGGCACCAACCCAGTGGTATCATTAGATGGTATTACCACGGAGCATGAAAAACAGCCCTATGATCTGTCAGTGATTTGTTGCCAGAGCCTTAACTCCTACGAGGGAAAAACTGTTTAATGCTGTTATTTATCATTACATGGATGACATTCTTGTGGCAACCAAGTCAACTAAAGAAATGCGACATGCCATGGCTGTAGTCATTGACAGCATAAGAAGCTGTGGTTTAGAGGTAGCTCCAGAAAAGGTCCAAGAGAGTTTGCCATGGAAGTATTTGGGATGGCGAATTACAAACCAGACTATCACTCCACAATGCCTTACACTGGATTTAGACATTCAAACTCTAAATGATGTGCAAAGGCTGTTCGGGATCATAAATTGGATCAGGCCTTTGCTGGGAATATCTAATGAAACTTTGCACTCATTGTTTCAATTATTAAAGGACGATCCAGCTTTAAATTTCAAAAGATCACTGACACCTGCAGTGTGACAAGCTTTGCAGGAGGTTGCCACAACTACGTCTCAGCAACAAACTTGGCTATATGACCCTGCCCTTCCATTTCAATTAATAGTACTAGATCCAGATTTCCAACCTTGTGTTCTCCTCTTTCAGTAGGAT
Source organism: Gallus gallus (assembly GCF_016699485.2). Taxonomy (NCBI): domain Eukaryota; kingdom Metazoa; phylum Chordata; class Aves; order Galliformes; family Phasianidae; genus Gallus; species Gallus gallus. The sequence goes on along the minus strand of NC_052571.1, from coordinate 1,651,245 downwards.
AATACTTTGAATGATCCTCTTTTAACACTGGAATGGATCTTTTTGCCTCATCCATTTTCCAAAATGATCACTACAAAAGTTGAAATGATTTCTGCTCGTTATGTGACAAAAACAAAGGTTGCTGTTGCTGAGCAGGTCTGATCCTTCAATAATTACATTACCTGTGCCTACAAACATGTTACAATGGCTTTCCCAATGTTCATTGCCTTTTCAGGTGGCAATGGAGGGATTCAGCGGGGTGACATCAATATACCCACTGGGGCATAAATTGCTACAAATGCATTTTATTATACAGGAGAGGCTGAAATGTTCTTTGGTACCCTTAGACACCTTGACTGCATTCATAGATGTGTCAGGGAGAACAGTTTGGTTGGTAACTGTCTGGCAGGACATATCTGGCCAATGGCAGTCAGATATTCAGACAATAAAGGGCTATCCACAAATTGTAGAATTAGCTGCAGTTGTAAGAGTATTTCAAAAGTGGTCCAGTCCAATTAACATCGTCACTGATTCAGCCTATGTTACAGGAATAGTGACTAGAATAGAAGGATCATATCTAAGAGACATGTCTAATGAACTGTTCATGCTTCTGTATATTCTTTTGTCTCTGGTTCGTTGCCAATGGGAACCATATTTCATAACACACATCCAATCACATACCACTTTGCCAGGACCTTTAGTAGAAGAAAACAGATATGCAGATCAGTTAGCTGGTGTTACTGTTCTTCCCAATTCATTTGAACATGTTCGACTGTCACATGCCTTTTTTCACCAGAACACTAAGGTGCTGCAAAAATCTTATGCAGACAGATGTCACACACGTCCCTAAATTTGGAAGACTTAAAAATGTTCACGTCTCTGTGGATACCTTTTCTGGAGACATAGCAGTGACAGCACATACTGGAGAAAAGGCTCACAATATCTGCAAACATTTTCTCTTGGCCTTTTAACTCTTGGGGTAATAAAAACTATTAAGACAGATAATGGCCCAGGATATATATCCCAGAAAGTGTTACAGTTTTTACAATCATGAGGAATTAAACATCTCATGGACATACCATACCCACAGGACAAGCCATAGTTGAATGCACCCATAGCACCCTTAAAACTATGCTACTTAAGCAAAAAGAGGGAATAGAGAAGGCACTTTCAGCAGAAAGGCTTGCTAAAGCTACATATGTATTGAACTTTTTAAATCGAGGGTATGATGACGGAGGAACACCGATAGCACTCATTTTGTTTCAGTTAACGAAGAAAGAGTGAATATTCATGGAAAAACTTTGGTACTAGTAAAGAATCTGGAATTAGGTCAATGGGAAGGCCCATTCCCACTGATAACTTGGGGGAGAGGTTATGCTTGTGTTTCCACAGTTGCAGGACCACAATGGGTTCCAGCAAGGGCAGTACGACCTCATTTGTTGGCATCACCTTCATCTGCTGCACCATCATCGTGAATTCCGTATGGGTACCCTCACAGCCTAAAACTAATGTGTGGGTGACACTTGCCAGCAACATCGGACAGAACACTCTCTGCTTGTCAATGTCATCCCCTGACTCCCCATTTATTACATGTCTGGTAGGACTTCCCCTTGATCAAGGGAAATGGGAACAACTGGCTCACACCACTAGTGCTTCCTCAGTTGTGCAGGAAGAGAAGATCTGGGAGAGAGAACTGGACGGTGGACATGTGGGGTGAGTCAGTGATATGTCGGTGACTAAGAATGGCAAAATTCTCGCTTTGGTTAGTAAGAAACCATGGGAGTAAGTGACTATAGCTGTAAATACTTTCTGCAAGTATTTTGTTTTGTAGAAAGATCTAATCGTAGTGGTTTGTTCTATTTTGAGAGCAGGTGTTCCAGCTGGGCTCTGTATCATGCACTGGCCATGCGGATGTGGAGTACAAATGGAAAAAACCCTGCAGACCCTGAGAAGAATAAAAGCAGAAGAGAGTCTGCAGTGGGTGAGAGAGGGTAAGTGCACCTTGAAGCAGGGGACACCCTGATGGCACTGCCTATCACATCCACTGCTGGCATGTTCCTTCTCTCTCCTTTCGGCAATTGGCTGTCTCTCAGGAGTCAATAAGTAATAATACATTAGCTTATGAAGTTTCCATTTCCCACTCATGGAACTGTCTAAAATAGATGCCTGTGTGAGTGTGTATATATTGCCTAAAAAGAAAACAAAAAAACATGACCTTCTATGTAACTCTTTTCTTATGTTTAGTGTGTTATCAATCGAGGCCTTGATTGAGTTATGATGATTATGTTATCAATATAATTAGTGCTATTATTTTATAGTGTGGTAATAGTTGGCTAATAAATGAACAAGGGGAAAGTTCTGAGGGAGGATGGAAAGCTAAAAAAGGAAACTTGTGAATGTATATAAGTTATGTGAGAACCTGTAATAAATGATTTGGATCATTCATATCCGAGTCCGAACAGGAGCCCTTGAAAAGCAGACCAGTCAGAGAGCGCGTTGTAAGAAATGTGAGGGAGGCCACAGAGAGCGCGTTGTGAGAAACATGAGGCTCAGAGAAGCCATGGAGAGCACGTTGAGAGAAACACGAGGCTCAGGGAAGCCGTGGAGAGCACGTTGAGAGAAATGCGAGGCTCGACATAGGATGAAGGAACAGGTCCGAGATGGGTACCGGCACGATAGGTCCGGCCATCCGTTTCATCATCTGCTGTAACATGATCACCGTGCTTTCATCAGTGGTTTGGATTCCAGCTCAGCCAAAACAGAATATATGGGTCACCCTCACCAAGAAGATAGGACAAGACACGCTTTGTTTGTCAACTGCATCACCAGGGAACCCGTTCTCGACATGTTTGGTAGGACAACCCCTAGACAAATGGCCCATCTCAAGCTCCGTTCTTGGGATAGCATTCAACGTGAGCATGGTAGTCAACAGATGAGATGGATAGGTACCCCATCTGCAACAGAGTAATCTTGAACCACAAGAGCTGGAATTGTTGGGATCGGTTAAAATGGACTATTGTTTGTACTTTAACTATAGTGGAAAAAATCAATTGTTAGTTCAGTGTGTTAATTCTAGTTTAGCTGCTTATAGGAATCACTCTGCTTGGTGTAATTGTACTTCAGCTAACATCTCAAGATCTAGTAACCATCTGCTTAGTTTGCCAACAGGTGTCATTTGCGGGGACAGGGCATGGCCTGCCATCCCCTCTCACATCAAAGGAGGTCCCTGCAGTCTGGGGAGACTAACCCTATTAACACCTATTATTTCCACGATTATTCGCCGTCAAAATTGCTTTAAGTGAACTATACATGCCTTTGAGCCAGACCGCTGGGATGACGTTGAATTTTGGAACCCTGGGCAGATAATAGCAGCATCCTTTTTAGACACAGGTGTTGCATCAGCTAATGCATTACACGCGCTTAATAAACTTGGATGCTGGCTGGCCAAGCAAACAAATGCTACTTCCTTGGCTTTAAGCAGACTGCTACTAGATACAGACTCAGTACAACATGTTACATTGCAGAATCATGCTGCTATAGACTACTTGCTGTTAGCTCAAGGTCACAGGTGTCAGGATTTCAATGGTATGTGTTTTATGAACTTGTCAGATCATTTCAAATCAATACATACAAACACTGAAGATTTACAGAAAGGAGTTAAGAAATGATGGGTTCATAATGCGTTGGATATATTTGGAGGCCTCTTTGGAGGCCTGGGGGTGTGGGTACAAAATTTGTTAAAAATAAGACAAACTAACCTTATTGCTTTTCTCTGTATTCTGATTTGTGTTCCTTGCCTATTGCAGTGTATCCAGAAAATGATACAAGACACTTTAAATCGCACCTTTTTTATTAATAAAGAAGGAGGAGATGTGGGGGACGGAGAGGTTGGTTTGACCTCTTTGAATGCCAACTTACAGAAAATGAGGCTCTGAAAAATACAAAAAGGGAATAAACGGGATGATTTGCAGCTAAGCATAAGATAAGCTCTCTGATGTTATGAAGATTTGTTATGAAACTTGCTTGTTTTCTAGCCAATGGATTGTTAGTGGAAATGAACTGAATAAGCATGTTAGAATATAAAAACCTTGCTTGGGAAAATAAAGTGGAATCTTTTGCATGAGAACCCTGTGTTGTGTTGCTAGCCTGTGACAACCCTTTTTTTAATGCAGCCCAGAACACAATTGGCCTTCCAGGCTGCAAGCGCATATTGCTGGCTCATGTCCAGCTTCTTGTCTACCAGGACCCCAAAGTCCTTCTCCGCCAGGCTGCTCTCAAGGAGATCTTCCCTCAGTCTGTGTAAATACCTGGGGTTGCCCCGACCCAAGTGCAGCACCCTGCACTTGGCTTTGTTGAACCTCATAAGGTTTTCATGGGCCCGCTTCTCCAGCCTGTTCAGGTCCCTCTGGATGGCTTCCCTTCCTTCCAACGTATCAACTGCACCTCTCAGCTTGGTGTTGTCTGCAAACTTGCTGAGGGTGCACTCGATGCCATCGTCTATGTCACTGATGAAAATGTTGAAGAGCACCAGTCCCAAGACCGACCCCTGAGGGACACTGCTTGTGACCGGCCTCCACCCTGACACAGAACCATGGATCACAATTCTTTGGCTGCATCCAGCCAATCAATTCCTACTCCATCAAACAGTCTATCCTTCAAATCCATACCTCTCCAATTTAGAGAGAAGGAAGTGGTGAGGGACCATGTCAAAGGCTTTGCAGAAGTCCAGGAAGATGACATCCATCGCCCTTCCCCCATCCACCAAAGCTGTCACTCCATCATAGAAGGCCACCAGATTGGTCAGACAAGATCTGCCCTTGGTGTGGTGGGTCCTGACAGACATGGGAAGCCTGACCACCCATGAAGACTGAGGCAAAGCACTCATTGAATACCTCAGATTTTTCTATGTCTCAGGAAGCTAGCTCCTCATTACCTTTCATCAGAGGGGAACACTCTCCTTGGCGTGTCTCTTCCTGCCTATGTACCTGTAGAACCAGTTCTTGTTATCTTTCACATCCCTCGCCAAGTTCAGCTCCACCTGCGCCTTGGCTTTCATAACCCCATCTCTACACACATGGACAACAGCCCTGTATTCCTCCCAGGATACACAACCTTGCTTCCACTTTCTGTACATTTCCCTCTTTTCTCTCAGTTTAAGCTCCAGGTCCTTGCACAGCCACGACAGTCACCTGTCTCCCCTGCTCAACTTCTTCTGCTGGGGGATGGAGAGCCGTTGCGCTCTCAGAAGGGTGTCCTTAAAGAGCTGCCAGCTCAGTTCTGTACCCATGCCCTTAAGGACAATTTCCCAGTCGATCCCACTCAGCAGTTCCTTGAGCAGCAAGAAGTTTGCTCTCCTGAAGCACTGAGTCCTAGCTCTGCTTTTTGCCAGGCCTGCCTTCTTCAAGATCACAAACTCCACCAGGGCATGGTCACTACTGCCCAGGCTGCCTCCCGTCTTAACCTCTCTAATGCTCTGCTCTGCATTGGTGAGCACCAGGTCCAGTAAGACGTCACCTCGGATCAGTCCATCTAATACCTGGACCAGGAAGTTATCCTTGACAGACTCCAGGAATCTCCTGGATTGTCTGCCACCCGCCGTGCTGCTATCCCAGAAGATATCTGGGTGGTTGAAATCCCCCATCAGGACAAGAGCCCGCGAGCGTGACACCTCCTGCAACTGAAGCAAGAAGGCCTCATCAACAGGCTCCCCCTGATTAGATGGCCTGTAGCAGATCCCAACCACTAGATGCCCTTTGCTGGACTGATCCTTGATTTCAACCCACAAGCTCTCGACCTGATTGTGGCTGTTCCTCAGACACAGCTCTTCACCATCTATCCACTCCCTAACATAGAGGGCAACTCCGCCACCCCTCCTACCCTGTCTATCCCTTCTGAAAAACCTGTAGTCCTCAATCAGGGTATTCCAATTGTGGGATTCATCCCACCATGTTTCCGTGATAGCAATTAGGTCATACTTTCCCAATTGCACCATGGTTTCTAACTCCTCCTGTTTATTTTTCATGCTGCGCACATTGGTGTAGAGGCACTTCAGCTAAGCTATCGGCCTCGTTGCCTTCTCAGAGGAGCCCTCCCTAATACCTCCAGGACAAGTCTGGGGTTTCCCCTTACCACCTCCCAAGGCGATAGCATTCTCACATGCTTTTCTGTCACCCAGTACACCCCCTTCCCCCATCATATCTAGTTTGAAGCCCTGCTAACCAGCCCAGCCAGCTTGTTCCAAGAATATTTGTGGCCCTTCTAGTCAAATCCCCCACATGAACTATGGAATAATGGAATGGCTCTCCTTTGAATAGGCATCTTCCCAGGTAAACTGCTGCAGCACTCCCTAACTGATGCACCATACTCTATTTGTCTATTTGCTAGTTCTCCCTAAGGCTGATTTTGTAGGTGAGGGGAGTGGCCAATGTTGCTCCAGGCCCCATCCATGCCTCAGCAGCCATTCTCATGAGGGCTGCAGGCTTTGGTAAGTCTTTGCACTCCCCTGGGATTTCCCCAGCTCAGAACTCCCCTGCTCAGGGCCTGTATGCTGCTATCTCCTGCTCTGCAACAGAAGATACCTGAAACAGGGCTGATCACCTTGATGAGTGTTTGACTTTTACAAAATAAACGATTAAGAGCATAAAGTCTTGCAGTGAATACCATTATTGAGTGACTACATCTGGTTACTGTTAAAAAGCCCCAAATCCAGTTGGCAGCCAATCACGAGCAGTGTCCCCCAGGGCTCAGTACTGGGGCCACTTCTATTTAATATCTTTATTAACGATCTTTACGAGGAGATTGAGGATTGATGCATCCTCAGTAAGTTTGCAGACAACACCAAGTTGGGAGGGAGTGTTGAACTGCCAGAGGGGAGAAGGGCACTACAGAGGGACCTGGATAGACTGGATCGATGGCCCAAGGTTAACGGCATGAGTTTCAATAGGGCCAAGAGTCGGGTCCTGCATTTTGGTCACAACAACCCCAGGCAACCCTACAGGCTTGGGGAGGTGTGGCTGGAAAGCTGCCTGATGGAAAGGGACCTTGGTGTACTGATGGACAGTCGGCTGAATATGAGCCAGCAGTGTGCCCAGGTGGCCAAGAAGGCCAATGGCCTCCTGGCTTGTATCAGGAACGGTGTGGTGAGCAGGACTAGGGAAGTAACCCTGCCCCTGTACTCGGCACTGGTGAGGCCTCACCTCGAGTACTGTGTTCAGTTTTGGGCACCTCAGTACAAGAAGGACATGGAGGTACTGGAGCAGGTCCAGAGAAGGGCAATAAGGCTTGTGAAGGGCTTGGAGAATATGCCCTACAAGGAGCGGCTGAAGGATCTGGGGCTGTTTAGTCTGGGGAAAAGGAGGCTGAGGGGAGACCTTACTGCTCTCCTCCAATATCTGAAATGTGCTTACAGCGAGAGTGGGGCTGGTCTCTTCTCACTGGTGACAGGATGAGGGGAAATGGCCTCAAGTTGTGCCGGGGAAGTTTAGGTTGGATATCAGGAAAAACTTATTTACAAAGGGGTTGTTAAGCACTGGAATAGGCTCCCCAGGGAGGTGGTTGAGTCACCATCCCTGAATGTGTTTAAAAACTGTTTTGATGTGGTACTCAGGGACATGATTTAGCAGAGGGTTGTTAGACTTAGGGTAGTTTGGTTAGGTTGCGGTTGGACTTGATGATCTTTAAGGTCTTTTCCAACCTGAGCAATTCTATGATTCTATGATTCTAAATCTAAACTAGAGAGCACTTATCTACATAGTTTTTCAAAGACTAACTGAGCTGAACTCCTGTATACCACAGCATCAGAAAGGATGGGTGAATGCAAGAAGAAAAACCTTTTAAAAATTACATTGTGTTCAACTCATAGGCCTTCTATGTTGGTGTGATGGCATCGATGGACAAAGGGAGGGCAACTGATGTCATCTATGTGGACTTCAGCAAGGCCTTTGACATGGTCCCACACCAAATCCTTATCTCTAAATTGGACAGATACAAGTTCAAAGGATGGAATAGTCAGTGGATAAAGAATTGGTTAGATGGTTGCAGCAGGATGGTTGTGGTAAATTGTTCTGCATCCAGGTGGAGGCTGGTCAGAAGTGCTTCAAGCTTAGAAGGCCAACAGTACCTTGTGCTGCATCAAAATAAGGGTGGCCAGCAGAGTGGGAGGTGACTGTCTCCCTCTACTCTGCCCTTGTGAGACCCTATCTAAAGTACTGAATCCAGGTCCTGGACTCCCAAAACAGGAAAGATGTGGAGTTTTTGGAGAGGGTCCAGAGGAATACCACAGCGATTATCAGGAGGCTGGAGCACCTCTCCTATGAAGACAGGCTAAGGGAGCTGCACTTGTTCAGTCTGAAGAAGAAAAGGCTCAGAGAAGACCTCATTACAGCCTTTTAATATTTAAAGGGAGCTTATATACAGGAGGGAAATCAACTTCTTACACAGGTAGATAATTACAGAACAAGGAGGAAAGATTTTAAACTACAGAGGGGAGATTTAGAAGTCAGGGAAAGTTTTTCACTGAGAGAGGGGGTGAGGAGATGAAACTAGCAGTCCAGGAAGGTTTTGACAAAACACATGGAATCTAGAAGATTTCATAGTCCCATCAAAAAAACGTAAACCTTCTCAGGTGGCCCGGGCAGCCACAGTCAAGCCATCAGAGGAAAAAGACCACAATCAGGTCGAGAGCTGATGTCATGACAGAGGAGCCAAAATTCCCCAAGACTAGGGTCTCTAGAGGAGACCGGAGACCCTACGTTGAACTAACGATTCATTGGTCCCGAAAGAATGTACAGCGGGTTATAACACTAGTAGATACTGGGGCAGAAACATCAATTATATATGGTGACCAAAACCAATTTTCAGGCTCTAAGGCAATGATAGGTGGGTTCGGGGGGTAGATGATTCCCGTGACCCAAACATGGTTGAAACTGGGGGTTGGGCGTCTACCACCCCGGGAGTACAAGGTGTCTATCGCCCCAGTTCCAGAGCACATACTGAGAATAGACATCCTGTCGGGTTTGACTCTCCAGACCACTGTGGGAGAGTTCAGATTAAGGCAAAGATGTATCAGTATCCGGGCAGTGCAGGCAATCATAAGGGGTCATGCAAAAATGGAACCTATTTGTTTGCCACAACTGCACCAGATCACAAATACAAAGCAGTATAGACTCTCGGGTGGGCAAGAAGAAATTACCAAGACTGTGCAGGAGCTGGAGAGAGTAGGGATCATTAGACCTGCACACAACCCATACAACTCCCCCATATGGCCAGCCAGGAAGTCAGATGGTACATGGGGAATGACAGTAGACTACAGAGAACTAAATAAAGTCACGACACTGATCCATGTGGCCATACCCAACATCACCTCCCTCATGGATACATTAAGTAGAGAAATAGAAACATACCACTGCGTTCTGGATCTAGCAAATGCATTTTTCAACATTCCAATTGCTAAGGAGTCTCAAGACGAGTTTGCATTCACATGGGAGGGCAGGCAGTGGACTTTTCAAGTGCTACCTCAGGGGTACGTGCATTCACCTACTTTTTGTCATAATTTGGTGGCACGTGACTTGGCAAATTGGAACAAACCATCTACTGTCAAAACGTACCACTACGTCGATGATTTGACGCTAACGTCTGACTCAATCGAGGCATTAGAAAAGACAGTACCATCATTAAATGCTTATTTACAGGAAAAAGGATGGGCTATAAACCCACAAAAAGTACAAGGACCAGGGCTATCAGTTAAATTCCTGGGTGTTGTCTGGTCAGTTAAGACTAAGGTGCTATCCTGTGCAATCATAGATACGATCCAAGCGTTCCCGGTTCCCACAAAACCGAAGCAGTTGGAGGAGTTTTTGGGTATATTAGGATACTGGCGATCCTTTATTCCCCACTTAGCACAACTGCTAAAACCCTTATATCGATTAACAAAAAAAGGCCAAGTAAGGAATTGGGGAAGAACAGAACAAGAAGCCTTCCAGCAAGCAAAAATAGCTGTTAAACAGGCCCAGGTGCTGGGTATATTTGATCCAACCCTTCCAGCCAAACTAGATGTGCATGTAATCCAAGAAGGGTTTAGCTGGGGGCTGTGGCAGCTCCAGAGTTCCGTTCGAACCCCCAATTGGGTTCTGGTCGCAGGTTTGGCATGGAGCAGAAGAGAGATACAGCATGGTTGAAAAAGTTATTGGCAACCTATTCTGCATTGCAGACAGTAGAACCAATAACTTAGACTGCAGAGGTTATTGTTAAAACTTCACTGATTCAGGGGTGGGTAAAAGACCTAACCCAGATTCCTAAGACCGGGGTGGCCCAGTCACAAACAGTGGCACGCTGGGTTGCCTATCTTAGTCAAAGAAGCCACCTGTCATCATCTCCACTGAAGGAAGAACTGCAAAAGATACTTGGGCCTGTAACATCACAGCGAGACACCTGAGGAAATAGTGGTTACTTGACCAGAAAAGAGTCCCATACAAGAAGGGAACTACCCTATTCCAGAAGATGCCTGGTACACAGATGGATCCAGCAGAGGGAACCGAAGAAGGTAGCAAGCTGTCACATACCAACCCTCAACTGAAACGATATGGTCCAAAGAAAGGGAAGGAAAAAGTAGCCAGTGGGCTGAGCTACGAGCTGTGTGGATGGTGATAACTCAAGAGCCTGGCAACAGTGCACTCAACATCTGCACAGATAGTTGGGTAGTCTACCGAAGGTTCACGCTCTGGATAGCACAGTGGGCCACTCAGGATTGGACAATCTGACCTATCTGGGGCAAAGATATGTGGGCTGATATATGGAACATGGTTAGGCACAGGACTGTACGAGCATACCACGTCTCTGGACATCAACCCTTGCAGTCACCAGGCAATGATGAAGCTGACACACTGGCTCGAGTCCGATGGTTGGGAGGTACATCAGCAGAAGACATAGCCCACTGGCTGCATCAGAAAATACGACATGCAGGACAGAAAACCATGTGGGCAGCAGCTAAAGCATGGGGGTTGCCCATAAAGTTACCAGATATTGTCCAGGCATATCAGGACTGTGACGCTTGCTCGCGAATGAGACCAAGACCTCTGCCGGAAACTTCGGCCCATCTCGCTAGAGGACACAACCCATTACAGAGATGGCAGATTGATTATATAGGTCCCCTTCCTCGATCTGAGGGGGCTAGATATGCCCTAACTTGTGTTGATACAGCAAGTGGACTGATGCAAGCCTATCCCATAGCAAAGGCAAACCAAGCCTATACCATCAAAGCTCTAACTAGAATGATGGCATCATATAGGACTCCTGAGGTCATTGAGAGTGATCAAGGTACACATTTCACAGGTGCAACTGTGCAGAAGTGGGCTGAAGACAATAACATGTTTCACCTGCCCTACAATCCAATGGGAACAGGCCTAATAGAAAGATACAATGGGATCCTTAAGGCTGCTCTGAAGGCAGATTCACAGTCCTGTGAATAGGAATGTGAAATACAACCTGTATCTTACCATGGTGGGCAGACCTACCCCTCCTCGTACCTATTAAACATCTGTTTTACTCCCTTAGAGGTTATAAGTTCACAGGATGGATGGCAGGAGCAACATCACTGAAACATGTCATGATGTTCCCTTGTGGATACCCTGTGGTGCACTGCTGAACTTTTAGGAACTGGCAAGCATGAATCACAAGTGCTACTGGTCCTTGAAGAAGATATGCCTCGAGAAAGAGCATCAATTACTGGCCCAACAGAACCATGGAGAAGACTGGTATGAACAGGGGAGGGTCACATTCTTCAGCTCATCCCTTTCTCCAAACTGTTACCGGGAGGGGTAAGTTGATTTCTTTTTGATATCTTTTCCTATTGTGCCTATTTCTCAAATAAAGGCTCTGCCATTGCCTCTGTTTGTTCTACACTCACCGTCAGACACACACACACACACACACACACATATATATATAAATATATATAAAGAACCTCTTCTCCCTCCTATAAATTGGAGCGAAACAGGAAGTTCATGCTTTTTTCCCCCCATACTGTTGCTAGGCCAAATCCTAATTCACTTAACGATGTTCAGATTATTACTCAATGAAAACAAAATAAAATAAAAAAATCCTAGCTAGCACAGTTTATTGCTAAAACTGGCTGGTATGACTTGCCATATTAACACACATCCACATAAAGGATTATGTTTTTCCAGACAAGATGCAGAAGGAATAGACTTCATACAAGAAAGTTAGATCTCTAAAGACACAGAAAATTGTGAGTAGAAGTTGATTAGCTATCACTTATATTTATAGGATGTAGACAACTGTTACACCAAGTTACATGTGTTCCCAGGCAGCAATTTCTTGGTATCTGATTTCTAAGAGACACGTGCATGACAAGCATTTGAAATAGGTAAGGGGTAGTTATATGCAGGCAAGGGAGCCTAATTATTATTATTATTTTTTATCAAGACAAATAATTCCACCACACTTGCGCATTCAAAGCACGTTGCTGCTCCTCAAATAACACATATAAAATTAATGCACATTTTTCCTAAAGCAAAATTTAGGAGTCTACCTCTTCATCTGCAGGAACACATTGACTCACCTTGAATGAGCAAAGAATACTATCCTTCTTAACAAAGACAAGTAATTCCCAAGAATATTTACTATTAACTTGCAATACCTACAAGTTTAATAAGCTGTAACTATTTATTACTCAGACTCTAGATAATATTTCAGCATGTACCATAATACCCAAGGCTCTATTAACATACATAGGATTGAACAATAAAGTTAAATTAGTATATATATTTTTTAATTTGCGCCTCACAGCCAGGAAAAAAAAAATCAGAGTTTCCCACTTAACAACCACAGACAAAGACAGTAAAAAGTAAAGAAAAGCTGCACATTGGACCTTGAAAACAGTAAAAAGAACTTCTGAGAAGTACATTGCAATATAAAGCAAAGCATTATTAACTATAAACACAAAAAAAGTTGATTTACCCAACTACTGATAAGACTGTCCTGACTATAAAACATTCCCTCCCAAAAAACAACCTTCATACAAAAAACACTCTCCTAAACAAGGCTAGCCCTTAAATGAGCCCAGGGAGAGGTGGACCTTCTGATCACTTGGGAAGCACAGGTGAATTACTTGTACCTGTGGTTCCTGGGCCAGCCACTCCCTTCACCAGGTGCTCAATCATTAGTTCAGGTCATAACGTAACAGTTTCTTTACACAGTGGAAAGCAAGAAAAAAAAACAAACAATAAGACAATTGCAGAGTCAGGGAAGCAAAGTATAAAAATCGAAAGTATATAAAGATAAAGTAAAGAAAACAAACAACAAAGGAAGGAGAGTAAAAGCAACTAACTCTAATGTGTCATTTAGATTTATTACACAAGTGTTGTAGCTTAACCCAGCAGGTGGCTAAGTACCACACAGTTGATCCCTCACTCCCGCCTCTTCCCAGTGGGATGGGAGAGTGAATAAAAACAAACAAACAAACAAAAAAAAGAACTCCTGGGTTAAGATAGGACTATTTACTACGACAGAGTGTCCTGGTTATATTAGTATTCCATATCATGACATCATGTGACAGGTTGTTGGCTGTAGAGCTGTACTTCCTGGTCTTGTGTTCTCTAGCAGTCTCAAGTGAGTTTTAACTCTCCAAGTCAAAGATACACTGAAATGTACTACATTTCCTAAGAGCCTCCAGGGGTCTGAAGGGTCTTCCAGGTTCTGGCAGCACAGCGAGCAGCAGCATGGTCGTAGCCTTCCTCTCTCTCCTATTGGAGTTATTAATTGTAACTCTCTTTCTTATTATTATCTTATATTCTTTTACCATTTATAGTAAATTTGTTATTTCTCCTTAATTGGGTTGTTTTTCTTTCCTTCTCCCCCAAAAGAAAGGGGCCTCCTTGCTCTGTCGTGCTTGAAACCGTGACATAGAAAAAAGGAAAAGGATAATATTTATGTCTATATATATAAATGTATATAACAAGTGTAGGAATGGAATGTTGTTTAAGCATTATAAATAACAAGATAAATATTATATTAATAGTTCTTTTTTTTTGGGGGGGGGTGGGTCTTTTTACTTCATTGGGGGTCTCAGATAGTCTTTGCATGCTCAGCAGATAGGTGAAATAATTTATAGTCACAGGGATTAGGTAGATGGAATCATTTATAGGTACAGAGACTGCAGTTCTTGTATGTCCAGCCATCTGGAATACCTCTGAGCCTTGAGTTAAAGGCAAGTTAGACATCCCACTCCTAAACAGTGTGACCCTTGACAAATATATCAGTTATGTTGGAAGACTACTAATTTTTGGTGCTGGACAGACAAGACCTGAGTGATAGAGAATTTGAGAAGTAAAATAATTAGCAATATACATGTATAACTAGCAACAATTTGTTTTTAGCCAGTATGAATATATATATGTAATATTTTGTCACATGCTCATATACACTGCAAGAATATCCTGCATGAGATTGATCAAACCAGAGAACAAGTCATAACATGTCTAAGGAAGTGCCTGAAGAGGCATCTGGAAGGCCTGGTATTCCCTTCCCCCCCCCAGGCCTTGGTGGTCTTTGTTTAACAAAGGAAGCAACCTTTGGACAGAATGGAAGAAGCCTGGGAGAGAATCACCATATCAATACAATAAGGAGAGTACTGAGACATCTTGGAAACAGCAGAATGGTGACTGGCTGGCACAAGATAGCACAAAACTCTCAAAACTTTCCTTCCGCATGATGTCATACGGTATGGAATATCCCTTTCACCAGTTTAAATCAACTGTCCTAATTCCATTGTTGAGCAGAGGGAGATGATCTAAGGGAAGAGGAGGAGTGGAAACAGGTCCCAGCTCAACATCACAGACAAACCCAATCCTGACCTATCTCGGTTCCCCAGGTGCCCTTACGTAATAGGTTTGAGGCTCTGGAGGGAGAGGTAAGTGAGGATGTGGTGGAAGGTCCACCCTCAACGTTATCTAGGGTGAGGTGGTCTACTCCACATCTCAAGACTACCTCCACCAAGAAGGAAAGGAGGGTGATTGTCATAGGTGACTCCCTTCTGAGAGGAATGGAGGGCCCTATATGTTGGCCCGACCCTACCCACATGGAAGTGTGCTGCCTCCCTGAGGCCAGGGTGAGGGATATTTCTAGGAAACTACCTAGTCTGATTTGCTCCTCTGATTATTATCCTTTATTGATAGTTCAGGCCAGCAATGATGAAGTCACTGAGAGAAGCCTGAGGATTATCAAAAAGGACTTCAGGGGACTGGGGCGGTTAGTGGATGGAGCAGGCATACAGGTCTTATTTTCCCTTCAGTGGCAGGGAAGAATACTGAGACAACCAGAAAAATCCATCTCATAAATACACGGCTGAGAGGCTGGTGCAATTGCAAGAATTGTGGGTTTTTTGACCATGGGGCGCTTTACTCGGCACCAGGCCTGATGTCTGCTGATGGGTATCACCTGTCTCAAAGGGGGAAATGGATCCTAGCCCAGGAGCTGGCAGGGCTCGTTGAGAGGGCTTTAAACTAGGTATGAAAGGGGAAAGGCATTGTCACAATTTTATGATTTTTGGTTATTGGTATTCCACATCACAACATCATGTAGTACACTGAGAGTTAAAGAGTTAATGCACCAGTTCTGGGTACCTATCCCAGAAGAGAAGAACAACTACATCCCCCAGAGGACTGTTCGCTGTTCTGTTACTGTTTCTGCTCAGAGGGAAAAGAGAAAAGCATGCATATCATTTTCCCAGCTCTCTTTTCGATCGTCTGACTCGTCACTGTTGCAAATGCCATCTCACCTCAGCATTAGAGTAAGGCCTTTGGCTTTCGGACACTCTCTCTCATTTTATTTGATTTATTAGCTTCAATTCTAATTATATTGTATTATACATTATTACATTATTGTATTATTACAGCGAAAGCGGGGTTGGTCTCTTCTCACTGGTGACAGGTGACAGGATGAGGGGAAATGGCCTTAAGTTGTGCCAGGGTAAGTTTAGGTTGGATATCAGGAAAAACTTATTTACAAAGGGGTTGTTAAGCACTGGAAGAGGCTCCCCAGGGAGGTGGTTGAGTCACCATCCCTGAATGTGTTTAAAAACTGTTTTGATGTGGTACTCAGGGACATGATTTAGCAGAGGGTTGTTAGACTTAGGGTAGTTTGGTTAGGTTGCAGTTGGACTTGATGATCTTTAAGGTCTTTTCCAAACTGAGCAATTCTATGATTCTAAGAGACAACGGTAAATCCACTGGAAAAGAGTCTCATTCAGGAAGGGAAATATCCCATTCCTGAAGATGCCTGATATACAAATTGGTCCAGTAAGGGTAACCCGAGCACAAGGAGAGGAGTAGCATACCATCCTGTCACAGAGTTATCTACATCAATCTAGATAAATCTATGCCTATGACAGGGGGGCAGTAGGCCTGAGGGCCCCCTGGCTCCCAAAAATGGGAAGGGAAATGGAAAAGGGTTACGGGAAAATCAGAGCTGGGCTCAGAGAGGGAAAAAGAACAGAGCACTGGCAATGATCTAAGGAGGAAAACGTAATTTACTATCTATGATATCAGAATGCAAGATAGCACAATATAATACAATCTATTTGAAAGTAAGGATAATAAATCAAATGAAATAAGAAAGTTTCCGAAACCGAAAGGCCTACTTGAATGAAGGCGCACGGCTTGGAAGCACACCCACCCCTCTGTCTGGCTGCCAGAGAGCGTGAGCCTGATCCTGTGATTTAGATCCCGTGATTTCTGTGACGTATCTTCCTTCTCTGACTGTGAGGTCCTCTGGGATATGTAGTTCTTCTCTTTTGAGAAGCAGGTATCTGGAAGGCTGCCAATCCACGGTCCTGGAGTATTAACCCTTTAATTACCTGGGCTGTGCATGATGTTATGATGTGGAATACCAATAGCAAAATTAAAAAATCATGATATTGCACCCCTTATTCTACATCATTACATCATGCTTAATATATAAACATATATATACAAACAAACAAAAATTAAAATGCATTACACACACATGTATATACATATATATACATAAAACTACTGACTGTACTCCCCCAACATCAAATTCCATTATGACACACACTGAACATCCCCATCTTTCTGCATCACCCACCACGTCCCTGGGCAAAAACAGTACCACGGACAGGTTTGCCCTTCCCAGGGGCTGGAAGGACCCAAACTGCTTTTCCCAACATGTTCTTTACATGTACTATGGGGACTTTATCTCCCTTTACAGTATGTAGGGAGCTGGCAGGACCATCGCAATTGATAGATCCTCTAGTGTTGACCAAGTGTTGAAGCTTCTGCCAAATGCTTCTCCCAGTGCTTAAATGTTCCACCACCTATTGCTTTCAGCATAGTTTTTAACAACCCATTGTATCGTTCAGTTCTACCAGAAGCTGGTGCATGATAGGGGATATGATAAATCCATTCAATGCCATGATCAATGGCCCAAGTATTTATAAGAGAATTTTTGAAATGAGTCCCATTATCTGACTCAATTCTTTCTGTAGAACCATGTCGCCATAGGACTTGTTTCTCCAGAACCTAATATGGTGTTTTGGGCAGTAGCATGGGGGACTTCATATGTTTCAAGCCACCCAGTGGTCGCTTCCACCATGGTGAGCACATAACGCTTACCAAGGTGATATAATCAACCTGCCACGCCTCCCCATATTTATACTTCGGCCATCGCCCTTCCTCCCAGAGAGGTTTCATCCTATTGGCTTGTTTAATTATGGCACATGTTTCACAGTCGTGAATAACCTGTGCAATTGCATCCATAGTTAAGTCCACCCCTCGGTCTCTAGCCCACTTATACGCTGCATCTCTTCCATGATGGCCCGAGGTATCATGGGCCCATCGAACGAGAAATAATCCCCCCTTGTTCTGCCAGTCCAAGTCTATTTGAGACTCCTCAATTCTGGCAGCCCGATCTACCTGACGGTTGTTTTGTTGTTCTTCAGTAGCCCGACTCTTGGGCACATGAGCATCTACATGGCGCACCTTTACAACCATATTCTTTATTCGGGCAGCAATGTCTTTCCACAGTTCAGCAGCCCAAACAGGTTTACCCCTCCGTTGCCAGTTATTTTGCTCCCACTACTGTAACCACCCCCATAAGGCATTTGCCACCATCCATGAGTCAGTATAAAGACAAAACACTGGCCACCCCTCCCGTTCAGCGACATCTAAGGCTAGTTGGACAGCCTTTACCTCTGCAAATTGGCTTGATTCTCCTTTTCCTACAGTGGCCTCTGCAACTTGTCACGTGGGGCTCCACACAGCAGCTTTCCATCTGCGATGCTTCCCCACAATACGACACGATCCGTCTGTGAACAGGGCATATTTCTTTTCATTTTCTGTTAGTTGTATAATCAGCGCAATCCACTTGCTCCAAGTGGCATCAGTAGCATGATGGGTGGAGGGAACCTTTCCCTTGAACATCCAGTTCAGCACTGGCAATCGAGGTGCCAGGAGGAGCTGCGTTTCAGTACCGACTACTTCGGAAGCAGCCTGTACGCGGCTAAGATCACTTTCTCAGTTGGAATGTAGCACTCTTCAGACCCCCTGTACGCTCAACTCCAGAATCCCAGGGGTCGGCCTCGGGTCTCTCCTGAGGCTCTTTGCCGCAAACTCCAGGTGGGACCTTTCTCTCCAGCAGCAGTGTAGAGGATGTTCTTTACATCCTCTCCTGTCCGTACTGGCCCCAGGGCCAGGGCACGGGCTATCTCCTGTTTAAACTGCTCAGAAGCCTGCTGCTGTTCAGGACCCCATGTAAAGTCATTTTTCTTCCATGTCACCTGATAAAGGGGGCTTAGCATGAGGCTGTTGTTTGGAACATGCATTCTCCAAAAGCCCACTACGCCCAGAATTGTGATTGTGAGATTGTGTCTCTTTCTTATTAGTGGGCGGAGACATGGCAGTGATTTTGTCAGTCACATCTGCTCGGATATGATGACGCCCATCTTGCCACTTTATACCTAGGAACTGAACCTCCTGGGCAGGTCATTTCACTTTGCTTTGCTTAATAGGGAAACCAGCTTGCAGAAGGATCTGGATTGTTTACTCTCCTTTCTTAAAAACATCCTCGGCTGTATCGCCCCACACAACAATATCATCACTGTATTGCAGATGCTCAGGAGCACTGCCCTGTTCCAATACAGTTTGGATCAACCCATGGCAAATGGTTGGGCTGTGTTTCCACCCCTGGGGCAAACGGTTCCAAGTATACTGTATGCCACTTCCAGGTGAAGGCAAATTGTGGCCTGCATTCTGTGGCCAGAGGAATGGAAAAGAAGGCATTAGCAATGTCCTTGGCGAAATACCACTTGGCTGCTTTTGACTCCAGTTCATACTGGAGTTCTAGCATGTCTGGCACAGCAGCACTCAGTGGGGGTGTGACTTCATTCAGGCCACAGTAGTCTACCGTCAGCCTCCATTCTCCACTGGCTTTACGCACTGGCCATATGGGGCTGTTAAAAGGTGAGTGAGATTGCTGATCACTCCCTGATTCTCTAGTTGATGAATCAACTTATGAATGGGGAGTAAGGAATCCCTGTTGGTTCGGTACTGCCGTCTGTGCACCATTTTTGTAGCAATCAATACCTGCTGCTCTTCTACTTGTAGCAACCCCACAACAGACAGATCTTCTTACAGGCCAGGCAAAGCAGACAACTGCTTAATGTTGTCTGTATCTACAGCAGCTATTCCAAAGGCCCATCGATACCCCTTAGGATCCTTGAAATGCCCCGTTCTGAGGTAATCAATACCCAGTATGCATGGAGCCCCGGGCCAGTTGCAATAGGATGTTTTTGCCAGTCTTTACCAGTGAGGCTTATTTTGGCCTCCAACACAGTCAGTTCTTGAGAACCCCCAGTCACTCCAGAAATATGGATTGATTCTGTCCCTTCATGACTCGAGGGCATTAGAGTGCACTCTGCATCGGTGTCCACCAGTGCCTTATATTTCTGTGGTTCTGATGTGCCAGGCCATCGAATCCACACAGTCCAATAACCTCTATTATCCCTTTCCCTCCGTGACTGAGGGCAGGGCCCCTCTATTCATTATCTGTGGTAACTGGAGCATCTACACCACTGATTGATCTGTTCTGTAATTCTCTCACCCGTGCTCGTAGTACAGGAGTATCTTGGTCATGCCACTTCCTCATGTCTTCTCCGTGGTCACGGATGTAACGCCACAAGGTAATACGCGATGTGGTCTTACTACTGTTCCTTGCTTGAGCAAGAAAGCGTTTGCCTTTAATAGCTGAGATTTTTGATGATACAGGTGAGGAGGAAGGTCCATCACCTTAAATTAATTGGATTTTCATTAGTTTGATATGTTTCTTCATTAGACGCCTTTGCTCATCCTGATTTTCATCAAACGTTTCTGATACTACTACAGGTTCATCACGATTAATCAATAGAGACACTTGCTCTTGCACTTCATCCAATCTGTTTGCTACTTGTGAGATGGCTGAAATGGAAGCGTGAGTTGGGGGTAGGTGATGTTCATAGTTTTGAAGTGTAAGAGTTGATTAAAAAACTCGGGGTCTTCTCTGTTGGTCCTCGTATCTGTCAAATGTTGCTGCTAGTGTAGTGACGTATCTCTCTGGTGCTGTTCTTGTGAGTTTCCGCCATATATCAGGCGTCGTCCTCACTCTCTCAGGGTCATGGTCTTGGTGTGGATTGTTAGGCACAAAATTCGGGTCATACAACATTTCAACCACGGCTGTTTCCCTCAAATTCTGGATACCTTTTTCAGTTGTATCCCACTTTTTCATCACAGGCTTCAGACTGTCCTTGAAGGGATGCCTTTCCCTCTCACCTACTAACATTCGTTCCCAGAAGGAGGCAGCTCCATCCAAACATCTACTACTCCCTCTACCATCTAGAGAAAAGCTACTGGCCCTGCTGTCCCAAAAGTGAAGCAACCAGGTGACGAATTTCATTCGGGCGCCATGTAAACTCCTTCCTTGAGCTTTGGATTTCAGCCATCTTCAGAGATCGACGAACAGTAATAGTGACTTCCTCTTCATCACTCTCCTCTCCATGTCTCTTGGTTTTTGCTTTTGCCTTTCTTGGTTCTGAGGAGGCCCCCTCGCCTGGATCTTCCTCTACCTCCTTCTCTGCTTCTTCTTCTTTTTTCCATTCTAGATGTGAGGACACTCGCTTCCATTTCTTGCCTTCCACAGGGGCAACTGACATTGTTACTGGTGTCTCCTGTGACTGATCTGATTCCACTTGGAGATTTCCCCCTTTGGCTTGAACCTCAACTTGGAAACTTTCTCTCACCAGAACAGTGTTATATAGAGTGCGGTAAGCACAAGCCAAGCCCCAAATAAGTCGTACCTCCTTAGATCTATCTACGCAGCACCATCCCTGACTCAAATACTGGCTTAGTTTCTCGGGATCCCACAGGTGTTTAACAGTGAAATCCCATGACATTGCGGGTCCCCACACTTCTAAAATGGCACAAGAGGTGGCAGATGTTCCAGGAGATTCCTGGAGTCTGTCAAGGACAACTTCCTAGTCCAGGTATTAGCTGGACTGACCTGAGGTGAAGCCTTACTGGACCTGGTGCTCACCAATGCAGAGAAGAGCATTAGAGAGGTTAAGACGGGAGGCAGCCTGGACTGTAGTGACCATGCCCTGGTGGATTTTGTAATCTTCAAGAATGCAAACCTGGCAAAAAGTAGAGCCAGGACCCAGTGCTTCAGGAGAGCAAACTTATTGCTGCTCAAGGAACTGCTGAGTGGGATCCACTGGGAAACTGTCCTTAAGGGCATGGGTACAGAACAAAGCTGGCAGCTCTTTAAGGACACCCTTCTGAGACCACAACGGCTCTCCATCCCCCAGCAGAAGAAGTTGAGCAGGGGAGGCAGACGACCATCCAGAATAGTATTATACAGAGAGCGGTAAGCACAAGCCAAGCTCCAAATAAGTCGTCTCTCTTTAGATCTATCTAAACTGCACCATCCACGACTCAAATACTGGCTTAGTTTCTCGGGATCCCACAGGTGTTCAAGAGTGAAATCCCATGACAATGCAGGTCCCCGCGGTTCTAAGATTTTTCCTAAACCTCTCCACGTTCCCTGCCAGTCAGCATTCTCTGATTTTGGAGGAGACGTCATCCACATAACACGAATGGAGAGGAGTACATTCAGGAAGATTGATAACATGCACACAAGTATGACTACGAGCATGACCACTAACTCGGCATTCGAAAAACGTGTGACAAACTGAGAAGAAAGCCTGGAAACCGGTTTGAACATCATGGTGTTTGTAAAATTAGCTATTCCATCTGGGATGTAATTGCTTGTAAAATTAGCTATTCCATCTGGGATGTAAGTGTCAAAATTCAAATTATACCACGTTGCATATAAGTACCAGGCAGGTTTCTCCATCAGTGCCCTTATTTGGTTATATATGAACACAATTCCACAACAAGAAATCATGACATTAATAATGGGCCAATAAGTTCCGATGATCATAATTGTTTTTATTCCCTTATACAGTGCTCCTACAGTAAAGAGCAGATTCATAGATAGTAGCTGCTAAAAAGGATGAAAAGAACCCAACCAAACAAAAAAAACTTGGTACAGTGTCCAGAGTTTGGAGACTACCCAGACTATAATCTAATCTACGAAGGTCACAGTAGCAATGCCCTGCAGTCTCGCAGTCTCTGGCTTAAAGAAATCCTTTCTTTTTTTCTTTTTCCTCTGCTAACGTTAAAAGCTTATGTTAAATGCCCGCATTCTCCTCCAAAAGCTGTCACAGAGTTATCTAGATAAATCTATGCCCATGACAGGGGGGCAGTAGGCCCGTGGGCCTCCTGGCTCCCCAAAATGGGAAGGGAAATGGGAAAGGGGTAGGGGAAAACGAAAGCTGGGCTCACAGAGGGAAAAAAGAACGCAGCAGCAGCAACAATCGAAGGAGGAAAACTTATTTTACTATGATATTGGAATGCAAGATAACACAATATGATACAATCTAATTGAAATTGAGACTAATATATCAAATAAAATAAGAGAGAGTTTCCAAAACCAAAAGGCCTACTTGAATGAAGGCGCACAGCTTGGAAGCACACCCACACCCTCTGCCTGGCAGTGAAAGAGAGAGTGCTGTGATTTCTGTGACATATCTTCCTTCTCTGACCATGAGGTCCTCTGGGTTATGTAGTTCTTCTTCTCTTTTGAGAAGCAGGTATCTGGAAGGCTGTCAGTCCACAGAACTGGAGTATTAACTCATTAATTACCTGTGCTGTACATGATGTTATGATGTGGAATACTAATAGCAAAATTACAAAAACATGACAGACTTCCTCTTGCAATTGAATATTTATAACTCTATGGGGATGGATGATTTCCAACCTAGGGTTCTGAAAAAGATGGCTGATGTGGTTGCCAATTCGCTGTCTATCGTATTTGAAAAATCATGGCTGTCTGGTGAAGTCCCGGGTGACTGGAAAAAGGGAAACATTTCTCTCATTTTTAAGAAAGGGAGAAAGGAAGACCCAGGGAACTACAGGCTGGTGAGCCTCACCTCTGTGCCTGGGAAAATCATGGGGCAGATCCTCCTAGAAGCTATGTTAAGGCACATACGAGACAATGAGGTGATTCGAGACAGCCAGCATGGCTTCACCAAGGACAGATCTTGCCTGAACAATCTAGTGGCCTTCTGTGATAGAGTGACGGCATCGGTGAACAGGGCAGGAGCGATGGATGTCATCTTCCTGGACTTCTGCAAGGCCTTTTACATGGTCCCTCACCACTTCCTTCTCTCTAAATTGGAGAGGTATGGATTTGAAGGACAGACTTTTCAATGGATTAGGAATTGGTTGGCTGGACGCAGCCAAAGGGTTGTGATCAATGGTTCTGTGTCAGGGTGGAGGCCGGCCACAGCATTGTCCTTCAGGGGTCAGTCTTGGGACCGGTGTTCTTCAACATCTTCATCAATGACATAGA
Organism: Gallus gallus; assembly: GCF_016699485.2. Taxonomy (NCBI): domain Eukaryota; kingdom Metazoa; phylum Chordata; class Aves; order Galliformes; family Phasianidae; genus Gallus; species Gallus gallus. Next base: position 1,627,290 of record NC_052571.1, on the reverse strand, counting down.
TGATGGCCTCGAGTGCACCCTCAGCAAGTTTGCAGATGACACCAAGCTGGGTGGTGCATTTGATACGTTGGAAGGAAGGGAAGCCACCCAGAGGGACCTGAACAGGCTGGAGAAGTGGGCCCATGAAAACCTAATGAGGTTCAATAAGGCCAAGTGCAGGGTGCTGCACTTGGGTCATGGCAATCCCAGGTATTTATACAAACTGGGTGTAGATCTCCTTGAGAGCAGCCCTGCAGAGAAGGACTTGGGAGTCCTGGTAGACAAGAAGCTGGACATGAGCCAGCAGTGTGTGCTTGCAACCCGGAAGGCCAATTGTGTTCTGGGCTGCATTAAAAAAATGGGTGGCCAGCAGGGAGAGGGAGGTTATTGTTCCCCTCTACTCAGCTCTTCTGAGGCCCCATCCAGAGTACTGCGTCCAGGCCTGGGGCTCCCAGCACAGGAAGGATGTGGAGCTCTTGCAGTAGGTCCAGACACGGACCACTAAGATGATCAGAGGGCTGGAGCACCTTTCCTATGAGGAAAGGTTGAGGGAACTGGGCTTGTTTAGCTTGGAGAAGAGAAGGCTCCGGGGAGACCTCATTGTGGCCTTCCAGTACTTGAAGGGAGCATATAAACAGGAGGGGGAACGGCTGTTTACGAGGGTGTATAGTGATAGGACAAGGGGGAATGGTTTTAAACTGAGGCAGGGGAGGTTTACTTTAGGTATTAGGTGGAAGTTTTTCACACAGAGGGTGGTGACACACTGGAACAGGTTGCCCAAGGAGGTTGTGGATGCCCCATCCCTGGAGGCATTCAAGGCCAGGCTGGATGTGGCTCTGGGCAGCCTGGTCTGGTGGTTGGCGACCCTGCCCATGGCAGGGAGTTTGAAACTAGATGATCTTTGAGGTCCTTTTCAACCCAGGCCATTCTATGATTCTATGATTTACTAAGTCTGCCACTCTGCTCTTTGGAGCTGTATGCGTATATAAAAAATTGTAATCACTACTGGAAATATATATCTGGTGCCTGCACACATTGTGACATGGTTTGAACATTGGAAGTTACACCCCAGAGGGAGTTAATAATTTTACAAAACGTGTGACTTTTATTCAGACTTGTAACTGAAATCCTGAAATAACTGCCCAGATGATTGGCCCCCTGCCCAGACCACACTACATGTAGCTGCTCGCCCATATATGGCAGCTTATCTGATGGATCTAGTGCAGCAGTTCAGACAAAAACTGGGAGCGTGCCAGCGTGGCTGTTCCAATTATATGACATGGGGGCAGAAAGTGTTGTTGTGAATGGACCAGATATTTCAAAACTGGCATCCATTACCACTCACCCTGCCCTCAGGCAAAGATTGTATACTACCTTCCAAAATGAGGAAAATCATTCACTGATCAAATGGTTAATGGCTGTGTGCTGTATAACACGGCCGAATAAGAGAGACATAGCATTAAATATGGGCCTATGGTCCTCTATGGAGGACTTGCACAATTATATTTGAGAATTAGGCATGGAAGAGGCAATCTGTGAGGATGACTTTGAGATGGCAGCCATGGTCGAGCCATCAGAGGAAAAAGACTTGGGGATTGCAGAGCTGATGGTGTGACAGAGAAGCAGAAATCCCTTGGGACTAGGGTCTCTAGAAGGGACTGGAGTACCTATGTAGAAATAACAATTCATTGGTCCCAAAAGAATGTTCAGTTGGTTATGGCACTAGTAGATACTGGGGCAGTGTGGGAGATGGAGAGGTCAGCTCGACCTCATTGAATGTCGACTTGCTTATAATGAGGCTCTGGAAAGGAGACAGAAGGTCTGAATAAACAGGGGTGTTTTGTACCTAGGCATAAGATAAGTTCTCTGCTGTTTATGAAGACTTGTTATGGAACTTGCTTGCTTTCTAGCCAATGGATAGTTAGTGGAAATGTACTGAATACCCGTGTTAGAATATCAAAAGGTTTGCTTGAGAAGTAGGAGAATCATCATGATCATCACAGCAATAAAGAAATCTTCCTTGCACAAGAACCCTCTGTCATGTTGCTAACTTGTGACAATTGGCGCCTCAACAGGGACCACGAACAGGGACCTGAACAGGGACACGAACAGGGACTCGACCGGGGACTTGGCCTAACTTGAAGACTGACTGGTCCAGAACGTGTTGAGATAAATGCGGCAGGCGTTGAGGAAAACATGGAGCGTGCTAAGTGCATTGAGAAAAACACGGCAGACCTTGAGAAAAATGTGGAAAGCCTGTACAGGGGAGCATTGAGACAAACACAGCAGACCAAGGATTCATCATCCCTAACCGCTTCAGTTGCCTCTCGCTGGATGAAGGTAAGCATGCGCACTATGGGGAACAAAATGACCTTGGAACAGAAAAATGTCCTAGTTACCTTTCAATCTATCCTTAAATGACTGGGAGCATCAGTATCCTCCCCTGATCTACAGCAAATGCTTGCATGGGCCACCAGGAGGGATCCCTCCATCACCAGTCAGTTTACGACCCAGAGACTTGGGAAGGGATAGGGATGAAATTGTGGGACACATCCACTAAAGGTGATAAGGTGGCATCTGGGTTGCATGAAACCTGGAGAAAATTTTCAAAGCTTTAAAAAGTCTGTTACCCCCGGTCAGCCTGAGAATGAAGGAGCGGCAGGCTCCTCCTCAGATTCAACTGCTGTGCCAGCAACCTCCTCATTACCACCGCCACAGGGGGGGCTTGCCACCTCCCCTCCGGAGGGCCCAGACGATCCCTTTGATCCTGGCCAGATAGACTCTGACAAAGGGCTGGATCTGTTTCCCTCCGATCTACACGATGCGTGGGCACTCATTTGGAGGGAGGCTAGGAAAGCTGGAGACATGGATATGTTAAGGGCTTTTCCTGTAATTATAGCCCCAGAACAAGAGCCGTGGTGGGAGGCTATATCGTATAGTATCCTGCGAGATTTACGGTGTACAGTCACAGACCACGGCATCGGTGCCCTGTATACTGTCAATTTGATTCAATCCATATGTGAAAGCTCCATTTTTACACTGCATGAATTTAAAATGGTGTGTCGTCTTATCATGACTTGCATGGCAGTGCTCTTAATCAGACGATCTTCTGCTACTCAGATGGGTCTTTTTGTTTTTCCTGGTGTTATTGACACGGATTACATGGGGGAAATTAAGATAATGCTGTGGACACCAACCCCACCTTGTACTGTCCCTGCGGCAAGTCTCATAGCACAGCTGATTTATTTTCAGCCTAATCCACCCCAACGAATCAACATCTCAAAGGGTGATAATGGTTGCATATCAACCAGTGAACCCCATGTTTGCTGGTCTCAGAAGGTCTCGCAGGGGAGACCAAATCTGACTTGCGTGCTGCCACAAGGGAAACAAGAGCTCAAACTGACAAGTATCCTTGACAGCGGTGCGGATATTGCAGTCACTCCTGTGACGCTCTGGCCGCTGCAGTGGCCGCTTACGAATCCCTATGCAGCACTAACAGCAGGCATAGGGGGGCACACTGTGCCGAAACAAAGCGCAGCAGTTATTACAATCATTGGACCAGAGACAGAGCTGCCTCCATTCGACCTTATGTCTCACATAGCCCCGTCACTCTGTAGGGAAGGGATTGTATGGGACAGTGGGGACTTTCCCTCAGTACGGATTTTTCCTAGGAGCCACTGCCTTGCAGCAGATTCCACGTTTGGTATGGAAAACAGATACACCCGTGTGGGGAGACTGTTACATGATCTCAGAAAGATTAATGCCATTATTGAAGATATGGGCTCTTTGCAACCAGGGCTGCCTTCCCCAACTATGCTCCCACAGCCGTGGCTGCTTATAGTAATAGACTTAAAAGACTGTTTTTTCAACATCCCACTGTGCTCTGATGATGCACCACATTTTGCATTTTTGGTTCCCTCCATAAACAGTGGGGAACCCCGTTGTCGATACCATTGGACTGTGTTACCTCAGGGCATGAAGAACAGCCCGACCATTTGTCAACAATTTGTTGCTGGTGTTTTATCTCCTATATGCCAAAGGTTTCCCAGTGTCTGCATATACCACTACATGGATGATATCCTGGTCGCTATGCCAAGAGAGGTGATGGTGACTGAAGTTGTGTCAGTGATCATAACAGCAGCAACTCAGGCAGGATTGCACATTGCGTAGGACAAAGTCCAAAAGACACCGCCTTGGCTATATCTGGGCTGGAAGATTTTGCAGACTTGAATCCAGCCTCAGACTCTAACTTTGGGTTCCAAAGTTAGCACCTTAAACGATCTGCAAAAGTTATTAGGTGCCATAAATTGGGTGCGACCCCTAGTGGGAATTTCTACAGAAGATCTTCACCTCCTCTTCAGATTACTGGAAGGGGATCTGGACTTATCATCACTGTGACATTTGACACCAGCAGCAACGACAGCACTGAATACTGCCATCTTGAAGATGACCCAGCAAACAGCGCATCGAAGAAAACCTGATCATCCTATCAGTCTTTTTGTTATTAACTCTCCTTTCCAACCCTATGGACTGTTAGCGCAGTGAGTTAAGGGGGACCCCGACCCCTTGGTAATTTCAGAATGGGTATTTTTGCCACACAAATTTGCTAAGACTGTTACCACCAGAGTTGATATGGTAGCTATGGTCATTTGCAGGGGAAGGGAGTGTTTATTAGCATTAGATAGCACGGACCCAGAGACAATCTATGTCCCATTTGATCTCAAGCAATGGGAGTTTGTGTTCCACATGTCGCAACAGCTGCAGTGTGCACTGGTAGGATTTTCAGGGCAGATCAGTATTCATCTGCCAGCGCACAAGCTATCATGATGATAGACTACAGAGAACTAAATAAAGTCACACCGCTGATCCACACAGCCGTACCCAACATCACCTCCCTCATGTATGCATTAAGTAGGGAATTAGAAACATATCACTGTGTTCTGGATCTAGCAAATGCATTTTTCAGCATTCCAATTGCTAAGGAATCTCAAGACCAGTTTGCATTCACATGGGAAAGGAGCAGACAGTGGATTTTTCAAGTCCTGCCTCAGGGGTACGTGCATTCGCCTACCTTTTATCATAATCTGCAGCATATGGCTTGGCAAATTGGAACAAACTGTCTATTGTCAAAATGTACCACTACATGGATGATCTGATGTTAACATCTAACTCGGAGGCATTAGAGAAGGCAGTAACTTCATTGCCTATTTACAGGAGAAAATGGGCTATAAAACCATGGAAAGTACAAGGACCAGGGCTATAAGTTAAATTCCTAAGTGTTGTCTGGTTACCATCATAGATAAAGTCCAAACCTTCCTGGTTCCCATGACACCAAAGCAGTTGCAGAAGTTCTTGGCTATATTAGGATACTGGTAATCCTTTATACTCCACTTAGCACAATTGCTAAAACCTCTGTATCAATTAACAAAAAAAGGCCAAGTATGAGACTGGGGTAGAACAGAACAAGAGGACTTCCAACAGGCAAAAATAGCAGTTACACAGGCCCAGGAGCTGGCTATATTCGATCCAACCCTTCCAGCTGAACTAGATGTGTGTGTAACTCAAGAAGGGTTCGTCTAGGGGTTGTGGCAGTGCCAGAGTTGCGTTCAAACCCCCATTGGGTTCTGGTCACAGATTTGGCATGGAGCAGAAGAAAGATACAGCATGGTTGAAAAACAGTTATTGGCAACCTATTCTGCATTGCAGACGGTAGAACCAATAACTCAGACTGCAGAGGTTATTGTTAAAACAACTTTGCTGATCTAGGGGTGGGTAAAAGATCTAACCCACATTCCTAAGACCGGGGTGGCCCAATCACAAACAGTGGCATGCTGGGTCACCTACCTTAGTCAGAAAAGCTGCCTGCAATCATCTCCATTGTAGGAAGAATTTCAGAAGATACTTGGCCCGGTAACATATCACAGTGAGACACCCAAGGAAATAATGATCACTTGCCCAGAGACGAGTCCCATACAGGAGGGGAAATATCCTATTGCTGATGATACTTGGTACACAGATGGATCCAGCATAGGGAATGCAAGAAGGTGGTGAGCTGTTGTATACCGTACTTTGACCAAAATGATATGGTTCAAAGAGGAGGCTGGACAAAGTAGCAAGTGGGCTGAGCTATGAGCTGTGTTGATGGTGAGAACTCAAGAGCCAGGCGACACTGCAGTGAACATCTGCACAGATAATTGGGCAGTCTACCAAGGGTTCACGCCCTGGATAGCACAGTGGATTGGACAATCCACTCCCAACCTATCTGGGGCAAAGATATGTGGGTTGATATATGGAACGTGGTTAGGCACAGGACTGTACATGCATACCATGTATCCGGACATCACCCTTTGCAGTTACTGGGCAACGATGAAGCTGACACACTGGCTCAAGTCCGATGGCTGGGAAGTACATCAGCAGAAGACATCACCCCCTGGCTGCATTGGAAACTATGACATGCAAGAAAGAAAACCATGTGGGCAGCAGCTAAACCATGGGGCTGCAGTTGCTGGATATTGTTCAGGCATGTCAGGACTATGATGCTAGCTCATGATTGAGACCAAGACCTCTGTCAGAAACGATGACCCATCTCACTAGAGGACACAACCCTTTACAGCGATGGCAGATTGATTAGATAGGTCCCCATCCTCAATCTGAGGGGGCCAGATATGCCCTAACCTGTGTAGATACAGTGAGTGGATTAATGCAAGCCTATTGTCATGGTTTTATGATTTTTGGTTATCAGTATTCCACATCATAACATCATGCAGTGTACTGGGAGTTAAAGAGCAAATGGTCTAGTTCCGGGTACTTGTCCAGAAGAGAAGAAGAACTACGTTCCCCAGAAGACTGTTCGAGTACTGTTATCATTCCTGCTCAGGGGAACAGATATAAGGCCTGTAGGTCACCTGACCTTCTTCTCGTCTCATCGTGCTCGCTTTCGGTTTGTCTCACTGCTGCTCCTGACTGCATGCAAGGCTTCAGTATTAGTGTAAGGCCTTTAGCTCTTGGACAATCCTCCTCTCAATTATATTTGATTTTATTAACAATTATATTGAATTATATTGTATTATAGTGTGTTATCGTGCATCCCGATACTATATTTAGTAAATTAGTTTGTTTCTCCTCAGATCATTGCCGCTGTTTGTTTTTTTTTAATTACTCTTTTTTTCTGGGGGGTCCCCTGTTTCCCTTTTCTGGATTTTGCAAAAAAAATCCCTCCGCCCCACTAGTCACGGAACTGGGCTGGACCAGCCCATAAACTGTCAACACCTATCCTGTACCAAAGGAAACCAAGCCTATACCATTAAAGCTCTATGTGGGTTGATGGCATCATATGGGACTCCTGAGATCATCAAGAGTGACCTAGGTACAAATTTCACAGGTGCAACTGTACATAAGTGAGCCAAAGACAATAACATTGAATGGTGGTTTCACCTGCTGTAGTGGAAATGCTAAGTCACAGCCTGAAACAGTGGTTGAGCACCTGGTGGGAAGGCAGGGCCAACCCAGAGGATCTCAAGTGCATGTAAGTCACCTGAGTGACTGGAAGGGATGGAGCCAGGATCCACCCCTTCCCAGACTTCTTTTAAGTGTTGACAGTGTATGCACATGTATCTTTCTGGGGTTCCTTGTTCATCTCTTGCTTTTTGAAGTTAAGCAACTGCTTTTCCTTATTTCTGTGCCCATGGCTGTTGCATTTGAGCAAATCCTCGCTTGCTGCAGCCTTGTACCTTGCTGCTTTGCTGCCGTTTTTGTGCTTTCTATTGTGTTATGCTTGATGAACCAGGCAGGCATGACAGTAGTATACATTAGGATGGATAATTTTAAAAGGATGATGTGTTGGCTTACCATCAGGACCCCTAATACCCCAAAAGAACAACTCCCGGTGGAGACTCTGGAATTCCTGTGTTCCTCATGGCTGAGTGCTGCATGGATTATTAAAGAATGGGGACCTGTAAGGGACAATGGTCCCATTATTAAATTCCTTTCCAAAATGGCAGAATTTCTGAATAAATTAGAACAAACATTCCTGACAATATAGGAAAGAATAGTAGTGGCATCTGCTGTAGCATGGCCACTACTACTATTTATGTATTTCATTCATCCAAGAAAGGACTGAAAGACAAAAATAAGCTTTTACAAGCCCGTATCGCGCAATGGGAAAATCAAATTGCACTTATGACGGGGCAAACAGCCTCATATTTGAATGGCATGTATCCTCTATGTCAGGGACCCAAAGGTCCTAGACAAAGAATGATCCTGAATTGGAACAAAGGATTCTGATAACAAGCAAAACTGGATAGTTGCGTGACTAGAACCATGGACTGCACAACCATTTTGAGGAAGGTACCATTTGCGGCTTGAGCCACTTATCTTGTATTAGTAGGAAGCTGACTGTGATAGTTTATCTTGTTTTTCAGGAACTTGTTTTTTGCAAGCAGGTGTTCCACTTGGGCTCTACATCACGTGCTGGCCTCATGCATGTGGCATGCAAGTGGAAAAAACCCTGCAGAACCTTGAGAGAATAAAAGCTGGAGGGAGGCTGTAGTGGATTTGAGAGAGGAAAATGCACCTTGAAGCAGGGGATGCCCTGCTGACACTTCCTGCCAAATCCACTATGGGCGTGTTCCTTCTTTTTCTCCTACTTGGCATTTCAGCAATCTCTCAAGGATCAGTAAATAATAGTGCACTTGCTTAGGGAGTTTCTGCTTGCCACTAACTGACATTATCTAGAATAGGTGACTGTGTGTGTGTGTGTTTTGAAAAAAATTTGTAACCCTCTATGCCGCTCTGAGTGCTTAGTTTGCTTCCCTCTGCTCCTGAGACATCTTGTCTCTCAGATCCAAATGTACCCTGAAACACTCTCAAAAATTAAAATCTATGTCATTAGAAGGGGAAAAGGACTTAGACAGGGTCCTCGGATCCCAGTTGAATCTGAAAATAAAAGGAAAATCAAGAAGACTAAACTCCAGCAAGAGGATCTGGGAACCTCATATCGTCTAAAAATAAAACCAATAATAACTCAAAAGACTGAGGAAGTCCAAGATAGACTGGCAAGGTTGCCACCTGAGGAGTGGGCCCCTGTTCACGCTCACATAACATGTGACAGAGTGCCTGCACATGGCTGCTACACTCATGGACTTATTACAACAATTTAAACAGAAACCACAAGAGAGCATACCAGCTTGGCTCTTAAGATTATGGGACGTGGAGGCCAAAAGTGTAGTTATTAATGGACCCAAGATTTCTAAACGTGCATCCACTGCCACACATCCGGCCCTCAGACAAAGACTACATGCGACTGTAATGCATAATGAGAAAAATAATTCTCCAGTTCGATGGATAATGGCTGCATGTAGAATCATGTGGCCAAATAAAAGCGATGTCCCAATAAATACTAGTCTATGAACTTTGATGGAGGAACTTCAAAATTATATCAGAGAAGTGGGAATGAAGGAGGTGATTTATGATGACACTTCTGAGAGTCAGGACCTGGTTAAATTCTCAACAGGGTTGGAGGAACCTCATCCATGAGGTTCCTCCCCGTAACTAAAACTAGGAGACCTGCCCCACGGACATCTCAATCGGGACCCATACAAGTATCTCGAAATCAGGTGTTTAATGACTTAATCCGGGCTGGGGTTCAATTTGGAAAAATTGATCACCAGTCCAATTATATCCTCCTCCAGCTATGGAAGCAGCTGGAAGAAAATCAAAAATTTCAAAATACCCCCAAAAAAGCAGGGGTAAGAATAGCTGAACAAGTACCAATGAGAACATGGAACCTGGAAGATTTCCTAGTTCCTAACAGAAGGAAGAAGACTCTTCAAGTGACCTGGGCTATAATGCCCGAGCCACCCAAGGAAAAAGAATTGGTGATTGCAGTTACATGCATAACATGAATGCCAGCCCCCCTACACCTAGGGCCCCCAGACGGGACCCAAGGCTTTATATTGAATTAACTATTTTTTGGTCCCGGAAGTACATAAAACAAGTGATGGCATTAGTAGACATGGGCACAGAAACCTCGATTATCTATGGTGATCCAACTAAATTCCAGGGAGATAGGGTGATGATTGGTGGATTCAGGGGACAGACCATCCCCGTAACCAAGACAAGGTTGAAGTTGGGGATTGGGCGTCTCCCACCCTGGGAGTATAAGGTGTCTATTGCCCCAGTCCTGGAGTATATACTGGGCATAGGTATATTATGGGGTCAGACTCTCCAGATGACTGTGGGAGAGTTCAGACTAAGAGAGAGATGTATTAGTATCCAGACAGTGCAGGGGATATTAAGAGGCCACGCGAAACATGAGCCTATTCACCTGCCAGAGCTGTGCTGAATCACTAATACTAAACAATATAGATTCCCTAGGGGGCAAGAGGAAATCTCTAGAACGGTGCAGGAACTAGAAAAAGTAGGAATCATAAGACCTGCGCATAGCCTGTATAATTCCCCCATGTGGCCAGTATGAAAGTCAGACGGCACATGGAAAATTACAGTGGATTACAGAGAATTAAATAAGGTTGCGCTGCCCATTCATGCAGCTGTACCCTGTATTGCCTCCCTGATGGACAAATTGAGTAGGGAGATAGAAAACTACCACTGTGTCCTTGACTTGGCAAATGCCTTCTTCAGTATTCCCATTCATGAAGAGTTGCAAGGCCAGTTTGCATTTACATGGGGAAGCAGGCAGTGGACCTTTCAGGTCCTGCCACAAGAGTACGTGCATTGACCAACCTATTGTCATAACTTAGTGGCGTGTGACCTAGAAGATAGGAATAATCCTAATGACATCAAACTGTACCACTATATTGATGATCTCATGTTGACATCTGACACACTGGAGGCATTAGAAAAAGCAGTCGACTCATTGACTACCTATCTACAAGAGAAAGCGTGAGCTATAAACCCACAAAAAGTACGAGGACCAGGCCTGTCAGTGAGATTCCTAGGTGTAGTTTATTCGGGAAAGACCAAAGTACTACCCAGTGTAATAATAGACAAGGTTCAGGTGTTCCCAGTCCCTACCGCACCAAGGCAGTTGCAAGAATTTTGGGGTATACTGGGATACTGGCGTTCCTTTATACCCCACCTAGCACAGCTGCTGAGGCCTTTATACTGACTCAAAAAGAAAGGCCAAAAATGGGACTGGGGAAGAATGGAACAAGAGGCCTTCCAGCAAGCAAAATTAGCTGTTAAACAGGACCAGGTGCTGGATGCATTTGATCCCACCCTTTCAGCCAAACTAGATGTCCATGTAACTCCGGATGAGTTCTGCTGGGGCCTATGGCAGAGCCAGAATTCCATTCGAACCCCAGTTGGGTTCTGTTCTCAGGTCTGACGTGGAGCAGAAGAGAGGTATAATATGATTGAAAAACAGATATTGGCTGCTATCATGGTTTTATGATTTTTTTTATTGGTATTCCACATCATAACATCATGTAGTGCACTGGGAGTTCAAATGTTTGGTAATGCTCCAGTTCCATGGATTGTCGATATTTCCAGGTACCTGGTTTTCAGAAGAGAACAACTACATCTCCTAGAAGACTTCACTGTTCTGTTTGTTTTCTGTTTAGCAGGAGACAGAAAACTGGCCGTGAGTAACGAGACTGCCCCTTCTTTTTCTGCTCATCTCTACTATATGTGCTCCCTAGCTGTCTTGCCTCCAGCCTTAGAATAAGGCCTTTGATTTTGGACTCTCTCTCTCTCATTTTATTTATTAGCTTCAATTCCAATTATATTGTATTATATTGTGCTATCTTGCATTCCGCTATCAAAATTAGTTTTCTCCCTTAGCTCAGTGCCTCTGTTTTGTTTTTAGGCCCATATCCCTACCATTTTCACCACCCCCCTTCCACCTCTCCCAGGGCATGGGTCTGTGGGTCCCTCCGCCCCATTAGTCATGGATTCGAACCAAACAAGTTCAGAATCTGTTGACTTTTAATGGTGGCATTGGCAGAGAAAGAAGTACTTTTAGAATGAACCTCAATACATTCTCAGGTAGCTTTGTTAGAATACTTATCAGTGCTGCAGGACTTGTCCTGCAAACAAGGCCTTGAAGTGTGGGTGAACTGCAAATAGTCTGGGATATTTGTAAACTCTCTGAGTGCTGCACAATTTTTTTGGCACTGTGCCAATTTGGTTTATTAAGGAAGAAAATATATATTTGCTTTCTCTTGTAGAAGTGTTCTTCACGAGATTGCATTCCATCCTTTTTCCACCTTATAACACTTAGAATGTAATGGGCCTTTATTAAGTCCACCACTCTGCTCTATAGAGCTATATGTATACATAATAATTTAAAAACACTGATGGAAATACCTATTTGGTGTCTGCATACCATATGGTATGAACTGGACATTGAAAGTTACATCCCAGAGGGAGTTGTATTTTACAGAACATAGGACTTTTAAACAGGCTTCCAGTCTCTCCCTTGAATCCCTGTGTTAGGGACCAAAAAGCCCCTGACTGAAGAATGATCCTGGGATGGAACAAAGTATTCTGACACTTTTTAGGGAACTGATATTTGTGGCTGTAGCGGCAAATATCTTGTTTTGTAGAGAGACCTCTAGAGAGAGCTGACCTTGGTAGTTTATCTTGTTTTTGCAAAGACTTGTTTTGCAAGCAGGTGTTCCACTAGGTCTCTGTATCATGTGTTGGCCATGCGGGTACAGCATGCAAGTGAAAAAAGCCCTGCAGACCTTGGGGAGAATAAAAGCAGGAGAGAGGCTGCGGTGGGGGAGAGAAAAGTGCATCTTGAATCAGGGGATGCCCTGCTGGCACTACCTATCGAATCCACCACTGGCATGTTCCTTCTCTCTCCCTTTTGGTGTTTTGCCATCTCTTAAGGGTCAGTGAGTAATAGTGCACTTGCTTAGTGAGTTCCCGCTTATGGGGATAATCTAAAATGGATGTCTGTGTGTGTTTGTGTGTGTGTATGTTGACTAAAACTTGTAAACCTCTGTGCTGCTATGAGTGCATAGTTTACTTGCCTCTGCTCATGAGACATCCTATCTCTCAGATCAAAACGTACCCTGAAACATAATTGGCAACAAGGGATGGGATCTGACTGCTGAGATGTTGGGGGTAAGGCAGTGAGGGGATTTTTTTTGTTTTATTTTTGTTGTTTTGTTTTTCTCCTTCCTTCTCCCCTTCTTATTTCTCTCCCTCCTTTAAGATGGGGACCAGGTGGTGGAAAGGGTCTGTCCCAGCATTGCGCCGTTGCACTGTGAGTGTCTGTGAATGTTTTGCAAGACCCAGTCTGAGGCTGCATCTCCTTCAGTGGAGAGACCAGGCTACGAGGGTGAACTGTGGAGTACATTGTGGGTTCAGCTTGAAACTTATGCAGAAATACAACCAGAACTATGGGAAGCAAAAGAGCCTATGGCAGTTTTTCGCATGTCCCACTTGGGACAAGTGCTGGGTTGTTTGCTAGCTGCTTACTGGTAGCTGGCTGAGATTAATCAAATGCTGCACCAAGAGAGTGACAGGGAGAAAGGGTGGGTTCAGCAGGTACACACATCTCATTTTACTACAGGCTCTGCTGCAGGCATTAGAGCATGGGAAAGTAATGGAGGAAAAGTATACAAAACTAGCAACTCAGTATGCTGTAAAGATGGCAACTCGACACCAGTGCCAGGCTGAGAAAGGGGGCCATAGGGGTCTGTGAGCAAAGACAATCGTTGCCAACCATGAGTGGGACCCTGAAACTTGGGATGGTGACATTTGGAGTAGTAGTGACAGAGGAGACTTAGATTCAGAACCCTCAGTATTCCTGCCCTTCCCTCAACCTGGGAATGGAGTAAGAGTAGCCTGGGTATTCCAATGCATAATGGTAATGAGTGACCTGAGGGGTTGTTTGTAGGGATGGGCTTAGAGGACTTTGACCCCGAGGACCTAGAGTCTCTTATAGACATGGCAAATCTGCAGCTTGTGTGTTTTTTTATTATTATTATTATTTTACTTTTGTGGCTGCAGAAGTGTGTGTATGTTTTATTCTGCTTGAAAGCAATTCACACATTCCAGACATTCCAGATATGGAGCAGTTGGTTGTGGAAATTGTGGAGGAAACTTGTTGAAAATAGTAGTAATTGATGAATTGGAGAAATGATTTAAATTATTTGTGGGAACCTAGGATCTGTGGAAAATAATACCAAGTGAAGCTCCCATCTTGCTGGGGGATATTGGTTATGGCGCTCCCTGAAGGAATTTGTTGTGCAACCGTGCCTAAAGGGAGCCGGTGGACTCCATTACCTATCAATTGAGGAGGGCCTGATTGTCCAGTGCCGTTAAGGGGAAGACATATCTTAAATGAACTACAGGCCTAAATCGCACTTGGTAAAGGACAAATCTACAGTACATATTCCAGAAAATAAAGCTGTGGAGGCTCAAGTTCTTATGTTACATATATCATCCCCTCCTGACCAGAAAATGACAGAAGAGGTGAAAAATGCAGTGATACCTGGGTCAGGGCATCAGGGACACCTGGATGATCGAGATAAGCCGAACCAGCAATGGTAACTATCCAGCTGAAGCTGGAAGTGAAACTGGTAAGATATAATAATATCTTCTGGAACTCGAAGGCCTGGAACCTTTGATTGGGAATTTTTAGCTTGCTTAACTGCTCTATGATGCCTTAAGGGAAAAATGGGAAACATGCTGTGAACTCCAGAATAATGCAAGGCCTTCAGAAACCTCAAATTGTCAATAATGAAAGCCCCTGCTCTAGAAAATGTATTTAGCTCTGGTGGGCACTAGTCTGTGGTTTTTTTGTTTGTTTGTTTTTGTTGGTTTTTTTTCTTTTCTTCTTCCCTGCCACAGGTTTTATACTCCTGTAAGCAAGGTTTGGGTAACCCTGGCTCCACTGATGGGGAACAACAATCGTGCACACCAGCACTTCCCAGACTTGCCCGGACTGACCAGCAAGGAAAATTAGGATGCATTCCTGCCATGCACTGAGGAGACTCCACTACTGACTCCTCAGGAACTCTGGATCATGAGGACACAGTACTCTGACTGGTGTTGGACAATTTCAAATCCATCCATAGCCACCTGAATGAATTACAAGACCTTGCTGCTCAGCTGTGGGAGTCGTCGAGATGGAATCCTTTCTTCAGACTGGGACTGGGGGCTGCTGATAAAGATGATACTGATAGGCTGTATCTGGGGCCTATGATTCCTCTCTCTTCTGTATTACATGCTTTTTACAACTTGTGCAACAAGCTATGCTAAGTGCTTTTCAAGGAATTGCGGCAAAACTAGTACAGCACTAATGTGTTCCAACCCAGGATCAAGGGGTAGCATGTGTTGGGAATCCTCTGTACAGCTCTGAGCGCATAGTTTGCTTGCCTCTGCTCCCAAGACATCCTGTCTCTCAGATCCATACGTACCCTTCAACAATCCCTTATACATTTTTTGAATGCTCATTTGATGTTCATGATATCAACCTCCCTGAACGTATTCCTCATCATTTCACTCAGTATCTGTATTTATAATATTCTGAGGAAGCCTTCCCCAAAGCCAAATACTAAGTGGCAGGGAGTGTGGAGGGACTTGGGAGAGACTTCAGAGAGATGGGCACTGCTGGTGAAATGAAATTTTACTCCTTAACACCTGCAAGATCCTAAGAACCTAAGCAGGTATTTGAGTCAGGGATGTTGCGGCTCAGGAAGATCTGAGGAGGCACAAATTATATGGGGCCTGGCTTATGCCTACCAGATCTTATTCAGTTCTGTCACAGAGAGAGAGAGTCTCTGAAATTGAGGCAAAATCTTCCACAAAGGGATCACTCCAGTTGCTGTGGGAAGCGGAAAATCCTAAGGGGGGACCTGCCCCCAGCCAGGGTGGGGAAAGGCATGATAGAGTGCATTGGACTGTGCGGATTTGATGGCCTGGCAAATCAGAACCACAGAAATACAAGGCACTGTTAGACACTGGTGCGCAGTGCACTCTAATGCCCTTGAGTCATGAAGGGACAGAATCAATTCATATTTTTGGAGTGACTGGGGGTTCAGAAGAGTTGATTGTGTTGGAGACTGAAATAAGCCTCACTGGTAAAGACTGGCAAAAGCACCCTATTGTGACTGGCCCAGGGGCTCCATGCATACTTGGTGTCGATTACCTCAAAGGGGGCATTTCAAGGATCTCAAGGGGTATCGATGGGCCTTTGGAATAGCTGCTGTAGACACAGACAACATTAAGCAGCTGTCTGTTTTGCCTGACCTGTCAGAAGATCTGTCTGTTGTGGGGTTGCTAGAAGTAAAAGAGCAACAAGTACTGATTGCTACAAAAATGGTGTACAGATGGCAGTACCGCACTAACAGGGACTCCTTGCTCCCCATTCAGAAGTTGATTCGTCAACTAGAGAGTCAGGGAGGGATCAGCAAAACTCACTCACCTTTTAACAGCCCCATATGGCCAGTGCGTAAAGCCAGTGGAGAATGGAGGCTGACAGTAGAATACTGCGGCTTGAATGAAGTCACACCCCCCACTGAGTGCTGCTGTACCAGACGTGCTAGAACTCCCATTTGAATTGGAGTCGAAGCACCAAAATGGTATGCCACCACTGACATTGCTAATGTCTTCTTTTCCATTCCTTTGGCCGCAGAATGTAGGCCACAGTTTGCTTTCACCTGGAGGGGCATTCATTATACCTGGAACCCTTTGCCCCAGAGGTGGAAACACAGACCAACCATTTGCCATGGGTTGATCAAAATTGCATTGGAACAGGGCGGTGCTCCTGAGCACCTGCAATACACTGATGATATTGTTGTGTGGGGCAGTACAGCAGAGGAAGATTTCAAGAAAGGACAGAGAATAATCCAGATCCTTCTGTGTGCTGGTTTCGCCATTAAACGAAGTAAAGTGAAAGGACCTGCGCAGGAAATTCAGTTCCTATGTATGAAGTGGCAAGATAGGCATTGTCACATTCCAGCCGATTAGGTTAACCAAATCACTGCTATGTCTTCGCCCACTAGTAAGAAAAAGACACAATATTTTATGAGTGTAGTGGGCTTTTGGAGAATGCATGTTCCAAACTATAGTCTCATTGTTTGCCCCCCTCATCAGGTGACATGGAAGAATAATTTTACTTCTACACGGTGAGGGTGCTGGAACACTGGAATGGGCTGCCCAGAGACATTGTGGAGTCTACTCTGCTGATATTCAAGACCCATCTGTATGCCTAATGTGCAAACTGACGAAGAGAGCCTGCTTTGGCAGGGAGGTTGGACTTAATCTCTGTAGGTCCCTTCCAACCTCTACGATTCTGTGATTCTGTGACCCCTTGGATTCTGGAGTCCAGCATACCGGGGATCTGAAGAGTACTGCACTCCATCTGAAAAGGAGATTTTGGCTGAATTTGAAAGCATTTGGTCTGCTTCCATAGAAATCAGTATTGAAATGAAGCTCCTTTTATCACCCCAACTGTTCCCTCCACCCATCATGCCACTGATGCCACTTGGAGTAAGTGGACTGCGCTGATTGCACAGCTAGCTCAGATGCGGAACCACAGCTGTCCAGGAATCTTAGAGGTGATCATGGACTGGCCTGAAGGTAAAAAGTAACCAGGAGAAGAGGTATCACGTGCAAAAGAGTCCCCACCATACAATGAATTACCAGAAAACAAAAAGAAATATGCCCTGTTGACAGTTGGATCGCGTCATATTGTGGGGAAGCATCGCAGCTGGAAAGCTGCTGAGCGGAGCCTCACATGACAAGTTGCAGAGGCCACTGAAGGAAAAGGAGAATCAAGCCAATTTGCAGAGGTAGAGGCTGTGCAACTGGCCTTAGATGTTGCTGAACAAGAGAGAGATGGCCAATGCTTTATCTTTATACTGACTCATGGATGGTGACAAATGCCTCATGGGAGTGGTTGCAGCAGTGGGAATCATATAACTGCCAACAAAGGGGTAAACCTATTTGGGCTGCTGAACTGTGGAAAGACATTGCTGCCCAAATAAAGAATATCGTTGTAAAGATTGCTCATGTGCCCAAGAGTCGGGCTACTGAAGAACAGAAAAATAACCATCAGGTAGATTGAGCCTCAAAGATTAAGGCGGCTCAGATAGGCTTGGACGTGCAAAATAAGGGTGAACTATTTCTAGCTCGGTGGGCCCATGAGATCTCGGGCCATCAAGAAAAAGATGCAACATATAAGAGGGCTAGAGACCGAGGGGTGAACTTAACTATGGATGCTATTGCACAGGTTATTCATTACTGTGACACGTGCCATAATTACACAAGCCAAGAGGATGAAACCTCTCTTGGTGTAAGGGCGATGGCAAAAGTATAAATATGGGAAGGCATGGCTGGTTGATTATATCACCTTGCCAAGATCTCGCAATGGTAAGCATTATGTGGCTTGAAACATATGCAGTACCCCATGCTACTGCCCAAAACACCGTATTAGGTCTCAAGAAACAAGTCCTATGGCGACATGGCACTGCAGAAAGAAATTATTCACATAATGGTACTAATTTCAAAAATTCCCTTGTAAATACTTGGGCCAAAGATCATGGCACTGAGAGGATTTATCATATCCCCTATCGTGCACCAGCTTCTACTAAAATCAAACAATATAATGGATTGTTAAATCTGTGTTGAAAACAGTGAGTGGTGGAACATTTAAGCATTGGGATAAGCATTTGGCAGAAGCCACCTGGTTGGTCAATACTACAGGATCAGTCAATCGAGATGGTCCTACCCAATCCAGCTCCCTACATACTGTAGAGGGAGATAAGGTCCCTGTAGTACATGTAAAGAGCAGGTTAGGAAAAGCGGTTTGGGTCCTTCCAGCCTCTGGAAAGGGCAAACCTCTTTGTGGAACTGTTTTTACTCAGGGACCTGCGTCCACTTGGTGGGTTACAGAAACATGGGGATGTTCAATGTGTACCACACGGGAATTTCATGTTGAGGGAGTGCAGTCAGTAATTCCATATATATACATATAAGATATGTATATCTTATATGTGTGTGTGAGCATGTAATGCAGGTTAATTATTGTTTGTTTGCATATATGTGTATATTAAGCATGATGTGGTGATGTGGAATAAGGGGTAGAATGTCATTTTTTTTTATTTTTGATCAGTATTCTACATCATAATATTATGTAATCTACTGAGAGTTAAAGAGTTAATGCTGCAGTTCCGTGGATTGTCAGTAGTTCTGGTTGCCTGGTTCTCAGAAGCGAAGAATGAACTACAACTCTCAGAAGACTTAGTTTTTCTATTTCCGTTTTCCATTTGGAGAGAAAGATAAAACTGATTGGGATTCATGAGACTGTCTCTTTGTTCTCAGTGCTCCCTGGTTGTGTCGCCTCCAGCATTTGAGTAAGGACTCTGGTTTCAGAAATTTTTTCTCTCTCATTTTATTTGATTTATTTGCTTCAATTCCAATCATATTTTGTTATATTGTATTATCTCACATTCTGCTATTATTTTTAGTAAATTAAGTTTTTTTCCCTTAACTCATTGCTGCTGTTTTCCTCATCTAGGCTCACCTCCCTACCTTTTTCCTTTCCCCCCTACCCTCTTTCCTGGGATGTGGATCCGTGGTCCTCTTTGCTCTCTGTCACGGAACTAGGTCGAACCAGGCCAAATCATGAGAAGTTGTTATGGTTTAATCTGGCAGAAAGATAAACAACAAACAAACAGCCTTTTGCTTATTCCTCTCTATCCACAGTAGGATAAGGGAGAAAATGTCAAAGTGCAAGAACTCAGGGTTTGAGAAAAGGAGAGTTCAATAATAAAACAATGACAATGACAACAACAAACAAAACAAGTTGTCACAGAGTTATCTAGATCAATCTGTGTCCGTGAGAGGGAGCAACAGGCCTGCAGGCCCACCAACCCAAAAAGGGAAAGGGAAAAGGGGGAGGGTAGGGAGATAGGAGCTGGGCCCAAAGACAGAACAGCAGCAATGATCTGAGGAGGAAAGTTTGTTGAGGGATGGCTCCACAGCTGAGGGGATCATGGGTCTCTTGAACAGTTGTACGAGCAGAACAGGCCTAACAATTGGCAGGAGATACAGATGGAAAAGTACTAACTCGTTATAATGGCTGTGAGCTCAGGTGCTATGTGCACAACCCAGGCTATGAGACCTTGAAGCTGCCAAAGCAGGAAGACAAACTGAGGCTTCAGTTAAGATAAGGGGGTAGCTCGCCTGGGAAGAGATTAAGACAGTGGAATGGTATGAAAACATGCATGACCAATAGTATTGTTAGGCAGGGGGCTTTTCACAATGCTCCAACCAATTACAAGCTGACGCACATTTGCCACGATCTATATATGTGTGTAAGTAACGAATAATAAACAGAGACTCTGATGCACTCATATTGGGTCATGTCATCACTCCCCACGCGGCTCGGCCAGCGAACGGACTAGATTCCGGCTTTGAACCCTTGGGGGTCCGCAACAAAAGTTAATTTTACTAAATATGATATCAGAATGCAAGATAACACATTATAATACAATATAATTGGAATTGAGGCTAATAAATCAAAAAAAATGAGAGAGAGAGAGAGAGAGAGAGAGAGTGTCCGAAACCAAAGGCCTTACTTTGAATTGAAGGACTGAAGGTGAAACGGCTGGGGAGCACACCCACATGCTGCCAGGCAGCACAAGAGAGAGAGCGAGTCCTGTGACTTGCGTGTCTTATCTTCCCCTCTGAATGCAAAGTCCTCTGGGATATGTAGTTCTTCTCTTCAGAGAACCAGGTATCCGGAAAGTTGCCAGTCCCCGGAACTGGAGCATTAACTCTTTAATTCCCTGTGCTGTACATGATGTTATGATGAGGAATACTGATAACGAAAATCATAAAACCATGACACAAGTGATGTGCAATGCAATTGGCTGTTGCAGCATTGGTTTGTGTGACCTTGCTGCTGGTGTACTGTTGAGGTAGTGATTGACACCTGCTGCTCTTCTATTCTTAGCAACTCCACAACAGATGGGTCCTCTGAGAGATTGGGCAAGGTAGACAGCTGCTTAATGTCCTCTGTCTCTAAGGCAGCTATACCAAAAAGACCACCAATACCTTTTTGAGTTCTTTAAATACCCTCTCCTGAGGTAATTTATACCAAGGATGCATGGTGCCTCTGGGCCAGTCGCAATGAGGTGCTTTTGTTGCTCATTCCTACTTAGGCTCACTTTGACCTTATAAAAGATCAACAAAAACACTTTCTGACTTTCTGAGGTGTGTTTGATTTGTCTCAAACACTGGCCGTGCAAGGCCATTGCCATGACAAGTCAGAGGCCGTTATTAGTGAGATACAAGATCTTGTAAAAACAAGATAGTCCTACTTTGCTCACAACACAGGCCTTCCTTTCCCAAAAGTAAGTTTTCTCTACAAACTTATTTTGATAAACTTGTTATTGCAAACTTGCTTGTTTACAACCTTGGCATGGTGCGCCTGCAGACCTAGCAGACATAAAAGGATGCCTGAGAGGAGCTCCCGGTCATCATCATCACTGCTCTTTACCTGCTCAAGACTACAACCTCTGGACGAGTGTGCTTCTCCTGTGATGGCAGGCCCAGTGCTGGAAGTCAATTCCTTGAAAGGTACCAGTGATCAGATATTTTTTTTCTCTCTCATACTTTCTCCACTTCACTCCATTTTCTTTTTTCATTCTTTTTCTCTCGTAAAGTTGTTAAGTACTTGTGAGACTTACTTCAGTTTCCGAAGGCCGTATACTTTATCCACACAGTTTAAGATAGATTTTAAAAGTGTTAAGAATGCCAATATTTTGGAATAATTGTAGTCATACACAACATCCTTATCTCTAAATTGGAGAGATATGGATTTCAAGGGTGGGCTACTTGGTGGATAAAGATTGGTTGGATGATTGTAGCTAGAGGATTGTTGTCGATGGGTCTATGTCCAGGTGGAGGCCAGTCAGTCATGAGTGGTGTCCCCTAGGGGTCCATCTTGGGACCAGTGCTCTTAAAAATATCTTTATCAACGACATAGACAGTGGGATTGAGTGTACCCTCAGCAAGTTTGCTGATGACACCAAGCTGAGTGGTGCAGTTGACAAAGCAGAAGGAAAAGATGCCATCCAGAGGGACCTGGACAGGCTTGAAAAGTGGGCACACAAAAACCTAATAAGGTTTAACAGTGTCAAGTGCAAAGTGTTGCACTTCCGTCAGGGCAATCCCAGAAATTAGTACACTGGGAAGACTCATTGAGAGCAGCCCTGCAAAAAAGGACTTGGAGGTACTGGTGGACAAAAAGCTGGGCATGAGCCAGCACTGTGCTCTTGCAGCCCAGAAAGACAATGGTATCCTGGGCTGCATCAAAAGAGGGGTTGCCAGCAGGGAGAGGGAGGTGACTGCCCCCCTCTACTCTGCCCTTGTCAGGCCCCATCTGGAGTACCGTGTCCAGGCCTGGGGCCCCCAGTGCAGGAAAGATGCGGAGCTTTTAGAGAAGGTACAGAGAAGAGCCACTATTTTGATCAAAGGGACGGAGCACCTTGCCTATGAAGAAAAGTTGAGGGAATTGGGCTTGTTTAGCTTGGAGAGGAGAAGGCTCTGGGGAGACCTCATTGCAGCCTTCCAGTACTTGAAGGGAGCTTACAAGCAGGAGGGGATCTGACTTTTTATGTGGTCTGATAGTGACAGGACAAGGGAAAATGGCTTAAAACTAAAAGAGGGGAGATTTAGGTTAGAAGTTAAAAGAAGTTTTTTACTCAGAGGGTGGTGAGGCAATGGAACAGGTTACCCAAAGAAGTTGTGGATGCCCCATCTCTGGAGGCATTCAAGGCCAAGTTGGAAGGGATCCTGGGCAGCCTGATCTAGTGGTTGGCAACCCTGTCCATGGCAGGGGGGATGGAACTAGATGATCTTTAAGGCCTCCTCCAACCTAAGCCATTCTATGATTCTATGACCTCTGCATATCATTTCACAGTAAACTAACTAGGGATATTTGTGAATCTGGTCACCACTTCCCTCCCCTTAGGGGCAAGACGTGACACTCCCATACAGTTAGCTGTTGGGATCCCCTGTCACTCCAGAAATACAGATGGATTCTGCCCCTTTATAACTTGATGACATTAGGATACACCATGTGCAGGTGTATCCATGTTTCGTTACTTCCCAAGCCTTATTAGTCCTACAGGGAAATACATCTGGCCATCCCGAAAAGGTATCGGTTAGTACCAACATACAGCAATACCCCCCTTTTCTTGGGAGTTCCGAGAACTTGATTTGCCATTGTTGCTCTGGAAGGTTCCCTTTCCCAATAGGCCCACTTGTACCCTGTTCCTGTTACTAGGATCGTACTTTGTAATGTCCGTTTGCCCAATACATTTTCTTATCCTCCCTTAGAACCAATTTCCATAGAACACCAATGGGCAAAACAACATGTCCATCTGGACATGTACCCATCTGTCAGCTTGTTCTCTTCCCTTCTAAATCATTAATTAGATTCCTGTCCTCTTTAGAATATTTTACAGGTTCTAACTCAGGTTCAGAGATTTTAAGTTTACCATCTGAAATTGAAGCCTTCTTCAACTACCTGTTCTGCCACCTGATCCACCATCTTATCTCCAGTTTCCTGTACAGTGTTACCTTTCTGATGTTCTTTACAATGTATAATAGCCACGCTCTCTGGTAGATTTACATCATGCTGTTTTTCCTTGTGTGTGAGCAATCCTTGCTCTTTTCAGATGGTGCTATGAGCGTGTAGCATCCCAAATACGTAATTAGCATCTGTCCATATATTTCAGGCTCTTGTCGAGGCAGTTATTTCAGCCTTCTGAGAGAAAGTCCCCACAGGTAATGGTTGTGCTTCCATTACCTTGACAGTAGCAGTTACTGCATATCCTGCCTTATGGTTTCCTTGTCTCACAGAACTGCTTCCGTCAGTAAGCCAGGTGTCTTCTGCATCTTCTAAGGGTTTGTCTTTCAGGTCCGACTGGCAACAGTCCGTAGCTTCAGTTCTTTCAAAGCAGTCATGAAATACTGGTTCACCAGGAGCTCCTCTAAGGAAAGATGCTGGGTTGACAATATTAGTTACAGTTATTTCTGCATCATCCTGCTCTACCAGGATGGCCTGGTATTTCAGGAACCTTTGGGGGTGAGAGCCAATGCCCCCTTTTACCTCCAATACAGTAGACACTGTATGAAATATTTCAAACTGTTATTATTTGGCCTAGTGTAAATTTACTGGGTTCTTGAATATTGAGCACTAGTGCAGCCACTGCCCTCAACCACTCTGGCCATCTCTTACTCACTTCATAAAGGGGCTTTACCAACAGTCCATAGCAGTGTATCCATAGTCAGCACCATCCTGTCATTCCTGAGAATGTATGGTGTTCCTTGGCACTTTGCAGCTCAGGGGTTTGGTGAATGGCTTCTTTCCTGGCAGTCCTTAAGGTTCAAAGTCCAGCTGTAATCTCCTATCCCAGACACGTCACTTGCCGTTGAGTTATTTGTGCCTTCTCTTGAGAAACTTAATAATCATTTAAACCAAGAAATTCAGCAAACTCACAGTCCATTGCACGCAGTCCTCTTTTGTTTCTGTGGCATCCACATGCTGCAGTAAAGTTCCACTGTGGGATGGAGGAACCCAAATCTCAGGCTCACGAGTTGACCAGTTCTCAAAAATCATTGGGCTGTTCTCACAACCCTGGGTAACACTGTCCAGGTTAACTGAGTCTTTTTGTCCCGAATTGAGGCTCTCCTATTCAATGGCAAATAACCTTAGGCTTCCTTTGGCCAAACCAGGCAGAAAAGGCATCCTTCAAATCCAGAAGGTAAACTCCACCTACTCATTCCCTAACTTAGATAATAAAGTGTATGAATTTGCCACCACGGAGTGTATACATTCAACAGTTCTATGACTTGCCCTCAAATCTTGTACCAAACTATAGCACTTGCTATCCAATTTTCATCGGCAAGATTGGAGTATTGTTTTTGGATTCACATTCAATTAGTAATCTGAAATCCAGAAGATATCTATTTCTTTTATCCTTCTACAGTTGCATATCCTCAAAAGGCACTGCTTTACCCTGACTGGGCTAGCTCTATCTCTTGCTTTTAACTTAGGGCTGCATTTTGGCTCTACCAGGCATCCCTGGTACCCACACTCCTAAGCATACTTTATTTAAGATTTCTGTAACTTCTGGGGGTACAGCGTTGTTTTTCCCAGTTTGTGTTAAAGCCAGACTTACAATTTTCAATCAGTTAATATTGTTTGACCCTCAGCTCCAGTTTTATTGAATTTAATCTCTGCATCCATTTGTTCTAATAAGTCTTGCCAGAGTAACGGTTTTGGACAACATGGCATGTACAAGAATTTATGTGTTCCTACTTATTTTCTCAGCCCCTATTTAGTTGATCCCAAAAGGTAAGCTTTTTCTTGTTGGGCAGTAGCTCTTAGTAGTGTTGCAAAATCATCTAAGGGTGGTAACAGGCACCCATATCCACCAGAAAATAAACTTCTTTATCCTGCTCTCCTAGCTGTAATTTAACCAGTGGATTTGCTAGGGTAAACTTCCCAGGTACCCATCATTCAGCTTTTGCAATAAGAGATGGTTGGATTTCTCCACCAATGTCTCATTTCCCAGTGCAGTTTGCACACTGCTTTCAGTACAGCAGGGGTGGAACCCTCCACAGGCTCTTCCAGGCCCTCCCTCTACCTCTTTCTGAGGAGACCTCTGGGTCCTCTCTCTCTACTCTAGCAGCGCAACAGTAACAGCTGTTGCTATTCCCAATTTCCTTACTATCTCTGTTCCTCAATCAGTTTTTTTCTTCATATTGCTCACCCTCTTTGGTTCTGACAACCCTGTTACACCTTGCTCATCTTTGCCTTCCTCAGCCTGCATCCTTCCCAAACTTTTCACTTTCCAAACTCTCATCATTACATAAAAGTACTAACATTACATTTCAGTTTCACCTCCTCCTCACCAGAGGCTTTCAGTGCTAACACTGGAATTTCGGGTTTCCTAGATCTCTGCAGATGAAGGCTATTCTCACTTCCAGTGCCCCATCCTCTCCACCTCCCCCCATTCGCAAGTAACGCTGTTTACAACAGCAGTCTCTGACTCCAGCACTCTCTCTCACTCTGAGAGTTCTGCTCGCTGGGGAAAGGTGCGGAGAGGTTACTCTCATGCCAGTACAGATAAACTCACTTTCTCCTTGACCCTTTTTCTTTTGTCCACTGTTCATACCCTCAGTTACACTTCCACATACCCTCAGTCATGCTTCTGTATACCATTAACAATTACACTTACTTATACCATCAAAACCATTTGTCCCATTCCCTTAAGAACTCACAAATCAAACAATACAGTTCTTGAGTTTCCATAAACACCCAGTACTTAGTCTTGTGATTAGAGCACTCACTTATAAAAACTGTTCATGTTTCTTTCTTTTACCTTCCTTCCTTAAGAATAACCATAACTGTAAGAAGGTACTGTAGTTTAGGGTCCCATTCTGATGCCACTTCTCATCATCTTCTAACTTATATACTAACCACCATTGATTGCAATACTTGATTAAAGTTTTCTTACTCAGGGTGCCTCCAGGTTCCCCTGCAATATCCCACCAATGTGTCAATGTGCATCCCAAAGGGGTTTGTTTGGGAATTTCCTTCCCCTGGGAGTCTCCCGTGATGTTTACACAATTCTTATTGATTCCTAATTTCCTCAAAGTTTCCACAAATAACCCTTAACACCATATAGTGATATTGTCCAGTTATAAACACTTGAAAACAGATCTCACAGAAGCCTGCCCACCTTCCTTTACACACTTCCCCGCAATTGGAACACAATACTACATAAACGGGTTGACACTCATTCCCTGAATGGAACAGGCATCCCTCTATGGGTTCTTCGTCCCAGTTCATAAATTGAATTCCCTTTACATGCTTATACAATGAAACATGAGGACAGACAAATGGTAATTGTTGTCACTCGCTTCATCCCTTTCCCTCGCAGGAGGACGGAACTGCGGATCAGGACTCTGCATTCGCCCCGCAGCTATGCCACGTCTCTCTCACACCACACCCACTCTGACATTTAGAACAAAAACCATGGTTTATACACAATACACAATGCTGATGACGTCTTTTAGCTGGAATCTTAATAAGCTAGTACAGTCGATTGGTTGCAAGCTTTAAGATTTTTCCGAAAGTCAGCTTGACCTGAAATGATTAGATACATGGTACTGAACACTCACAGCAGATGGTGATAAGAATAATACAACCTATAACTTCCACTACTATCTCCAGGAGAATCCACATTATCATTTGACAAGATCCCTGCTGTTACCAGTCACCTAAGGGAGAGCTGTTGCTCTTTCCTCACGTACAACTTACAGGTCCCCTTCGTAGGAACTCCCCCAAGGAGTCTTCCTACCCCAGCTGGCAACCTAACCCGAGAGCTCACGTACCTCGGGGGGGGGAGCAGGCGTGCTCCTTCGTACCCTGCGTAGAACATCTCCTCATGTCTTACGGGTTCCCCCCTTTCTATACACATACCTGGTCTGCCTATGGATGGTCCTTGTCTGTCCCTGCAGTGATCGGGTGAGGAAGGGAATCCTTCCAAGAAATCATAAAAAATCATAAAACCATGGCACAAGTGAAGTGCAATGCAATTGGCTGTTGCAGCATTGGTCTGTGTGACCTTGCTGCTGGTGTACTGTTGAGGTAGTGATCGGAACCTGTTGTTCTTCTATTCTTAGCAACTGTCATGATTTTATGATTTTTGGTTATCAGTATTCCACATCAAAACATCATGTAGTGCACTGGGAGTTAAAGAGTTAATGCTCCGGTTCGAGGCACCAGTCCGGAAGAGAAGAACTACATACCCCAGAAGACTTTGCATTCAGAGAGGAGATATAGTCCCTGGCAAGGTCACGAGACCTTCCCTTTTTCAGCTCTCCTCCGTGCTGCGCAACCCGACTGCGCGTCTTACCTCAGTGTTATGGTGAGGCCTTTCCACCTTTCGGACACTCTCTCATTATATTTGATTTATTAGCTTCAGTTCTAATTGTATTGTATTATAGTGTGTTGTCTTGCATTCTGATATTTAGTAAATCAGTTTGTTTCTCCTCAGATGGTTGCTGCTATTTTAATTATTCAGGGTCCCCTGTTTCCCCTTTCCAGACGCACGGATCTGCGGATCTGCGGATCTCTCCGCCCCGCTAGTCATGGAACTGGGCTGAACCAGCCAGTAAACCACTGATATTCTTGGTGGAGGATGCGGGCAAAAGCTGCTTTTTAGATTTTGTAATGAAACTCTCTCTGCTCTCAGAGAGCTTCATTCGGAAAGTTTATCTCTTTTGTAGGTGCTCACTGAAAACTTGACCTTGGAAGTCCAGGCGGACTGCCAGTATTCTGAGATATCTGTAAACTTTGAGCACTGCTATCTTACTTCTGTAAAGGGGAAACAAATGATTTCACTTCCTCTTTTACACCTGTTTGCAGAGGGAGCTGCTAATTCTACAGAACTTGTGATTTTTAAGCAGGCTCCCAGTCTAACCTTTGAATCCTTTATGCATTTTTTGAATGCTCATCCAGTGATCATGATGATCATGGTGTCAGTCTCCCTGAATGTACTGTTCATCATTTCACTCAGTATTTGTATTTATAATATTCTGAGGAAGCCTTCCCCAGAACCAGGGAATACTGAGTGGCAGGGAGTGTGGAGAGGCTTGGGAGAGACTTTAAACATTGGACAACGTCAGTGTCATGGAATTTTACTCCTGAACACCTGAAAGACCCTGAGAGCCTAAACAGATATTTGAGACAGGGAAGTTGCAGCTCAGACAGATCTGAGGAGGCACAAATGATTTGGGGCCTGGCTAATGCTTATCAGGCCTTATTTAATACTATCCCAGAGAGGGAGAGAGTTTCTGAAATTGAGAAAGTCTCTGTGCTGAAAGAGAGTGTCTCAGAACTGAAAGGGAGAGTCTTGGGGAGACAGTACAAAATGAGCAAGAGCGTCTCCAAGCCAAAAAGGAGAGCTTCCAGGACTGACTCCAAGCCGAGAGGGAGAATCTCCAGGCTGAGCAAGAGAGTCTCCTAGTCAAGAGAAAAAACCTCCAATCAAAGCGAGACACCCTCCGGTCCAAGAGAGATGCCCTCCTAATCGAGAGAGACTCCCTGCAATCCAAACTCAGCAGTCTCCAATCTCAACGGGACACCCTCCAGTCTGAATGGGGAGACTTCCAATCCGAGAGAGACGCCCTCCCTCCTCTCCGAGATAGACTCCCTTCAATCCAAACAGGACAGCATTCAATCTAAACAAGACACCCTCTTGTTCGAGCGAGACGTCTGCCAGTCCGAGCGAGACACAGAATCACACAGAATCACAGGACGGCATGGGTTGGAAGGGACCTCAAGGATCATGAAGCTCCAACCCCCCTGCCAGGCAGGGCTACCAACCTCCCCATTTACTAGACCAGGTTGCCCAGGGCCCCATCCAACCTGGCCTTGAACACCTCCAGGGATGGGGCATCTACAACCTCTCTGGGCAGCCTGTTACAGCACCTCACCACTCTCATAGTAAAGAACTTCCCCCTAACATCCAACCTAAATCTTCCCTCTTTCAACTTAAAACCGTTCCCCCTTGTCCTGCTGTTATCTACCTTTTCAAAGAGTTTACTCCCTTCTTGTTTATCCCTCCAGTCCAAGAGGGACATCCTCAAGTCTGAATGGGACACACTTCAAACTGAGCAAGATGGCTTCCTGTTCACAATATTCAGTCTCCAAATTGGGCTAAACAACATTCAGGCTCATCGAGTCATGCTTGAATCTGAACTAAATACCCTCATAATTAAACGAGACAGACTCCGAGCCGAGCTGCAGAGTGAGAGTATCGGAAATGACCAATCTGATCAACCACAGGAGGCACCAGAATTGATGTCAGTTTCCCCTCTAAGAGGATGGAAAACGAAATGAATCTCAACTCACTTAGACCAGAAGAAAGAGGAGAAGGAGAAAGTTGAGGAAGCAGACACTGTAAGAGGAGAGGAGGAAAGAGGTCCAGAGATCCAGGGCATCCAGAGGGAGAACTGAAACCCCCAATAAGAACGTGGTCACCAACACCCTGGAGGAGCTACTGGAGGGGCTGATCAATTTGGTTTCCTCCCAACCTGCATCATCCAACATCTCAAAACGTGTTCTCCTGCTCGAGCAAGTGACAACAGTAAGACTATGTCGCGTATTGCTTTGTGACGTTACATACATGACCATGGAGAAGATATGAAGAAGTGGCATAAAAAACCCACTTCTGCACTTCAAGCACGGGTAAAGAAATTACAAGACAGATCAACCACCAAGGTGAACTTCTCCAAAAAGGTGACTGCTCCAGTTGCTGCGGGACATGGCAATCTCCATAAGAACAACAGAGGTAACAAATAGAGGGGCTCTGCCCCCAGCCAGGGGGGAAAGGGGTAATAGAGTGTATTGGACTGTGTGGATTAGATGGTGTCCACTAGAACCTTATACTCCTGCAGTTCTGATCTGCCAGGCCATTGAATCCACACACTCCAATACACTCTATTTTCCCTTTCCTCCACTGGCTGGAGGCAGGGCCCCTCTAATCTTGGCCACAGTATTTGGTACTCACTTCTTGTACGTATGAATTAGAAGTCTCATTATGAAGATCAGAAATAAGATTGACTCATCTATCTTTTCTGGGGAACTACCCCCTGGAAACTGGAGCAGTAATTTTCCTGATAAAACCCCCTTTTGTCATTGTTTTTCCTCGCAACTCATATACCAGTGCCTCTAAGGTTGAGGTAGCTTTTTCCATACCACTTCCTCATGTCTTGCCCATGGTCACACAGAGGAAGCCACAGGGTGGCGCATGGTATGTACCCACCATATCCTCTCTCTTGAGCAGTGGAACACTTACTTCTAATAGCTGAAATACTAGTCTGTAAAGGTAGGGGAAAGAACATTGAGCTGCTGAACCAGTTACTCCACAGCCAAGACACGGGCCTGTAGGGAAGAAGAGAGACTTTTCTTATTGCCTGAGTTGGCCAGGCAATTCATCCACTGTTGGTTCTTCTGTCTTTTCGGGTCATTACTGCCAGTGAGTCAGTGTATGATGATGGTGCACTCTGTACAAAATTCCACCATACAGACTGTGTACACTTGACTTTATCCGGATCTTTGGATATCTGGCCATTGGCCCAGGAAACCATAAATCACCTCCAGCATGGCTAATTCCCTCAGGTATTGGAGACCTCTCTCCCCAGTGGTCCACTTGTCTGGGTGACATATAACATCTTCCTTGAAGGCAGTTATATGTGCTGTCTCTCACAATTATATCTACCTAAGTTGTGTGGTTTTATGAGAAATTCCTGTAAGCCTCACATTGCTTAACAACTTTAAGAGAAAGAAAAGAAAAGGAAAAGAGAGAGAGAGAGAGATTGATCGCCAGTCCTGGAACCAGTGCTGGGCCTGTCAACAGAGGTACTCCACATTGCATAAAATGAAGAAGGGAAGCAGCAGCAGTGAGAAGTGGGGGCAGCAGCAGCAAAAAGAGAGAGCAGGCTGCCACCTCTATCCCCTATTTATAGTAGCAAAGCAAAAAGGGAAAGGATGGTCCCCCATAGTCCTTATTTGGAATTGTAGTTGGCTACAGTTCCAGGACTGGTTGAGATACCAGACACCAGCCAATTCATAAGGAGGTGACACCAGGCCCCCTGCTGTGATTGACTGTTTCTTGGGCATTATTCTGAACTCTTCCAGGAGTGGTTGAGACATCAGTCAAAGGGGCACCCAGCTCCTCCCTTGGCTTGTCTCTCTGGGCTTAATTGTCCAGGCTTGTCCCTTGCACTGTGTCAATGCCCCCTTCTCTAGAGAGAGATCCCAGTTGCTTGGCTTTACTGCCCACTAAGTCCAGGGTACCAGCCCTGTTATCCCAGCATCAGAGAAGCCAGGTGACATTGTGCTTGCCTGAACAATGGCTGAAACCTTTCTGCATATCTTGCAGCTCACCCAGTAATAGTGATCAGGTGGTTACTGCCTCTTTTATGGACTCTTCTTCCTCTTGTTTCCGTGATGGCCCTGCTTCAGAGTGGCCTGCCTTGTCCACTTCTTCCTCCTTCCCCCCTCCAAGAAGTTCCTTCTCTTCCTGAATGAACTGGCTTCTGCTACCATTGTTTCTTCTTGAATATAGAGGTGACCAATACCAGCACAGGCTGTCTCTCTGATTCAGTCACAGTGTCTGTCACAGGGGTTGGATGAGCTGCAGTGTCTGTCACCAAAGTTGGATCAGATCCAGAGGCATTCATTCTGTTCCCCTTAAGTAATGTTGATTGTTTGATGGGCACAGACTAGACCACCAGCACAGTGCAGTGAGCTCTAACTTTCTAGCATTGCCAGAGTTGGAGCATACCTTTTTAAAACATTCTATCAGGCTTTTAGAATTCTGCACTTGCTCAGGGGTTAAATCCAAAACCATCGAACGTGACAACTGTGGTAAGATACCTGCCCATATTCTCCCACACACCTTGCCACCCATAACCATCCTGCCTTAGGGCAGATCTCTGGGGGATATTCTTACATAGTTGTTTAACCACAGACAAAAACAGAGACACGTTCAGGAGACATAGCAATAGGATCATGGTAGTTTGAACATCCCAATAACATTCAAACTTTGTAAGAGCTATTGTAACTAGCCTGAAGAAGAATGGTAATGTGAATGGGAAAGGAAAGATGTCCAGCCTTGTCCCCCATCCATATAGGTTGCCTGAGGAGAAAAGGTAGAGTGTATTTGTTAATAGCTTCCATGAGATGGTTCCTTGAAGTTCAAGAATGATGGCAGTACTGAGTACAAATACCAGATTAAGTTCACAGTCAGCATAACATGAGCATATTCTATATTAAAACTGACAAAACCAAAAACACATTCAGGAGACAGTGTTTTGGTTTAAACAGCAGGCAGCTAAGCACCACACAGCCCCCGGAGAGATGGGGGAGAGAATCAGAAAAAAACATAAAACTCGTGGGTTAAGACACTTTTATAGGACAGAAAAGGAAGGGAAAATAATAACTACAATCCTACTACTAAGAATAATGATAAAAGAATATACAGAACAAGAACAAGAGATGAACAATGTAATTGCTCACCATCTGCTGATCAGTGCCCAGCCAGTCCTCAAACAATGGCACCATATCCTCCAGCCAACTCTTCCATTTTTATTGTTCATCATGACACCATATGTTACGGAATATCCCTTTGGCCAGTTTCAGTCAGTTGTCCTGGTTCTGTCCTCTCCCAGCTTCTCATGCACCCCAATCCTCCTTGCCGGCAGAGCAGTACAAGAAGCTGAATCATCCTTGACTTAATGTAAGCACTGTTCAGCAGCAACTAAAACGTTAGCATGTTATCAACATTATTCTCATCCTGAATCTGAGACGCAGCACCATAACAGCTACTAGGAAGATGGTTAACTCTATCCCAGCTGAAACTAGGACACTCTGATAAAGCACATTTGCAGTCTTCCATTTTGTAACACTCTCTCAACATGGATCCCTTTTCTAAACAGGGATTTTTTCTGAATACATCCCATATAAAAACACTTTTCCAGCATATACAGATGATTTGCCCTACTAGGTGAACATCTATCCAGTACAGACCACATCACACACTAAGGGTATGATTTCTGGTGATCACCCTAAGAAATATTTGCCTAATATTTTACAATTTCAACTGTCAGCATCACATCAATACCAAAAGATTACAGATAGTCCAAACCCGAAGCAAATAATTAATGTCATAATGAAATTAGAGATATATTTTAATTCAGCTAGAAAATAAATTGATGGCTATGTGCAACAGTCAGAAAATTCTTCACAAAAAGCATGAACACATTTTACACATATTTAGTTTTGATCAGCTATTTCCAAACTACCATATGTTGAAAAAGGATTTCAAATACTAACAAATACCTAACATTTCTACTACTCCCTTGTCATGGAGTTATCTCTAGATCTATCTGTCTGTGATGGGGGGACAGCGGGCCCACAGGCCCACCGGCCCAAAACAAAAAAAAAAGGGGGAGAGGAAGGGGGGGGTCGATGGTTTAAAGGCTGGTTCGGCCCGGTTCTGTGACTAATGGGGCAGGGGACCCACAGACCCATGCCCCAGGAAAAGGGAAAAAAAAAAAAAAACGGGAACAGTAGGGAGATGGGAGCTGGGCCTAAAAACAGAACAGCAGCAATGAACTGAGGAGGAAAGTTAATTTACTAAGTATGATATCGGAATGCAAGATAACACAATATAATACAATGTAATTGGAATTGCGGCTAATAAATCAAATAAAATGAGAGAGAGAGTGTCCAAAACTAAAGGCCTTACTCTGAATTGAAGGCGAAACGGCTGGGGCACTCACTGCCAGCATGACTGGCAGAAAAAGAGAGAGTCTCGTGACTGCCAGGAGTTTTATCTTTCCATCTGAACGCAAAGTCCTCTGGCGTATGTAGTTCTTCTTCTCTTCTGAGAACCAGGTACCCAGAAAATCCAAAGTGGGGCATAAACTCTTAGACTCGCAGTGCTTTACATGACGTTATGGAATACCGATACATGGCGTATATGGAATACTGATAACAAAAATCATAAAACCATGACCTCCCTTAGTAGTAAGTTTTATAAATATTGCACAGACTGCATACTTAACTACAAGTAAAAGCATTTTCTCTGGATGCATAACTGACACAAGTATTTAAAT
Source organism: Gallus gallus (assembly GCF_016699485.2). NCBI lineage: Eukaryota > Metazoa > Chordata > Aves > Galliformes > Phasianidae > Gallus > Gallus gallus. Next base: position 1,592,622 of record NC_052571.1, on the reverse strand, counting down.
GCACTGAATGAATAATTTCAATGTTTTCAAAGCAGCAGGGCACATATGAGAATAAAAGCTCACAATACCTACTGTAGCTGCTACAATATACATATCTTAAGGCAAGTTTTTTATCAGCACACACAGCAACACAAACTTGAGAGCACTGGACGATGACTTAGTATTTGCTGTAGGGACCATAACTTTTTGTTTCCTTGATGTTTACAAATTTGGTCTCTTTTTTGAGCATGCGAACTATGTATTTCTCTAACACAATCCATAACTGGGTTGAAAAGGATCTGTTGCTTTATTTTATCTATTTTATCATTACAGTTTGTGATGCAAATATTTTTGACGTCATTAACCTTCCTGAAATATTTTTAACAATGTGAATTCTTAACATATCCTTGTCATGGTTTTATGATTTTTGGTTATCGGTATTCCACATCACAACATCATGTAGTGCACTGAGAGTTAGAGTTAATGCACCAGTTCCAGGTACCTGTCCCAGAAGAGAAGAACTACATCTCCCAGAGGACTCTTTGCTGTTCTGTTACCATTTCTGCTCAGAGGGAAAGATAAAAACTGTTTGCAGATCACGAGACCTGACTTTTTTCCCTTTCGACCGTCCGGCTCGTCTCTGTTGCGGGTGCCGTATTGCCTCAGCATTAGAGTAAGGCCTTTGGTTTTCGGACACTCTCTCTCATTTTATTTTATGTATTATCTTCAATTCCAATTACATTGTATTATCTTGTATTATAGCGTGTTATCTTGCATTCCCTTATCTTTTTAGTAAATTAGTTTGTTTCTCCTCAGATCGCTGCCGCTGTTTTGTTTTTAGGCCCATCTCCCTACCCTTTTCCCTTTTCCCTTTCCTGGGGTGTGGGTCTGTGGGTCCCCCCGCACTGCTAGTCGTGGACCCAGGCCAAACCAGCCCGTAAAACGTTGACAATCCTAACAGTGTGAGTTGCTGGGGGAGGAGAACCTCAAACCATCCCACTTTGAGGCTGATGATGGTAATGGATGCCCTGGGCCTGGAGTTGAATCACAGGCCAGTAAGACAGTACCTAAGGTTCAGGATAAGGGAACTCCAGTTGGTAAATCAGCCTCTATGGGAGCCCAACTCAAATGACTGTACACTAATGCACAGAGCATGGGGAACAAGCAAGAAGAGTTACGGGCGTGCACATGCCTACAAGGCTCTGATGTCGTTGGCAACACTGAGACGTGGTGAGATATCTCTTAGGACTGGAATGTAGGAATAGATGGGTATAAACTCTTTAGGAAAGATAGACGGGGAGAAGGGGAGGAGGTGTTGCCCTCTACATCATTGACCAGTTGGAGTCCATGGAGCTCCACCTGGGGATAGATGAGGAGCTGACAGAGAGCTTATGGGTTAAAGAGAAGGCAGGGGAAGGAGATATCATGGTGGGGGTCTGCTACAGGCTGCCCGACAAGGAAGACTGAGTGGATAAGGCTCTCTATGAACAGATAGGAACAGCTTCACATTCACAAAACATGGTCTTCACAGGGGACTTCAACCACCCCGATATGTGTTGGAGGGACAACACAGCAGGGCACCAGAAATCAAAGAGATTCCTGGAATGTGTTGCTGATAACTTCCTCTTCCAAGCAGCACAGGAACCCATGAGAAAAAGTGCTATGGTGGACCTTGTCCTCACCAACGAGGAGGGGCTGGTGAGTAATGTGAAACACAAGGGCAGCCTTGGCTGCCATGACCACAAAATGGTGGAGTTCAAAATCCTTAGGGTGTCAAAGAGGGTCCTAACGTCTTCATTATTTTTAAGTCTTTTGATTTAAGAAGAAATTAATCATGAGTTCAAAACACTTCAGTTGAAAATTATGAAACACTCTGCGAGTTAGTTACCTATTGTCTCGCTCCAATTTATAGGAGAGAGAGGAGGTTCTTTGAAATATGCATACCCGGCGTGAGATTAAGAAACAACGGTTCAAATGTTGGTCCGACCAGTTTATTAATAATGTTAATAAGGGAGATGAAGAAAGGGGAGGATGGACACTATTACGGATTTGGGTAATGGGGAAGGGAAGGCGAGCGATAGAAAAGATAGAAAGAAGCAAGAATTGTGTAAAGCGGGGATAGTCACCACCAGGATCAGGCAGTAGTCCCGTTGCACGACGTTCCGGCGGTCCGAGGCTGAAGGGCAGGAGCAGCGAGGCCGGTCTTGGGCAACGAGAAGGTGCAGGTACTGGGTCCAGGAAGAAGCCGCAGAGTAAGTCTGAGAGGAAGCAGCAGGTCTCAGGTAGCAGGCCCAGGGAAGCCCGTCAGCATACGGTCCGTAGTGAAGGATCTGATGGCAGAAACCTCGAGTCTGTCGTGGTGAGGGATCTGATGGCAGAAACCCCTCCAGTCTGTCGTGGTGAGGGATCTGATGGCAGAAAACCCTCTTCTCCTCATGGTTGTTGGACCCTCTTTTATCCTCCTTTTTTTCCTGCCTACCTGACATCCCTGGGTGCTTGAGCAAGAGTCATGTGCATACCTCCTGAGATGGCCATCTTCCTCGAGATAAGTCCACACAAAAGACCGTTTCCCGGCCATTATCAGCAGCTTATCCCTCTCTTGTTGCCCCTGGCCTTGTCCATCTGTGCTCCTTAAAGGATTTCACAACCCTTAGCCAGGACCTGTCCATCAGTGTCCTCCAGACAGAAGATTTCTCTACCTTTGCCCAGTACTTGCCTGGACTTGTTCCTCAGCCAACTTTGAGTCAATCATATAAAAGAATAATCTCTTACACCTATTTATCCTGCTAAACCACACATTCACGTCCTTGTTTCCATTCACTCTTCCCCTTTTTTGCTATACTCTTTTGCATCATTATTTAATAACATATATGAGCTGGATAATGAGTTTGTACAGGATCTGTCACAAAGAATAAAATAAACACTGCGCAGTGGAGTGCAGGTGGGTAAGTATAGAGGTGATGGGGAAGTACTGTAGTGTCAGTGTTCACAAACTATGAAGGAATCCTTCAGTCAAAGGACATCTCCACCAAATTAAAGATGACAACTTTATAAACTAAACAAATCATTTAGACTTTAAGACGGATAAATATGGTTATAAAAAAACATTATCCTGGATGTGGCTCTGGGCAGCCTGGTCGAGTGCTTGGTGACCCTGCACATAGCAGGGGGGTTTGAAGAGTGAGAACAGGACCCTGCAGTTATAGAGAGAAGAGCCTCACAGCACGAAAAGGGAAAGTAGCTTCACAAAGTAGAAATAAGGGGCAAATAGAGAGAGTTTAGGTAGAAAGTGTTAGAAAACAAGGGATTCCAAGCACTTTCACAGACACTAGGTCTGGAATAACAGGGAGGATGAAGGCCATAAAGATAAGGGCTGGAGAGCAGCTTGAAAACATTTGGCAGGGAGGTGATTAGATGTCTGCAGGGCAAGCTGAAACCGGTTCGCGGGATGCCCCCCCTTCAGGGTCAGAAGTTTGCAGTGAGGAAGACTACGAGCCTTCATCATCACGATCTACTACACATGCGCAAGGGGGGGAGGGACTGCATGCTAATAAACTCTCAGGAATGTAATGAATATGTATCTGAATTCCTGTCACCTACTGATTATGTATTAGTTCGACCTATATCTATAGCACGATTTCTCCTGACGATGTGCAAGTTAGGTGGAGTGATCCCCCTTGCACCGGAGTGTACGTGCGTCACCAATAAGCTCATGCCTGCTCTATATCCTTATCGGCTATAGGGTCTGATTTCCGCACATCAGGTTGAAACTCAATGATCATTGTGGTCCTTTTCAACCCAGCCCATTCTATGCTTCTATGGTTATTTGATACATGAACAGCACGAAACAGGAAATCCAGAGAGAGAAAACTTCTCCCCTTCACTTTCTTGTTCATGTGTTGGAGCAAAGGGACAACTCAGCATAAAGATCATACAGTTCACAGAATCACAGAATGACAGGGATTGGAAGGGACCTCGAAAGATCATCTAGTCCAATCCCCCTGCCAGAGTAGGAACAACTAGATTAGGTCACACAGGAACGCGTCCAGGTGGGCTTTGAATGTCTCCAGAGAAGGAGACCCCACAACTGCTCTGGGCAGCCCGTTCCAGTGTTCTGTTACCCTTACTGTGAAGAAGTTTTTTCTCATATTTATGTGGAACCTCCTATGTTCCAGCTTGTACCTGTTGCCCCTCGTCCTGTCACTGGATGTCACTGAGAAGAGCCTGGCTCCATCCTCCTGACACTCACCCTTTACATATTTATAAACATTAATGAGGTCACCCCTCAGTCTCCTCTTCTCCAAGCTAAAGAGACCCAGCTCCCTCAGCCTTTCCTCGTAAAGGAGATGCTCCACTCCCTTAATCATCTTTGTGGCTTTGCGCTGGACTCTCTCAAGCAGTTCCCTGACCTTCTTGAACTGAGGGGCCCAGAACTGGACACAATATTCCAGATGCGGTCTCACCAGGGCAGAGTAGAGGGGGAGGGGAACCTCTCTCGACCTACTAACCGCACCCCTTCTAATACACCCCAGGATGCCATTGGCCTTCTTGGCCACAAGGACACAGTGCTGGCTCATGGTCATCCTGCTGTCCACCAGGACCCCCCAGGTCCCTTTCCCCTACGCTGCTCTCCAACAGGTCAGTCCCCAACCTATACTGGTACCTGGGGTTGTTCTTGCCCAGATGCAAGACTCTACACTTGCCCTTGTTATATTTCATTGAATGTCTCCCCACTCAACTCTACAGCCTGTCTAGGTCTAAAATTTTCATTTCAAGAGAAAAGCTATGGTGGCTCTCATAAACAATAAGCATCTTTATTTTTATTGCAGTTAAAAATAATTTATTAGCCGTACAATTATTCTTATAGACAAACTTCAGTACTGAACTGCACCCTCTTTAAAGTTGGCAAATTCATAACTTCTATTTAACTCTTGCATTTCATTAACGTATGGATTTCTCCTGTGAGCTTTGCACTTTGAAAAGATCTAGCTCTTGTCTCGGCAAATTCATATTTTATTCATGGGAGGCCAAAAAAAGTTTCAAGTGACCTTAATAACCTACACAGTTTGTACCACAATGCAGAGTTAAGTGCTCAGATATTGAGTGTTTTCATACACACTGTCACACTGTGGTGGGCTGCATGCTTTCTTAGGACTAAAGATGAAGGGTTGAGGATCAAGCTATTTCTTGGATTCTAAAGCAATGCCTAATAGATGGATGTTGCAGATGGAGCAATTCTCCTGCCATTTTCTCAGTCAACCTGCTTATGTTTCAGGAAGCAGGGCAATATACATTCCCTTTTATTCAGTCAGCAGAGACAAAAGTAGGAAAAGAAAGGAAAAGAATCTTGTCCACTAAGACTAAGTTACATGGACTTTTATTAACATGATTAACTACATCAGAGAAATCAAACCCTTGAAAGAGCTACCCAGGGGAAATGGACAACTGCCCTTATTTTTGAGTGGCAGGTGATGGTAATTGCTCCCCCTCCTGGTTTTCCAGCAGCCAGGCCTAATGCATTTTAAGAGCAAAGAGAAACTAGATGAGACAAATAGAAAGGGGACTCCCCTCAGGCACTCCCTGACCATACCTGGAACTACTACCTTGACTGTAGCCCAGTCTGAAAGGTACCAGAACCACACAATCTGGGAAATACTTTAATTGTTTGGTGGGTAGAAAGTTTCAGAATTACCTCATCTGAATTGTATACAGAATGGATAAATATTGACTGAAGTCAATTATTTTGCAGTCCTCCCAGCTCAGAAAAGATGTCAAGCTTCTGAAACAGGTCCAGAGGAGGGCCACAAAAATTATCAGAGGGCTGGAGAGCCTTTCCTACTAAGACGGACGGAGGGAGCTGGGCTTGTTTAGCCTGGAGAAGGCTCCGGGAAGACCTCATTGCAGCCTTCCAATACTTAAAGGGAGCTTATAAGCAGGAGGGAAATCAACCTTTTACACAGATAGATAGTGATAGGACGAGGGGAAACAGTTTTAAACTAAAAGGGGAGACGCTTAGGTGTCAGGGAAAAATTTTTTACTGAGAGGATGATGAGGTGTAGGAACAGGTTGCCTAGAAAAGTTGTGGATTCCACGTCCCTGGAGGTGTTCAAGGCCAGGCTGGATGAGGCCCTGGGCAAACTGATCTATTGCCTGATTTAGTAGTTGGCCACCTTACCCGTGGCAGGAAGGTTGAAACTAGATGATCCTTGAGGTGCCTTCTGTCATGGTTTTATGATTTTTTTTTATCAGTATTCCACATCATAACATCATATAGTGCACTGGGAGTTAAAGAGTTAACGCTCCAGTTCTGTGGATCACTGGTAGTTCCGAGTACACCTGTCTCAGAAGAGAAGAAGCACTACATATCCCAGAGGACTGTTCACTGTTCTGTTTCCATTTTCCGTTCAGAGGGAAAGATAAAACTGTTTGCAGGTCACAAGACGCCCCCCCTTTTCCCTTTCTGCTTGTCTCTGCAGCATGTGTGCTCCCTAGCTGTATCACCTTTGGCGTAAGAGTAAGGCCTTCGGTTTCGGACACTCTCTCATTTTATTTGATTTTATTAGCTTCAATTCCAATTATATTGTATTATATTGTGTTATCTTGCATTCCGATATCTTATTTAGTAAATTAACTTTCCTCCTCAGATCATTGCCGCAGTTTTGTTTTTAGACCCATCTCCCTACCCTTTCCCCTTTTCCCCATTTCCCCTTTCCCGGGGCATGAGTCCACGGGTCCCACCACCCCATTAGTCACAGAATTGGGCCAAACTGGCCCATAAACTGTTGACACCTTCCAAACCAAGCCATTCTATGATTCTATGATAATGGTCCTAAGTAAATAGCTCCCTGAGCTATCCTCGGGTTTGCAATGATCTGTGACCTAGGATCTCACCCTGAGCTGGGACGTGACGTCTCTCAGGGCAGACTCCTTGAGGTTCAAAAATGGCAAGAGGGAGTAATTCAAAGGCAAGACTTCTCAAGATTCAAAGGTACATATGCTGACAAAAGGGAAGGGAGAGTAATTCACCTGAAAAGGGACAAGTCCTTAAAGGTGCACAGCTATGTAGGTCACTTTGAATGTAATGCCTCCTATTTATTTCCATGGAAACTACAAAAGATACAAAGAGCACAATTACGCTATTTGATAGAGCAAATTCTCAGCTACAAAACACAATTTTTTTTAGCATAGTCACCGCCATTAGCTATGCATTTTCACCAGCAATGAACAAGAGCCTACATGCCATGCTTGTAATAATCTGCCCCATCAGAGGTGACACCACTGCTGAAACACACCACTCACTTCCTCACTGTGCTCACATTCACTATTTGTTCTCCATAAATGTTTAGCAAATGTCGATGAATGTCATGGGGTGCGATTTTTTCTGCATGGAGGAATTAAATTACATGTCAGATGCCATTTTGTCAGACTGCCCCTCTGCTGCCATTTGTTGAACAGCAACAAAACCGAACAGAATATTGGTGGGAAGGTTCAACCTCTACTGCCATATCCTCCATATTGGAGGTTGTGGAGTCTCCTTCTCTGGAGATATTCAAGACCTGTCTGGACTCCTACCTGTGCAACCTGCTGTAGGGAGCCTGCTTTGGCAGGGAGGCTGGACTCAGTGATCTCTAGAGGTCCCTTCTAACCCCTACAGTTCTGTGATTCTATGATCACCGACATTTGCCTCTGATGTTATGGGCCAACATAATAAAATAAGAGACATTACTTTCAGAGCAACCCTCATAGTTTAGGAAGCCCTTATACCCTGCAGTATGTCTCATGTGAACCTTGGCATTTTCAAATCTTTAACTAAGTTGCTATTTCAGTTGTAGCAAACTCCATTGTATCAGTATATTAAACTGGTTGAATACCACACAATCTAATCTTGTGATAAAGGTATTAATAAATCCAAATTGCCGCTAAATCGAAATCTGTATAAAAATCCATTCACAGCAAATTGACAGTCAGCAGGATGACAAGTAGCGTTATTGATTACTTACAAAGACGCAGAATGAACCTGAAACCCAGATTCTCAGAAGCCCATGATGGGCCCATGATAATTGGTATGACTGGGAAGCAGTAAAGAGGCAGCTAGATGCTACAAGGGGTTCAATAGAGATAGGAGATATTTGCAGTATGCTAGGTACCTGTTTAGAAGTTGCATATGAAGAAGAGAAGAATAGAAACTGAGAGGAAGCAAGACTTAAAAAAATAGAAATAGGAAATAGGAAAGTAATTGAATTGTTAATTTATTTTAGTGTTGAACAGCTACAAGAGCAGTTACAAAAAGAAAAGAAGGAATTGCAAGGCGTTAAGTGAGAATAAGTGGTACCCAGAAGGCACTGGACCTCCCTCTCCAAGCAAAAGCTCATCAGTAAATAAGAAATAATAGCATGTGTGAGAGTGATAATATATGTGCATATATATATTAATTGCAATAGGCCCTTAAAGATAATTGGCAAAGTCTTTTTAATAAAAGCACATGCCAGCTATTCACTTTGCAATTATAAATAGTAAAAAATATTTCAGGTTTCTATGTGTCCAGTGCTTTAGTTCAAACAGTGACCCCTGACCCTGGTAAAAATAGGGAGGCTACAGTGCATATAATTTGCACAGCCCCAGTACTCCCTAATTCAGATATATCAGCCTACCACAATATTCTATTTCAGTTGTGGCACGAGGTGAAATTTTTAAAATCAGTGAATTTGAAAAAAGAAAGAAAAAATACAAATAATCAGTTTGGAAACTTTCTCACTCAGTTTTGGAGACCCTCTCCCTCTCCGGAATACTGTTGAACAGGGCTCGGTAAGCATAAGCCAGGCCCCAAATAATTTGTGCCTCCTTAGATCTACTGAGGCTGCAACCATCCTCCTTTAAATGCCTGCCTATGTTTTTTCAGGATTCTGCAGGTGTTCAGGAGTGACATTCCATGACACCCATTTCTCTAAGGTCTCTCCCAAGTCCTTTCACACTCTCTGCCACTCAGTATTCTCTAGCTTTGGGGAAGGCTTCCTCCAGATGTTGTAAATACAAATACCGAGTAAGACGATGAGAAACACATTCAAGAAGATTAACAACAGGGTTATCAATTGAACATTACAAAAATGTATAAAGAATTTGTGGGAGAAAATGGAAGCCTGTTTAAAAGTCACACGGTTTGTAAAATTATTAACTCCCTCTGGGGTGTAACTTCCAATGTTCAAACCATGTCACAATGTGTGCAGGCACCAGATATGTGTTTCCAGCAGTGATTACAATTTTTCATATACGCATACAGCTCCAAAGAGCAGAGTGGCAGACTTAGTAAATCATAGAATCATAGAATGGCCTGGGTTGAAAAGGACCTCAAAGATCATCTAGTTTCAAACCCCCTGCCATGGGCAGGGTCGCCAACCACCAGACCAGGCTGCACAGAGCCACATCCAGCCTGGCCTTGAAATGCCTCCAGGGATGGGGCATCCACAACCTCTCTGGACAACCTGTTCCAGTGCGTCACTACCCTCTGAGTGAAAAAACTTCCTCCTAATATCTAAACTAAACCTCCCCTGTCCCAGTTTAAAACCATTCCCCCTTGTCCTATCACTATCAACCCATGTAAACAGCCATTCCCCCTCCTGTTAATACACTCCCTTCAAGTACTGGAAGGCCACAGTGAGGTCTCCCCAGAGCCTTCTCTTCTCCAAGCTAAACAAGCCCAGTTCCCTCAACCTTTCCTCATCGGAGAGGTGCTCCAGCCCTCTGATCATCTTAAGTGGCCCTCCTGTGGACCTGTTCCAAGAGCTCTTTCTTGTGCTGGGGGCCCCAGGCCTGGATGCAGTACTCCAGATGGGGCCTCACAAGAGCCAAGTAGAGGGGCACAATCACCTCCCTCTTCCTGCTGCCCATCCCTAAAGCTCCAGTATGTTCTAAGTACTAAAATCTGGTACATGATGGAATGTAATCCCTCAAAGAACTGTTTAAAAAGAGAAAACAGTTTCATTTTTGCCTCCTAAAAAAAAAAAATAGCAAGTTTTCATGGTACCAAATTTTTTCTTAGAAAATTGGCACAGTGCCCAAAATTTTAATGTGCAGGTTCAGCAGATCTGTTATCTTAATCAGGTCGTGGCTCTAAGTTGGGTGCTAGGTTAGTGTCATGGTTTGAAGAATTAATCATGCGACACCCCTCCCTTCCCACGGGCAAAGGGGAAGAAGGAAGAGAAGAAACCCGAATGAGAAAGGAAACTAATTTATTAAATGGAATGTGAGATAATACTGAATAATTAAGAATAATAAATCAAGCGATCAAAAAAAAAAAAAATGGGAGGAGAGAGAGAGAGAGAGAGAGAGTCCTTATTGGCAGGTCCTCATGGCTTGCCTCCCAGAAGGATGAGAGCTCTCCCCTGTCACCCAGATTTGGAAATCACATGGGGAGTACTGGCAGCTTCTGGAGATTGTAGTTCTCAGCATACCTTCCTCTTGGAGAGCCAGATCTCATGTGAGAATAGCTGAGTCAGCTAGAAGCACAGAACCCAGGAAGCTCACCCTGGCACTGTGCTTAAACATCAAACAGCCTGCCGCATGATATCATGATATGGAATACTGATAAAACCAGTACTTATAGAAGCCCTTCTTGTTTATCTTTGACATCTCTAACCAGATTCAATTCCATTTGAGCTTTAACTTTCCTAACTTGATCCCTGCATGCTCAGACATTCTCTCTGCATTCCTCCTAGGTCACCTGTCCTTGATTCTACCCTCTGTAGGCTTCCTTCTTGTGTCTGAGTTTGACCAGGAGCTCTTAGTTCATCCACATTTTTACCTCACTTCCTCTTTGTTGGGATGCATCACTCTTGAGCTTGGAGGAGATGATCCTTGAGCATTAACCACTTTTCTTGGGCCTCTCTTCCCTCCAGGGCCTTATTCCATAGCATTCTTCCAAGCAGATCCTTGAAGAGGCCAGTGTCTGCTCTCCTGAAGTCCAGAGCTGGGAGCTTGCTTTTCACTCTCCTTCCTGGTCAGGCAGCCTGTAGCAGACCCCCCACTATAATGTCACCTATTCTTGCCCTCCCTTTAATCTCAATCCATTAACTCTTTGTCAGCTCTGCATTCACCCCCAGAACGCGCTACATGGACACCAGCTGGTCATTGACAGAGGGTGACAGTCTCTTGTCTCCCCTACCTGTCCTTCCTGAACAGACTATATCCTTCCATTGCAACACTACAGTCATGGGAACCAGCCCACCACATCCCTGTGATAGCAACTAGATCATAGCCCTGCAACCCCGCATACACCTCTACCTCATCTTGTTCTCTATACTGTGTGTATTAGTATACAGGCACTTCAGAGAGGTACCCCAGCATGTTGGATTCCTAGTGTAGCAGACTGTGAAAGACGGTTTCTGAAATCTCCTTTTTTTTTTTTTTCCCTTGGCTCAAAGCTCGTTTTGTGATAAGACTCTAACTGACAACTGCAAATTATCTAGGGGGGTGAGTGGTGAGTGTCACTGTGCTACAATACTTCTCCTTATGATTGTAAAAATAAACAGAAGCAGAACAAGCAGCCTTTTTTTTTTTTTGGGGGGGGGGGGGGGGGAGGTGGCTTGAAGGAGTTGACCAGTGAAAAAGGTAATAATGCTTGTGCATGGCAACAGAGGCACCACTCCCTGCAGGCTTATCTGAGGGGCCAGAAGTATCATACTAACAGAGAGAAAAAGAAAAAGAAAAAAAAAAAAAAAAGAAACTGAGAAGTGGGGGATAAAAGGTCTCCACTAAACTAAGTAATTTGGAGAGGAACTCCCTGAGAAAAGAAACCATTTTGGGTGAGGAATTCCCTAAGAGAAAAAAGCCTCTTAGGAAAGAACCCCCTGGGGCCTGCTTGCTGTGAAGCTTCCTGGCTTTCTCCCATCCCCTGTGGTGACTGGACAAGTTCCTGGGATCAACGGAAAAACTAGGAGCAACGCTGGAACCTCACTGGTGACTATCTCTCTTGCTTTCTACAAACTCCTTGCTTTTATTTCCTAGCTATTTTCCATCGCCCGTCTTCCCTTCCCCATCTCCCTAAGCGACTAGGATTTGTAATAAACTGGTCGGGCTAACGTTTGACCTGTTGTGTCTTAATCTCGCCATCAGAGATAATTGGAGCGAGACACAGACCAACAAAAAACTTATTATAAACACCATGAGTATTGGTGCTTATAATAACCACGCCTCTGTTTTTAATTTTAACGATCTTGTGTAAACCCAGATTGTAAACTGGTAATAGATCATTTGCTATTGCAGTATAACCACAGGTATCAAGATTGTGTAGGGATGTGTTGTTTTAATATATTCAGTGAATCAGTTGCCACTGAAAATGATCTTAATCACATTAAAGACATTATTTAACACTTCCAAGAGAATGATGATGGAGGGGGGTTAGATAAAATCTTACATGTTTTTGGACTTTCACTCAAATGATGGTTAGTATCACTTCTACAAATGGGAACTGTAATCATTGTGTTGCTTCTGTTTTGTATTTCATTTTCATGTGTAAAGTCTATGCTTGGTCATTCCCTTCTTTATTTTCTGTGCATTATGTACGAATCGACGCAATCAATTGTGCAAGATGTTTGAGCCATAGTGTGGAGGCCTGTGCTAAGAAATCATGGAAAAGACCAAGGAGTAGTTTCAACTGTAAAAATGATCTCTTGGATCCCGGATTGGCTCCCTATTAAGCTCTTTAAGATTCACAGGTGAGGAAAATTGCTCGTAAACATTGGAATTATGATTTTAGATAGTTTCCTGTCTGTAATGATACAAATTGTAACAATATTGTTAAGCTCGCCAGTGTTTGTTGATAGATAGTCCTGCAATTCGTTTAGATAACAGAAAGAGTTGTGTTTCTGGATCAGGGAGATAAGGAAGTTCTGCTGAGTCTTTGCACCAAGGAAAAAGGAGGTCCTGCTTGGAATCAGTTCCTGAATATGTAACATACCTCCGGGAAACTTCTGCATATGTAATATACCTCCGGGAAAACTTCTGCATACGTAACACAGATAATGTATATAAGCTGAAGATCTTTTGTGCAAGACATACATGTTAGGAGGAGCTAACCCCCATGCATCCTGCACTGATAATAAAGAATGCCTGCTTTCTAACACTCTAGCTTGAATCTTAGAGAGTTTCCTGATTGACCGATTTATAGTATCAATTTGGCAACCCAGATGGGACGAAGCTCTTGCACCTCGATGGTTCCTGGGATCATGGAACCTCAGCTGGCACCAAGGTATTCTCGAGAGGACCCTGAAGTACTGACCCTGACTACTGAAGATCAGCGTCTGAACTACGAACCCCATTGGACCCATGGTGGTGACTATCTCTCTCTTGCTTTCTACAAGGACTCGTTGCTTTTATTTCCTAGCTCTTTTCTATCGCTCGCCTTCCCTTCCCCATCTCCTTAAGCAACTAGGATTTTTAATAAACTGGTCGGGCTAACATTAGACCCGTTGTGTCTTAATCCTGCCGTCGGGTATACATATACTAAAAGAACCTCCTTTCCCTCCTATAAATCGGAGCGAGACAAGGCATTCTTTTTTTATTATTATTTTGGTTGCCTGCCCATCAGATGTAATGAAAGTTGCACAGGGTAGGGCTAAGAAGGTAAAGGAGTTAAATTCCCCCGGGAGGTTAGAGATTCCCTGTATTGTGGTTGCCTGCCCATTAGACGTAACAAAAGTTGTGAAGGGTAGGACTAAGGATCCAGGTAAAGAGGTTAGTCCCCCAGGGTTAGAGTCCCTCCTCAGAAGTAAATGTAAAACATAACCACGGTAATTGTCGTTGAGTGCGCTTGTTTGATTGTTAATTGTTTGTGCTGTTATTGTATGCTGATTGTTTGTGTTGTTATTATACAAAGAGCTCACATGCATCGTTAAAATGGGCATTGGATCACCTAGGGGTGAGGGAATTTTGAAAAAGTCACTTTTGGGCTGTGTTTTAAGTCATTGGAAAGAAATAGCTGGATCCCCTGGTGGGGTTGCACAGAAGGATGATTTAAGTACGATGGATGCCTTTGAGGCAGGCACTAGGAACCAGCAGCAGTGGCAGATTTGTGATCATGGAAAGAATTGGTGGGAGCATACGGCACCAGGACTCAGATAAGATAGCTAGCTAAGGTGATGAATTGTAGATGGTGTCAGATAACGAAAGAAGAAAAACAAATGTAATAAAGTGTTAAATGCCAATATGTTTTTTATAATGAGGCAATATCCTGAATGGCATTAGTGTGGGATCAATTTGGCCCAGATGACCCTCTGATTTTAATGGTAGAAAATGATAAGAGAGAGAGGGAGAAAGGAAGAGAGTGTAAAACGTGTTGTTCAGCATGTAGTATTGGACTGAGATGCTTCAAGCGAAACAAGAATGAGCAGGAGGAGGATTTAGAGATGCTAGTAGCCCCAAGAGGGCTAGGGGGCCTCAAAATCATGGAACCCAACTCCCTGGAGTAGAAGGGTCAGGTAATGAGTCCAAAAGAGGGACTATAGGAACCATGCCAGTAACAGAGAGGACTCACAGCCAGCATAGGGTCGTGCTGTAAGCCCTGTTGAGGCAGTTGGAAATGACAGTTCGGTAGTAGTTAAGGTACCCTTTTAAATTACAGATTTAAACATTTGGAAAGCAGCTGCTGGCAGCTACCGTGATGATCCTAAACGGGTAGCTAATGCTTTTGAAATGATGATTAAAACTCAGGAACTGGATAGGAAAGATATGGAATTTATTATGCACATGTTGTTTGATAGTACAGAAAAATAAATGATTCACTAGACCACACGGACCCAAGTGGAGGATCAGGTAATGGCAGGGGTTTTGCTTGGATGTAATGCTGGAAAGGACAAGAGTCCTTTCCTGTCCTGGGGAGGATTTAGAGGTGGTTAGACCTTGGGGAGGAGGATTCCCAAGGTCTACACCAGTTCTAAGCCAGCTGCGAGGCACTGGTTGAGGCGGGTGCTGACCTGGGATCTTCCCCTGGAACCTCCCTGGGGCACTCAAGGCAAGCCAGGGGCGGAAATCCCAGCTAGGGGAGAAACTGTGCTAATTGCAGACAGGCAATACATTGGAAGCGAGAATGTCCATATTGGCAGATATCTAGGAAACCTAATACGCTCGTGTTAGCCATGGAAACCAGGGATTTAAGGGTACCAGAGGAATCAGTATAAATATGGGGAGGCGTGGCAGGTTGACTATATCACCTTGCCACGAACCCGCGATGGTAAGCATTACGTGCTTAGCATGGTGGAGGCAACCACTGGGTGGCTTGAAACATACGCAGTACCCCATGCTACTGCCAGAAACACCATATTAGGTCTCAAGAAACAAGTCCTATGGTGACATGGCACACCGGAAAGAATTGAGTCCGATAATTGGGACTCATTTCAAAAATTCCCTTGTAAATACTTGGGCCAAAGATCATGGCATTGAATGGATTTATCATATTCCCTATCATGCACCAGCTTCTGGTAAAATCAAACAATAAAATGGGTTGTTAAAAACTATGCTGAAAGCAGTGGGTGGTGGAACATTTAAGCACTGGGAGAAGCATTTGGCAGAAGCCACCTGGTTGGTCAACACTCGAGGATCCATCAGTCGTGATGGTCCTACCCAGTTCAGCTCCCTACATACTGTAGAGGGAGATAAGTTCCCTGTAGTACATGTAAAGAGCACGTTGGGAAAAGCAGTTTGGGTCCTTCCAGCCCCTGGGAAGGGCAAACCTCTTTGTGGGACTGTTTTTGCCCAGGGACCTGGGTCCACTTGGTGGGTGATGCAGAAAGATGGGAATGTTCAATGTGCACCACGAGGGAATTTGATGTTGAGGGAGCGCAGTCAGTAATTCCATGTATATATATGTACATAGATATGTGTGCGTGTAATGCATGTTAGTTATTGCTTGTTTGCATATATGTGTATATTAAGCATGATGTAGTGATGTGTAATAAGGGGTGGGATGTCATGGTTTTATGATTTTTGTTATCAGTATTCCACATCATAACATCATGTAAAGCACTGGGAGTTAAAGCGTTAATGCTCCACTTCCATGGACCACCGATTTTCCGAATACCTGGCTCTCAGAAGAGAATAACTACATACCCCAGAGGACTTTGTGTTCAGAAGGGAAGATAAAGCTCCTGGCAAGTCACGGGACTCGCACTCTTGCTCGCTGCCTGGCAGTGTGTGGGTGTGCTCCCCAGCCATTTTGCCTTCAATTCGGACTAAGGCCTTCGGTTTTGGACACTCTCTCAGCTTATTTGATTTATTAGCCTCAGTTCCAATTATATATTGTGTTACCTTGCATTCCAATATCTTGTTTAGTAAATTAACTTTCCTCTTCTGATCATTGCCGCTGTTCTGTTTTTAGGCCCAGCTCCCATCTCCCTACCGTTCCTCTTTTCCCTTTCCCCTTATCCAGGTTGTGGGTCTGTGGGTCCCCTGCCCCAATTAGTCACAGAACTGGGCCGAACCAACCTGTAAGCCATCAACACCCCCCCCTCCCCTCCCCTTTTTGGGCTGGTGAGCCTGTGGGTCTGCTGTCCCTCTGTCACAGACACAGATAGATCTAGAGATAACTCCGTGACAGTTTTTGCATTTAGAGTTGGAAATAAAATTTAAAGACGGGGAGGTAGAAGTATTGATACCAGAATCTAAATTTGCCCAATCTACAGTATTATTGTTACAGAAAGTCAAGCTGGTAAAGAAGGGAATTTCACTCGAAATCGAAGCCTTTCGTATGGGCAAGGGAGGTGCCTGGAAGATCAAAGAAAGCTGAGCCAGTAAGGATAGATCTAAAGTCAGGATCGGTACCAGTACGGCTGAAACGATATCCTATAAAATTAGAAGCTAAGATGGGGTTGGTACCTCTCATACAAAAAATTCTTAAAACATGGTTTATTAAGGAAATGTGAGTCTAAGTACAACACCCCAATTTTGCCTGTTAAGAAAGCTGATGGGAAGTCTACTAGATTAGTAGTTCTAAGAGCAATTAAAAGCAATTTACATTGCTAACTACTCATACTGAAGCACACAGGTGGTTCACAGTATCAGACCTGAAAAATGCCTTTTCTGCATCCTGCTTGAATTTGAAAGTCAAGAGCTGTTTGCATGAGCGGAAAATCCTGAGAGGGAAGAAAAACCCAGTACACTTGGACAGTGCTGCCACAAGGATTTATTGAATTTTCTCAGACAGTGGTTACCGGGTGTCAAAGGAAAAGGCTCAAATTCCACAGGAAGCTGTAACTTACTTTGGTTTTGAGATTCTGAGAGGACAGAGACAGCCAAAATGCTGACAAAAAAGAAGCCATCTGCCAGCTTCCGGAACCCTGAAATGTCCATGAGACGAGAAGCTTTTTAGGAATAGTAGGATAGTGTAATTATTGAAAGCGTCAAAAGGACCTCTGCAATGGACTAATGAAAGTGGAAATGCTTACATAAAGCTTAAAAGAACATTAATGAAAGCCCTGGCCTTAGGACTATGCGAGACAGGCCATAGCTTTAGGGCTCCTGACACAATACTTGGGAGAAAAAAAGACGGTCAGTAGCCTATTTCTCCAAGCAACTGAACACAGTGCATCAGGAATGGCCCAGGTGTCTCAGCACCTGTGTTGCGAACAGAAGAAGCTGGAAAGCTTGCCATGAAACAAAGAATAACTGTTTACAGTGCTGAATCAGAAGAGGGTTCATTGGCTGTCCCCAAGTCAAATGTTGAAGTACCAGGTGGTATTTGTGGAACAAGAATTTTGAAAACAACCACTGTTGTCAACACTGCACTGTTCCTCCTGGCTCAACAGACTGAGGGCAGCCTTGAACAAGGATATCCCCTTGCCCAACCCGGACTGGGAATTGTACGTGGATGCAGTAGTTTTATGAAGGAAGGAAAACAAATATCAGGATACGTCGTTACTACGGTAGAGACAACAGTGGAAGTGCGGGCATTGCTCTCCAAAAAATCTGCTCAGAAGGCTGAATTGATTGATCAGACTTGAGCCCTACAATTAAGTGAAGGAAAATGTGCAAACATTTGGACTGATTCAAAATACACATTTGGAGCAGTGCGTGCAAACGGAAGGAGAGAGGACTACTATCTGCACAAGAAACTGCAATTAAACACAAGGAAGAAGTTTTAGGACTTTTGGAGAGCGTAAAAGTCCCCACTGCAGTGACTATTATACATTGCAAAGGTCATCAATCCAAACAAACCACTCAAGAGCGAGGGAACAAACTGGCCAATTTGGGCGCAAAAAGGACTGCAGAAAAAGGCATAGAAACTGAAGTGCTAGCCATAATACCAGAAAGAAGGGTTCCTTTACAAGGGAAACCTGTCTGTGATAAACATGATCTAAATTTGGTAACAGCGTTAAAAGCAGAAAGGCAGAGAGATGGATGGGCAGTTACTCCTTCTAGCCTAGTAGTAGTACCATACTCTCTCATGAGTAGCCATATGGGAACCATTAGGTCATAGCCTGAACCAGTGATTGAGCACCTGTTGAAGGGGCTTGGCCAGCCCTGGGAGCACAGATGCAAGCAATTCACCTGTGCAACTGGAAGGGAGGGATCCAAGGTCCACCCCCCCCCCCCCCCCCCCCCCCCCCCAACCGAAAAGGAAGCATCTCTAGTTGGAGGTCATTTCCTATGGGAGTTTCCAGCAAACTTTAATCTTTGGAAAGGGGTAAGCTATTTCTTCTTTATTTCTAAATTGTGACTGCTATTTTTCTTGGGTGATCTGAAACTGGTTAAAGGCAACTATATTAACTCTCTCCTATTCTTACATTTGGTGAGCCAGGCAGGAGTCACCTATGAAGGTAATACTAATCTTACAATGGTTTTACTAAAAGGTGTCCCAGGATGTCTGGGATGGGGGAAATCTGTCCCCCTGGAAAAATAACTATCTAGATGTATCCCAGGATTCCTAGGCTCTCTGTGGCACAGGCTGGCCTCTATTGTGGAAAAAATGGGGCCCATTGAGAGATGGGGGGGGGGGGGGGGGAATATTGCTAGCTCCCTAGCCCGTATGGCTGCTTATGTTGAGGGCCTAGGAAAAATATTACGACAAACAAGGAGAGGTGGCTTGCTGCTTCTATTCTAGCACGGCCTCTATTAATGGCATTAAATCATCTGAATATATCAGAACAACATCTCGAGGAATAAAATCACTTAGTGCGTGATTGAATTAAATGGCTTGAGCATAAACTTGCTGCGCTTACAGATAAAACCACTCAAACTGGCCCAATGCCACAAGTCAGGGCCCTATCCATTGTGAGCGAAGGGGACCTTGAGCAATCGGAATCCCTATGATCATGACAGTAAGCGAAAGGAGGCTTCTAAAAAAATCTGAACTAGGGGCTCCGGTAGACCTGGATCTTCTTGAAATCCATCCTGTAGTCATGCAACAAACCAAGAAAGTTAAAGAAAGGCCTTAGGGGGTTCCACCTGAAGATTGGCTTCCTCCTCAAACTACTATGCATGTTATGGCTTGCCCTTATACAGAAGCTGAATTAATGTACTTAGTCCAGCATTTTCAACAGAAGTCAAGAGAAAGCATCCTGGCCTGGCTACTAAGGCTATAGGATATGGGAGCTGAAACTGGAGTAGTAAATGGACCCCAAAATCTCCAAGCTAGCCTCTATTACAATGCAACCAGCCTTAAGGCAACAATATGCTGCGACTGTCATACCCAATGAGGAAAATGGTTCCTTAATTCAAAGGATTATGACAGACTGTAAACTGACTTGCTGCAGAGACTAGCTTCAGAGCAAGTAAGTCTGCACTGGGCAAAGGGATCTGGAGTGAAAAAGGTCAACAAAAAAAGCTCTTTGTAAGGCTTTTTTGAACCCAGCAACAGTGCTGCGCTTGTGCTGGGGGGCTGGCAGCTTGTGGGCAGGCTGCTGAGCGAGCAGGGGTGGAGCTGGCACATTAGCAGCACAGTTTAAACACCCTATGAATGTGTCATCACCCGTCCTCGACGTTGGCACCTGGTGATAAACTTTAAATAGTCTCAGGGAGGGTGGAAGCTAGCTGTGCCACAGAGTGCACCAGGTGAGTAACCGTGGTCACTGCCCACTGAGAACAGGGAGGTTCAGTGAGTGAGCACAGCCCACACTGCCCATACAGCGCTGCAGTTGTGGGTGTGGGAGGTGGGTCAAGTGGTGAGGAGCGTAAGTGTTGTCCCTCTTTGCTCAGGAGATTAGCTTTCCTCTTGCAGTCTCTGAGACCACAGGCCTAAACCTGGTCTCCACCAGACAGCGGGCTTATTCCAAGAAGACCGTGGCAACCCAGATGGAGGGCCTGCCCAGAGATGTAGCTGTTCAGGTCTCCGGCTGCAGGGTGTACCTGAGCCTGCTGCTGCCTGGGGATGGTGGCAGGGATTCCACCTGTGTGAGGGGAGAGCAGGTGGGTGAGCTGCTCAGCCTGGTGGCGGAGCTCAAGGAGGAGTTGGAGAGACTGAGATAGACAGCGTGAGAACCAAGATAAACAGCATGAGAACCAAGGACATCTCCAGAAGAAGAACAAAACAAAGTCAAGTAAGCTACCTGATGGCCGTGTGATGATGACCGTGATTGGAGGAAGAGAGCATGGCTAGGAACGACTCATGGCTCTGACTGGATAAGCACCTGCATGCACGGTTAAGGAGTGTTTGTGGAATACTCTGTTGACATGTAAAGGTGGATGGGAAAGTTGTAAGGGTAGATGGGAAAGCTAAAAAAGGAAACTTGTGAATGTATATAAGTGATGTGAGAACTTGTAATAAATGATTTGGATTGTTCACATCTGAGTCCATGCATCAGACATTGCATCTGGGACAGCGAAGTCTCTTGTCCTCCTTGCCATTAAAAGAAGAGCTACGAAAGATACTAGGCCCTGTGACGTTCCATAGTGATGCCCCTGAAGAGTCCACTATTGCTCCGCCAGAGAGAAGTCTCTTACAAGAAGGAAAATACGCTGTCTCAGAAGATGCCTGGTACACGGATGGGTCCAGCAAAGGAAATCCTAGTAAATGGCGAGCAATTGCATACCATCCCTCAACTGAAACCATCTGGTTTCAAGAAGGGGATGAACAGAGTAGCTAATGGATGATCATAACCTAGGAACCATGTTGTAATAGGCGTGATCGGGGTCTCGGGATGTAACGTGTCAGGCTCCTCCCCATGCGTTAGGTACGTGCCACGTGTACCATCCAGTGGGCGTACACGAAGGGTTAAAAGATATATAAGTGCTTGTTAGAACTTAATAAACGCCATTTTACCGCTCATCATATTGGTGTCACCTCGGTATTTGGCCAAGCTGCAGGCTCCCCTAAGCAACGAACATCACGGTTGCCTGCGAAAGGCAACAAGTGGTGACCCCGACGTGATGCTTAGGGGAATGAGTCGGCTGTCTGCTTGACGGGGCAGGAGCCCACCGCGGAGCGTTAGCACTTGCTGGGCGGTGGAAGCCGGGGGACAAGCCCGGGGACAGAGGGAATCTGCAGTCACCCCTCTGTCGGTGGAGGTCGCGGACGAGCGACAGATATACCCTCCGGAATCACGCCGGAGAAGAGCCTGGGATCCTGGTCTCAATCGGGAGGAGGATCGGGGGCGTCATGGAAGCCGTCATAAAGGTGATCGTTCATGCGTGTAAGATTTATAACGGGAAGCATGCTCCTTCTCAGAAGGAGATAGCTGCGGTCCTCTCGTTGCTTGAGAGTGAGGGGCTGTTAACATCGCCCCACGAGATTTATGACCACAATAATTGGGATTCAATTACCGCTGCCTTATCCCAACGAGCAATGGTCACTCAAAAAGCAGCGGAATTTAAAACTTGGGGTTTGATTCTGGGAGGATTGAAGGCTGCGCGCGAGGAGAAACTTGCGGGCGAACGAGCCAGGGAGCTATTGGGGTTAGAGGTTGCGGGGCCGGGAGTGGGTCTCATTCCTCGTGCAGGTCCGGCTGGAGATAAGGTGGCGCCAGCCCCTACAACCCATCCTGCCACGATAGCTCCGGGAGCAAAGAAGGACGAAGTTGCATCGAATTGCTCAAGCGTGGAGGCCACAACACCCCCACCTCCGTATCCCTCTCAAGGCTTATATCCTTCACTGAAGTCAGTCGGGGAGGGGGGGGGAAGGTCCTTGGAGGAATGTGGTAACATCTCCTGCAGGGCTGATAAGCAAGCTTCGGGGGAGGGTACGGCATTCCGAGGAGGTACAGCTCAACCCGTGTGTTGTGATAACGAGTGCAGCTCAGTCTGTTGCTGTAGCAACTTCCTCAACGGGGCGTACTGCACCGTCCCGCCCTGCGGTGAGTGCAGGGGCGGAGCCCCGTGGCCAACGTCCCAGGGGTCCACCCCTGAGGGGTGCGGTCCCACAGCACCCGCCCCGTGGGCTCCACCCACGCTCACTGATTGGGCCCGGGTGAGGGAGGACTTACGAGCAGCCAACCCAGCACGGCTGCCGCTAGCCCTTCCGGTCATAGTCAAGACAGAGGGCCCGGCGTGGGTCCCTCTAGATTCTAAAGCAATAACCCGCCTTTCTGAAATTGTTAAAACAAAGGGGCTGCGTTCCCCAGTAACAATGGCGGTGGTAGAGGCCCTCATGGCCTCTAGCCTACTACCATACGATGTGATCAGCCTCATGCATGTGATCCTTGAACCGGTTCAGTACACCCTGTGGTATGATGCTTGGAATACACAGTTGCAAGCAGTGGTGGTGGCAGCCACCCAAGATGCCCGACACCCAGCCAATGGTCGGGGTCGAGGGGATAGGACCACATTAGCGCGTCTCCAGGGTGTAGCGGACGGCATGGTGGGATCTCCGGAAGGCCAGCTTAGGCTGTTGAGACCGGGAGAGTTAGCTGCAGTCACAACTGCGGCCCTACAGGCCCTTCGGGAGCTGGCTCGAGTTACAGAGCCTACTCTCCCGTGGGCGGATATCAAACAAGGCCCTTCAGAGCCTTTTGCCGAATTTGCGAACCGCTTGATTCGTGCAGTTGAGGGGTCCGATCTTCCGGAGCCGGCCCAAGGTCCTGTTATCATTGATTGCCTTAAGCAAAAATCGCTCCCGGACATACAGCAAATTATTAGGGCGGCCCCAGGCAACTTAACAACCCCTGGGGAACTTATCAAATAAGTGCTTGACCATCAGCGCGCTACTCCATTAACAAATGAGGGCTTAGCCGCAGCCCTCCAGCTCGCAGTACAGGCAGCTACACGCCCCAAGGACGGGGGAGGGAAAGGTGTCTGTTATAAGTGCGGACAACCCGGACACTTTAGGACCAACTGTCCGAATAAAGGTGGCTCAAAAACAGACACAGACAAAAAATGCCAGTGGTGTGGTGGGGCGGGCCACACGGCGCGTAACTGCAGGAAGATCAAGGAAGCGATGCAGGGAAACGGCTAAGGGAGGGCGCCTCGGGCCCAGGGCACCTTCCCAAATCAGAGCAATGGGCCAAGGAGAACATGCCCACCGTGGCATTAGCCATGGGATTGGGGGACCGTCCACTAGTTAAGGTGATAATGTCATATGCGGGTCCGTGGCCCCAAAACGAGGGACCTCGAACCACGCTTTTTACGGCTTTGCTAGATTCTGGTGCGGACGTTACAGTGATTGCGGAAGACGATTGGCCGCTGAACTGGCCACTCACCTCGCATTGGCAGCATATTGGGGGAGTGGGAGGCACAGTCCCAACAAAAGGGGCTGCAGAGGAAGTGGAGATCGCTATCATTGATAGGAGTGGGATGATGGAGACACCGGTGTTGATGCAACCCCTCGTGGCACCGGTGGAAGGATCAATCTTAGGGCGTGATTTTCTCACGTCCTTGGGAGTTTGACTCACAAATTTATACTAAGGGCCACTGTGTACCACCTTGCGCTGCATTTTGCCATCCCATTACGCTGGAAACGGGAAGCGTCTCCCGTTTGGGTGGATCAGTGGCCCCTTCCTACTGATAAATTAGCAGCGCTGACGCAGCTGGTCTCCAGGGAACTGGAGGCGGGACACATTGAACCGTCACTTAGTAGGTGGAACACGCCCATCTTTGTTATCCGGAAACCATTGGGGTCCTTCCGTTTATTGCATGATCTTCGGGCTGTTAATGCACAGCTCGTCCAGTTCGGTCCCGTTCAGCAAGGCGATCCATCACTTGCAGCTGTTCCCAGGGGATGGCCCCTTGTGGTCATTGACCTTAAGGATTGTTTTTTCTCCATCCCTTTGGCAGAACAGGACCGGGAGGCTTTTGCATTCACAGTCCCTGTACGGAATAACCAGGGCCCAGCTCAAAGGTTTCAATGGAAGGTTCTCCCTCAGGGAATGGCCTGTTCACCTACTATTTGTCAGCTTGTGGTGAATACAATTATCGCGCCAGTGAGACGCGACATGCCAGACTGCCAGATTGTCCATTACATGGATGATCTTCTGCTTGCAGCTCCGACAGGTTCCCAACTACAAGCCCTAGAAGCACGGGTGTCAGGCGCGCTCACGGGTGCAGGTTTCACGATCTCCCAAGAAAAGGTACAACGAGGGCCGGGGATAGAATTCCTGGGATATAAGTTTGGATCATCCACAGTTATCCCCGAGGGCCTGGAGATTAAGCCTCACGTAACCAACCTGTGGGATGTTCAGAAATTGGTAGGAGCTATCCAGTGGGTCCGGGGAGCACTGGGTATTCCACCACGATTAATGAAGCCCTTTTATGACCAGCTGAAGGGCTCAGACCCACGGGAAAGGAGAGAGTGGACCCCAGAGATGGACGCTGCCTGGCGAGAAATACTATCACTGTGCTCAACAGCAAGTTTGTCCAGGTGGACACCGGGTATCCCCCTAGAGGGCGCTGTTACTCGCTGCCAGGATGGAGCCGTAGCTGTCATTGGTCATGCACTAGGCTCCTGTCCACAACCTCTGCACTGGCTGTTCTCAGCACAGCCGGTGCGGGCATTTACCCCATGGGTGGAGCTTCTCTCCCTGCTACTTAGTAAGGCAAGGACAGCTGCATTTAGGGATTTTGGAAAGGATTTGGATATAGTCCACCTGCCCAGGTTCTTCCGAGATTCGCAGATCTTGCCTGACGAAATCCTCCTGGCCCTGCATGGGTTCGGAGGCAAGCTTAGGTATGCGGGTTCCCTTCCGATTTTCGAGCTGGCACGCCCGCTCCGGGTGTCACTCCGTCTTCGGGTTGTTGCTTCTCCCCTTGATGGTCCAACAGTATTTACGGATGCCTCTTCATTGACAGGTCAGGGGGCGGTTGTCTGGAAGAACCAGACGGGTCACTGGGAAATTAGAACATTTCAAGATCACGGTGTCAGTGTTCAGACACTTGAGGCGCAGGCGGTAGCGATGGCACTGCTCCTCTGGCCAGACACCCCTTGCAATGTAGTCACTGACTCTGCTTTCATTGCAAAAATGTTACTACGAATGGGGCAGGAAGGACAACCCAGTACTTCGATTGCCTTCCTCTTGGAGGAAGCATTGACGGCAAGGACAGCGCCCGCTGCTGTTCTTCATGTGCGAAGTCATTCAGACGTTCCGGGATTCTTTACAACTGGCAATGCCCTCGCTGACCAACACGCGGGGCACAAGGTTCTTACAGTGAGGGAGGCTAGAGACCTACATTCTACGTTACACCTAGGGGCTCGAGCACTGTCAAGGACATGTTCAATTCCTATGGCGGTGGCCCGGGAGGTGGTGCAGGCATGCCCTCACTGTAATTCAGCCCCTGCGCTTAGTGCGGGAGTGAACCCTAGGGGAATTGCACCTCTCGACATCTGGCAGACGGACTTCACGCTGGAGCCTCGTCTGGCGCTGAGGTCTTGGCTTGCGGTTACTGTTGATACCGCGTCCACTGTCATTGTTGCTACCCAACATGGCTGCGTGAATTCTTCTGCAGCACAACATCACTGGTCGGTGTGCGTTGCAACATTAGGCCTACTGAGTCACATTAAGACAGACAATGGCTCCTGCTTCATCTCGCGCTCCACCAAGGAGTGGCTAGCGCGTTGGGGCATCACGCATAGTACTGGTATCCCTGGCAACTCGCAGGGCCAGGCTATTGTCGAAAGAGCGAATCGGCTCCTCAAGGAAAAGTTGCATGTCCTTGGGGAGGGGGAAAATTACAGGGGAAAGATTCCAGTGAGCCAACAGGGAGAGTTGCTGGCTCGTGCGTTGTATGCATTAAACCATTTTGAACGGGGGGAGAATCACCACACCCCTATGCAAAAGCACTGGCAACCGAGGATTATTGAAGAAGGACCACCGGTGAAGATTAAGATCGACAATGGGTTATGGGAATCAGGGTGGTCTATTTTAGTTTGGGGTAGAGGCTACGCAGCGGTCAAAAACAAAGAGTCGGGAAACATTATATGGGTTCCATCGAGGAAAGTTAAGCCAGAGTTTGGCCTCAAGTAACGAGAACTGAGCGTTTCTGTTGCAGGCGTGGCTACTGGGGAAGCCGAAGACCCCGACACCGGAGAAGCGGAAAAAAACACTTATATGGGTGCGTGGACCACCGAAGACAGGCCAGGACACGGACCCGGCAACACAGCCGTTACTGCCCACACCGAGAAATTTGGTTCTATCTCTGCTAATGTGCCTGTGTCTATGTTCTTTGCCAGGGGGTGGCACGGCTATTGACTTCTTGCTTTTAGCTCAAAGCCACGGATGTGAGGATGTCGAAGGGTTCTGTTGCTTCAACTTAAGTGATCACAGCGCATCGATCCATAAACAACTACAGTGGATGCAAGGCCACACACAGAAGATCAAGGTGCAGGCCGATCCCTTCGGTGAATGGTTGGAGGGTCTGTTTGGGGAATTAGAGCCGTGGCTAAAACAAATGCTTAAAACGCTTATCGTAGGTTTAGCAATATTCTTGGCTATTATGCTCTGTCTTCCATGCTTTGTTCAGCTTCTTAAGGCATGCTTAAGAAACTTCATAGAGGAAATCTCACGTCAGCAGTACGCGTATCAGCGCATTCAGGAGCAATTATAGACGCACTTAGGAATAGAAATAGAGTTAGGATTTGCGTTCGCGTTGTAACGGGTCAGCTTTCTATGGCATGGGGAGGGGGAGATGTTGTAATAGGCGTGATCGGGGTCTCGGGATGTAACGTGTCAGGCTCCTCCCCATGTGTTAGGTACGTGCCACGTGTACCATCCAGTGGGCGTACATGAAGGGTTAAAAGATATATAAGTGCTTGTTAGAACTTAATAAACGCCATTTTACCGCTCATCATATTGGTGTCACCTCGGTATTTGGCCAAGCCGCAGGCTCCCCTAAGCAACGAACATCACGGTTGCCTGCGAAAGGCAACAGAACCAGGTAATGGTGTATTGTACATCTGCACAGATAGCTGGGCGTTCTACCAAGGACTCATGCTTTAGATCACACAGCAGGCTGCTCAGGATTGGACTATCCATGCCTGACCAATATGGGGCAGAGACATGTGGTTGGATATATGGAATGTGGTTAGGCACAGAACAGTGTATGCCTACCATATAACTGGACACCAGCCCATGCAATCACCAGGGAATGATGAAGCCAACACACTAGCTCAGATATGGTGGATAGAAGATTCGCCAGCAGAGAACATTGCTCAATTGCTACATAAGAAGTTGCAACATGCTGGACAGAAGACAATGTGGGCAGCAGTAAAAGCATGGGGGCTGCCCATTTGATTGTCAGATATCATCCAGGCATGTCAAGAATGCAAGGCATGCACCAGGATGTGACCGATACCTTTGCCAGAAACAACAGCGTATCTCACCAGGGGACACCATTCCTTGCAGAGATGGCAGGTCGACTACATAGGCCCCCTTCCTCAGTCTGAAGGGGCCAGGTACACCTGGACACAGCAAGCAGATTAATGCAGGCCTATCCGGTACCAAAAGCAAATCAAACCTATACCATCGAGGCGTTAACTAAATTGATAGCAGCATACAGAATCACAGAATGGCCCGGGTTGGAAGGGACCTCAAGGATCATGAAGCTCCAACCCCCCCACCATAGGCAGGGCCACCAGCCTCCACATTTAATACTAGACCAGGCTACCCAGGGCCCCATCCAACCTGGCCTTGAACACCTCCAGGGATGGGGCATCCACAACCTCTCTGGGCAACCTGTTCCAGCACCTTACCACTCTCATAGTAAAGAACTTCCCCCTGACATCCAACCTAAATCTTCCCTCCTTCAACTTAAGACCATTTCCCCTTGTCCTGCTGTTATCTACCCTTTCAAAGAGTTGACTCCCCTCCTGTTTATAGGCTCCCTTTAGGTACTGAAAGGCTGCAATTAGGTCACCCCGCAGACTTCTTTTCTCCAGGCTGAACAAGCCCAGCTCCCTCAGCCTGTCTTTGTAGGAGAGGTGCTCCAGCCCTCTGATCATCTTTGTGGCCCTCCTCTGGACCCTCTCCAACAGCTCTCTGTCTTTCTTGTACTGGGGGCTCCAGACCTGGACACAGTACTTCAGATGGGGCCTCACAAGGGCAGAGTAGAGAGGGACAATCACCTCCCTGTCCCTGCTGGCCACCCCTCTCATGATGGAGCCCAGGATACCGTTTGCTTTCTGAGCTGCAAGAGCACACTGCTGGCTCATGTTCAGTTTTTCATTCATCAGGACCCACAGGTCCTTCTCTGCAGGGCTACTCTCAAGGACTGCTCCTCCCAGTCTGTATATATGCCTGGGATTCCTCCAGCCCAAGTGCAAAACCTTGCACTTTGCTGTGTTGAACCTCATTAGATTTACCCGGGCCTACCTTTCAAGTCTGTTGAGGTCCCTCTGAATGGCATCCCTTCCTTCCACTGTGTCAACTGCACCACTCAGCTTGGTGTCATCGGCAAACTTGCTGAGGGTGCACTCAATTCCATTATCGATGTCATTGATAAAGATGTTAAAGAGCACCGGTCCCAAGACAGGCCCCTGGGGGACACCGCTCATTACTGGCCTCCACTTGGACATAGAACCATTAATCACCACCCTCTGTCTGCAGCCTTTCAACCAATTCCTTATCCATTTGGGTGGTCCACCCACCAAATCCATATCCCTCCAATTTGGAGATAAGAATGTGGTGGGGGACCACGTCAAAGGCCTTGCTCAAGTCCAGGTAAATGACATCAGTCGCCTTCCCTCTGTCCACCAATGCCGTCACTCCATCATACAAGGCCACCAGATTGGTTAGGCATGACCTTCCCCTAGTGAAGCCATGCAGGCTGTCTCAGATCACATGCACATTCCTCATGTGATCAAGCATGTCATCCAGAAGGATCTGTTTCATGATCTTCCAAGGTACAGAGGTGTCATGGTTTTGCTATTGGTATTCAACATCATATCATGGACTAAAGAGAAGAAGGACTACGTATCCCAGAGGACCTCACGGTCAGAGAAGGAAAATACATCACGGAACATACGTCATGTGGTTGCGCACGTTCTTTTGCTTTTGCTTGCTGCCAGGGAGAAGAGTGGGTATGCTTCAAAGCCATGCGCCTTCATCAAGTAAGGCTTTTGGAACTGGAAACACTCTCACTCTCTCTCTTTCTCTCTTATTTCATCTGATTTATTATCCTGTCATGGTTTTATGATTTTTGGTTATCAGTATTCCACATCATAACATCATGCAGTGTACTGGGAGTTAAAGAGCAAATGCTCTAGTTCTGGGTACTTGTCCAGAAGAGAAGAACTACGTTCCCCAGAAGACTGTTTGAGTACTGTTATCATTCCTGCTCAAGGGAACAGATATAAGACCTGTAGGTCACCTGACCTGAGTCTTTCTTCTTCTTGTCTGGCCGTGCTCGCTTTTGGTTTGTCTCACTGCTCATCCTGACTGCACGCAAGGCTTCAGTATTAGTGTAAGGCCTTTAGCTCTCGGACAATCTTTCTCTCAATTATATTTGATTTTATTAACAATTATATTGAATTATATTGTATTATAGTGTGTTATCGTGCATCCCGATACTATATTTAGTAAATTAGTTTGTTTCTCCTCAGATCGTTGCCGCTGTTTTTTTTTTAAATATTCTTTCTTGTGGGGGGTCCCTTTTTTCCCTTTTCCGGAGGCGCAGATTTTGCAAAAAAATCCCTCCGCCCCACTAGTCATGGAACCGGGCCGGACCAGCCCTTAAACAGTTGACATTTTTGGTGGAGAATGCGGCCAAAAGCTGCTTTTTAGCTTTTTAGAACGAATCTCTCTCTGCTCTCAGAGAGCTTCGTTGGGAAAGTTTATTTCTTTCATAGGTGCTCACTGAAAACTTGACCTTGAAAGTCCAGGCGGACTGCCAATATTTTGAGATATTTTGTAAACTTTGAGCACTGCTATCTTAATTTAGTAAAGAAGAAGTAAAAAAAAAGATAAAAAAAATGATTCTGCTTTCTATTTTAAACCAGTTTGTAGAGAGAGCTGCTAATTTCACAGAACCTGTGATTTTGAAGCAGGTTCCCAGTCTCTCTTTCAAATCCTTTATAGATTGTTTGAATGCTCATCTGATCACGTTGTTAATCTCCCTGAATGCTCTGTTTGTCATTGTAATTATTTCACTCGGTATCTGTATTTTTAATATTATGAAGAAGCCTTCCCCAAAGCCAGAGAACACTGAGTGGCAGGGAGTGTGGAGAGGCTTGGGAGAGACTTTGGAGAAATGGACATGTTCGGTGTCATGGAACTTTACTCCTGAACACGTAAAAGATCCTGAGAGCCTAAACAGATATTTGAGACGGGGATGTTGTGGCCTTGGCAGATCTGAGGAGGCACAAATGATTTGGGGCCTGACTAATGCTTATTGGGCCTTATTTAATACGATCCCAGAGAAGGAGAGAGTTTCTGAAATTGAGAGGGAGAGCGTCCGTGCTGAAAGAGAAAGTCTCCAGGAGACAGTATTAGATGAGCGAGAGAGTCTTCAAGCCAAAAATAAAAGTTTCGAGGAGTCTGAACTGGAGAGTAATAGCATTGGGACTGACCAACCAGATCAACCACAAGAGGCACCAGAATCGATGTCAGTTGCCCCTGTAAGAGGATGGAAAACAAAACGAATCTTTACTCAGTTAGAACAGAAGGAAGAGGAGGAAAGAGATCCAGAGGAGCAGCTCTAAGTTCTAGGGGAACCACCCCTGAGTCCAGGGGAGGGGTCCTCAATAAGATCATGGTCACCAATGCGCAAGAGAGTAACAAGGAGTCCTGAAAGAGCAGGAGGTGAGTGAGACACCATTACCTTTACTGATAGATCTTTGAAAATGAACAAAATTCGTGGTCTGAGAAAAGACTTCACACACCACCCAAATGAGCCTATTGTCACCTGGTTACTTCGATGTTAGGACAGTGGGGCCGACAGTGTGTTGCTAGACAGTAGAGAGGCTCATCAGCTCGGCGGCATTGCCAGGGACTCAGCCATTGACAGAGGTAGTAGCACATGCCAGAACCAGGCCTTCGCCCTCTGGAAGCGGATGCTGTTGGCTGTGAAAGAAAGATACTCCTTCAAAGATGACCTGATGCCGGAGAAAAGGAAACAGACCGATATGGTAAAAAGGCATCCGTTATTTGAGAGAACATGCTGTGGTGGAAGTCTTACATAGCCCCACTTTCACTACTGACGAGCCTGACCAAGAGCACCATCCTGAGAACGTCAGGTGTACACCACATACGTGGCGTATATTCACAAAGACTGCACCAGAGAGGTACGCCAGTACATCTGCAGCAATGTATGGCAGAAGGGGAGAAAGACCTTTTATAAATGAACTGATGAATCAACTCCAAGACTTTGAGTTACATTTAATCCCTCTACGCCAACCTGCATCATCCAACGTCTCAGCTATTAGACTGGCTACCAACAGGAGACATCCTCCTGTTCAAGCGAGTGACAACAGTAAGACCAGGTCGCATTTTGCCTTGTGGCGTTACCTGCGTGACCATGGAGAAGAGATGAAGAAGAGGCATAAGAAGCCCACTTCTGCACTTCAAGAAGTAGTAAAAGAGTTAGAAGATGGATCAACCACCAAGGTGAATTTCTCCAAAAAGGTGCTTGGTCCAGTGGATGCAGGACACGGCAATAGTCAGGAGGACAAAGGAGGTAACAAATAGAGGGGTCCTGCCCCCAGCCAGGAGGGGGAATGGGATAATAGAGTGTACTGGACGGCGTGCATTAGACGGCCTGGCACATCAGAACCACAGAAACATAAGGCTACTGGTGGACACTGGTGCACAGCGTACCCTACTGCCCTCGAGTCAGCGAGGGACAAAACCAATTTCTATTCATGGGGTAACAGGGGGTTCCCAAGAGTTGACTATGTTGGAGGCTGAAATAAGTCTCACGGGCAAAGACTGCCAAAAGCATCCTATTGTGACTGGCCCAGGGGCTCCATTTATACTGGGTATTGATTACCTCAGAAGGGGATATTTTAAGGATCCCAAAGGGCATCGATGGGCCTTTGGAATAGCTGCTGTAGACACAGAAGGTGTTAAACAGTTGTCTGCGTTGTCTGGCCTGTCAGAAGATCCGTCTGCTGTGGGATTGCTACGAGTAAAAGAGCAGCAGGTACCGATGGCTACAAAAACGGTGCACAGACAGCAGTACCACAACAGGGATTCCTCGCTCCCCATTCTGAAGTTGATTAGACAGAGTCAGGGAGCGATCAGCAGAACCCACTCACCTTTTAACCCACAGCCCCACTATGACCAGTGTGTAAAGCCAGTGGAGAATGGAGGCTGACGGTAGACTACTGTGGCCTGAATTAAGTCACATCCCCACTGAGTGCTGCTGTGCCGGACATGCTAGAACTCCAGTAGGAACTGGAGTCAAAAGCAGCCAAGTGCTATGCCACCACTGACATTGCTAATGCCTTCTTTTCCATTCCTCTGGCCACAGAATGCAGGCCACAGTTTGCCTTCACCTGGTGGGTTGTTCAGTATACCTGGAACTGTTTGCCCCAGGGGTGGAAACACAGCCCAACCAATTGCCATGGGTTGATCCAAACCGTATTGGAACAGGGCGGCGCTCCCGAGCACCTGCAGTACATTGACGATATTGCTGTGTGGGGCGATACCACAGAGAATGTTTTTGAGAAAGGAGAGCAAATAATCCAGATTCTTCTGCATGCTGGTTTTGCTATTAAGCAAAGCCAAGTGAAAGGACCTGCCCAGGAGATTCAGTTCCTAGGTATAAAGTGGTAAGATGGGCGTCGTCACATCCCAGCAGATGTGATCGACAAAATCACTGCCATGTCTCCGCCCACTAATAAAAAAGAGACACAGTCTTTTCTTTGTGTAGTGGGCTTTTGGAGAATGCATGTTCCAAATTATAGCCTCATTGTAAGCCCCCTTTATCAAGTGACTCGGAAGAATAATTTCGTGTGGGGTCCTGAACAGCAGCAGAATTTTGAGCAGACCGTTTGCCCCAGAGGTGGAAACACAGCCCAACAATTTGCCATGGGTTGATTCAAGCTGCACTGGAACAGGGAGGTGCTCCTGAGCACTTACAGTATATTGACAACATTATTGTGTGGGGCAATAAAGCAAGTGAAGTTCTTGAGAAAGGAGAGCAAGTAATCCAGATCCTTCTTTATGCTGGTTTCACTATTAAGCGAAGCAAAGTGAAAGGACCTGCCCGGGAGATTCAGTTCCTGGGTATAAAATGGCAAGATGGACGTCGTCACATCCCAACGGATGTGGTGGACAAAATAACTGCCATGTGCCATTTTCTGGGCGTAGTGGGCTTTTGGAGAATGCATGTTCCAAATTATAGCCTCATTGTAAGCCCCCTTTATCAAGTGACATGGAAGAAGAATGATTTCACGTGGGGTCCTGAACAGCAGCAGGCTTCTGAGCAGATTAAACAGGAGATAGCCCGTGCCGTGGCCCTGGGGCCAGTACGGACGGGACAGGATGTAAAGAACATCCTCTACACTGCTGCTGCAGAGAAAGGTCCCACCTGGAGTTTGTGGCAAAGAGCCTCAGGAGAGGCCCGAGGCTGACCCCTGGGATTCTGTAGTCGGGCCTACAGGGGATCTGAAGAGTACTGCACTCCAACTGAAAAGGAGATCTTAGCTGCATATGAGGGGGTTCGAGCTGCTTCTGAAGTAGTTGGTACTGAAACGCAGCTCCTTCTGGCACCTCGACTGCCAGTGTTTAACTGGATGTTCAAGGAAAAGGTTCCCTCTACTCATCATGCTACTGATGCCACTTGGAGTAAGTGGATTGCGCTCATTACGCAACGGGCTCGTATGGGGAATCTCAGTCATCCAGGAATCTTAGAGGTGATCATGGACTGGCCTGAAGGTAAGAAGTTTGGAACATCAACAGGAGAGGAGGTATCACGTGCTAAAGAGGCCCCACCATACAATGAACTACCAGAAAATGAAAAGAAATATGCCCTATACACAGATGGATCATGTCGTATTGTGGGGAAGTATGGCAGACGGAAAGCTGCTGTGTGGAGCCCCACACGACAAGTTGCAGAGGCCACTGAAGGAAAAGGAGAATCAAGTCAGTTTGCAGTGGTAAAGGCTATCCAACTGGCCTTAGATGTTGCTGAATGGGAGAGGTGCCCAATGCTTTATCTTTATACTGGTTCATAGATGGTGGCGAATGCCTTATGGGGTGGTTACAGCAGTGGGAGCAAAATAACTGGCAACGGAGGGGTAAACCTGTTTGGGCTGCTGAACTGTGGAAAGACATTGCTGCCCAAATAAAGAATATGGTTGTAAAGGTGCGCCATGTAGATGCTCATGTGCCCAAGAATCGGGCTACTGAGGAACAACAAAACAACCATCAGGTAGATCGAGCTGCCAAAATTGAGGTGGCTCAAATAAACTTGGACTGGCAACACAAAAGTGAATTATTTCTAGCTCGGTGGGCCCATGAAACTTCGGGTCATCAAGGAAGAGATGCAACATATACATGGGCTAGAGACCGAGGGGTGGATTTAACTATGGACGCTATTGCACAGGTTATTCATGTCATTGTTGAGCCATGCTGGTTTCCTGCTTCCTCTGCCTGTTTTCTTATTCAGAGGGATGGAGAGCTCTTGTACTCTCAGAAAGGCATCCTTGCAGAGTAGCTAGCTTTCCTCAACATCTTTGTATTTAAGGACAGCATCCCAGGAGACACTGGCCAACAATTTCTTGAACAGCTTAAAGTTCTCTTTTCCAAAGTTCAGTGTCGTGACCCCACTCTTTGCCAGGTCCACATTCCTTGAGATCACGAACTCAACCAGGGCATGGTCACTGCAGCCCAGGCTGCCTCCAACCAACACCTTTAATGATCTCCTCCGCATTGGTGAGCAGCAGGTCCAGCAACGCTTCACCTCTGGTCGGTCTGTCCAATACCTGAACCAGAAAGTTATCATCAATGGATTCCAGGAGCCTCCTGGATCTCTTGCAGCTCACTGTGTGGTCTTTCCAATAGATATCCAGATGGTTGAAGTCCCCCACCAGGACAAGAGCCTGTGAGCATAATGCTTCCTGCAGCTGAAGCAAGAATGCCTCATCAACAGTCTCCCCTTGATCAGGTGGCCTGTAGTATACCCCTATCACCAGCTGGCCTTTATTAGTCCTATCCCTATTTCTAACCCACAGGCTCTCAACCTGTTCCTGACTGTTTCTCAGAGGGAGCTCCTCAGTCTATCCACTCTTTGACATAGAAGGCAACTCCCCCACCCTTCCTACCTTGCCTATCCCTTCTAAGGAGCAGATACCCTTCAGTGGTAGTATTCCAGTTATGGGAGTCATCCCACCATGTTTCCGTGATAGCAACAAGGTCATAACTTTCCAAGTGCGTCACGGTTTCCATCTTGCCCTGCTTATTTCCCAGGCTGTGTGCATTGGTATAAAGGCACTTTATACCAATATAAAGCTGGGCTTTCTGCCTCACCATTTTTCTAGAGGATCTAGGATTCCCTAGAACAGCAGCATCCCCCTGCCCCACTCCATCCCCTTGTACTCCACCCTCTTCGCCCATCAAGTTTGGTATGAGCCCTCGAACTACCCGCTCAACCCCAGTGGCCCTTATTTTGTCCCCTTCCCCCTTCGTACCTAGTTCAAAGACCTTTCAATGAGTCCCATCAGTTCCTCGGCTAGGATCCTCTTACCCCTTGGAGACAGGCTACTTCCATCTGCAGCCATCATGCCAAGTGCCGAGTAAATTGCCCCATGGTCAAAAAAAACCAAAATTCCTGTGATTGCACCAACCTCTAAGACATTTATTTATGAGGTGGGTGTTTTTGATCCTCTCAGTATCCTTCCCTGCCACTAAAGGTATAGAAGAAAAAACCACCTGCATGCCTGTTCCTCAACTATCTGCCCCAGACCCCTTAAGCCTTTTTTGATAGTCCTCAAACTCATATGGGACTTCCCAAGTCATCAAAAGCGACCAGGGTACACACTTTACAGGAACAATGGTACAAAACTGGGCTGAGGAAAATAACATCAAATGGTGGTTCCATGTGCCTTATAATCTGGTGGAAGCGAGCTTGATAGAGCAGTATAATGACATTCTAAAGGCCACTTGACTCCCAGTCCTTACAGGGATGGACTGAGACTATACGAAACACTGAGAGACCTGAATGAAAGACCTACAGTTGGCAGACCCAGTGCCCTGCGTATGTTACAAACAACTTGGGCCTCGTTTAGGATCCAAATTAAGGGAAGTGATGTATGCTTGAAA
This sequence comes from Gallus gallus, assembly GCF_016699485.2. NCBI lineage: Eukaryota > Metazoa > Chordata > Aves > Galliformes > Phasianidae > Gallus > Gallus gallus. The sequence continues at coordinate 1,556,038 of NC_052571.1, read as the reverse complement.
CCACAAGTTGGAATGATAATCTTATGCTCCCTGCCCCTGAGAATTTAGAACCGGGAACCCGAAAGGGAAGATGGCCTTGGGAAGTGCAAGTGGGACCAAAATGGTGCGGCCTACTTGCACCATGGGGAAGATTATTAGAAGGGGGAGGAGTGCTAACACCATAAGTAATTTGCATACGGCCATCAGAAATTATAATACACACCCGAATTTTCATCGCCAAGGGGACCCTAATTATATCTCTGGCAGATCAGAACAACCCTCACTCCACCCCCACCCCCCCCACCCTTTGGTACCTGATATAATTATTCAACTGTCAATACCAGGCCAAAAGGTGTGGTTTAAAAGGCCTGTATGTGCACCTGTCCAAGTGGAAATTCTGATGTAGGACCAGAATACAGCATGTATTTTACCATGGAGGGCAGACCTGCCTCTTTCAGTGCCCATTAAACATCTATTCTCCTCCTCCTGAGATCCGTGGCCTGCCAGGATGACCAACAGAGGCAGAAGCAGCAGGAGTTCTGGTGTCACTGAAGAATTATCACGATGTTGTTCTTCAGTGACATTTAATGACAGAATTTTGAACATCTTATGCAATAGAAGCTGGAAGGACATATAATTGACAATTATCGACACTTTACATTGGGACAGAGAAATTGTATCCACATCACGACAGAACATAATATCAGCGTCATAGCAAATTGCAGTCACGACATAGATACAATTATGAACCAGACAGTAAAGGATAGCTTGACCCCGATATGGTAAATCATTGGTTCATGTTGTGAAGGGGTGGAGTGTATGGGAAATATTAGATCATGGCCTGGACCTGTGATTGAGCACCTGGTGTAGGAGTGTGGCCAGTCCTGGCAGCACAGATGCAAGCAATTCACCTGTGTGACCTGAAGGGATGGAACCTAGTTGCACTTCTTCCAGCCTTCATTAAGGGCTGGCTATTATAAGGGAAGGATCTCTACTGGGCGATTCCTCATGTTGGAGTATTTGGTGAGCCCTGATCCTTGAGATGGGTGGGATGATTCCCACGACTGGAGTGTGGCTATTGATGGCTACAAGCTTTTCAGAAGGGACAGGAGAGGAAGGAGGGATGGGGGTGTTGCTATTCAAACCAGGAGAGGAGTAGAATGTGAAGAACTGTCCCTAAAGAACAGTCATGAGCAAGTCGAAAGCCTACGTGTGACAGTTAGAGACTAAGGCAGCAAAGGGAGCCTTGTGATTGGTGTCTACTACAGGCCACCAGATCAGTCAGAGCCTGTTGATGAGGTCTTCTACCTGCAGCTACAGGAGATGTCACAATCACTAGCACTTGTCCTGCTGGGGGACTTTAACCACCTAGACATCTGCTGGAAAAGCAGCATAGCAAGCAGTAGGCAATCTCGGAGGCTCCTGAAATGCAGTGAGGATAACTTCCTGACTCAAGTAATTGATGGCCCCACCAGGGGGGATGCAATACTGGACCTGTTGCTTACTAATGTAAATGAACTGATTGTTGACATCAGGATTAGAGGCTGCCTGGGCTGTAGTGACCATGCAATGGTGGAGTTCACGCTCTGGAGGGACATGAAACAGCTGAAGAGTAAATTTAGGAAGCTAAACTTCAGGAAAGCTAACTTCCAGCTCGTCGGGGAGTTAGTCAACAAAATACCTTGGGAAACCATCCTCATGGGCAAGGGTGTGGAGCAGAGCTGGCAGATCTTTAAGGAGGCTTTCTTCAGGGTGCAAGAGCTCTCCATCCCCAGGTGTAGCAAGTCAGGAAAGAAAGGAAAGAGACCAGCGTGACTGAACTGGGACCTGCTGGTCAAACTGAAGAGCAAGAAGAACATGCGCAGGCAGTGGAAACAAGGACAGGTACCGTGGGAAGAGTATAAGGAAGCTGCTACGCTGTGTAGGGATGGGGTCAGGAAACCCAAGGCTCAGCATGAACTGAACTTGGATGGGATGCCAAAAGGAACAAGAAAGGCTTCTACAGGTACCTCAACCAGAAAAGGAAAGTCCAGGAGGGTGTACCCAACCTAGTGAGTGACACAGGCAGGTTGAAAAGGACAGAAAAGGAGAAGGCTGAGGTACTTAAAAGCTTTTTTCCCTTGGTCTTCCCTGATAAATGCTCGCCACTTAGTCCTCAAACATAAGGCCTGGAAGGAGGAGATCATAGAATCATAGAATGGCCTGGGTTGAAAAGGACCTCAAAGATCATCTAGTTTCAAACCCCCTACCATGGGCAGGGTCGCCAACAACTTGACCAGGCTGCCCAGAGCCACATCCAGCCTGGCCTTGAAATGCCTCCAGGGATGGGGCATCCACAACCTCTCTGGACAATCTGTTCCAGTGCGTCACTACCCTCTGAGTGAAAAACTTCCTCCTAATATCTAACCTAAACCTCCCCTATCTCAGTTTAAAACCATTCCCCCTTGTCCTATCACTATCCACCCTCGTAAACAGCCGTTCCCCCTCCTGTTAATACACTCCCCTCAAGTACTGGAATGCCACAATGAGGTCTCCCCGGAGCCTTCTCTTCTCCAAGCTAATCAAGCCCAGTTCCCTCAACCTTAACTCATAGGAGAGGCGCTCTAGCCCTCTGATCTTCTTAGTGGCCCTCCTATGGACCCGCTCAAAAAGCTCCACATCCTTCCTATGCTGGGGGCCGCAGGCCTGGACGCAGTACTCCAGGTGGGGCCTCACGAGCCGAGTAGAGAGGGACAATAACCTCCCTCTCCCTGCTGGCCACCCCTTTTTTAATGCAGCCCAGAACACAGTTGGCCTTTGGGGCTGCAAGCACACGCTGCTGGCTCATGTCCAGCTTCTTGTCTACCAGGACTCCCAAGTCCTTCTCCGCAGGGCTGCTCTCAAGGGGTTCTTCCCCCAGTTTGTATAAATACCTGGGATTGCCATGACCCAAGTGCAGCACCCTGCACTTGGCCTTATTGAACCTCATTAGGTTTTCATGGGCCCACTTCTCCAGCCTGTCCAGGTCCCTTTGGGTGGCTTCCTTTCCTTCATTGTATCGACTGCACTGTCCAGCTTGCTGTCATCTGCAAACTTGCTGAGAGTGCACTTGATGCTATCGTCTATACCATTGATGAAGATGTTGAAGAGCACCAGTCCCAAGATTGACCCCTGAGGGACACCGCTTGTGACCGGCCTCCACCCTGAGACAGAACCATTGATCACAACCCTTTGGCTGTGTCCAGCCAACCAATTCCTAATCTATCAAACAGTCTATCCTTCAAATCCATACCTCTCCAATTTAGACAGAAGGATGTGGTGAGGGACCATGTCAAAGGCTTTGCAGAAGTCCAGGAAGATGACATCCATCGCCCTTCCCCCATCCAGCGAAGCCGTTACTCCATCATACAAGGTCACCAGATTGCTCAGACAAGATCTGCCCTTGGTGAAGCCATGCTGGCTGTCTCAAATCACCTCTTTATCTCATATGTGCCTTAACATAGCTTCTAGGAGGATCTGCCCCATGATCTTCCCAGGCACAGAGGTGAGGCTCACCAGCCTCTAGTTCCCCAGGTCTTCCTTTGTCCCTTTCTTAAAAATGGGAGTAATATTTAATATTCTAGTCACCGGGGACTTCACCAGACAGCCATGATTTTTCAAATATGATGGAGAGTGGCTTGGCAACCACCTCAGCCATCTCTTTCAGAACCCTAGGATGGATATCATCTGGCCCCATGGACTTATACACGTTCAATTTCATGAGGAGGTCTGGACTTGTTCCACTCTTACAGTGAGACAGAAACCACTCCCCACACCTTCACCTAAAGGCTCATGGTCCTGGCAGACATGGGAAGCCTGACCACCCATGAAGACTGAGGCAAAGCAGTCAGTGAGTACTCAGATTTTTCGATGTCTGAGGAAGCCAGCTCCCCATTACCTTTCATCAGAAGGGGAACACTCTCCTTGGCGTGTCTCTTCCTGCCTATGTACCTGTAAGAACCTAATCTTGTTATCTTTCACATCCCTCACCAAGTTCAGCTCCATCTGCACCTTGGCTTTCCTTATCCTATCTCTACACACACAGACAACAGCCCTGTATTCCTCCCAGGATACACAGCCCTGCTTCCACTTCCTGTACATTTCCCCCTTTTCTCTCAGTTTAAGCTGCAGGTCCTTGCACAGCCACGACGGTTGCCTGCCTCCCCTGCTCAACTTCTTCTGCTGGGGGATGGAGAGCCGTTGCGCTCTCAGAAGGGTGTCCTTAAAGAGCTGCCAGCTTTGTTCTATACCCATGCCCCTAAGGACAGTTTCCCAGGGGATCCCACTCAGCAGTTCCTTGAGCAGCAAGAAGTTTGCTCTCCTGAAGCACTGAGTCCTAGCTCTGCTTTTTGCCAGGCCTGCATTCTTCAAGATCACAAACTCCACCAGGGCATGGTCACTACTGCCCAGGCTGCCTCCAATCTTAACCTCTCTAATGCTCTGCTCTGCATTGGTGAGCACCAGGTCCAGTAAGGCTTCACCTTGGATCGGTCCATCTAATACCTGGACCAGGAAGTTATCCTTGACAGACTCCAGGAATCTCCTGGATTGTCTGCCACCCGCCGTGCTGCTATCCCAGAAGATATCTGGGTGGTTGAAATCCCCCATCAGGACAAGAGCCCGCGAGCGTGACACCTCCTGCAACTGAAGCAAGAAGGCCTCGTCAACAGGCTCCCCCTGATTAGATGGCCTGTAGCAGACCCCAACCAGTAGATGCCCTTTGCTGGACCGATCCTTGATTTCAACCCACAAGCTCTTGACCTGATTGTGGCTGTTTCTCAGACACAGATCTTCACAATCTATCCACTTCCTAACATAGAGGGCAACTCCGCCACCCTTCCTACCCTGTCTATCCCTTCTGAAAAACCTGTAGTCCTCAATCAGGGTATTCCAATTGTGGGATTCATCCCACCATGTTTCCGTGATAGAAATTAGGTCATACTTTCCCAATTGCAACATGGTTTCTAACTCCTCCTGTTTATTTTTCATGCTGCGCACATTGGTGTAGAGGCACTTCAGCTAAGCTATTGGCCTCATTGCCTTATCAGAGGAGCCCTCCCTAATACCTCCAGGACAAGTCTGGGGTTTTCCCTTATCACATCCCAAGGCGACAGTGTTCCCACGCACTTCTCTGTCACCCTGTACATTCCCTTCCCCCATCATATCTAGTTTAAATCCCTGCTAAGCAGCCCAGCCAGCTTGTTCCCAAAAAAATATTTGGGGCCCTTCTAGTCAGTCGGCTCCCGTCCGCTGTCAGCATTCCCTTTTTCTCAAGGCTGCATCCCAAGCCATAGTACCCAAAGCCCTGAGCACGACACCATTCGCAAAGCCGTTCATTCAGCATGTCCACCCTTCTCCTTTTGTCTGGATCCGTCACCAACTGACAGGACAGAGGAGAACACTACTTGCACCCCTGATCCCTTCAGCAGTCTTCCCAGAGCCCTGAAGTCCCTTTTGATCACCCAAGAACTTCTTTCTCCTACCTCTTCATTTCCAATGTGGAAAACTAGTAATGGATAATAATCAGAGGGCTTAACCAGGCGAGTGATGTTCCTAGCAACATCTCTCACCTGGGCTCCAGGCAGGCAACACACCTCCCTGTGGGATGGTTCTGAGCGGCATATCGGGCCCTCGGTTCTTCTCAGAAGGGAGTCCCCTGTGATGACAGCCCTTCTTTTTTTCCTGACTGATGTAGCAAAGCAGGGAGCAGACTGACTAGCCTTGGGCAACCTCTCCTGAATGGATGGACTTTCACTGATATCCACATCCCCCAGTGCCTCCAGCTCCAGAGACTCGTACCTGTTATGTAAGGGCACCTGGGAAGGTGGGACAGGCTGAGGGGCAGTCCGCTTGTTGCCCCTAACAGGGACTTGTTTCCATCTGTTGCTGTTTTTGAGGTCGCCCCTTCCCACCTGACTGTGAGAGGGCAGATGATCCCGCACTGCTTGAGGAGCATCTCCCCTGCATCCTTCCTGTAGGGATGGCAGAGTGCGACTCCACCAATCAATCCCCTTCCCACAATCCCAGATGCTCCTCAGTCTTTCTACTTCCTTCTTTAGCTCTATGACCAGGCCGAGCAGATCATCCACCTGCTCACACTGCACACAGGTGGTATCCCTGCTGCCCTCCTGTAGCAGTGACAGGGCCAGGCATTCTCCACAGCCTGAGACCTGAACTGCAGCATGGACATTCATGCTTTCACTCTGAGTCTCCACATCCCTTTTAGTAGCAGCTCATCTCCGTGTGGTGACCATGGTTGCACCTCTGTGTGTCCAGAGAGCAACGACCTGTTGTTAAGTGACCTGTTAAATGTTAAGTGCTAAGTGTTAAGCCCCCACCTACATAGCAAGGTGCCCTTCCCTGCCTGCTCATCCTGCCTGATCTGCTCTGGCTGATCTGCTCGGAATTTGCCCTAAAAATCACTCGCTTCACAGTGAGATAACAACCCTCCTCCCTGTGTAGTCACGCAAAGAAGTGGCTTATGGTTTCTCCTCTTTTGAACGGCCCAAGAGATTCTCACACCCTGACTCCTCCTCTCAGTCCCTGGTGGGTAGCGATCCTGTCCCTAGTAGGAAATCAGGAAAAAGTCCAGGAAAAAGTCCAGGCAATCAGGTCAAGTCCCTGACAACTGGAAAAACGGAAACATCATACTGTCATGGCTTTGTAACTTTGCTATTGGTATTCCACATCATAACATCATGGACAAAAGAGAAGAACTACGTATCCCAGAGGACCTCACAGTCAGAGAAGGAAGACACATCACGGAAGATACGTCATCTGGTTGCGCACAGTCTTTTTCACTTTCGCTTGCTGCCGGGAGAGGAGTGGGTGTGCTTTCCAAGCCGTGCGCCTTCATCAAGTAAGGCTTTCAGTTTCGGAAACTCTCTCCGTCTCTCTCTCTCTCTCTCTATTGCTCTTTCGCTCTCTCTCATTTCAATTAATTTGTTATCCTTACTTCCAATTAGATTGTATTATATCGTGTCATCTTGCATTCCAACATCATAGTTAGTAAAATAAGTTCTCCTTCTTAGATCGTTGCCGCTGCTCCATTTTTTTTTTTTTCTCGGGAAGCCGGGGGGGGGGGGGGGGGCCGCGAGCCTACTGCCCCCCTGTCACGGGCACAGATCTATCTAAGATAACTCCGTGACAAATTTTTGGTGGAGAATGCAGGCAGCCTGAGGAGAATGCAGGCAGCCTGAAGCTTTTAACGTTAGTAGGAAAAAAGGATTTCTTTAAGCCAGACTCTGAGACTACAAGGCATTGCTGGTGTTGGTGTGACCTTCATAGATTAGATTATAGCCTGGGCAGTCCGCCAAACTCCAGACACTGTACCGAGTGGTTTCCGTTTGTTTTCTTTTCTTTTTTTCTCTTCACCCCCCCCCCTCCCTTTAGCAGTTACCAGCTATGAGGTTGCTCTTTATTGTCAGAGCACTGTATAAGGGTGAATTATTTCTAGCTCGGTGGGCCCATGAGACCTCGGGCCATGAAGGAAGAGATACAACATATAAGTGGGCTAGAGACCGAGGGGTGGACTTAACTATGGATGCCATTGCACAGGTTATTCATGACTGTGACACATGCGCCATAATTAAATAAGCCAAGAGGATGAAACCTCTCTCGGTGAAAGGGCGATGGCAAAAGTATAAATATGGGGAGGCATGGCAGGTTGACTATATCACCTTGCCACGAACCCGCGATGGTAAGCATTACGTGCTTAGCATGGTGGAGGCAACCACTGGGTGGCTTGAAACATATGCAGTACCCCACGCTACTGCCCAAAACACCATATTAGGTCTCAAGAAACAAGTCCTATGGTGACATGGCACACCAGAAAGAATTGAGTCCGATAATTGGGACTCATTTCAAAAATTCCCTTGTAAATACTTGGGCCAAAGATCATGGCACTGAATGGATTTATCATATTCCCTATCATGCACCAGCTTCTGGTAAGATTGAACGATACAATGGGTTGTTAAAAACTATGCTGAAAGCATAGCATCAAAAGCTGTTAAGTTAGCATCAAAATATGTAAAGAGCATGTTGGGAAAAGCAGTTTGGGTCCTTCCAGCCTCTGGAAAGAGCAGACCTCTCCATGGAACTGTTTTTGCCCAGGGACCTGGGTCCACTTGGTGGGTGATGCAGAAAGATGGCGATGTTCAATGTGTACCACAAGGGAATTTGATGTTGGGGGAGTGCAGTCAGTAGTTCTATGTATATGTATTAAGCATGATATAATGATGTAGAATAAGGGGTGGAATGTCATGGTTTTGTAACTTTGCTATTGGTATTCCACATCATAACAACATGGACAAAAGAGAAGAACTACGTATCCCAGAGGACCACACGGTCAGAGAAGGAAGATACATCACGGAAGATACGTCATCTGGTTGCGCACAGTCTTTTTCACTTTCGCTTGCTTCCAGGGAGAGGAGTGGGTGTGCTTCCAAGCCGTGCGCCTTCATCAAGTAGGGCTTTCGGTTTCGGAAACTCTCTCACTCTCTCTCTCTCTCTCTCTCTCTCTATTGCTCTTTCGCTCTCTCTCATTTCATTTGATTTATTATCCTTGCTTCCAACTAGATTGTATTATATTGTGTCATCTTGCATTCCAACATCATAGTTAGTAAAATAAGTTCTCCTTCTTAGATCGTTGCCTAAGGGGGGGGGGGGGGGGGTGGGGGGGCGAGCCTACTGCCCCCCTGTCACGGACACAGATCTATGTAGATAACTCCATGACACATACCCATTTTTATAAAGGGTAAAAAAGATGACTCTGGGAACTACCGACCTGTCAGTCTCACCTCTGTGCCGGGGAAGATCATGTAACAGATCCTCTTGGAAGCTATGCTAAGGCATATGGAAGGCAGGGGGATGATACGGGAAAGCCAGAATGACTTCACCAAGGGCAAATCCTGTTTGACCAACCTGGTGGCCTTTTATGATGGTGTCACTGCATCAATGGACAAGGGAAGAGCCACTGATGTCATCTATCGCAACTTCAGTAAGGCCTTTGACACAGTACCACACAACATCCTTCTCTCCCAGTTGGAAAGATATGGATTTGATGGGTGGTCTGTTTGATGGACAAAGAGCTGGCTGCAGGATCGAGTCCAGAGAGTGGTAGTCAATGGATCAGTGTCTGGATGGAGATTGGTGATGACCAGTGTCCCCCAGGGGTCAGTGCTGAGGCTGATACTCTTTAACATCTTCATCAGTGACACTGACAGTGGGGTCGAGTGCACCCTCAGCAAGTTTGCTGATGACACCAAGCTGTGGGGTGCGGTCAATCCACCAGAGGGATGGGATGCCATTCAGAGGGACCTAGACAGATTTGAGCAGTGGGCCCAGGTGAACCTCATGTGGTTCAACAAATCCAAGTGCATGGTCTTGCACCTGGGTCAAGGCAACCCCCATTACCAATACAAGATGGGGAATTAAAGGATTGAGCATAGTCCTGCCAAAAAAGACCTGGGGGTGCTGGTGGATGGCAAGCTGGACATGAGCCTGCAGTGTGCCCTCACAGCCCAGAAAACCAACCGTATCCTGAGCTGCATTAAAAAATGCATGACCAGCAGGTTGAGGGATGTGATCCTGCTCTTCTACTCTGCACTGGTGAGGCCTCACCTGGAGTACTGCATCCAGACGTGGAGTCCTCAGTACAGGAGAGACATAGACCTGTTGGAGCATGTCCAGAGAAGGGCCACAAAAATGATCCACAGAATGGAACACCTCTCCTATGAGGACAGGCTGAGAGAGCTGGGGCTCTACAGCCTGGAGAAGGCTGCGAGGTGACCTGATAGCGGCCTTTCAGCTCAGGGGAGCTACAGGAAAGAAGGGGACAGACTCTTTAGCAGGGTCTGTGGCAATAGAACAAGAGGAAATGACTTCAAGCTGAGGGAGGGTAGATTTAGGTTAGATATAAGGAAAAAATCTTTTACAGTGAGGGTAGTGAGGCACTGGAACAGGTTACCTAGTGTTGTGGTTGATGCCCCGTCCCTTGAGACTTTGAAGGCAAGGCTAGATAATGCCCTGGGCAACCTGATCTAGCTGTGGTGTCCCTGTTCATTGCAGGGGAGTTGGACTAGACAACCCTCAGAGGTCCCTTCCAACTCTAAGGATTCTATGATTCTATGAAATCAGGCTTAACCAAGATGTATCAAACTGTATTCACAATAAAGATATGAAAGGAATAAAAAGTTTGCAATCATCTGGAATGTTTCAAGTTTTCAGCAATTCTAAGTTGAAGGATTTCAGTGTTTACAACTATTGTATCTAATGAGTTTCATCTCATGCTGTTTACAAATAGAAGGTCTAAATTCAAACTGCCTCGGTAAGCATTTAGTGGCATCTTCACAGCAAACAGCACAGGATTCTGTTTTGCCTTTGTGTTTTCTTCTTATAACTTCTGCATGGTGCAGAGTATGGAGGATGAAATGTTGTTTTTGCATAGCAACTGAATGTTGTGAAAGCAAAGGGACATGCCTCAGGGCTCGTGATACAAGATAAGTTTCTGCTTGCGGTTAGGCTCCAAAGAATATGTGCATTCTTGAGAGATAACAGGAAGGATACCAGTAAGAAATAAGTATGATTTTTTGTTATTGGTATTCCACATCATAACATCATGTAGAGCACTGGGAGTTAAAGAGTTAATGCTCCAGTTTCATGATTGTCAATATTTTTGGACACCTGGTTCTCAGAAGAGAAGAACTACATTTCCCAGGAGACTCACTGTTCCTTTTCCGTTTTTCAGCCCTTTAACTGTTGACACTCCCCCCACCCACTTTTTGGGCCAGTGGGCCTGCTGTCCCCCTGACATGGACACAGATAGATCTAGAGATAACTCTGCGTCAGGGGTACGTTAGAAAAGGCTTGCAAGGACAATTAGATGGTAAAAAGGAAAAGGGGGAATTGGGATGAAAGAAGAAAGGTAATGATGTAGCGGTAATGCTAATTCACAGCTTGAAACAGCGATTGAGCACCTGGTGGGAAGGCAGGGCCAACCCAGGGGAGCTCAGGTGCATGTAATGCACGTGAGTGACTGGAAGGGGTGGAGCTAGGATCCACTCCTTCCGAGATCTCATTTAAGGGTTGGTAGTGGTGATAAGAGTGTTTTGTTTTTGATTTCTGTGTACTTGAGGTTTTCTGAAGCTAAGTGAATTCTTTCCTTTGTTTTTCTATCTGTGGCTATTGTATTTGAGCGTATTCTCACTTGCTGTAGCTTAGGACCTTGTTGCTCTGCTGTCTTTGCTGCACTTTCTATTGTATTACAGGTGTACTTGCAAAGTAAAATCTGAGAACTGGTTAAGTTAACTTATCTTGCAGGTATATGGTAAGAGATGCGAGCTTAGCTCCTGCATGTAAATCTTTTTTCTTTTTTTTTTTCTGGATAGAACAAAAAAAGTGATAAACTTTACAGGATTTAAAGATAGTTCTAGTTGTACAAACCAATAAACTGATTCCACATTATTAAGTATGTATTAAATAAGGAAACAAAGGGGGGTACCTACTGGAGGGAGATGTTTACGTAATAGGTGAACTGAGAAGAATGTCAACCCCAAATACCTTAGCCAGTGAGGAAAGGGCTCACTTGTGGTCAAGCAGTAGGGAATATAAACTGTTGTATCTTTCCAGTGTGTTGTGCCTACATCTGGTAGGTCACCTGCTCTTGCAAAAGCATAAAATAAATTGTGATTTAAAGCAAATTCCACCTGAGCCTGGATTATTGGCACAAACATTTCATGAAGCTCCATGTAAAGTACAGTATGGACCTAATATATTCACCATAATTCATCATCAATACAGATCATTCTTTTTTTTTAAGGAAGCTTTTAATGTCTGGATTTAACAAGCTGTTATGGTTTAACCAAGCAGGTAGCTAAGCACCACAGAGCTGTTTGTTCACTCCCCCCACCCCAGTGAGATGAGGAAGAGAACTGGGGGAAAAAACAAGGTAAACCAGTGAGTTATGATAGACATTTTAGTAGAACATGGGAGAAAAAAAAATAAAAGAGGGAAAAAATGAACATAAAAGAATATACTGAATAAGCAGTGCACAGTGTGATTGCTCACCACCTGTTGACCAATACCCAGCTAATCCTTGAGTAGTGGCAGCCCCCTCCCCCTGCCAACTCCCTTGTTTTATTGTTTAGCGTGATATCACGTGGTATGGAGTACCCCTTTGCCAGTATGGTTAAGCAGTACTAGTTCTGTCCCCCTGAAAGATTATTTTGCACCACAAGCCTCCTCACCAGCAGGGCAGAATGAGAAGCAGCAAAGTCCTGGATTAGTGTAAGCACTACACAGTAGCAACTAAAACTATCAGCGTGTCATTGACAGCATTCTCATCCTAAGGCCAAAACACAGCACCATACCAGCTACTAGGAAGAAAACAAACTATCTCACCAAAACCAGAACAATATCCATTTCTTAATCTACACTATCTACATCAGGTATATGTTCCACACTACCAGCTACATCTGAATTAATTATCATAAACTTTCCTGCCTTTTTATATTAAAAGATCCAATTCCCTTAGTCTATAGACCATTCCTCCAAACTGTTAAGAGAGTTCATTTAGTCCATGACTTTGGACTCAGTCTTTTGTAATGGTACATCAGAGCAGGAGGGATGATGCAGTGTTGAATTTTTGCATGTTCAAGCTAGTTCTGGTTCCATCAGAATTCATTCTTTAATCTGGGCGACTTTTACAGTACTACCATTGATAAAGTCACAGCAACCACAGTAGTGATGACATGCAACATTATATAGCAGGTATCATGATACAATTCAAATCAATGGCTATTTTCACCCACCAATCACCTTGAGGTACATGTTGAACTTTCCATCCTTCCACATCAACCACCCAGTGCAACCAAGTTACCTGGGCAAAAGCAATCCCAAGAATGGGCTTTCCTTTACCTGAGAAAGAATAACAGACTATCTTGTCACACAATTCTTAAGAGCACTACAGGGACTTCATCCCCTTCTACAGTACATAAGAGTTCTGATTGGGTAGGGCTAGCTCGATTGGCAGATCCTTAAGTGCTGACTAATCATGTGGCTTTTGTTAAAAGTGTATCCCAATGTTTGAACTTACCAGCACCCATTGTTCTTAATGCAGTCTTTAACAGTCGACTGTATTACTTCATTTTTCCAGAGGCTGATGTATGACAGCAAATGCAATATACCCAACTCAACATTAAGATTTTTCCACTTGCCTTGCTTAATTGCAGTGCATATTTCACATTCATGGATAACCTGTGTAATAGCATCCATACCCAAGTCCACCCCTCAATCCCAAGCCTGTTGTAGTAGGCGTCTTGCGGGGGCACGGGATGTACGGGACAGGCCTCTCCCTAAGCATAGAGAGACAGTGCTATCGTGCTGACCTTGATGCAGAGAAAACAGGAGAAGAAGAAGGATGAGAAAAGAATGTAGAAACGGCCAAATAAGGCACAATGTTATCTGGTATGAACCAATCAGAGTGGGACATGACAGCACGGTTTTGTAGGTAAAAATGTATATAAGCTGTGTTTAGTAGTGAATAAACACCATTTTACCGCTCATCATATTGGTGTCACCTCGGTATATGGCCAAGCCGCAGGCTCCCTAAAGCAACGAACATCACGGTTGTCTGCGAAAGGCATCTATATGTTTCCTCTATTCCCTGATGTTCTGAGGTGTCATGGGCCCACTGAGAAATAATTCACTCTTATGTTGCCAGTCCAGATTTAGCTTAGCCATTTCAATTATAGTAGTCTAAACCATGTGCTGGTTGTTCTCATGTTTTTCAGTGGCACGACTCTTGAGTACGGGGGCATCTACATGACACACTTTTATAACCATGTTCTCTACCTGGGCAGCAATATCTTTCCACAGTGCAGCAGTCCAGATGGGTTTGCCTCTTTGCTGCTAGCTATTCTGTTTCCATTGCTGTAACCACTCCCATAGGGCATTTGCCACCATCCAGGATCCAGTATAGAGGTAGAGAACAAGCCACTTCTCTCATTCAGCAATATCTAAAGCCAGATGGATGGCCTACACTTCTGTAAACTGGCTCAGTGTCACAGTTTCACACGTGACAGGAGGGGGGAAGGAGGGGGAAAAAGCCTCCCTGGCTCACTTCACCCTCTTGTCCCCCTTTTTGGGGAGAACAAAAATGACCCAATTAAGATAAGGAGAGATAACAAATTTACTACAAATGGTGAAAGAATGTAAGAATGGTATTAGAAAGGAGTTACAAGTAATAAATCAAGCAAATGGGAGAGAAGCATGTTCTGACCGTGCTGCAACCACGCATCCCATCACCTGGAATTGAAGATCACCTAGGGAGTACTGGAAATGCCTGGGAACTGTAGTCTGTGTCTTATCATAGCATCATAGAATGGCCTGGGTTGAAAAGGAGCAAATAATTTGCTCAGGAGCAAATAAAACATTGGTCTGTTATCAACACTGTTTTTCTCCTAAAGCCAAAATGTTGCATCATATCAGACACTATGAAGAAAATCAACTCTGTCCCAGCTGAAACTAGGACACTGCCCCAACACAGAGCTCTGGGTGATATTTTTAAGTGTTTAACTTTAAATACTGGAGCACATTCAGAAGACATAGCAATAGGATCATGCTGGTCTGAACACTCCAAAGATATTCAAAATACTGAAGAGCTCTTTTCAACAAGCCTGAATGAAAAGGAGGTCAAGAAGAAAGCAAGGGTGATGAAATGGGGAAAAGTATCCCCCCTCATCTCCTCAAGGAGAAAATGTAAAAAGCACCTGTAAAGAGCACCATTATTAACAGTTTCTGAGAGATTGTTCCCTAAGTATGAAACTAATAGCAATGCCAAGTACAGAGACCAGATTAGTCTCCTGACAAGTAATTTTATCCTAAACTAGTATTACACAATACAGGAAATCTATAAGCTCAATCCAGCCCCAGAGATAGTACATAGACAACATATATAGCAAGTATCTATATAGTTTAATTCTGACAAAAAGCTCTCAAAGATCCCCTCTAAAAAAAAGTTAAAAAAAAAAAAAAAACAGCAACTAGTAAACTACTGTAACACTTCTAATAATTTTGTTTTAACACACTCTGGTCAGATTTACTTTCTCAACCCTCCACACACCATGTTGGATGCCAAAAAGCCTGTTGTGGTTCAACTAGGCAGGCAGCTAAGCACCACACAGTCAATCACTCACTCCCTCCCACCCCAGCGGGAAGAGAATTGAGAAAAAAAAAGTTAAACCTGTGGGTTGAGATAAAGACAGTTTAATAGGACAGAAGAGGAAGGAAATAATAGTAATAAAGAATATACAGAACAAGTGGTGCACAATGCAACTGCTTACCACTTGATGATTCATGCTCATCCAGTTCAGGAGCAGTGGTTCCTTAGTCCCTCCCCTCCCAAACTCTCCTGTTTTATTGATTAGCAATGACAACATACAGTATGGAATATCCCTTTTGCCAGCTGGGGTCAGCTGTCCTGGTTCTGTCCCCTCTCAGCTTCCTGTGCACCCTCAGTTTCCTCCCTGGCAGGGCAGTACAAGAAGCTGATAAGTCCTTGACTTAGTGACTTGTGACACCGTTTTCAGTCGATATGAAAACATTACCTGCAAATTTTCAAATGGAATGTATAGAGTTACAATCAGATATTCAACTCAAAAATCTGGTCTCTTTACCAGATATTCATAATCCTTATCTTACCAGAGAAAAATATCCTTTGCTTCACAATTACATCTTATTCATGTCATTGTCTTTTGGCAGTATGAACATCTGTGAACAATTGGCAAGGATGAAGTATAGGAAGAGTAATATTTCATCAAGAATATCTGATGAACACCTTGAGACCTCACTAAGAATTGCAACCACTGCCATTGAACTAGGGTAATGCATTCGTTTCACAAAAACAAGGTCAAATATTTTAGGTTTTTGTTCCTCTCTTTTCTTAATGTTTTAAGAAAAAGAAGTTGTTTTGTTGCTTATATATTAGCAATATTGTATATTTTACAAGGGCTGCTCCAAAAGTAGTGCCTTCTACATTATTACATTGGCCCACAACATTAGAGGCAGATGATGGTGGTATGACAGTAGAGGTTGAACCTTCCCACCAATATGCTGTTACATTTTGTTGCCATGAGACAGATGGCAGCAGAGGAGCAGTCTGACAAAATGGTATCTAACATGGAAGTACAGATGAAGCAAAGGTGTATCACTGAATTCCTCCACGTGGAAGAAATGACACCCCTTAATATTCATCAATGCTCTCTGAATGTTTATGGAGACCAAATAGTGGATGTGAGCACAGTGGGGCAGCAGATGTTGCGTTTCAGCAGTGGCTACAGTGGGTCAACTCTGCTGGTGGAGATTTTTACAAGCACAGCATGTAGGCTCTTGGTCATTGCTGGCGAAAACGCATAGCTAGTAGTGGTGACTGTTGAAAAATAGTGTTTTGTAATTGAGAATTTGCTCTATCAAATAGTGTTACTGTTCTCTTTGTATCTGTTGTCATTTCCATGAAAATAAATAGGAGGCATTACTTTTGGAGTAACATATATATGCCGCCCAAGACAATTTCTCTTCACTCAGTGAAGCCCAGGTAAGCCAAAAGGTTGGACACCCAAGTCTCACTGTACAGTCATTCCCCTCTGCTTCCTCCTTTAAATATATGTTTCTCAACTTTCCCTCTACTTCTTAAGATCCTTTTGTTATTTCAAAGGGGGGGGGGGGGGGGGGGGGGGGGAAGGTGAACCTCCCAATATTCAGGGATTCACTGAAACACATGTCCATTATTTCCATCATCCCATTTATCAACTAACATTTCACTAGCTATGGAATAACAGCTAGAGTAATAAGAAAAGAGAAATTTTGTTCTTACTGCCATCTTACTCCTTTTCAGTATTTGTTCTCTCTCCTTATCTTATTTGGGTCATTTTTCTTTCCTTCTCTCCAAAAGGGGGAGAAAGGGGCCCCGCCCCCCTTCCCTGCTGCGCTTGAAACCATGACAATGGAACAGAAAGATATGAAAGTGCAGAGTGGAATGGGATACAATCCAGCTACACTCCTGAACAGTGGCTCAAAAGGAAGGGAGTCTGAAGAAAAAGTACGTGATTGTATTCAGGTAGTGGATCTTCAGACCCAAGCCATATATGGACTGCGAGACATCCCATAGCCAGAAAGGGAAAGTGTATTTCATAGAATCATAGAATCATAGAATGGCCTGGGTTGAAAAGGACCACAATGATCATCTAGTTTCAAACCCCCTGCCATGGGCAGGGTCGTCAACCACTTGACCAGGCTGCCCAGAGCCACATCCAGCCTGGCCTTGAATGCTTCCAGGGATGGAGCATCCACAACCTCCTTGGGCAACCTGTTCCAGTGCATCACCACACTCTGAGCGAAAAACTTCCTCCTAATATCCAACCTAAACCTCCCCTGTCTCAGTTTAAATCCATTCCCCCTTGTCCTATCACTATCCACCCTCATAAACAGCCATTCCCTCTCCGGTTTATATGCTCCCTTCAAGTACTGGAAGGCCACAATGAGGTCTACCCAGAGCCCTCTCTTCTCCAAGCTAAACAAGCCCAGTTCCCTCAACCTTAACTCATAGGAGAGGTGCTCCAGCCCTCTGATCATCTTAGTGGCCCTCTTCTGGACTCATTCCAAGAGCTCCACGTCCTTCCTGTACTGGGGACCCCAGACCTGGACGCAGTACTGCAGATGGGGCCTCACAAGAGCTGAGTAGAGGGGGACAATCACATCCCTCTCCCTGATGGCCACCCCTCTTTTAATGCAGCCCAGGATATAGTTGGCCTTCCAGGCTGCAAGCACACACTGCTGGCTCATGTCCAGCTTCTCGTCTACCAGGACCCCCAAGTCCTTCTCCGCAGGGCTGCTCTCAAGGGGTTCTTCGCCTAGTCTGTATAAATACCTGAGATTGTCCTGGACCAAGTGCAATACCTTGCACTTGGCCTTGTTGAACCACATTAGGTTCAAATGGGCCCACTTCTCCATTGTGTGTTTATGTGTATTTGTGGATGGATCATCAAGAATTATCAATGGGAAAAGGGTGATTGGATATGCAGTGGTCATAGGAAGAAGGGATCTGCAGGAAGGAGGAAAAAGTTGCCCTCCACCTGGTCAGCATAATCAGCTGAATTGTATATGCCCCAATAAGGGCCTGTGGATTATATTAAGGAGAATAATTAATATATATACAGATTTAAAATATGCATATAGAGGGGCCTACACATTTGGGAAACTATGGAAAGAAAGAGGATTGCTAACAAGGAGAGGAAGAACCTTGGCCCATGACAAATTAATCGGCCATTTATTGGATGTGATAAATTTACCTAAAAAGGTGGCAATAATACATGTTAAAGGCCACCAGAATGGATATTTGAAAGAAACCATAGGTAACCAACTGGCAAATGAGGAGGCCTGAGAAGCAGCAGCTCTGCCAGAAATTACTACAATTCTTCCCTTAATTCCTGTGATCCAGCCCTTACTTAAAATACTTTTTCCACCTGAGGAGTTAGAACTGATTAAAAAATAGCGGGGCAAAAGAAAAGGAAAATGGGCATTTGTAGCAGAAATGCTAAGTCACAGCCTGAAACAGTAATTGAACACCTGGTGGGAAGGCAGGGCCAACCCAAAGGAGCTCAGGTGCATGCAATGCACCTGAGTGACCAGAAGAAGTGGAGCCAGGATCCACCCCTTCTCAGACCTCATTTAAGGGTTGGCAGTGGAGGCCACAGTGTTTCTTGCTGCAGATTCCTGCCTAGGTGAGGTTTTCTAAGGATAAACAGCTCTTTTCCTTCATTTCTGTGGCTGCTGCATTTGGGTTTGTTCTCATTGGCTGTAGCCAAAGATTGCTACCCTGCTATTATTGCAGTACATTTCATCCCATCATAGCGTTACGCTCGGCGAGTTAGGTAGATACTTAATTATGATGGGTGACTTAAAGTTATGTGTTGGGTGGTCACTGGGACCCTGAATACACCAAAAGAGGAACTCCCAGGGGAAACCCCGGGATTCCTGGGTTCCCTGTGGCTAAGTGCGGCTCAAATTATTGAAGAAGTGGGACCTATAAGGGATAATGATCCCATTATTAAATCTCCTTCAAAAATGGCTGTCTTGAATAAATGAAGACAAAACTTTTGGACAACTGAGGAAAGAATAGTAACAGCATCTGCCGTGGCATGCCTGCTGCTTCTCACTATTAATGCATATCATTCCTTGGAGGAAGAATTAAAAGATGAAAATGAGCTTTTGAAAGCTTGTATTAGACAGCTGGAGAGTAAAATTACATCTTTGACAGGGCAAGCTATCTCACCTTCAAAAGAAACTTCGCTTTTGAAATTAAGATCCATATCCCTAGAAAGGTAAAAGTACTTGGATCAGCAGGATCTTTGGATCCTAGTTGAACCAAGAACAAAAAGAAGGCCAAGCAAACTAAACTCCAGCAAGAGGAGCTGGGAGCCTCAGGTCCTCTAGAAATAAGGCCAGAAATAACTCAGAAGACAAAGAAAATCCAGGATAGACCAGCAGGGTTGGTACCCAAAGAGTGGCCCCTTCCACATACCACATTACATGTAATGGCACGCCCATACACAGCTGCTGAGCTTATGGATCTGTTACAATGATTTAAGCAAAGACCGCTGTAGTGGAATTCCAGGGTCACAGCCTGAACCAATGGGTGGGCTACCTGAGTGTGCAGGTGCCTGGAGCGGGGGGGGGGTGGTCTGGAGCCACCCTTTCTGTCTCTGCAATACTTCCTGTGCAGTCTGAGTATGCGCGGGTCCCCCTTTTTGCCCCTGCCCTTCTCTCCAGAGGCGCAACGGTACGAACAGGGGAGGGTCACATTCCTCAGCTCGTCCCTCTCTCCACACTGTTACCTGGAGGGGTGAGTAAATTCCTTTTTGATATCTTTTCCTCTAGTGCCTATTTCTCAAATAAAGGCTCTGTCATTGCCTTCACTTGTTCTACATTTTGGCAAGCCAGGCAGCCAAATATCTTTAAACATACCCAATTATAAGCCTCTTAAAATAATTACCATGGCATTTTTGAACAATTTCATGGGATGGTTTGGACGGGGAAAGGCTAGCCCCATAAGTGAAGTTTTGCCAGGGCACATACCGGGATTCCTAGGATCCTCATATCACGGGATTGCTTGTATCGTTGAAAAATGGGGTCCCCTACGAGATGGAGGAAATGTTCAGGAGTCCCCGGCCCGCCTGGCTGAGTATTTCAGTAGTCTAAACAAAAACGTACTCACTACACGAGAACGACAGTTAGCTGCCTCCACGGTGGCGTGGCCGCTGCTGATGGCCTTGAACTGGCTAAATATAACTGAAACAGCTCTCACTGATGAAAATCAACTATTACGTGACTGTGTGGAAGAACTGGAAAGACAGGTTGCAATTTTGAGAGGGAAAAAACATAATCCTATCATTCCTGTACAAAAAATCCGAAACATCTCGCTAGAAATTACTGGGGATCCTGTACAAGAGAATCCACATGAACTGGACTCTGTAAATGAAAGCACTAAAAAGTCGGATCTTGAGGCTCCACTAGAGCTAGATCCCTTTGAGATCCGACCAGTTGTAACTCAAAAAACAAAAAAAACGCAGGATAGGCCAGCGGGGCTGCCCCCTGACCAGTGGCCCCCTGCCCAGAGCATGCTACATGTAACAGCTCGCCCATACACGGCAGCTGAATTAATGGATTTAGTGCAACGGTTTAGACAAAAACCGAGAGAGAGTGTGCCAGCGTGGTTACTCAGACTATATGACATGGGGGCAGAAAGCGTTGTGGTGAATGGGCCAGAAATTTCAAAACTGGCATCCATTACTACTCACTCGGCCCTCAGGCAAAGACTATATGCGGCTGTGCAACACAATGAAGAAAATCATTCATTGATTACATGGTTAATGGCCGCATGCCGTGCGACATGGACAAATGAGAGTGATATACCAATAAATACTGGCCTATGGTCCTCTATGGAGGACTTACAAAACTACATTTGAGAATTAGGTATGAAGGAGGCAATTTATGAGGAGGATTTTGAGAGTCCAGACATGATAAAATTTTCAGCAGGAATGAGGGACCTCATCCTGCAGCAAGCTCCACCACATCAGTATGGTACTTTGGTATCCGTACTGAATCCCCTAGTGACCTCAGAGGCCACAACAGGCTGCCCAATTGGTGGCAGATCTGGGGGAGACAGAGCGCCTGCAGGCCAGGCGCAATGTCCGAATGGTGGTGGAAAAGTCAGACATCCATCCACCACCACGACGTAGGAGACCTGCCCCTAATGTAATTCCATCTGTGAAGGGCAAAATCAGGTCCCTGTAGTACAGAAAGAAGGGCCTCATAGCAAGAAAAGAGAAAGCAGCTTCACAAGGTAGACATAAGGGGCAAATAGAGATAGTTTATGTAGAGAGTATTAGAAAACAAGGGATTCCAAGCACTTTCACAGGCACTAGGTCCAGAATAACAAGGAGAGTGAAGGCCATAAAGATAAGGACTGGAGAACAGCTCAAAAACATTTGGCAGAGAGGTGATTAGATGTCTGAAGTGCAAGCTGAAACCGGTTCGGGGGATGGCCCCCCTTCGGGGTCAGAAGTTTGCAGCGAGGAAGACTACGAGCCTTCGCGAGGAAGACTACGAGCCTTCATCATCACGACCTACCACGCATGCGCAGGGGGGGAGGGACTGTATTCTAATGGGCTCTCGGGAATGTAGTGAATATGTATCCGAATTCCTGTCAACTACTGATTATGTATTAGTTTCACCTATATCTATAGCACGATTTCTTCGGACGGTGTGCAAGTTTGGTGGAGTGATCCCCCTTGCACCAGGGTGTACGCACGACACCAATAAACACATACCTGCTCTATATCCTTACTGGCTATAGGGTCTGATTTCCGCACGTCATCTGGACCCATCAGGGTCTCAAGAAAACAAATGTTCAATGACCTGATTAGGGCAGGAGTTAAATTTCAAAATATCGATGGACAGCCTAACCAGGTCTTATTACAACTATGGAAACAGTTACCAAACAGTCAGAGATTCCAACGCTCCCCTAAAAGGGAAGGAGTTAGACTCATAGAACGGATTCCACAAAACACGTGGAATCTAGAAGACTTCATAGTCCCATCAAAAAAATATAAACCTCCTCAGGTGGCCCGGGCAGCCACAGTTGAGCCATCAGAGGAAAAAGACTTAGGGATTGCAGAGCTGATGGCATGACAGGGGAGCCAAAATTCCCCAAGACTAGGGTCTCCAGAGGAGACCGGAGGCCCTACGTTGAACTAACGATTCATTGGTCCCGAAAGAATGTGCAGCGGGTTATGACACTAGTAGATACTGGGGCAGAAACATCAATTATATATGGTGACCCAAACCAATTTTCAGGCTCTAAGGCAATGATAGGTGGGTTCGGGGGGCAGATGATCCTCGTAACACAAACATGGTTGAAATTGGGGGTTGGGCATCTACCACCCCGGGAGTACAAGGTGTCTATCGCCCCAGTTCCAGAGTACATATTGGGGATTGATATCCTGTCAGGTCTGACTCTCCAAACCACTGTGGGAGAGTTCAGATTAAGGGAAAGATGTATTAGTATCCAGGCAGTGCAGGCAATCATAAGGGGTCATGCAAAAATGGAACCTATTTGTTTGCCACAACCGCGCTGGATCACAAATACAAAGCAGTATAGACTCCCGGGTGGGCAAGAAGAAATTACCAAGACTGTGCAGGAGCTGGAGAGAGTAGGGATCATTAGACCTGCACACAGCCCATACAACTCCCCCATATGGCCAGTCAGGAAGTCAGATGGTACGTGGGGAATGACAGTAGACTACAGAGAACTAAATAAAGTCACGCCACCGATCCATGCAGCTGTACCCAACATCGCTTCCCTCATGGATACATTAAGTAGAGAAATAGAAACATATCACTGCGTTCTGGATCTAGCAAATGCATTTTTCAGCATTCCAATTGCTAAGGAGTCCCAAGACCAGTTTGCATTCACGTGGGAGGGCAGGCAGTGGACTTTTCAAGTTCTACCTCAGGGGTACGTGCATTCAGCTACTTTTTGTCATAATTTGGTGGCACGTGACTTGGCAAATTGGAACAAACCATCTACTGTCAAAATGTTCCACTACATCGATGATTTGATGTTAACGTCTGACTCAATCGAGGCATTAGAAAAGACAGTACCATCATTAAATGCTTATTTACAGGAAAAAGGATGGGCTATAAACCCACAAAAAGTACAAGGACGAGGGCTATCAGTTAAATTCCTGGGTGTTGTCTGGTCAGGTAAGACTAAGGTGTTACCTAGTGCAATCATTGAAAAGATCCAAGCGTTCCCGGTTCCTACGAAACCGAAGCAGTTGCAGGAGTTTTTGGGTATATTAGGATACTGGCGATCCTTTATTCCCCACTTAGCACAACTGCTAAAACCTTTATATCGATTAACAAAAAAAGGCCAAGTATGGGATTGGGGAAGAACAGAACAAGAAGCCTTCCAGCAAGCAAAAATAGCTGTTAAACAGGCCCAGGCGCTGGGTATATTTGATCCAACCCTTCCAGCCGAACTGGATGTGCATGTAACCCAAGAAGGGTTTAGCTGGGGGATGTGGCAGCGCTAGAGTTCTGTTCGAATCCCAATTGGGTTCTGGTCACAGATTTGCCATGGAGCAGAAGAGAGAGACAGCATGGTTGAAAAGCAGTTATTGGCTACCTATTCTGCATTGCAGGCAGTAGAACCAATAACTCAGACCGCAGAGGTTACTGTCAAAACAACTTTACCAATTCAGGGGTGGGTAAAAGACCTAACCCACATTCCTAAGACCGGGGTCGCCCAATCACAAACAGTAGCACGCTGGGTCGCCTATCTTAGTCAAAGAAGCCGCCTGTCATCATCTCCACTGAAGGAAGAACTTCAAAAGATACTTGGGCCAGTAACATATCACAGTGAGACACCTGAGGAAATAGTGATTACTTGTCCAGAAAAGAGTCCTGTACAGGAGGGGAAATACCCTATTCCAGAATATGCCTGGTATACAGATGGATCCAGCAGAGGGAACCCAAGTAGGTGGCCAGCTGTCGCATACCATCCCTCAACTGAAACAATATGGTTTGAAGAAGGGGATGGACAAAGTAGCCAGTGGGCTGAGCTACGAGCTGTGTGGATGGTGATAACTCAAGAGCCTGGCAACAGTGCACTAAACATCTGCACAGATAGTTGGGCAGTCTACCGAGGGCTCACGCTCTGGATAGCACAGTGGGCCACTCAGGATTGGACAATCCATGCCCGACCTATCTGGGGCAAAGATATGTGGGTTGATATATGAAACGTGGTTAGGCACAGGACCGTACGAGCATACCACGTCTCTGGACATCAACCCTTGCAGTCACCAGGCAATGATGAAGCTGACACACTGGCTCGAGTCCGATGGTTGGGAAGTACACCATCAGAAGACATAGCTCACTGGCTGCATCGGAAATTACGGCATGCAGGACAGAAAACCATGTGGGCAGCAGCTAAAGCATGGGGTTTGCCCATACAGTTACCAGATATTGTCCAGGCATGTCAGGATTGTGACGCTTGCTCGCGAATGAGACCAAGACCTCTGCCGGAAACTTCGGCCCATCTCGCTAGAGGACACAACCCATTACAGCGATGGCAGATCGATTATATAGGTCCCCTTCTGTGATCTGAGGGGGCCAGATATGCCCTAACTTGTGTCGATACAGCGAATGGACTGATGCAAGCCTATCCTGTAGCAAAGGCAAACCAAGCCTATACCATCAAAGCTCTAACTAGATTGATGGCATCATACGGGACTCCTGAGGTTATTGACAGTGATCAAGGTACACATTTCACAGGTGCAACTGTGCAGAAGTGGGCTGAAGACAATAACATTGAATGGCGGTTTCACCTGCCCTACAATCCAACGGGAACAGGCCTAATAGAAAGATACAGTGGGATCCTGAAGGCTGCTCTGAAGGCAGATTCACACTCCTTGCAGGGGTGGACCAAAAGGCTTTATGAAACCCTGTGTCATGGTTTTGTAACTTCGCTATTGGTATTCCACATCATAACATCATGGACAAAAGAGAAGAACTACGTATCCCAGAGGACCTCACGGTCAGAGAAGGAAGACACATCACGGAAGATACGTCATCTGGTTGCGCGCGGTGCTTCTTCACTTTCGCTTGCTGCCGGGAGAGGAGTGGGTGTGCTTTCCAAGCCGGGCGCCTTCATCAAGTAAGGCTTTCGGTTTCGGAAACTCTCTCACTCTCTCTCTCTCTCCCTCTCTATCGCTCTTTCGCTCTCTCTCCCTCATTCCATTTGGTTTATTATACTTACTCCCAATTAGATTGTATTGTATCGTGTCATCTTGCATCTCAACATCATAGTTAGTAAAATAAGTTCTCCTTCTTAGATTGTTGCCACCGCTTCGTTTTTCTCGGGAAGAGAAGGGGGAGGGGGGCCCACAAGCCTACCGGCCCCCTGTCACGGGCACAGATCTATCTAGGTAACTCCGTGACAATTTTGGTGGAGAATGCGGGCAAGATTCATCTGAAGCTTTAACGTTAGTAAGAAAAAAAGGATTTCGTTAGGCCAGACTGTGAGACTACAAAGCATTGCTGGTGCTGGTGTGACCTTCATAGATTAGATTATAGCCTGGGCAGTCCGCCAAACTCCAGACACTGTACCAAGTGGTTCCCGTTTGTTTTTTTTTTTTTTTCCTCCTTCTCTTTATTCCCCCTTACGTTAGCAGTTATCAACTATGAGGTTGCTCTGTATTGTCAAAGCACTGTATAAGGGATTAAAAGCTATCATGTTCCTTGCCAGTTACCGGTCTATAATTAACCTCTTCATGTCTTGCTGTGGAGTTGTATTCATATACAACCAAGTGAGGGCCCTGATAGAGGCACCTGCCTGGTGGCTTTATGCAATGTGGTATAATTTGAATTTTGAGACCTTCGAACCGGTTTCTAGGCTTCCCTCCCAGTTTGTTGAACGTTTTTCGAACACCGAGTCAGTGCTCATATTTTCGTGCATATTATCGATATCTTTGAATATATTCCTCTTCATTCGTGCTAAGTGGAAGGAGCCTCCTCCAAGACCAGAGAATGATGACTGGCAAGGAATATGGAAAGGTTTAAGAAGAATCTTAGAACCGTGGGGACCCGCCGTGCCATGGGATTTCACCCCTGAACATCTGTGGGATCCCGAGAAACTGAGCCAGCATTTGAGTCAGGGGCAGTGCGGCTTAGATAGATCAAAGGAGGCACGACTCATCTGGGGCTTGGCTTGTGCCTACCGCGCCCTGTATAGTACTGTTCTGGAGAGAGACAGTTTCCGAGCGGAGGTGCGAGCCGAAGGGGGAAATCTCCAAGTCAGACCTGATCAGTCACAACAGACACCAGTAACAGTGTCAGTAGCCCCTGTAGAAGGCAAGAAATGGAAGCGGGTGTCCTCACGTCTAGAGCGAAAAAAGGAAGAAGAAGAAGAAGGAGAGGAAGTGGAAGAGGAGGTGGTAGAGGAAGATCCAGGTGAGGGGACTTCCTCAGAACCAAGAAAAGCAAAAGCAAAAACTAAGAGGCACGAAGAGGACAGCGATGAAGAGGAGATCTCTATTACTGTTCGTCGACCTCTCAAGATGTCTGAGATCATAAGCTCAAGAAAGGAATTTGAACGACGCCCGAATGAAACTGTTGTCACCTGGTTGCTTCGTTGTTGGGATAGTGGGGCCAGTAGCTTGTCTCTAGATGGTAATGAAGCACGCCAATTAGGAGACATTGCCGGAGACAAATCCATCGACAGAGCAATTAGTAGATGTTTGGATGAAGCTGCAACCCTCTGGGACCGAATACTAATAGCTGTGAAGGAAAGGTATCCCTACAAAGAACTTCTGCAGCCTGCAAAGAAAACGTGGAATACAATTGAGAGAGGTATCCAGTATTTGAGGGAAATAGCCCTGGTGGAAATGCTATATGAGTCTAATTTTGTTCCTAATGATCCACGCCAAAACCATGATCCGGAGAGAGTGAGGACAACACCTGAAATATGGCAAAAACTTACGAGAGCAGCACCAGACAGATACGCCCCCACACTATTAGCCACATTCCACAGATACGAGGACCAACAGAGAAGACCCCTAGTCTTCGAATTGATTCTTACACTCCAAAACTATGAGCAGCATCTACCCCCAACCCACGTTTCCATTTCAGCCGTCACAGAGTTAGCAAACAGACTGGGTGATGTAGAAGAGCAGATGTCCCTATTGATTAATCGTGATGAACCTGTAGAACCCGTAATAGTATCGGAAACGTTTGACGACGAACAAGATAAGCAAAGGGGCCTAATGAAAGAGCTTATCAAACTAATGAAAATCCAATTAATTAAAGAAGATGGATCCCCCTCCTCACCTGTAACATCAAAAATTTCAGCTACCGAAGGCAAACGCTTTCCTGCTCGAGTGAGAAACAACAACAGGGCGGCTTCGCGTGTTGCCTTGTGGCGTTATCTCCGTGACCATGGAGAAGATATGAGGAAGTGGCACGATCAAGATACTCCCGTACTGCGAGCACGGGTGAGGGAATTACAGAACAGACCAACCACCAGTGTAGTTGCTCCAGTTACCACAGGTAATGAATAGAGGGGCCCTGCCCTCAGTCAGGGGAGGGAGAGGGATAACAGAGTTTATTGGACTGTGTGGATCCGATGGCCTGGCACATCAGAACCACAGAAATATAAGGCATTGGTGGATACCGGTGCACAGTGCACTCTAATGCCCTCGAATCATGAAGGGACAGAATCAGTCCATATTTCTGGAGTGACTGGGGGTTCTCAAGAACTGACTGTGTTGGAGGCCAAAATAAGCCTCACTGGTAAAGACTGGCATAAGCATCCTATTGTGACTGGCCCAGGGGCTCCATGCATACTGGGTATTGATTACCTCAGAAGGGGGCATTTCAAGGATCCTAAGGGGTATCGATGGGCCTTTGGAATAGCTGCTGTAGATACAGACAACATTAAGCAGCTATCTGTTTTGCCTGGCCTGTCAGAAGATCCGTCTGCTGTGGGGTTGCTGCAAGTAAAAGAGCAGCAGGTACCAATTGCCACAAAAGCAGTGCATAGACGGCAGTATCGAACCAACAGGGATTCCTTGCTCCCTATTCATAAGTTGATTCGTCAACTAGAAAGTCAAGGAGTGATCAGCAGAACCCATTCACCTTTTAACAGCCCCATATGGCCAGTGCGTAAAGCCAGTGGAGAATGGAGGCTGACGGTAGACTACCGTGGCCTGAATGAAGTCACACCCCCGCTGAGTGCTGCTGTGCCGGACATGCTAGAACTCCAATATGAATTGGAGTCAAAAGCAGCCAAGTGGTATGCCACCATTGACATCGCTAATGCCTTCTTTTCCATTCCTCTGGCCAGAGAGTGCAGGCCACAGTTCGCCTTCACCTGGAGGGGCATTCAGTATACTTGGAACCGTTTGCCCCAGGGGTGGAAACACAGCCCAACCATTTGCCACGGATTAATCCAAACTGTATTGGAACAGGGCAGTGCTCCTGAGCATCTGCAATACATTGATGATATTGTTGTGTGGGGCGATACAGCAGAAGATGTTTTTAAGAAAGGAGAGCAAATAATCCAAATTCTTCTGCAAGCTGGTTTTGCTATTAAGCGAAGCAAAGTGAAAGGACCTGCCCAGGAGATTCAGTTCCTAGGTATAAAGTGGCAAGATGGGCGCCGTCACATCCCAGCAGATGTGATTGACAAAATCACTGCCATGTCTCCACCCATTAATAAGAAAGAGACACAATCTTTTCTGGGTGTAGTGGGCTTTTGGAGGATGCATGTTCCAAACTATAGCCTTATTGTAAGCCCCCTGTATCAAGTGACGCGGAAGAAGAATGATTTTACATGGGGTCCTGAACAGCAGCAGGCTTTTGAGCAGATCAAACATGAGATAGCCCGTGCCGTGGCTCTGGGGCCAGTACGGACGGGACAGGATGTAAAGAACATCCTCTACACTGCTGCTGGAGAGAAAGGTCCCACCTGGAGCTTGTGGCAAAGAACCTCAGGGGAGACCCGAGGCCGACCCCTGGGATTCTGGAGTCGAGCATACAGGGGGTCTGAAGAGTGCTACACCCCAACTGAGAAGGAAATCTTAGCCGCGTATGAGGGGGTTAGGGCTGCTTCCGAAGTAGTCGGTACTGAGACGCAGCTCCTCCTGGCACCTCGACTGCCATTGCTGAACTGGATGTTTAAAGGAAAGATTCCCTCCACCCATCATGCTACTGATGCCACTTGGAGCAAGTGGATTGCACTGATTACACAACGAGCTCGAATGGGGAACTTCAGTCGTCCAGGAATCTTAGAGGTGATCATGGACTGGCCTGAAGGTAAAAAGTTTGAAACATCACCAGGAGAAGAGGTATCACGTGCCAAAGAGGCCCCACCATATAATGAACTACCAGGAAATGAAAAGAAATATGCCCTGTTCACAGATGGATCGTGTCGTATTGTTGGGAAGTATCGCAGATGGAAAGCTGCTGTGTGGAGCCCCGTGCGACAAGTTGCAGAGGCCACTGAAGGAAAAGGAGAATCAAGTCAGTTTGCAGAGGTCAAGGCTGTCCAACTAGCCTTAGATGTCGCTGAACGGGAGGGGTGGCCAGTGCTTTATCTTTATACTGATTCATGGATGGTGGCGAATGCCTTATGGGGGTGGTTACAGCAGTGGGAGCAAAATAACTGGCAACGGAGAGGTAAACCTATTTGGTCTGCTGAACTGTGGAAAGACATTGCTGCCCGAATAAAGAATATGGTGGTAAAGGTGCGCCACGTAGATGCTCATGTGCCCAAGAGTCGGGCTACGGAAGAACAGAAAAATAACCATCACGTAGATCAGGCAGCCAAAATTGAGGTGGCTCAAATAGACTTGGACTGGCAGAACAAGGGTGAATTATTTCTAGCTCGGTGGGCCCATGAGACCTCGGGCCATCAAGGGAGAGATGCAACGTATAAGTGGGCTAGAGACCGAGGGGTGGACTTAACTATGGATGCTATTGCACAAGTTATTCATGACTGTGAAACATGCGCCATAATCAAACAAGCCAAGAGGATGAAACCTCTCTGGGAGGAAGGGCGATGGCAAAAGTATAAATATGGGGAGGCGTGGCAGATTGACTATATCACCTTGCCACGATCCTGCAATGGTAAGCGTTATGTGCTCACCATGGTGGAAGCGACCACTGGGTGGCTTGAAACATATGCAGTACCCCATGCTACCGCCAGAAATACCATATTAGGTCTGGAGAAACAAGTTCTGTGGCGACATGGCACCCCAGAAAGAATTGAATCAGATAATGGGACTCATTTTAAAAATTCTCTTATAAATACTTGGGCCAAAGAACATGGCATTGAATGGATTTATCATATTCCCTATCATGCACCAGCTTCTGGTAAGATTGAACGATACAATGGGTTGTTAAAAACTATGCTGAAGGCAATGGGCGGTGGAACATTTAAGCACTGGGAGAAGCATCTGGCAGAAGCCACCTGGTTGGTCAACACCAGGGGATCTATCAATCGTGATGGTCCTACCCATTCCAGCTCCCTACATACTGTAGAGGGAGATAAGGTCCCTGTAGTACATGTAAAGAGCATGTTGGGAAAAGCAGTTTGGGTCCTTCCAGCCTCTGGAAAGGGCAGACCTCTCCGTGGAACTGTTTTTGCCCAGGGACCTGGCTCCACTTGGTGGGTGATGCAGAAAGATGGGGACGTTCAATGTGTACCACAAGGGAATTTGATGTTGGGGGAGTGCAGTCAGTAGTTCTATGTATATGTATTAAGCATGATATAATGATGTAGAATAAGGGGTGGAATGTCATGGTTTTGTAACTTCGCTATTGGTATTCCACATCATAACATCATGGACAAAAGAGAAGAACTACGTATCCCAGAGGACCTCACGGTCAGAGAAGGAAGACACATCACGGAAGATACGTCATCTGGTTGCGCGCGGTGCTTCTTCACTTTCGCTTGCTGCCGGGAGAGGAGTGGGTGTGCTTTCCAAGCCAGGCGCCTTCATCAAGTAAGGCTTTCGGTTTCGGAAACTCTCTCACTCTCTCTCTCTCTCCCTCTCTATCGCTCTTTCGCTCTCTCTCCCTCATTCCATTTGGTTTATTATACTTACTCCCAATTAGATTGTATTGTATCGTGTCATCTTGCATCTCAACATCATAGTTAGTAAAATAAGTTCTCCTTCTTAGATTGTTGCCACCGCTTCGTTTTTCTCGGGAAGTGAAGGGGGAGGGGGGCCCACAAGCCTACCGGCCCCCTGTCACGGGCACAGATCTATCTAGGTAACTCCGTGACACCCTGCAAGACTTGAATGAGAGACCAAGAGATGGCAGACCCAGTGCTTTAAAAATGCTGCAGACAACTTGGGCCTCCCCACTTAGGATACAAATTACAAGCAAGGACACCTCACTCTAGCCACAAGTTGGCACTATGAATAATCTTCTGCTCCCTGCCCCTGATGACCTAGAGCCCGGGAGACACAAGGTAAAATGGCCTTGGAAGGTGCAAGCAGGACCAAAATGGTGTGGTCTCCTTGCACCTTGGGGGAGATTGTTAGAGGTTGGGGGATCAGTAAACCCTTCAGTAATCGGTGTATGGCCAACAGAGGTAGTAGTTGACACCCCTGTTTTCATTGCAAGGGGGACATTAATCATGTCCATGTGGCAGATTAGAACCCCCCCCTTTGGTACCCAATATAGTGATTCAGTCGCAGATTTCGGGCCAAAGAGTGTGGTATCGAAGGCCAGGACGTGCCCTGATACAGGCAGAGGTGTTGACTCAAGACCGAAATACAGCCTGCATCTTACTGTGGAGGGCGGACCTACCCCTCCTAGTACCTATTAAACATCTGTTTTACTCCCCTTGAGGTTTTAAGTTCACAGGATGGCCAGCACGAGCAACATCACTCAAACATGCTTATGAGGAAACATCATGACACCCTGTGACGCACTGCTGAACTTTTGGGGACTGGAGAGCATGAATCAGAAGCGCTACTGGTCCTTGAAAAAGATACGCCTCGAGAAAGAACATCAAGTACTGGCCCAACAGAACCGTGAAGGGGACTGCCACTGATTGCCTTTATTGTCTTGACATCCTATATTGCGGCGGGTGTTGTGTATGCGTCGCGATGTGCATTGTGTCTTGGGCCACCAGGTTGCAGGGGCTCACCCCCTACCTGCTCAGTCATTGGTTCATGCTGTGTAGGGGTGGAGTGTAGTGGAATTCCAGGGTCACAGCCTGAACCAATGGGTGGGCTCTGTGAGTGTGTGAGTGCGGCGGCGTGGCGGCACGAACGGGGGAGGGACACATTCCTCAGCTCGGCTCTGCCTGCGCGCTGCTATCGGGAGGGGTGAGTCAATTCTTTTTGATATCTTTCCCTCGTGTGCCTATTTCTTAAATAAAGGCTTTGTCATTACCTTCATTTGCTCTACAACAACATAGGTCTCCCCGCTTAGGATCCTATCCTAATCAGAAAAATCAATGCAGTAGAAGAGTAATACATGAATTACATTAAAGGAACTAGTGCCCATGGAATGGTGTTATAAAGGAAAAGTACTTATCTATCTCTAAAGAGCTAGACTCACAGGAAAAACTCCACAAAAGAAAAATCTCCAATCAAAGATCCTCCAACAGTGGCAGTCAGCCCTTAAATGAGGTGAAGCCAGGCTCCACCCCTTCCGGTCACACAGGTGAATTGCCTTCACCTGTGCTCCCAGGGCTGACTGGGTCCTTTCCCCAGGTGCTCAATCAGTGGTTCAGGCCAGGACTCAACAGTTACCATACAGATCTAAATTACAGGCACCAATAATCGGTTAAGACCCCAAATTGGCAATGAAAATAATCTTTTGCTACCTGCCCCTGAGAATCTATAACCTGGTACCCATAAAACAGAATGGCCTTGGAAGGTGAAAGTAGGTCCAAAGTGGTGTGGCCTACTTGCACTTTGGGGAAGATTATTGGAGGTTGGGGGATCAGTAGTCCGCCCGGAAATAGGTACATAGCCTGCAGACGTTGTGATCAATACTACTGTTTTCTTCACTAAGGGGACCTTAATAATGTCCCTATGGCAAATCAGGAACCCCCACTTGATACCTGATATATTTATGCAGCCTCAGATATCAGGCCAAAGGCTATGGTACAGACGGCTGGGACATGGCCCAGTGCAAGACCAAATGTTGACCCAGGACAGGAACATGGCCTGTATCTTGCCATGGATGGTGGACCTACCCCTTCTGGTACCTCTGAAATATCTATGCTACTCCCTGTGAGTCTCTTTGAGTCCACGGGATCACCAGGAGGAGCAACATGACATCAAGATGCTCCAGTGTCACTGTAAGATCAGCGTGACACCCGGTGGTGGACTATATGGAACTGATGGAACGCGAGCTGAACCTTCCCTGTTCCAAGCGACTATGTGTCTCCAGGAGAACCATGGAGTACTGGCCTACAAAAAAACATGAACTTCAACCATGAACCAAACATCAATCGTCTCACATTTTGTCAATCTACACTGCAACGGGCAAATTGTACAAAGTGTCACAGTATACTGGATCACCATAATAGAAAGGGCTTATGTCACAGTTTTATGATTTTCGGTAACTAGTATTCCACATCATAATATCATGTAGTGCACTGGGAGTTAAAGAGTTAATGTTCCAGTTCTAGGCACCTGTCCGGAAGAGAAGAACTACATACCCCAGGGGGTTTTGCAGTCAGAGAGGAGATATAACCCATGGCAAGGTCACCTGATGTCCCTTCTTCCTTCGCCTCTCCACCCTGCTGCTCATCCCAACTGCACGTATCGCCTCAGCACTACTGTAAGGCCTACAGCTTTCAGACACTCTCTCATTATATTTGATTCATTTGCTTCAATTCTAATTATATTGTATTACAGTGTGTTATCTTGCATTCCGATACCATACTTAGAAAATTAGTTTGTTTCTCATCAGATCGTTGCCGCTGTTTTTAATTATTTTGGGGTCCCCTGTTTCCCTTTTCTGGAGGCGCGGATTTTGCGAAATCCCTCCGCCCCACTAGTCAGGGAACTGAGCCAAAGCAGCCCATAAACCGTTGACATTCTTGGGGGTGAATGCAGGCAAAAGTTGCTTTTTAGAACGAATCTCGCTCTGCTCTCGGAGAGCTTTGTTAGCTTCGTTAGGAAAGTTTCTTTTTCACAGGTGCTCACTGAAACCTTGACCTTGAAAGTTCAGGCGGACTGCCAATATTCTGGGGTATTTATAAACTTTGAACACTGCTATCTTGGTTCTGTAAAGAGGAAAAAAGTGATTCCACTTTCTCTTTTACACCTGTTTACAGAGGAAGCTGCTAATTTTGCAGAACTTGTGATTTTTAAGCAGGCTCCCAGTCTCTCCTTTGAATCCTTTATGCATTTTTTGAATGCTCATTTGATCACATTGTTAATCTCCCTGAATGTACTGTTCGTTATTTCACTTGTTTCACTCAGTATCTGGATTTATCATATTTTGAGGAAGCCTTCCCCAGAACCAGAGAATACTGAGTGGCAGGGAGTGTGGAGAAGCTTGGGAGAGACTTTAGAGAGATGGACATCTTCAGTGTCATGGAACTTTACTCCTGAACACCTGAAAAACCCTGAGAGCCTAAACAGATATTTGAGACAGGGATGTTGCGGCTCAGGCAGATCTGAGGAGGCACAAATGATTTGGGGCCTGGCTAATGCTTATCGGGCCTTATTTAATACTATCTCAGAGAGGGAGAGAGTTTCTGAAATTGAGAGGGAGAGTGTCCATGCTGAAAGAGAGTGTCTCAGAGCTGACAGGGAGAATCTCCAGGTCCAGAAACAGTCTCCAAGCTGAAAAAGTCTCCAATCTGAGAGAATCTCCTAATCGAGAGAAAAGCCCTCCGATCCGAGCGGGACTCCCTCTGATCTCAGAGAGATGCCCTCTGAATTGAGAGAGACTCCCTGCAATCCAAACTTGACAACCTTCAATTTCAACAAGACACCTTCCAGTCCAAGCGAGACGCCCTCCGGTCCGAGAGGGACATCCTCAAGTCTGAACAGGACGTACTCTGAACAGAGCAAGATGTCTTCCAGCACACAAAATTCAGTCTCCAAACTGAACTAAACAGAAATCAGTCTCAACAAGTCATGCTCGAATCTGAACTAAATACCCTCATAATCGAAATAGATAGACTCCGAGCAGAGCTGGAGAGCGAGAATATCGGAAATGACCAACCTGATCAGCCACACGACGAACCACAATTGATGTCAGTTGCCTCTGTAAGAGGACGGATAATGAAATGAACCTCATCTCACTTAGAACAGAAGAAAGAGGAGGTGGAGAAAGTAGAGGAAGCAGACATTGCAAGAGAAGGGGAGGAAAGGGGTTCAGAGGAGCGGCTCCAAGATCCAGGGGAACCACCCCTGAATCCAGTGGAGAGACCCCCAATGAGACTGCAGTCACCAACACCCAGGAGGACAACAAGAAGTCCGGAAATAGTAGGAGGTGAGCAAGACATTGTTACTATTACTGATCGATCTCTGAAAATGAATGAAATTTCAGGTCTGAGAAAAGACTTTTCACGCCAACCAAATGAGCCTATTGTCACCTGGTTACCTTGATGTTGGGACAATGGGGCCAACAGTGTGTGGCTAGATAACAGAGAAGCGCGCCAACTGGGTGGCATTGCTAGGGACTCAGCCATTGACAGAGGTATTAGTACATGCCAGAATGGGTCCTTCACCCTCTGGAAGCGGATGATGATAGCTGTAAAAGAAAGATACCCCTTCAAAGACGATCTGATGCCTGAGAAAAAGAAATGAACTGACATTGAAAAAGGCATCCGTTATTTGAGAGAATACGCTGTGGTGGAAATGTTACATAGCCCCACTTGCATTCCTGACAAGCCAGACCAAGAGCGTGATCCTGAGAACGTCAGGTGTATACCACATATGTGGCGTATATTCACAATGACTGCACCAGAGAGCTATGCCAGTACATTTGCAGCAATGTATGGCAGAGGGGAAAGAAGACTCCTTGTAAATGAACTGATTAATGTGTAGAGTACACTGGTGCACAGTGTACTCTAATGCCCTCGGTTCACCAAAGGACAAAATCAATTTATCTTCATGGGGTGACTGAGGGTTCCCAAGTGCTGACTATGTTGGAGGCCGAAATAAGTCTCAATGGTAAAGACTGGCAAAAGCACCCTAATGTAAGTGGCCCAAGGGCTCCCTGTATACTTGGTATTGATTACCTCAGAAGGGGATATTTTAAGGATCTCAAAGGGGTATCGGTGGGCATTTGGAATAGCCTCTCTAGACACAGACAACATTAAGCAGCTGTCTGTTTTGTCTGGCCTATCAGAAGATCCATCTGTTGTGGGGTTGCTAAGAGTGAAAAAGCAACAGGTACCGACTGCTACAAAAATGTCAAGACATCCACAGGAGTGGGTGTGCTTCCAAGCCGTGCGCCTTCATCAAGTAGGGCTTTCGGTTTCGGAAATTCTCTCACACTTTCTCTCTCTCTCTTTCTCTCAACAACATTTGACAGATACAAGGACCAACAGAGAAGACCCCTAGTTTTTGAATTGATTCTTACACTCCAAAACTATGAGCAAAATCTACCCCCAACTCACGTTTTCATTTCAGCCGTCACAGAGTTAGCAAACAGACTGGGTGAATTACAAGAGCAGGTGTCTCTATTGATTAATCGTGATAAACCTGTAGTAGTATCAGAAACGTTTGACGAAGATCAGGATAAGCAAAGGGGCCGAATGAAAGAACTTATCAAACTAATGAAAATCCAGTTAATTAAAGAGGATGGATCCCCCTCCGCACCTGTACCATCAAAAATCTCAGCTATTGAAGGCAAACGCTTTCCTACTCAAGTGAAAAAGAACAACAGGACTGCATCGCGTGTTGCCTTGTGGCGTTACCTCGGTGACCATGGAGAAGACATGAGGAAGTGGCATGACCAAGATACTCCTGTACTGCGAGCACGGGTTAGAGAATTACAGAACAGACCAACCACCAGTGTAGTTGCTCCAGTTACCACAGGTAATGAATAGAGGGGCCCTGCCCTCAGTCAGGGGAGGGAGAGGGATAACGGAGTTTATTGGACTGTGTGGATCCGATGGCCTGGCACATCAGAACCACAGAAATATAAGGCATTGGTGGATACCGGTGCACAGTGCACTCTAATGCCCTCGAATCATGAAGGGACAGAATCAGTCCATATTTCTGGAGTGACTGGGGGTTCTCAAGAACTGACTGTGTTGGAGGCCAAAATAAGCCTCACTGGTAAAGACTGGCATAAGCATCCTATTGTGACTGGCCCAGGGGCTCCATGCATACTGGGTATTGATTACCTCAGAAGGGGGCATTTCAAGGATCCTAAGGGGTATCGATGGGTCTTTAAAATAGCTGCTGTAGGTACAGACAACATTAAGCAGCTATCTGTTTTGCCTGGCCTGTCAGAAGATCTGTCTGTTGTGGGGCTGCTACAAGTAAAAGAGCAGCAGGTACAGATTGCCATGAAAATGATGCACAGACGGCAGTACCGAACCAACGGGGATTCCTTTCTCCCCATTCATAAGTTGATTCGCCAGCTAGAGAGTCAGGGAGTGATTAGCAAAACCCATTCACCTTTTAACAGCCCCATATGGCCAGTGCATAAAGCCAGTGGAGAATGGAGGCTGACGGTAGACTACTGTGGCCTGAATGAAGTCACACCCCCGCTGAGTGCTGCTGTGCCGGACATGTTAGAACTCCAATATGAATTGGAGTCAAAAGCAGCCAAGTGGAATGCCACCACTGACATCGCTAATGCCTTCTTTTCCATTCCTCTGGCCACAGAGTGCAGGCCACAATTTGCCTTCACCTGGAGGGGCGTTCAGTATACTTGGAACCGTTTGCCCCAGGGGTGGAAACACAGCCCAACCATTTGCCATGGGTTAATCCAAACTGTATTGGAACAGGACAGTGCTCCTGAGCACCTGCAATACACTGATGATATTGTTGTGTGGGACGATAAAGCAGAGGATGTTTTTGAGAAAGGAGAACAAATAATCCAAATTCTTCTGCAAGCTGGTTTTGCTATTAAGCAAAGCCAAGTGAAAGGACCTGCACAGGTGATTCGGTTCCTAGGTATAAAGTGGCAAGATGGGCGTCGTCACATCCCAGCAGATGTGACTGACCAAATCACGGCCATGTCTCCACCCACTAATAAGAAAGAGACACAATCTTTTCTGGGTGTAGTGGGCTTTTGGAGAATGCATGTTCCAAACTATAGCCTCATTATAAACCTCTTGTATCAGGTGACGCGGAAGAAGAATGATTTTACATGAGGTCCTTAACAGCAGCAGGCTTTTGAACAGATCAAACAGGAGATAGCCCGTGCCGTGGCCCTGGGGCAAGTACGGATGGGACAGGATGTAAAGAACATCCTCTACACTGCTGCTGGAGAGAATGGTCCCACGTGGAGTCTGTGGCAAAGAACCACAGGAGAGACCCGAGGCCAACCCCTGGGATTCTGGAGTCGAGCATACAGGGGGTATGAAGACTGCTACACTCCAACTGAGAAGGAAATCTCCGTCGTCCAGGAATCTTAGAGGTGATCATGGACCGGCCTGAAGGTAAGAAGTTTGGAACATCAACAGGAGAGGAGGTATCACATGCTAAAATGGCCCCGCCATACAATGAACTACCGGAAAATGAAAAGAAATATGCCCTGTTCACAGATGGATCGTGTCGTATTGTAGGGAAGTATCACAGATGGAAAGCTGCTGTGTGGAGCCCCACGTGACAAGTTGCAGAGGTCACTGAAGGCAAAGGAGAATCAATCCAATTTGCAGAGGTAAAGGCTATCCAACTGGCCTTAGATGTTGCTGAACAGGAGAGGTGGCCAATACTTTATCTTTATACTGACTCATGGATGGTGGCAAATGCCTTATGGGGTTGGTTACAGCAGTGGGAGCAAAATAACTGGCAGCAGAGGGGTAAACCTGTTTGGGCTGCTGAACTGTGGAAAGGCATTGCTGCGCAAATAAAGGATATGGTTGTAAAGGCGTGCCATGTAGATGCTCATGTGCCCAAGAGTCGGGCTACTGAAGAACAGAAAAATAACCATCAGGTAGATCAGGCTCCCAGAATTGAGGTGGCTCAAATATACTTGGACTGGCAGAACAAGGGTGAATTATTTCTAGCTTGGTGGGCCCATGAAACTTCGGGTCATCAAGGAAGAGATGCAACATGTAAGTGGGCTAGAGACTGAGGGGTGGAATTAACTATGGACGCTATTGCACAAGTTATTCATGACTGTGAAACATGTGCCATAATTAAACAAGCCAAGAGGATGAAACCTCTCTGGGAGGAAGGGCGATTGCAAAAGTATAAATATGGGGAGGCGTGGCCGGTTGATTATATCACCTTGACACAAACTTGCGATAGTAAGCGTTATGTGCTTACCATGGTGGAGGCAACCGATGGGTGGCTTGAAACATATACAGTATCCCATGCTACCACCCAAAACACCACCTTAGTTCATGGGAAACAAGTCCTATGGTGACATGGTACCCCAGAAAGTATTGAATCAGATAATGGGACTCATTTCAAAAATTCCCCCGTAAATACTTGGGCCAAAGATCATGACATAGAATGGATTTACCATATCCGCTATCAAGCACCAGCTTCTGGTAAAATTGAATGATACCATGGGTTGTTAAAAACTGCTGAAAGCAACGGGTGGTGGAACATATAAGCACTGGGAGAAGCATTTGGCAGAAGCCACCTCGTTGGTCAACACTTGAGGATCTATCAGTTGAGATGGTCCTACCCAATTATCATGGTTTTGTAACTTCGCTATTGGTATTCCACATCATAACATCATGGACATGGAGAGAAGAACTACGTATCCCAGAGGACCTCACGGTCAGAGAAGGAAGACACATCATGGAAGATACGTCATCTGGTTGCGCGCGCTCTTTCTTCACTTTCGCTTGCTGCCGGGAGAGGAGTGGGTGTGCTTTCCAAGCCGGGCGCCTTCATCAAGTAAGGCATTCGGTTTCGGAAACTCTCTCACTCTCTCTCTCCCTCTCTATCGCTCTTTGGCTCTCTCCCTCATTTCATTTGGTTTATTATCCTTACTCCCAATTAGATTGTATTATATCGTGTCATCTTGCATCCCAACATCATAGTTAGTAAAATAAGTTCTCCTTCTTAGATCGTTGCCGCTGCTCCGTTTTTTTTCTCGGGAAGCCAGGGGGGAGGGGGGCCCGCAAGCCTACTGCCCCCCTGTCACGGGCACAGATCTATCTAGGTAACTCCGTGACAAATTTTTGGTGGCGAATGCGGGCAACATTCATCTGAAGCTTTAACATTAGTAAGAAAAAAGGATTTCGTTAGGCCAGACTGTGAGACTACAAAGCATTGCTGGTGTTGGTGTGACCTTCATAGATTAGATTATAGCCTGGGCAGTCCGCCAAACTCCAGACACTGTACCAAGTGGTTTCCGTTTGTTTTCTTTTTTCTCCTTCTCTTCACCCCCCCTCACTTTAGCAGTTACCAGCTATGAGGTTGCTCTTTATTGTCAGAGCACTGTATAAGGGATTAAAAGCTATCATGTTCCTCGCCAGTTAACGGTCTATAATTAACCTCTTCATGTCTTGCTGTGGAGTTGTGTTCATATACAACCAAATAAGGGCCCTGAGAGAGGCACCTGCCTGGTGGATTTATGCAGTGCTGTATAATTTGAATTTTGAGACCTTCGAACCGGTTTCCAGGCTTCCCTCTCAATTTGTTGAACGTTTTTCAAATACCGAGTCAGTGCTCATACTTTCGTGCATATTATCAGTATCTTTGAATGTATTCCTCTTCATTCGTGCTAAGTGGAAGAAGTCTCCTCCAAGACCAGAGAATGATGACTGGCAAGGAATATGGAAAGGTTTAGGAAGAATCTTAGAAGCGTGGGGACCCACCATGCCATGGGATTTCACTCCTGAACATCTGTGGGATTCCGAGAAACTGAGCCAGCATTTGAGTCAGGGGCAGTGCGGCTTAGATAGATCAAAGGAGGCACGGCTCATCTGGGGCTTGGCTTGTGCCTACCGCGCCCTGTATAGTACTGTTCTGGAGAGAGAGAGTTTCCGAGCTGAGGTGCAAGCCAAAGGGGGAAATCTCCAAGTCAGACCTGATCAGTCACAGCAGACACCAGTAACAGTGTCAGCAGCCCCTGTAGAAGGCAAGAAATGGAAGCGGGTGTCCTCACGTCTAGAGCGGAAAAAAGAAGAAGAAGAAGAAGAAGTGGAGGAGGAGGTAGGGAAATATCCAGGTGAGGGGACTTCCTCAGAACCAAGAAAAGCAAAAGCAAAAACTAAGAGGCATGAAGAGGACAGCGATGAAGAGGAGATCTCTATTACTGTTCGTCGACCTCTCAAGATGTCTGAGATCCTAAGCTCAAGAAAGGAATTTGAACGACGCCCGAATGAAACTGTTGTCACCTGGTTGCTTCGTTGTTGGGATAGTGGGGCCAGTAGCTTGTCTCTAGAGGGTAATGAAGCCCACCAACTAGGAGACATTGCCAGAGACAAATCCATCGACAGAGCAATTAGTAGATGTTTGGATGGAGCTGCAACCCTCTGGGACCGAATATTAATAGCTGTGAGGGAAAGGTATCCCTACAAAGAACTTCTGCAGCCTGCAATGAAAACGTGGAATACAATTGAGAAAGGTATCCAGTATTTGAGGGAAATAGCCCTGGAGGAAATGTTATATGACTCTAATTTTGCTCCTAATGATCCACGCCAAAACCATGATCCGGAGAGAGTGAGGACAACACCTGACATATGGCAAAAACTTACGAGAGCAGCACCAGACAGATACGCCCCCACACTATTAGCCACATTCCACAGATACGAGGACCAACAGAGAAGACCCCTAGTCTTCGAATTGATTCTTACACTCCAAAACTATGAGCAACATCTACCCCCAACCCACGTTTCCATTTCAGCCGTCTCAGAGTTAGCAAACAGACTGGGTGAAGTACAAGAGCAGATGCCTCTATTGATTAATCGTGATGAACCCGGAGAACCCGTAATAATATCAGAAACGTTTGACGACGATCAAGGTAAGCAAAGAGGCCTAATGATAGAACTGATCAAACTAATGAAAACCCAATTAAATAAAGAAGATGGATCCCCTCCTCACCTGTATCATCAAAAATTTCAGCTATTGAAGGCAAACGCTTTCCTGCTCGAGTGAGAAACAACAACAGGACTGCATCGCGTGTTGCCTTGTGGCGTTATCTCCGTGACCATGGAGAAGACATGAGGAAGTGGCACGATCAAGATACTCCCGAACTGCGAGCACGGGTGAGAGAATTACAGAACAGACCAACCACATCTGTAGTTGCTCCAGTTACCACAGGTAATGAATAGAGGGGCCCTGCCCTCAGTCAGGGAAAGGAGATGGGTAACAGAGTTTATTGGACCGTGTGGATCCAATGGCCTGGCACATCAGAACCACAGAAATATAAGGCATTGGTGGATACTGGTGCACAGTGCACTCTAATGCCCTCGAATCATGAAGGGACAGAATCAGTCCATATTTCTGGAGTGACAGAGGGTTCTCAAGAACTGACTGTGTTGGAGGCCAAAATAAGCCTCACTGGTAAAGAGTGGCAAAAGCACCCTATTGTGACTGGCCCAGGGGCTCCATGCATACTGGGTATTGATTACCTCAGAAGGGGGCATTTCAAGGATCCCAAGGGTATCGATGGGCCTTCGGAATAGCTGCTGTAGATACAGACAACATTAAGCAGCTATCTGTTTTGCCTGGCCTGTCAGAAGATCCGTCTGCTGTGGGGTTGCTGCAAGTAAAAGAGCAGCAGGTACAATTGCCACAAAAGCAGTGCATAGACGGCAGTACCGAACCAACAGGGATTCCTTGCTCCCCATTCATAAGTTGATTCGTCAACTAGAAAGTCAAGGAGTGATCAGCAGAACCCATTCACCTTTTAACAGCCCCATATGGCCAGTGCGTAAAGCCAGTGGAGAATGGAGGCTGACGGTAGACTACTGTGGCCTGAATGAAGTCACACCCCCGCTGAGTGCTGCTGTGCCGGACATGCTAGAACTCCAATATGAATTGGAGTCAAAGGCTGCCAAGTGGAATGCCACCACTGACATTGCTAATGCTTTATTTTCCATTCCATTGGCCACGGAATGTAGGCCACAGTTCGCTTTCACCTGGAGGGGCATTCAGTATATTTGAAACCGTTTGCCCCAGAGGTGGAAACACAGCCCAACCATTTGCCATGGGTTAATCCAAACTGTATTGGAACAGGGCAGTGCTCCTGAGCATCTGCAATACATTGATGATATTGTTGTGTGGGGCGATACAGCAGAAGATGTTTTTAAGGAGGAGAAAAATTTGGCACCATCTACATACTGTAGGGGGAGATAAGGTTCCTGCAGTACATGTAAAGAGCTTGTTGGGAAAAGGGGTTTGATCCTTTTCAGCCTCTGGAAAGGGCAAACCTCTTCATGGAACTGTTTTTACTCAGGGACCTGGGCCCATTTGGTGAGTGATGCAGAAAAATGGTGATGTTCTGTTTACCTCAAGGGAACTTGATGTCGGGGTAGTACAGTCAGTTATTCCATGTGTGCATGTGTTTCTGTGTGTGTAATGCATGTTAATTATTGTTTGTTAGTTATATATAAAGCATGATGTAGTGATTTGTAATAAGGGTGCAATGTTATGGCTTTATGGTTTTTT
Source organism: Gallus gallus (assembly GCF_016699485.2). Lineage (NCBI taxonomy): Eukaryota > Metazoa > Chordata > Aves > Galliformes > Phasianidae > Gallus > Gallus gallus. The sequence goes on along the minus strand of NC_052571.1, from coordinate 1,512,179 downwards.
TGTTATCAGTATTCCACATCATAACATCATGTAGTGCACTGGGAATTTAAGTGTTAATCCTCTAGTTGCGTGGACAGTTGATATTTCTGGGTACCTGGTTCTCAGAAGAGAACAACAACTACATCTCCCAGAAGGCTCACTGTTCTGTTTCCATTTTCCATTTAGAGGAAATGATAAAACTACTTGTGAGTCACAAGACTGACCCTTTTCTTTTACTGCTCGTTTCCGTGGTGTGCTCCCTAGCAGTCTTGCGTTCAACATTAGAGCAAGGCATTTGGTTTTGGACACACACACTCTCATTTATTTGGTTTATTAGCTTCAATCCCAATTAACTTGTATTTCTGCTATTAAAATTAGTAAATTAACTATCCTCCTCAGATCATTGCTGCTGTTTGTTTGTTTTTTTTCCTTTCCCTCTTTGTTCCCTTTCCCTCCCCCCCTCTCCTTTTTCCCTTTTTTGGACCAGTGGGCCTGCTGTACCCCTGTCACAGACACAGATATATCTAGAGATAACTCCGTGACACTGGACTTGATATTTTAATCCCAAGACTGTAGTCAGTTTGCAGTGTTTCAGTTTAAAATCTAGACCAGTGGAGGTAATATGACTCATCCTGCATGTACAGCATCAGCAGTACTGCCAATTGTTCTAGTTGTTATTGCCCATAACCAGGGAAACTCGGTCTAGTACCAGATCTGGAGGTTGGTGGCCCTGCCTGAGGCAGTGGGGTTGGAACTTGATTACCCTTGAGGTCCCTTCCAACCCAAGCCGTTTTATGATTCTATAACACAGTACTTCTGAATAAAAGCATTCCAAGTTTCCTGTTTAGCTAATTCCTTTATACTATTGATTTTTCCCTGTTCTTGAACTTTCAATCAGTGGACTCCAAATTGTCTTGAAGCAGAAGTCATGCTTAATGTGATCACTAAAGCCAGCTTTGTAAATATGAAAGCAACTGTTTTACTAAGACTACTTTTCAATCTCCTAAAGCAGCGCACTGTATTACACAAATAAGAGAAGGAAAATAAATGCTTCATTGAGGCAACTGCTGCGGTGCAAATAATCAATTGCTTACTGTAAGGTTCTTCACACACCTTTGCTAACTATCTCAGGTTTTCCAGAAGTCTTAAGGAAGATTATCTGTAGACATTTTTTGCTAACAAATTCTTAACACAGACATTTTATCTACCATTATTTCAGTCAAAACTACAGGTAAATGGCAAAAGTGTCTAGTAAGCACATGAAACCTACATGCATATATTTTATACTTTCCATAAATACACTAGCAGTCCAATCATTAATCAGTGAACAGTGATTGATGCTCTATGAACCTTAGGCTGGTCAAAATATCACATCTCAATGTAGAAATTAAATTAACAGAATTCATCAACTACTCTTAACAAGGGTAAGCTATAAGCTGATTTGACAGTCATAGCAGCAGCACAAACTAACACACAACTAAACAAACAGGTAAGCAGAGGGAAAATGCCACCAGTATTTAACAAGAAAGTCAAATTTGAAGCATAAGGAAACAAATCCAAAAAAACCAATGCTAGTAAAAACCTTGAACCAAAACCCTTACTTTTAATTTTAAAAATACACTAATACATGCAAACTGGATCCTCTACCATATTACAGACTAAATTTTACTCATTTTATAGAACAATGTATTCAATTTTAAGTGCCTCAATAGTAAAATGTTATTTCATTACTCAACATAAGTTAAATACTGTAGTGAACTACACAATTTGTGCATACTTCCCACACTATGGTTGCATTAGTGCCAGCTGTCAGTAATGAGTTAGAAGTTGAACTTAGAACCATAGAATCATTAATGTAGGAAAAGATCTCCAAGAACATTTAGTCCAACCGTCCACCTACCACCAATATTTCCCCACTAAACCATGTCCCTTAGCACACCTAAACATTTCTTGAACACCTCCAGGGATGGTGACTCAGCCACCTCCCTGGGCAACCCATTGCAGCACCTAACCACTTTGAGACAATAAATTTTTCCTAACATCCAACCTGAACGTCAAGGAGGGGAGTCAACTCTTTGAAAGGGTAGATAACAGCAGGACAAGAGGAAATGGTCTTAAGTTGAAGGAGGGAAGATTTAGGTTGGATGTCAGGGGGAAGTTCTTTACTATGAGAGTGGTAAGGTGCTGGAACAGGCTGCCCAGAGAAGTTATGGATGCCCCGTCCCTGGAGGTGTTCAAGGCCAGGTTGGATGGGGCCCTAGGTAGCCTGGTCTAGTCTTAAACGGGGAGGTTGGTCATCCTGCCTGTGGCAGAGGGGTTGGAAATTCATGATCCTTGAGGTCCCTTCCAACTCGGGCCATTCTGTGATTCTGTGAACATCCTCTGGAGCAACTTAAGGCCATTCCCTCTAGTCCTGTCGCAAGTTACCTGGAAGAGGCGGCCAACCCCAACTTTGCCACAACCTCCTTTCAGGTAGTTGTGGAGAGCTATAAGGTCTCCCCTGAGCCGCCTCTTCTCCAGAAGAAACAACCCCAGTTCCCTCAGCTGCTCCTCATAAGATTTGTGCTCCAGACCCCTCACCAGCTTCATTGCTCTTCTCTGGACACTCCACAGCCTCAGTGTCTTCCTTGTAGTGAGGGGCCCAAAACTGAACATAGTACTCAAGGTGAGGCCTCACCAGGGCTGAGTACAGAGGTATAATTACTTCCCTGCTCCTGCTGGCAACACTGTTTCTGATACAAGCCAGAATGTCATTAGCCTTCATCGCGACCTGGGCACACTGCTAGCTCACATTTAGCTGAGCATCCACCAACACCCCAAGGTCCATTTCTTCCACACAGTCTTCCAGCCACTCTGCCCCAAGCCTGTAGCGTTGCCTGGGGTTGTTGTGGCCAAAGTGCAGGATCTGGCATTTGGTCTTGTTGAACTTCATCCCATTCGCCTCAGTCCAGCAATCCAGTCTACCTAGATCCCTCAGTAGGGCCTTCCTGCCCCCAGGCAGATTGACACTTCATCCCAACTTGGTGTCATCTGCACACATACTGAGGGTGCACTCAACGCCCTCATCCAGGTCACCAATAAAGATACTGAACAGGATAGACCCCAGTACTGACCCCTGGGGAACACCACTTGTGACCATTCGCCAGCTGGATTTAACTCCATTCAGCACCACCCTCTGGGCCCACTCCTCCCACCAGTTCTTTACCCAGCAAAGAGTATACCTGTCCAAGCCTCAGACTGCCAGCTTCTCCAGGAGAATACTGTGGGAGACAGTGTTGAAGGCTTTGCTGAAGTCTAGGTAGACTACACCAACAATCTTAACCTCATCCACCAGGTGGGTCACTCAATCATAGAAGGAGACCAGGTTGGTCAAACAGGACCTGCCTTGTGAACCCGTGATGGCTGTCTTATCCCCCAGATGTCCCACACATGCCATGTGATCTCGCTCAAGATGATCTGAGCAAAACTTGAAACTTGATGTGTGTATAAAGTGTCTCATTTCTTAGAAATCATACAGCTATGCAACATTTTATTTTCCCTGCCTTTAAAATGATCATTTGAATGCAATTAACTTTTGGCCAAATAAAATAGACAATAAAGAGTCAAAAGGAAGAAAATTTTACCGAAGTAGGCATTATATCATTTTACCCCCAATATTTTTCAGTCCCATAACGTATTGGAGGTTAGACACCAATTAGCAATGAAAAATTACTTATGTGAACAGGCAGATTGTTAAATAAAGCAGGACAAAAGGTAAGTAACCTAAATTCTTAGTACATCAATGCAGTTATTGAGCTTCTAACTTATTGGATCAGTTAGCTCTACTAGTATGATTTTAAATTTACTGACAGGCTTTGCTTGCATCCTTCCAATTAAATCTGGTCTCAGCTATTGCCCATACATTTCCAAAGCAAAAATTCCCAGATATTTCAAGACTGTCAAGCATACTCATGTGCAACAAGGAGTAGAAGGGGAGAAAAAACGGAAAAGATTAAGGTCGTCTCTCCTTTTTAAGGCATGTGATGGTACACATAACAATTAACTTAAAATATATACATGATTAAAGATGCCCCTCTTTCACACTGTTTTTTCATTTTTCAGAAAGTTTTAATGAAGTGTAAGTAAAAAGCCTACACTGGGAGATACTTCAATCTACGCTGAATCGTGTCAAATCGGAAATCATCTTCTGTAGTGCCACTAAGTTCATACAGCATTGCCTGTTTATCATTTCTGACTTAACCACTAAGAAATGCTCTTCACTTTACTTACTATTAGGAGGCTACATGCCTCCTGTCTGTTTACAGAATTAAGTCAGAAAAAGCTATTTTAAAGACAGAGACTTACATGACAGGTTTTCTACACATCCTGGTCTTTAACAGTAGGGACAGAGGCAATGAAGACTGGATGCATATGGCTGTCTCCCTTTCACAAGCCAGCACAGTAATGCATTGCAAGGGTGTCACATAGTTCATGGCAATTGCTACACAGGATGACAGACAACACAAACCAGCGCAGAGCACCAGCCAACATCACTAGTGATCCAGGTCACAGAAGGTTGTGAAGCCACACTGACAGCTGCATACATATCCAGCTGAGAAAAGCATTTTACATAGGTAGTTTTAGATAGTGAATGAAAAGAAAAAAAAAAAAAAAAAGGAAGTTAGGGAGAACAAGTGTAGTTATTGTATATAGTTCTCAACTATTCACATGCTGTTAAACTGACTGCATTCCAGGCAATCAGAACTCATGTAGAATTTGTACTCTTGCTGCAAATGAAAGCTTTTTAAATTTCAGATAAGTTCTTATCACAGACAAGAATATTTAAAAGTTAGGATAGCTTTTGTCACTTAAAATAGTTTGGTTCTTTCTTCCCTCCCTCCTTTTCTTTTTCAAGATGCAGTAAATTCTCCTAACCTAATCCCCAAAGAAAACCAGCTAAAGAAAAGAAGTTAAGGGGCATCAGCTGTATTCCTACACTACCATAGCTTTGTGGCAATATTTTGCTACATCACTACAGAACTCCAGGATATGCCTTTACATAACTAGATTACTAAGACAGCAGGTGACATTAAAATGAAACCCACACAGATCTTACAGCACACCACTCAACATATTTTAACCTTCATTAGTAAAACCACTATATGTATTAATATACTAATTAGAAGTGGGCTTTTAGTTGTTCTAATTTGAAGAAAAACAAACTTCAGAATATTACATAAGGGTTCCATTTTACCAGATTTAAAAAAAAAAACAAATGCTATGGTAAAATACAGAAACTAGCTATTGGTTTTTAATGAAAATCAATTTGTCCAACATTGATATAGTTTCAGCCTACTCTCACACAAAAATTTTGTTTTTAATCTCTGAAAGTACAGAGAGAAAGCATCAGTTGCTGACATGACAACTAGCTCAAATTCAAGAATTGCCATATACCAAAACATCTGATTGTATGCTGAGATGGAATAGCTTCCTTAAATTGAAAGAAAACTTTGAAAATGAAAATCGATTTCTTGGAAGCGAGGAAAGTCTTGAATTTAAAGGAAAAAAATGAAACGAGAAACATGGAAACTGACCTAAAATAAATAATGACAAATTTTATTAGGTCAATTCAATATAAAGCTTATCTACAAAAAAAAAAAAAAAGAAAAAAAAAAAAGAAAAAGAAAAAGATTTTCCATTATAACTTTTAAAGAGAAAATGATTTGTTTTAAAAGAAAACTAAGTTCTAGAGCTGTCTTATTACAGATTTATTATACTATAACTACATGGAAAGACCATGCAAAATTTATTTTCACATCTTGGAATGTTTGCTTTTTTATGAAATCCAGAATCCAGATTTGTTTTTTTGGGTTTTTTTGTTTTTTGTTTAGTCTTTAAAAATAAGAATGAATTGACTTAAATTTTCCACATTTAGTAATCTGGTCTTGAAATAAAGTTTTTTTCTGCCTTTATTTTGTCACATAATTTAGTATTATTTGCATTAAATATTTTAAGAAAACTAAATCCATGTGTCCTACATGTTTCATTAAATAGATATATATTGCATGCATCAGCAAAGATCATAATGTCTGCTAAGAGGTACATTTCAATCTATAGCACCACAACACCTGTGCCAGCTTTGCTAGTAAAATACCCAGTGTGGTTTTATCAACAAAATGGTCTTTCACATTATACTGATGGCATTCAAACAAGAAAAATGATTAACTAGAACCATCATCCTCTAAGAAGATATGAAAGTTGCTGATTACAATATATGCAGGTGGCATTCAGCCAGAATTAGAGAGCAGTTAGCAACAGTCTAATAAAGCTTTCTCTTCCTGCTGAAAAAAAAAATGGCTTCTCCTAGCTTTGAAAGCAACCAACTTGTAGTTCATATTTCAGAAATAAAAGGAGGTGATAATTATCTTTAATAATAGGCGACAAAAGCACCTCTGAGTCAGAAGATAAATACCATTAAAATAGAACTAGAAAAAAACAGCAAAAAAAGTTACTTATGAATCAAAACACATCCAGGGAGTTAGAGTTTACTTTGCACTTGAGAAATGTTACTTTGTTCTTCTAAAAAAATTTATTGCATCCCGATGATCATATTTCACTGAGGGGCTTTAGAAAACCAAATCTATAGCTCAATGCTAATGACACTTCAGCTAAACCCTCCTCCCCATGGAATGTAGCTTTCCAGCTTGCAATATTAACATTACATTCTATAGCTGTGGTAAATACCAGTCAGTTAATGAATTCTTTACATTTTTTCCTACCCTTGGAAGTTTCTTCCCCCCAACTCAACAGTCACACACCTAAGAGGCATGACTACTGTGATTATAAAATTTTATGCTACAGCAGAAAGGACTGTAACACTAAGTTTGATGCTAGTCGAATCTTTAAGCCAATTTATCTGGAGAAAAATCATTCAAAATTAAGTGATGCTAATTATTACACTAAGACAGCATTCAGCTTTTAACAGTTAGTGGACAGCCTCACTGCTTGATTATTAAGAACATTTCTTAATTTCTGTTTTTGCCAGTTCAGAGGAACCACAGATGTGCCTCAGGCCTTTGGAAAGGGAAAGAAATCCAAAAGACGAAACTTATAATTAATTTGTTAAAAAAAAAAAAAAAGATTGTCTCGGAGCTGAAATCTCCCTAGGCTGAAGAGAGAATGGCAGCAAGCCTAAGAACAGCAACGGAGCTTCCCTTCAGAAAATAAATGGCCATCCAGAGGTGCACGTTTATAGGCCGCGAGCAGACAGGGCTCAGCACAAACAAAAGGCTGCTCGGGACGGCACCGGGGCGGCCCTGCCTACCACCATTTTGTCAACCGCTCTACCATGGGTGGAGAAAAAAAAAAAAAATGTTAAGCAGCTTCTTTTGCCTGTCTTCCCCTTTCACAGGGGTGGGGTGGGGACAATAGAAAAAGACGCAAATAAATATGAAAATAAGAACAGCGTTCGGTCGCCGACTTCTCTGCTGGGCATCGCCAGTCACAAAGCAGATCCCTCCGTCGAAGTTTGATCTCTCCCTTAGAATGGGGATACAGTCTCCCATATCCGTCCCTCAACCCTTCCCCCCCCCCCCCCCATAGCACACAGGAAGAAAGCACCCACCTCCGGGGCTATTTAAGCGGAGACAGAGGAATTAATCGACGGCACTCGCCGGCGGGTAAGCAGCGGCAGACAGAGAAAAGAGGGAGTATTGTTCTTACAAAACGAAGAGCAGCCCTCACTCCCACCGTAGTCATAAAGCACCACTTCCCAAAGCAAGTATCTTCACGTCAGTCCCCCCCGGCCCCTAAATGTTTATCCAGAGCATAGCCGTCCCCCCTCCCATCCCCCCCCCCCAGCCACTGTGTATTTCACCTCCTCCCTTCTGGCTCGCCGTTATCCTAGAAATGCCTTTGTTCGCAGCTCCCCGCTCGCTATCCGCTCCCCCCTCCTCCCTCGCACCACAGATCCGCTCTTGGGATCTCACATTCAGTTTTATTTATTTATTTTGGAGCACGGAACAGATCCCCATCCCTGCGTGGCGCCTTCTGCTGATTCATTTCTAACCAGCGGCCCTGAGGAGGTGGGGGAGGTGCGGTGGAGGTGCTGCTCCTTCCTACTATGATCCGGGGTGCAGCGATGACCCGGGGGGTGAGCCCTGGAAGGGGACAGAGACAAATGGGATTTACACGGCCTGGATTACCGGGAGCCAGTACGACATAACACGAGAGTTAACGGGCCCGGTCTCTCGCAGGCTCGTTGCCTGCCGGGTGTGAAAGGCGGCGCCAGACGTGAGAAGGGGCCGCCGATGAGGCAGAGCAGCGGGTAGTGGACGTGTCAAGGAGAGAGGTGAAGAAGTTAGATATTCCAGAGGCAAAAGGAAGGAGACTAACAGAGAAAGTTATACGGTCCGAATGACAGGGTGGAAACGGAGAAGGTTGCGCCAACCCTAGCGCTCGGGACAGGGAACAGCTCCCCGGGGATGGGGCCGCCAAAAGAGCCTTGGCGAGGAGGCAACTCCTATCAACACAGGTGTGTGACACGCAGGTGCGTGACTTGCAGCACGATCGGCAGTACCCTTTGCCTAGGTAACCGAGACGACGGCCCGGCTCCAGAGTGAAGCCCTGGCCGGTGACTCACCGACTTGCAGAACATTATCGACGCAGCCGCCATCGAGCAGAGCCATGCCCCTGCGGAAAGGCAGGCGGTTCTCATCAGCGACAGCGTCTACGGCCCCACCGGACGCGGTGTTGCCGGCTGCGCTCCCAGGGGCGGTAAAACCCTCGGCGCCGGTGTCGAAGGAGGAGTACATACATATCTCCCTTTCACTGCGAGGGAAGGACCAGTAGACAATCCTGCGCTGGACCGGCTCCGGAATCCGCTCGAACTGCTCCTCCACCCGCTGAAAAGGCCACTTCTCTGCCACCTTACGAGCCGCAATATCTAGCAAGGACTCGGGGCTTTGCGTCTTGCCGAGCGGCAACAGCACCAGGGAGGCGGCGGTGGCAGCAGCAGCGGCGGCGGCAGCTGCTGCTGCTGATGACGGTCCGGCACAGAACGTTCCGCTCCCAGGCCCGGTATCGCCCGCCTGCTGGCCTAGCCTACACCCCGAACCGTAACCGGGTCTACAGCAGAGACGCTTTGCATAAGGAGGAAGCTGACCGCGCTCCGCCATGATCGCGCCGCTTCTAAGCGGGCAGCGGAAGTAGCTGCAGCCTATAAACAACACCAGGAAGAGCCAGGAGCCTGGCACAGCCCTTCCTCCCCTCCCCCCCCCACCTACAGCAAGAAGAGGAGAGTAACAGTTTACTCTTCCACCTACCACCTAGTAGAATGAGGATCATAGGACAATTCAGGTTGGAAGGGACCTTTAAGATCATACAGTTCCAACCCCCCTGCTATAGGTAAGGACATCTCCTACTAGACCAGGTTGCTCAAAGCCCCACCCAGCTTGGCCTTGAATGCTTCTGGGGGGGGGATCCACAATCACTGGGCAACCTGTTTCAGCGTCTCACCACCCTCACAGTAAAGAATTTCTTTCTGATATCTAGTCTAAATTTACCCTCTTCCAGTTTAAAGTCATTTCCTCTTGTCCTGTTGCTACCTGCCCTTATAAAAAGTCCCTCCCCAGATTTCCTGTAGGCCCCTTTTATATACTGGAAGGCTGTTATAAGGTGTATTCGGAGCCTTCTTTTCCCCAGGCCAAATAGCCCCAACTCTCTCAGCCTGTCCTCGTAGGGGAGGTGCACTAGCCTGATCATCTTTGTAGCCCTCATCTGGACTCACTCCAACAACTTCACGTCCTTGTGTTGGGGGCCCCAGAACTGGATGCAGTACTCCAGGTGGGGTCTCACGAGAGCAGAGTAGAGGGGCAGAATCACCTCCCTTGACCTGCTGGTCACACTTCTCTTGATACAATCCAGGATACAGTTGGCCTTCTGGGCTGCAAGTGCACACTGCTGGCTCACATTGAGTCTTTCATCAGTCGACACTCCCAAATCCTTCTCAGGGCTGCTCTCAAACCATTCTCCTCTCAATGTGTATCTGTGCTTGGCATTGCACCAACCCAGGGCACTTGGCCTTGTTGAACTTCATGAGGATGGCATGGGCCCACCTCTCAAGCCTGTCTAGGTCCCTCTGGATAGCATCCCTTCCCTCTAGCTTGTCAGCAGCACCACTCAGCTTGCTGTCATCTGCAAACTTGCTGAGAGTGCACTCAATCCCACTGTCACCTCCTGTATAGGAACTATTAGGTCACTGCCTGAATCAGTGATTGAGCACCTGGTGAAGAGGTGTGGTCAACCCTGGGAGCACAGATACAAGCAATTCACCTTTGTGACAAGAAGGGAGGGGGGATGGGACCGTGGATCCCCTTTTCCTTTACCTCATTTAAGGGCTGGCACCTAAGAAGGAATTATTTTTATTTGGAGGTTGCTTTTTTTTTTTTCTGGGAGTTTTTTAGTAAGTCCTTATCTTTAGAACAGGGTAAGTTATTTCTTCCTTATTGTTGGCTTGTGACTAATAACTTTTTTGGGTTATCCTGAAACCGGTTAGAGACAGATAAGTTTTTCTCCTTTGTACAATATATTTGGTCAGCCTGCTAGGAGATTCCATGAAAGGAAATGCCAGTCTTGAAATGGCTTTCTTAAAAGGTTTAGTGGGCTAGTTTGGATGGGGAAAACCTCCCTGGAAAAAGGAGTTACTCAGACACATCCTGGGATTTCCAGGTTCCCCCTTAGTATGGGATGGTCTCAGTAGTTAAAAAAAAAAAAAAAAAAAAAAGTGGAAAGCATTGTTAGTTCCCCAGTCTCTACATAGCTGCCTGTTTTGAGATCCTCCTAAAAGGTATTTTCATAAGCAAAGAGAGGCAACTTGCTGCATTTACTGTAGCATAGTCTCTGTTAATGGCTTTAAATCATCTAAATACTTCAGAACAAAATCTCAAGGAAGAAAATTGGATGTTATGCAGTCAAGTTAAACAGCTTGAGCATAGGATTGCTGTACTAACAGGCATACCCACCTAAACTGGCCTGATACAACAAGTCAAAGTCCTGTCTGTTATGAAAGAAGAGGACCCTGAACAATCAGACCCCTATGGTTCTGATAATTTCAGAAAAGAAACTGCCAAAAAATCTGAACTAGATGCTCCAGTAGAACTGGACCCTCTAGAAATGCATCTGATATATACACAAAAAAGTAAGAAAACTCAAGAAAGGCCTATGGGGGTATCATCTAGCGAAGGGTTGTTAGTTAGGGTAGTATGGTGTTGTAGTATGGTTAGGTTGTGGTTGGACTCGATGATCTTTAAGGTCTTTTCCAACCTGAGCAATTCTATGATTCTGTCATGGTTTTATGGTTTTTGGTTATCAGTATTCCACATCACAACATCATGCAGTGTACTGGGAGTTAAAGAGCAAATGCTTTAGTTCCGGGTACCTGTCTGGAAGAGAAGAACAACTATGTTCCCCAAGAGCCTTTTCGAGTACTGTTATCATTCCTGCTCAAGAGAGCAGATATAAGGGCGCAGGTCATCTGACTCGGCCCTCTTCTCGTCTCGCTGTGTTCCCTGCTGGATCGGCTCGCTGCTGCTGCTCCCGACTGCACACAAGGCTTCAGTATTAGCGTAAGGCCTTTGGCTCTTGGACAATCTTTCTCTCAATTATTGTTGATTTATATTGTATTATAGTGTGTTATCTTACATTCCGATACTATATTTAGTAAATTAGTTTGTTGCTCCTCAGATCGTTGCTGCTGTTTTTAATTATTTTGGGGGCCCCTGTTTCCCTTCCTGGAGGCGTGGATTTTTCGAAATCCCTCCGCCCCACTAGTCACGGAACCCGGCCGGACCAGCCCGTAAACCGTTGACATTTTTGGTGGAGAATGCGGGCAAAACAGCTGCTTTTTAGCTTTTTAGAACGAATCTCTCTCTGCTCTCAGAGAGCTTCGTTGGGAAAGTTTATCTCTTTCATAGGTGCTCACTGAAAACTTGACCTTGAAAGTCCAGGCGGACTGCCAATATTTTGAGATATTTTGTAAACTTTGAGCACTGCTATCTTGCTTTACTAAAGAGGAAGGAAAAAAAAAATGATTCTGCTTTCTGCTTTTAAACCAGTTTGTAGAGAGAGCTGCAAATTTCACGGAACTTGTGATTTTGAAGCAGGTTCCCAGTATCTCTTTCGAATCCTTTATGGATTGTTTGAATGCTCATCTGATCATGTTGTTAATCTTCCTGAATGCACTGTTTGTCATTGTAATTATTTCACTCAGTATCTGGATTTATCATATTCTGAAGAAGTCCCCTCCAAAACCAGAGAATACTGAGTGGCAGGGTGTGTGGAGAGACTTGGGAGAGACTTTAGAGAGATGGACATGTTCGGTGTCATGGAACTTTACTCCTGAACATCTAAAAGATCCTGAGAGCCTAAGCAGATATTTGAGACAGGGATGTTGCGGCTCAGGCAGATCTGAGGAGGCACAAATGATTTGGGGCCTGGCTAATGCTTATCGGGCCTTATTTAATACTATCCCAGAGAGGGAAAGAATTTTAGAAATTGAGAGAGAGTCCAAGCCGAGAAGGAGAATCTCCGGTCTGAGCGAGACACACTCGAGTCTGAGAGAAACGCCCTCCAAAACAAGAGAGACTTCCTGCAATCCAAACTTGACAACCTCCAACTTCAACATGATACCCTCCAGTCTGAGCGAGATACGTTCCAGTCTAAGAGAGGCGTCCTCCAAAACAAGAGAGACTCCCTGCAATTCAAACTTGACAACCTCCAATTTGAACATGATGCCCTCCGGTCTGAGCAAGACACACGCCAGTTCGAGAGGAACACGCTCGAGTCTGAATGAGATGTACTTCGAGCTGAGTGAGATGCCCTCCAGCACGCACAATTGTGCGTTATCTCCAAAGTGAGATAACCAAAATTCAGTCTCATCAAGCCAAGCTCGAATCTGAACTAAGCACTCTCATAATTCAGCGAGATAGACTCCGAGACGAGCTGGAGAGTAAGAGCATCGGGACTGACCAACCTGATCAAACGCAGGAGGCACCAGAATCGTAGTCAATTGCCCCTGTAAGAGGACAGACAACAAAACGAATTTCTGTTGTGGGATTGCTACGAGTAAAAGAGCAACAGGTACCGATTGCTACAAAAACGGTGCACAGACGGCAGTACCACACTAACAGGGACTCCTTGCTCCCCATTCAGAAGTTGATTCGTCAACAAGAAAGTCAAGGAGTGATCAGCAGAACCCATTCACCTTTTAACAGCCCCATATGGCCAGTGCGTAAAGCCAGTGGAGAATGGAGGCTGACGGTAGACTACCGTGGCCTGAATGAAGTCACACCCCCGCTGACTGCTGCTGTGCCGGACATGCTAGAACTCTAATATGAACTGGAATCAAAAGCAGCCAAGTGGTATGCCACCATTGACATTGACACCACTGACATTGCTAATGCTTTATTTTCCATTCCATTGGCCACGGAATGTAGGCCACAGTTTGCTTTCACCTGGAGGGGCATTCAGTATATTTGAAACCGTTTGCCCCAGAGGTGGAAACACATCCCAACAATTTGCCATGGGTTGATTCAAGCTGCACTGGAACAGGGAGGTGGTCCTGAGCACTTACAGTATATTGACAACATTATTGTGTGGGGCAATAAAGCAAGTGAAGTTCTTGAGAAAGGAGAGCAAGTAATCCAGATCCTTCTTTATGCTGGTTTCACTATTAAGCGAAGCAAAGTGAAAGGACCTGCCCGGGAGATTCAGTTCCTAGGTATAAAATGGCAAGATGGACGTCGTCACATCCCAACAGATGTGGTGGACAAAATAACTGCCATGTGCCATTTTCTGGGCGTAGTGGGCTTTTGGAGAATACATGTTCCAAATTATAGCCTCATTGTAAGCCCCCTTTATCAAGTGACATGGAAGAAGAATGATTTCACGTGGGGTCCTGAACAGCAGCAGGCTTCTGAGCAGATTAAACAGGAGATAGCCCGTGCCGTGGCCCTGGGGCCAGTACGGACGGGACAGGATGTAAAGAACATCCTCTACACTGCTGCTGGAGAGAAAGGTCCCACCTGGAGTTTGTGGCAAAGAGCCTCAGGAGAGGCCCGAGGCTGACCCCTGGGATTCTGTAGTCGGGCCTACAGGGGATCTGAAGAGTACTGCACTCCAACTGAAAAGGAGATCTTAGCTGCATATGAGGGGGTTCGAGCTGCTTCTGAAGTAGTTGGTACTGAAACGCAGCTCCTTCTGGCACCTCGACTGCCAGTGTTTAACTGGATGTTCAAGGAAAAGGTTCCCTCTACCCATCATGCTACTGATGCCACTTGGAGTAAGTGGATTGCGCTCATTACGCAACGGGCTCGTATGGGGAATCTCAGTCATCCAGGAATCTTAGAGGTGATCATGGACTGGCCTGAAGGTAAGAAGTTTGGAACATCAACAGGAGAGGAGGTATCACGTGCTAAAGAGGCCCCACCATACAATGAACTACCAGAAAATGAAAAGAAATATGCCCTGTTCACAGATGGATCGTGTCGTATTGTGGGGAAGCATCGCAGATGGAAAGCTTCTGTGTAGAGCCCCACACGACAAGTTGCAAAGGCCACTGAAGGCAAAGGAGAATCAAGTCAGTTTGCAGTGGTAAAGGCTATCCAACTGGCCTTAGATGTTGCTGAATGGGAGAGGTGGCCAATGCTTTATCTTTATACTGATTCATGGATGGTGGCAAATGCCTTATGGGGTGGTTACAGCAGTGGGAGCAAAATAACTGGCAACGGAGGGGTAAACCTGTTTGGGCTGCTGAACTGTGGAAAGACATTGCTGCCCAAATAAAGAATATGGTTGTAAAGGTGCGCCATGTAGATGCTCATGTGCCCAAGAATCGGGCTACTGAGGAACAACAAAACAACCATCAGGTAGATCGAGCTGCCAGAATTGAGGTGGCTCAAATAAACTTGGACTGGCAACACAAAAGTGAATTATTTCTAGCTCGGTGGGCCCATGAAACTTCGGGTCATCAAGGAAGAGATGCAACATATACATGGGCTAGAGACCGAGGGGTGGATTTAACTATGGACGCTATTGCACAGGTTATTCATGTCATTGTTGAGCCATGCTGGTTTCCTGCTTCCTCTGCCTGTTTTCTTATTCAGAGGGATGGAGAGCTCTTGTACTCTCAGAAAGGCATCCTTGCAGAGTAGCTAGCTTTCCTCAACATCTTTGTATTTAAGGACAGCATCCCAGGAGACACTGGCCAACAATTTCTTGAACAGCTTAAAGTTCTCTTTTCCAAAGTTCAGTGTCGTGACCCCACTCTTTGCCAGGTCCACATTCCTTGAGATCACGAACTCAACCAGGGCATGGTCACTGCAGCCCAGGCTGCCTCCAACCAACACCTTTAATGATCTCCTCCGCATTGGTGAGCAGCAGGTCCAGCAACGCTTCACCTCTGGTCGGTCTGTCCAATACCTGAACCAGAAAGTTATCATCAATGGATTCCAGGAGCCTCCTGGATCTCTTGCAGCCTGTAAAACCGTATTAGGTCTGGAGAAACAAGTTCTATGGCGACATGGCACCCCAGAAAGAATTGAGTCAGATAATGGGACTCATTTCAAAAATTCTCTTATAAATACTTGGGCCAAAGATCATGGCAGTGAATGGAGTTACCATATCCCCTATCATGCACCAGCTTCTGGTAAAATTGAATGATGCAATGGGTTGATAAAAACCATGTTGAAAGCAATGGGTGATGGAACATTTAAGCACTGGGAGAAGCATTTGACCTGGTTGGTCAACACTAGAGGATCTATCAATCGTGATGGTCCTGCCAGCTCCCTACATACCGTCAAAGGAGATAAGGTCCCTGTAGTACATGTAAAGAACATTTTGAGACAAGCATTTTGGGTCTTTCCAGCTTCTGGGAAGGGCAAATGCCTCCGTGGAACTGTTTTTGCCCAGGGACCTGGGTCTACTTAGTGGGTGATGAAGAAAAGTGGGGATGTTCAATGTGTACCACAAGGGATTTTGATGTTGGGGGAGTTGTTGTAGTAGGCGTCTTGCGGGGGTACGGGATGTACAGGACAGGCTTCTCCCTAAGCATAGTGAGACGGTGCTATCATGCTGACCTTGATGCAGAGAAAACAAGAAAACGAGAAAAATGTGAAGGAATGAGGAAGCGGCCAAATAAGGAACAATGTTATCTACTGCGAACCAATCAGGTTGGAATATGACAGCACGGTTGTTTAGGTACAAATATATAAGCTGTGTTTGGTAGTGATTAAACGCCATTTTGCTGCTCATCATATTGGTGTGCATCTGCAGTCATTTGGCCCTGATCAGGTAATTGGTCAGTGTGCGCAAGAGGGCCAACACAGGTGGCTAACATCATAGTTGCTGAAGGCAACAGGGAGTGCAGTCAGTAATTCCATGTATTTATATATATAGATTTGTGTGTACGTGTGTTTAATGCTTGTTAATTATTGTCTTTTGTTTGTATATATTAAGCATGATGTAGTGATGTAGAATAAGGTGTGGAATGTCATGGTTTTATGATTTTTGGTTACTGGTATTCCATACCATAACATCATGTAGTGCACAGGGTGTTAAAGTGTTAATGATACAGTTGTGGGCACCACTTAGGAAGAGTATAACTACATACCCCAGGGGGCTTTGCAGTCAGAGAGAAGATATAACTCCTGGCAAGGTTACCTGATCTTCCCTTTTTCCCTCGGCTTTCCTCCCTGTATTTCATCCCGACTGCACGCATTGCCTCAGCACTACTGTAAGACCTACAGCTTTCAGATACTTTCTCATTATATTTATTTGCTTGAATTCTAATTACACTGTATCATAGTGTGTTATCTTGCATTTCGATCCTGTTTTTAGTAAATTAGTTTGTTTCTCCTTAGATTATTGCCATTGTTTTTAATTATTTTGGGGTCCCATTTCCCTTTTCTGAAGGCTAGGATTTTGTGAAATCCCTCATGGAATCAGAGAATCACAAAGGTTGGAAAAGACCCACAGGATCACCAAGTCCAACCATTCACCCATCACCAATGGTTCTCACTAAACCATGTCCCTCAACACAACATCCAAATGTTTCTTGAACACCTCCAGGGTCAGTGACTCCACCATCTCTCTGGGCAGCCCATTCCAGTGCCTGACCACCCTTTCAGAGAAGTAGTATTTCCTAACGTCCAGCCTGAACCTTCCCTGGCGCAGTTTGAGGCCATTCCCACTAGTCACCCGAGAGAAGAGGCCGACGCCCCAGCTCACTACAACCTCCCTTCAGGTAGTTGTAGAGAGCAATAAGGTCCCCCCTGAGCCTCCTCTTCTCCAGACTGAACAATCCCAGCTTTTTCAACTGCTCCTCATAAGGCCTGTGCTCCAGACCCCTCACCAGTTTGGTTGCCCTTCTCTGGACATGCTCCAGGGCCTCAATGTCTTTCTTACAGCGAGGGGCCCAAAACTGGACACAGTACTTGAGGTGCGGCCTCACCAGTGCTGAGTACAGGGGGACAATTACTTCCCTGTTCCTGCTGGCCACACTATTTCTGATACAAGCCAGGATGCCATTGGCCTTCTTGGCCACCTGGGCACACTGCTGGCTCATGTTCAGTCTAGCGTCAATCAACACCCCCAGGTCCATTTCCTCTACACAGTCTTCCAGCCACTCTGCCCCAAGCTTGTAGCGTTGCCTGGGGTTATTGTGGCCAAAGTGTAGGACCCAGCATTTGGTCTTGTTGAATCCCATCCCATTGGCTTCAGCCCAGCTATCCAGCCTATCCGGATCCCTCTGTAGGGCCTCGCTACTCTCAGGCAGATCAATGCTTCCAGCCAACTTGGTGTCATCTGTAACTCCCTCCCCCCCACTAGTCACAGAACTGGGACAAACCAGCCCATAAATCGTTGACAGTACTCCAGAGTACTTTGTGTTTTTTGTGTTTCCTTTTTCCACTCAGGTAGAAATATACTGTCCACAAAACATTTTCCCTGTTTTTTTTTTTTTTTTTTTTTTTTTTTTATCTCAGCAGCATGTGAGCTCCCTATATAGTCTCACCTCTGCATTAGTGTAAGGCCTTCGGCTTTCGGACACTCTCTCATTTTATTTGATTTATTAGCTTCAATTGTAATTATATTGTATTATGTTATCTTGCATTCCGTTATCTCATTTAGTAAATTAGTTTGTTTCTCCTCAGATTGTTGCCGTTTTTTTTGTTTTTAGGTCCATCTCTCTACCCTTTTTCCCAGATGTTGGTCTGTGGGTCCCTGTGTCCTGCTAGCCATGGAACCAGGCCAAACCAGCCTGTAAACTGTTGACATAACCTGAAATCTCTAATATTAGTTTGGAGAGTCAGTCCCCACAGTATGTCTATGCACATTATATATTCCTGGATTGGTGCAATAGATACTTGACACTCCCATGTAGGTAGGTGCCCAGCACTCAACTTTAGCCACATCCATAGACTATGGATGTTTCAGCTCCATTTTTGACCAAAGCCATTACTCTGGATATTTCTCCAGGACCAGTATATTGTTAGTTCTACATAAGGCCTCCAGTCCCCTTTGGAGGCCCTAATCCTTGGGGAACCTTGCCCCCCCCTTCACACCATAAGCTGAGAGATTCCCAAGTCTCGTTCCTCAGGAGGCCTGGCCCTGGCTGCCCAGGCCACCTGGGGTGGTGGATGTTTTTTGAATGGTATTAATACATCTTCTAGCCCCTATGCCTGTAGAGGAATCTTACCTATAATTCTGATAGCTTCCCTCTTTGTTGGGGAAGGCATAAAACATTGCTTTTCATTTAGTTGTCTCCATAAATTTAGGACAACATGATTTAGTAGTTTGTCAGTTTCTCAGCCCCACAGTAAATTTGACTAAATCTGGGCTTTCAAAAGCATCCTCAAAAGTGGCATCTCTCACGCTGAGCTCCCTGATGTAATTTTGGAGGAACTCCATAGAATTCCACATGCCACTATGGGTAGGTATATCCAGTTTACTGGGCCAAGTTAGTTGACAAGCTGCCATTATACATTTAATTCAAGCGATTTTCATCATTGTGTACAACATTTGCCTGTAGCCATTGTTTTAATGCCATTTGTGTTGTGATAGAGGCTAACTTAGAAATTTCTGGGCCATTTACCACAACACTCTCAGCTCCCACGTCCCTTAGTCTTAATAACCAGGCTGATACACTTTCTCTCAGCCTTTGTCAAAAACATTTAACTAAATCTATTAATTGGGCTTCTGTATGAGGGCAAGCTGTAACATGCATGGTGGTTTGGGTGGGGGAACCATTCTTCAGATCATAGAATCTGTCGACGGCCCAAGTATTTACAAGGGAATTTTTGAAATGAGTCCCATTATCTGACTCGATTATTTCTGGGGTACCATGTCGTCATAGGACTTGTTTCTCAAGACTTAATATGGTGTTTCGGACGGTGGCATGGGATACTGCATATGTTTCAAGCCACACAGGGGTCGCTTCCACCATGGTAAGCACATAACGCTTACCATTGCAAGATCGTGGCAAGGTGATATAGTCAATCTGCCACGCCTCCCCATATTTATACTTTTGCCATCGCCCTTCCTGCCAGAGAGGTTTCATCCTCTTGGCAGGTTACAATATGGCACATGTTTCACAGTCATGAATAAATTGTGCAATAGCATCCAGAGTTAAGTCCACCCCTCGGTCTCTAGCCCACTTATGTGTTGCATCTCTTCCTTGATGGCCCAAGGTCTCATGGGCCCACCGAGCTAGAAATAATTCACCCTTGTTCTGCCAGTCCAAGTCTATTTGAGCCACCTCAATTCTGGCAGCCCGATCTACCTGATGGTTATTTTTCTATTTGTCCGTAGCCCGACTCTTGGGCACATGAGCGTCTACGTGACGCACCTTTACAACCACATTCTTTATTCGGGCAGCAATGTCTTTCCACAGTTCAGCAGACCAAATAGGTTTACCCCTCCGTTGCCTGTTATTTTGCTCCCACTGCTGTAACCACCCCCATAAGGCATTAGCCGCCATCCATGAATCAGTATAAAGATAAAGCACTGGCCACCCCTCCCGTTCAGCGACATCTAAGGCTAGTTGGACAGCCTTTACCTCTGCAATTTGGCTTGATTCTCCTTTTCCTTCAGTGGCCTCTGCAACTTGTCGCACGGGGCTCTACACAGCAGCTTTCCATGTGCGATACTTCCCCACAATACGACATGATCCATCTGTGAACAGGGCATATTTCTTTTCATTTTCTGGTAGTTCATTGTATGGTGAGGCCTCTTTAGCACGTGATACTTCCTCTTTTTTTCGCTCTAGACGCGAGGACACCCGCTTCCATTTCTTGCCTTCTTCAGGGGCTACTGACACTGTTACTGGTGTCTGCTGTGACTGATCAGTACTCTCGGTACTCCTGACACTCGGTACAGTGTCTGGAGTTTGGCGGACTGCCCAGGCTATAATCTAATCTATGAAGGTCACACCAACACCAGCAATGCTTTGTAGTCTCACAGTCTGGCTTAACGAAATCCTTTTTTCTTACTAACGTTAAAAGCTTCAGACTACTGCCCGCATTCTCCACCAAAAATTTGTCACGGAGTTACCTAGATAGATCTGTGCCCGTGACAGGGGGGCAGTAGGCTCGCGGGCCCCCTCCCCCCCGGCTTCCCGAGAAAAAATGTAGCAGCAGCAACGATCTAAGAAGGAGAACTTATTTTACTAACTGCAATGTTGGAATGCAAGATGACACGATATAATACAATCTAATTGGGAGTAAGGATAATAAATCAAATGAAATGAGAGAGAGTGAAAGAGCAAGAGAGAGAGAGAGAGAGAGAGTGAGAGAGTTTCCGAAACCGAAAGCCCTACTTGATGAAGGTGCACGGCTTGGAAAGCACACCCACTCCTCTCCCGGCAGCAAGCGAAAGTGAAAAAGACCGCACGCAACCAGATGACGTATCTTCCGTGATGTGTCTTCCTTCTCTGACCGTGAGGTCCTCTGGGATACGTAGTTCTTCTCTCCATGTCCATGATGTTATGATGTGAAATACCAATAGCAAAGTTACAAAACCATGACACATGCTTACTACATATGCACAGAACTAGTGACTGCACTCCCCCAACATCAAATTCCCTTGTGGTACACATTGACCATTCCCATCTTTCTGCATCACCCACCAAGTGGACCCAGGTCCCTGGGCTAAAACAGTTCCACGGAGAGGTCTGCCCTTTCCAGAGGCTGGAAGGACCCAAACTGCTTTTCCCAACATGCTCTTTACATGTACTACAGGGACCTTATCTCCCTCTACAGTATGTAGGGAGCTGAATTGGGTAGGACCATCACGATTGATAGATCCCCTAGTGTTGACCAACCAGGTGGCTTCTGTCAGATGCTTCTCCCAGTGCTAAAATGTTCCACCACCCATTGCTTTCAGCATAGTTTTTAACAACCCATTGTATCGTTCAATCTTACCAGAAGCTGGTGCATGATAGGGAATATGATAAATCCATTCAATGCCATGTTCTTTGGCCCAAGTATTTATGAGAGAATTTTTGAAATCATAGAATCATTGAATCGCTAAGGTTGGAAAAGACCCACAGGATCATCCAGTCCAACCATTCGCCCTTCATCAATGGTTCCCGCTAAACCATGTCCCTTAACACAACATCCAAATGCTCTTTAAACACCACCAGGGTCGGTGACTCCACCACCTCTCTGGGCAGCCCATTCCAGTGCCTGACCACCCTTTCAGAGAAGTAGTATTTCCTAACGTCCAGCCTGAATCTTCCCTGACGCAGCTTGAAGCCATTCCCTCTCATCCTATCACTAGTCACCCGAGAGAAGAGGCCGACCCCCAGCTCACTACAACCTCCCTTCAGGTAGTTATAGAGAGCAATAAGGTCCCCCCTGAGCCTCCTCTTCTCCAGACTGAACAACCCCAGCTCCTTCAGCCGCTCCTCATAAGGTCTGTGCTCCAGACCCCTCACCAGCTTTGTTGCCCTCCTCTGGACACGCTCCAGGGCCTCAATGTCTTTCTTACAGCGAGGGGCCCAAAACTGGACACAGTACTTGAGGTGCGGCCTCACCAGTGCTGAGTACAGGGGGACAATTACTTCCCTGTTCCTGCTGGCCACACTATTTCTGATACAAGCCAGGATGCCATTGGCCTTCTTGGCCACCTGGGCACACTGCTGGCTCATGTTCAGTCTAGCGTCAATC
Source organism: Gallus gallus (assembly GCF_016699485.2). Taxonomy (NCBI): domain Eukaryota; kingdom Metazoa; phylum Chordata; class Aves; order Galliformes; family Phasianidae; genus Gallus; species Gallus gallus. The sequence goes on along the minus strand of NC_052571.1, from coordinate 1,490,001 downwards.
AACACCCCCAGGTCCATTTCCTCTACACAGTCTTCCAGCCACTCTGCCCCAAGCTTGTAGCGTTGCCTGGAGTTGTTTTGGCCAAAGTGCAGGACCCGGCATTTGGTCTTGTGGAACCTCATCCCATTGGCTTCAGCCCAGCTATCCAGCCTATCCGGATCCCTCTGTAAGGCCTCGCTACCCTCAGGCAGATCAATACTTCCAGCCAGCTTGGTGTCATCTGCAAACTTACTGAGGGTGCACTCAATACCCTCATCAAGGTCGTCAATAAAGATATTAAAGAGGACAGGCCCCAGCACTGACCCCTGAGGAACACCACTCGTGACCGGTCGCCAGCTGGATTTAACTCCATTCACCACCACTCTCTGGGCCCGGCCCTCCAGCCAGTTCCTTACCCAGCGAAGAATGTATCTGTCCAAGCCACAGACTGCCAGCTTCTGCAGTAGAATACTGTGGGAGACAGTGTCAAAGGCTTTGCTGAAGTCTAGGTAGACCACATCAACAGCCTTTCCCTCATCCACCAGACGGGTCACTAGATCATAGAAGGAGATCAAGTTGGTCAAGCAGGACCTGCCTTTCGTGAACCCATGCTGGCTAGGCCTGATCCCCCGGTTGTCCCGCATGTGCTGCGTGATCTCCCTCAAGACAATCTGCTCCATAATCTTCCCCGGCACCGAGGTCAGGCTAACAGGCCTGTAGTTCCCCGGATCCTCCCTGCAGCCCTTCTTGTAGATGGGAGTCACATTGGCAAGCCTCCAGTCATCTGGGACCTCACCCGTCAACAAGGACCACTGATAGATGATGGAAAACAGCTCGGCTATCTCCTCCGCCAGTTCCCTCAGCACTCTCGGGTGAATCTCATCCGGTCCCATGGACTTGTGGCAGTCCAGTTGGAGTAGCAGGTCTCTGACTGTTTCCTCCTGAATTGTGGGGGGTTTAGTCTGCTCCCAAGCCAAGGCTGCCAGGTCAGGGAGTAGAGAAACCTGAGGATAACCAGTCTGTCTTTTAAAGACAGATGTAAAGAAGGCATTCAGAACATCTGCCTTTTCCTTATCCTCAGTGGTCACATTGCCAGCCTCATCCAGTAGAGAATGGAGATTGTCCCTGGTCCTCCTCTTGCTGTTGATAAACTTGTAAAAGAGTTTCTTGTTCCCTTTTACCCCAGCAGCCAGCTTGAGTTCAAGCTGGGCTTTAGCCTTTCTGATTTTCTCCCTGCACATCTTAACAACTTCTTTGTATTCTTTCCGGGTTGCCCGTCCCTTCTTCCACAGGAGGTAGATTCTCTTTTTCTCCTGGAGCCTCAAGAATAGTTCCCTATTCATCCACGCCGGTCTTCTTCCGTGCCGGCTCATTTTGCGGCTTAGGGGGACAGCCTGCTCCTGCGCCTTTAAGACTTCCTTCTTGAAGAGCAACCAGCCATCTTGTACCCCTTTACTCTCTAAGACTGAGCCCCAGGGGACTCTCTCTACTAGTCTCCTGAACAATTCAAAGTCTGCCCTCCCGAAGTCCAAGGTAGCAGTTTTGCTGTTCCCCCTCCTGACTCCACCAAGAATCGAGAACTCTACCATGTCGTGGTCACTCTGCCCAAGACAGCCCCCAACCTCTACATCTCCCACCAGACCTTCTCTGTTTGTGAACAGCAGGTCTAACAGGGCAGCTCCTCTCGTAGGTTCTCTTATCATCTGCATCAAGAAGTTGTCCTCCATACATTCCAGAAACCTCCTAGACTGCTTCTTCTGTGTTAAATTGTATTCCCAGCATATGTCAGGAAAGTTGAAGTCCCCCATGAGGACAAGGGCTGGGGATCGCGCAGCTTCCGCCAGCTGCTCATAGAACACCTCATCTGTCTCTTCATCCTGGTTCGGCAGTCTATAACAGACGCCCACCAGGATGTCTGCCTTGTCGGCTCTTCCCGTGATCTTAACCCATAAGGATTCAACCTTATTTTCCCCAGTCATAAGTTCAGTAACCTCAATGCACTCTTTAACATAGAGAGCCACTCCACCACCCTTTCTTCCCTGCCTATCCTTCCTGAAGAGTTTGTAGCCATCCATTGCAGCACTCCAGTCATGGGAGTGGTCCCACCACATTTCTGTAATGGCAACTAGGTCATAGTTTGCCTGCTGCACAATGGCTTCTAACTCTTCTTGTTTGTTGCCCATGCTGCGTGCATTGGTATAGACACACTTTAGCTGGGCCTCTCTCCTCACCCCTAATCCTATTATCGCTCCCCCAGGCTCACCTCTAGCAGGCCTGGTTTTATCCCCTTCCCCCCTCATGTCTAGTTTAAAGACCTCTCTACTAGACCTGCCAGCTCCTGGGCAAGGATCCGTTTCCCCCTTTGAGACAGGTGATACCCATCTGCAGACCTCAGGCCAGGTGCTGAGTAGACCGCCCCATGATCAAAGAACCCGAGATTCTTGCACTTGCACCAGCCTCTCAGCCATGTGTTTATGTGATGGGTTTTCCTGGTCATTGCATTGTCTTTCCCTGCCACTGTAGGAATACCTGCAAATACTACTTGTATGCCTGCATTGTCAACTATCCTCCCCAGCCCCCTAAAATCATTTTTTATAGCCCTCAGGCTTCTGCCAGCAATCTCATCGCTGCCAGCCTGAACTATCAATAACGGATAGTAATCAGAGGGGTGGATCAGACCAGGAAGTTTCCTGGAAATATCCCTGACCTGGGCCCCAGGGAGGCAGCACACCTCCCTGCGGGTAGGGTCAGGCCGACATATCGGGCCCTTTGTTCCACTCAGGAGGGAGTCACCTACAACTATCACCCTCCTTTCTTTTTTGGAGGAGGCAGTCTTTAAGCTTGGAGCTGTCCTCCTTACCGTAGTCACACTTGGAGGCAGTCTTTAAGCGTGGAGCTGTCCTCCTTACCGTAGTCACACTTGGAGGCAGTCTTCCCACCTTATTCTCACTCACCTCTCCCTACGGTTTCAGGGCATCAAACCTATTGTGTAGAGACACCTGAGGAACCGTGAGTTCCTCAGGTGTCCCATTATCTGATTCAATTCTTTCTGGGGTGCCATGTCGCCACAGAACTTGTTTCTTGAGACCTAATATGGTGTTTCTGGTGGTAGCATGGGGTACTGCATATGTTTCAAGCCACCCAGTGGTCGCTTCCACCATGGAAAGCACATAACGCTTACCATTGCAAGATCGTGGCAAGGTGATATAGTCAATCTGCCACACCTCCCCATATTTATACTTTTGCCATCGCCCTTCCTGCCAGAGAGGTTTCATCCTCTTAGCTTGTTTAATTATGGCACATGTGTCACAGTCATGAATAACCTGTGCAATGGCATCCATAGTTAAGTCCACCCCTCGGTCTCTAGCCCACTTATGTGTTGCATCTCTTCCTTGATGGCCCAAGATCTCATGGGCCCACCGAGCTAGAAATAATTCACCCTTGTTCTGCCAGTCCAAGTCTATTTGAGCCACCTCAATTCTGGCAGCTCGATCTACCTGATGGTTATTTTTCTGTTTGTCCATAGCCCGACTCTTGGGCACATGAGCGTCTACGTGACGCACCTTTACAACCACATTCTTTATTCGGGCAGCAATGTCTTTCCACAGTTCAGCAGACCAAATAGGTTTACCCCTCCATTGCCTGTTATTTTACTCCCACTGCTGTAACCACCCCCATAAGGCATTAGCCACCATCCATGAATCAGTATAAAGATAAAGCACTGGCCACCTCTCTTTTTCAGCAACATCGAAGGTCAGTTGGATAGCCTTTACCTCTGTAAATTGGCTTGATTCTCCTTTTCCTTCAGTGGCCTCTGCAACTTGTCGCACGGGGCTCTACACAGCAGCTTTCCATGTGCAATACTTCCCCACAATACGACATGATCCATCTGTGAACAGGGCATATTTCTTTTCATTTTCTGGTAGTTCATTGTATGGTGAGGCCTCTTTAGCACGTGATACTTCTTCTCCTGGTGATGCTCCAAACTTTTTACCTTCAGACCAGTTCATGATCACCTCTAAGATTCCTGGACGACTGTGGTTCCCCATTCGAGCTTGTTGTGTAATCAGTGCAATCAACTTGCTCCAAGTGGCATCAGTAGCGTGATGGGTGGAGGGAACCATTCCTTTAAATATCCAGTTCAGCACTGGCAGTCGAAGTGCCACTAGGAGCTGCGTCTCAGTACCGACTACTTCAGAAGCAGCCCTAACCCCCTCATACGCGGCTAAGATTTCCTTCTCAGTCGGAGTGTAGTACTCTTCAGACCCCCTGTATGCTCGACTCCAGAATCTTAGGGCTCAGCCTCGGGTCTCCCCTGAAGTTCTTTGCCACAAACTCCAGGTGGGACCTTTCTCTCCAGCAGCAGTGTAGAGGATGTTCTTTACATCCTGTCCCATCCGTACTGGCCCCAGGGCCACGGCACGGGCTATCTCTTGTTTGATCTGCTCAAAAGCCTGATGCTGTTCTGGACGCCATGTAAAATCATTCTTCTTCCGCGTCACCTGATACAGGGGGCTTACAATAAAGCTGTAGTTTGGAACATGCATTCTCCAAAAGCCAACTACACCCAGAAAAGCTTGTGTCTCTTTCTTATTAGTGGGCGGAGACTTGGCAGTGATTTTGTTGATCACATCTGCCTGGATATGACGATGCTTATCTTGCCACTTTATACCTAGGAACCGAATCTCCTGGGCAGGTCCTTTCACTTTGCTTCGCTTAATAGTGAAACCAGCATAAAGAAAGATCTGGATTATTTGCTCTCCTTTCTCAAAAACATCCTCTGCTGTATCGCCCCACACAACAATATCATCAATGTATTGCAGATGCTCAGGAGCACTGTCCTGTTCCAATACAGTTTGGATTAACCCATGGCAAATGGTTGGGCTGTGTTTCCACCCCTGGGGCAAACGGTTCCAAGTATACTGAACACCCCTCCAGGTGAAGGCAAATTGTGGCCTGCACTCTGTGGCCAGAGGAATGGAAAAGAAGGCATTAGCGATGTCAGTGGTGGCATTCCACTTGGCTGCTTTTGACTCCAATTCATATTGGAGTTCTAACATGTCCGGCACAGCAGCACTCAGTGGGGGTGTGACTTCATTCAGGCCACAGTAGTCTACCGTCAGCCTCCATTCTCCACTGGCTTTATGCACTGGCCATATGGGGCTGTTAAAAGGTGAATGGGTTTTGCTAATCACTCCCTGACTCTCTAGCTGGCGAATCAACTTATGAATGGGGAGCAAGGAATCCCCGTTGGTTCGGTACTGCCGTCTGTGCATCGTTTTCATGGCAATCTGTACCTGCTGCTCTTTTACTTGTAGCAACCCCACAACAGACAGATCTTCTGACAGGCCAGGCAAAACAGACAGCTGCTTAATGTTGTCTGTATCTACAGCAGCTATTCCAAAGGCCCATCGATACCCTTGGGATCCTTGAAATGCCCCCTTCTGAGGAAATCGGTAACATGTATGCATGGAGCCCCTGGGCCAGTCACAATAGGGTGCTTTTGCCACTCTTTACCAGTGAGGCTTATTTTGGCCTCCAACACAGTCAGTTCTTGAGAACCCTCTGTCACTCCAGAAATATGGACTGATTCTGTCCCTTCATGATTCGAGGGCATTAGAGTGCACTGTGCACCAGTATCCACCAATGCCTTATATTTCTGTGGTTCTGATGTGCCAGGCCATTGGATCCACACGGTCCAATAAACTCCGTTATCCCTCTCCCTCCCCTGACTGAGGGCAGGGCCCCTCTATTCATTACCTGTGGTAACTGGAGCAACTACAGATGTGGTTGGTCTGTTCTGTAATTCTCTCACCCGTACTCGCAGTACGGGAGTATCTTGATCGTGCCACTTCCTCATGTCTTCTCCATGGTCACGGAGATAACGCCACAAGGCAACACGCGAAGCAGTCCTGTTGTTGTTTCTCACTCGAGCAGGAAAGCGTTTGCCTTCAATAGCTGAAATTTTTGATGATACAGGTGAGGAGGGGGATCCATCTTCTTTAATTAACTGGATTTTCATTAGTTTGATAAGTTTTTTCATTCGGCCCCTTTGCTTATCCTGATCTTCGTCAAATGTTACCGATACTACTACAGGTTCATCACGATTAATCAACAGAGACACCTGCTCTTGTAATTCACCCAGTCTGTTTGCTAACTCTGAGATGGCTGAAATGGAAACGTGTGTTGGGGGTAGATGTTGCTCATAGTTTTGGAGTGTAAGAATCAATTCGCAAACTAGGGGTCTTCTCTGTTGGTCCTCGTATCTGTGGAATGTGGCTAATAGTGTGGGGGCGTATCTGTCTGGTGCTGCTCTCATAAGTTTTTGCCATATGTCAGGTGTTGTCCTCACTCTCTCCGGATCATGGTTTTGGCGTGGATCATTAGGAGCAAAATTAGAGTCATATAACATTTCCTCCAGGGCTATTTCCCTCAAATACTGGATACCTTTCTCAATTGTATTCCACGTTTTCATTGCAGGCTGCAGAAGTTCTTTGTAGGGATACCTTTCCCTCACAGCTATTAATATTCGGTCCCAGAGGGTTGCAGCTCCATCCAAACATCTACTAATTGCTCTGTCGATGGATTTGTCTCTGGCAATGTCTCCTAGTTGGTGGGCTTCATTACCATCTAGAGACAAGCTACTGGCCCCACTATCCCAACAACGAAGCAACCAGGTGACAACAGTTTCATTCGGGCGTCGTTCAAATTCCTTTCTTGAGCTTAGGGTCTCAGACATCTTGAGAGGTCGACGAACAGTAATAGAGATCTCCTCTTCATCGCTGTCCTCTTCATGCCTCTTAGTTTTTGCTTTTGCTTTTCTTGGTTCTGAGGAAGTCCCCTCACCTGGATATTTCCCTACCTCCTCCTCCACTTCTTCTTCTTCTTCTTCTTTTTTTCGCTCAAGACGCGAGGACACCCGCTTCCATTTCTTGCCTTCTACAGGGGCTGCTGACACTGTTACTGGTGTCTGCTGTGACTGATCAGGTCTGACTTGAAGATTTCCCTCTTCGGCTTGCACCTCCGCTCGGAAACTCTCTCTCTCCAGAACAGTACTATACAGGGCGCGGTAGGCACAAGCCAAGCCCCAGATAAGCCGTACTTCCTTTGATCTATCTAAGCCGCACTGCCCCTGACTCAAATGCTGGCTCAGTTTCTCGGGATCCCACAGATGTTCAGGAGTGAAATCCCATGGCATGGTGGGTCCCCACGCTTCTAAGATTCTTCCTAAACCTTTCCATATTCCTTGCCAGTCATCATTCTCTGGTCTTGGAGGAGACTTCTTCCACTTAGCACGAATGAAGAGGAATACATTCAAAGATACTGATAATATGCACGCAAGTATGAGCACTGACTCGGTATTTGAAAAATGTTCGACAAAATTAGGGAAGCCTGGAAACTGGTTTGAAAGTCTCAAAATTCAAATTATACAGCACTGCATAAATCCACCAGGCAGGTGCCTCTATCAGTGCCTTTATTTGGTTGTATATGAACACAATTCCACAGCCGGACATCAAGATGGTAATTATAGACCGGTAACTGGCAAGGAACATGATAGCTTTTAATCCCTTATACAGTGCTCTGACAATAAAGATCAACCTCATAGCTGGTAACTGCTAAAGGGAGTGGGGGGGTTTGATGCGAAGGAAAAAATAAAGAAAACAAATGGAAACCACTTGGTACAGTGTCTGGAGTTTGGCGGACTGCCCAGGCTATAATCTAATCTATGAAGGTCACACCAACACCAGCAATGCTTTGTAGTCTCACAGTCTGGCTTAACGAAATCCTTTTTTCTTACTAACGTTAAAAGCTTCAGACTACTGCCCGCATTCTCCACCAAAAATTTGTCATGGAGTTACCTAGATAGATCTGTGCCCGTGACAGGGGGGCAGTAGGCTCGCGGGCCCCCTCCCCCCCGGCTTTCCGAGAAAAAAACTGAGCAGCAGCAACGATCTAAGAAGGAGAACTTATTTTACTAACTACAATGTTGGAATGCAAGATGACACGATATAATACAATCTAATTGGGAGTAAGGATAATAAACCAAATGAAATGAGAGAGAGCGAAAGAGCGATAGAGAGAGAGAGAGAGAGAGAGTTTCCGAAACCGAAAGCCCTACTTGATGAAGGCGCACGGCTTGGAAAGCACACCCACTCCTCTCCCGGCAGCAAGCGAAAGTGAAAAAGACCGCATGCAACCAGATGACGTATCTTCCGTGATGTGTCTTCCTTCTCTGACCGTGAGGTCCTCTGGGATACGTAGTTCTTCTCTCCATGTCCATGATGTTATGATGTGAAATACCAATAGCAAAGTTACAAAACCATGACAGTTCCACAAGGGAATTTGGTGTCGGGGGCTTGTAGTCACTAACTCCATGTATATATGTGTGTGTGTGTGGTTCGTAAAAGAAGAACTACATACTCCAGAGAACTTTGCGGTCTTCTGTTTCTGTTTTCCGTTCAGAGGGAAAGATAAAAACTATCCGCAGGTCACGAGACCCCACGCCCTTTTCCATTTCTGCTCATCCCATCTAGATGCCTCACCTTCAGCATTAGAGTTAGGCCTTTGGTTTTTTGGATGCTCTCTCTCTCATTTTATTTATTAGCTTCAGTTCTAATTATGTTTTATAATATTGTGTTAGCTTGCATTCTGATATTATATTTAGGAAATATTTAGCTTTCCTCATCATATCATTGCCGCTGTTCTATTTTTAGGCCCATGTCCGTACCCTTTTCTCTTTTCCATTTCCCCCTTCCCAGGGTGTGGATCTGTGGGTCCTCCCACCCCACTTGTCACGGAACCAGGCCGAACCAGCCCAGAAAGCATTGACACCTGGAAAAATCGTCAGTCCACAGAACTGGAACCTTAACTCTTTAACTCCCAGTGCTCTACATGTTGTTATGATGTGGAATACTGATAACAGAAATCATAAAACCATGATATTCTACCCCTTATTCCACATTACTACATTGTGCTTAATATATATACATATATAGATACAAACAAGCAATAATTAACATGCATTAAACGCACACAGTACAAAAATCTAGAGCTCACGTCCTTATTTATCATTACATGATTGATATATTAGTATGATCTGCAAAAACTATTAGGAACCATCAACTGGTTGTGATCGCTTTTGGGTATTACTACTTAAGAGCTGCACCCTCTATTCCAACTACTCAAAGGAGACCCAGATCTAACCTCTAAAAGACATTTAACACCAGAAGCACTACAGTGCTTAGACTCTTTAATAACATCACTGCAACACTGATACAGCCATTGTATTTGTATTCCAGTATCTCTTATAATAATATCAAACTCTTATCAACCATATAGCCTGTTATTTCAGTGGGATGCCTCAAGAAAAGATTCTCTCATCATCCTCGAATGAATATTCTTACCACACACATTTTCAAAAACCATTACATCATGAGTAGAGATGCTTGCAATGCTAATACAGTGAGGTCAACATCATCTACACATTTTATGAGCTTCTGACCCTGATTGCATCTACATACCCACTACTAAAAAAGCTTTAGATTGGATGCTTGCACATTCACTCACTTTACAAACTGCTATGGCTGACTATACCGAACAAATGTCCACTCATCCCCCCAAACATCAGTTACTGCATAATTTGAGTGATCTATCCCTTACTATGAAAGTTTTACTTTCACATGTTCCAATACCTGATGCTGTTACTGTATTTACAGATGGCTCCGGCAAGACACACCGAGCAGTGGTTCTCTGGCATGCCACTGCTACATGATGACAGTCAGATGTGCATATCATCAATGGATCACCTCAAGTTTTAGAACTTGCTGCGGTGGCTTGAGCTTCTCAAATTTTTGCAGAACAAAAGCTTAATATAATAACTATCTCCTTGTATGTTACAGGTATCATTCAGTGGACTGAAGGATCTTTTTTAAGGAATTTAACAACCCTGCCTTGTTTGCATAGCTGTCGATGGTTTACGGGCTGGTCCAGCCCGGTTCCGTGACTAGTGGGGCAGAGGGATTTTTTTGCAAAATCCATGCCTCTGGAAAAGGGAAACAGGGGACCCCCCCAAAAAAAAGAATTAATTAAATTAAAAATAAAAAAGAATTAATTAAAAAATTAATTAATTTTTGGGGTCCCCTGTTTAAAAAAGACAGGGGACCCCAAAATAATTAAAAACAGCGGCAACGATCTGAGGTGAAACAAATTAATTTACTAAATATAGTATCGGGATGCACGATAACACACTATAATACAATATAATTCAATATAATTGTTAATAAAATCAAATATAATTGAGAGGAGGATTGTCCAAGAGCTAAAGGCCTTACACTAATACTGAAGCCTTGCGTGCAGTCGGGAGCAGCAGCGAGACGATCCGAAAACGAGCACGATGAGACGAGAAGAAGACGACTCAGGTCAGGTGACCTACAGGCCTTATATCTGTTCCCCTGAGCAGGAATGACAACAGTACTCAAACAGTCTTCTGGGGAACGTAGTTCTTCTCTCCTGGACAAGTACCCGGAATTAGAGCATTTGCTCTTTAACTCCCAGTACACTGCATGATGTTATGATGTGGAATACTGATAACCAAAAATCATAAAACCGTGACAATAGCTCAAGTGAGTTTTACATTATGTCACTCACCGTACTCTTGCTTATTTTATTACGCATATTCCATCACACACTGTCAAAGGTTTAAGGCCTGGTTCTGTGACTAGTGGGGTGGGGGGACCATGGACCCATGCCCCGGGAAAGGGAAAAAGGGGAAAAGGGTAGGGAGATGGGCCTCAAAACAAAACAGCAGCAACAATCTGAGTGGAAACAAATTTATTTACTAAATAAGATATCAGAACGCAAGATAACACGTTATAATACAATATAATACAATATAAGTGGAATTGAAGATCATAAAGCAAATAAAATGAGAGAGTGCCCAAAAAAACCGAAGGCCTTACTCTAATGCTGAGGCAAGATATCTAGTCAGGCCAAGCAGAAGGGAAAAGAGGGAACATCGCACAATATGCAGTTTTATCTTTCCCTCTGAACAGAAAATGGAAACAGAACAATGCTAAGTCCTCTGGGGTATGTAGTATGTAGTTCTTCTCTTCTGAAAAACAGGTACATCTGTGTATGGGAACCGCTGAGTCATGGCCCGAACCACTGATTGAGCACCTGGGGAAAGGATCCAGTCAGCCCTGGGAGCACAGGTGAAGGCAATTCACCTGTGTGACCAGAAGGGGTGGAGCCTGGCTCCACCTCTCTTAGACCTCATTTAAGGGCTGACTGCCAGTGGGGAAGGATGTCTTTTTGGATATCTCTCCTTGGTGAAGTTTTCCCCAGTGAACTTAGAATCTTCTCATATGGGTGTTTAATCTTCATCCCTTCCTTTGTAGTACCTCTATATTGTGCCAATCCTTTCTTGTAATGCCTTTCCCATTATATTGGTCTGTCCAATTACTACATTTGGCAAGCCAGGCAGGTATTTATTTATGATGGATTATGTTAAAAAGATTGCGCACTGGATGGTCACTGGGACCCCAAATACACCAAAAGTGGAACTCCCAGGGGAAACCCAGGGATTCTTAGGTTCCCTATGGCTAAGTGAGGCTCAGATTATTGAAGAATGGGGACCTAATAAGAGACAATGGTCCTATTATTAAATCCACATCAAAAATAGCAGATTTTCTGAATAAATTAGGACAGAATTTTTTGACAACTGAAGAAAGAATTGTAGCAGCATCTGCCGTGGCATAGCTGCTGCTTTTCACTATTAATGCATATCGTTCCTCAGAGGAAGAATTAAAAGATGAAAACGAGCTTTTGAAAGCTCGTATTAGACAGCTAGAAAATAAACTTATATCTTTGACAGGGCAAACTGCTCCACCTTTAAATGGAATTTCCCCTTTGAAATAAAGACCCATATCACTAGAAGGGGAAATAAGCTTAGATCAGCAGGATCCTTTGATTCTAGCTGAACCCAAGAACAAAAAGAAGCCCAAGCAAACTAAACTCCAGCAAGAGGATCTGGGAACCTCAGATTCTCTAGAAAGAAGACCAATAATAACTCAAAAAACTGAGGAAGTCCAAGACTGATTGGCAAAGTTGCCACCTGAGGAGTGGGCCCCTGTCCATGCTCACATAACATGTGACAGTGTGCCTGTACACGGCCACTACACTCATGGACTTAATACAACAATTTAAACAGAAACCACAAGAGAGCATACCAGCTTGGCTCTTAAGATTATGGGACATGGAGGCCAAAAGTGTGGTTATTAACGGACCCGAGATTTCTAAACGTGCATCCACTGCCACACATCCGGCCCTCAGACAAAGACTACATGCGACTGTAATGCATAATGAGAAAAATAATTCTCCAATTCGATGGATAATGGCTACATGTAGAATCACATGGCCAAATAAAAGCAATGTCCCAATAAATACTAGTCTATGAACTTTGATGGAGGAACTTCAAAATTATATCAGAGAAGTGGGAATGAAGGAGGTGATTTATGATGACACTTCTGAGAGTCAGGACCTGGTTAAATTCTCAACAGGGATGAAGGAACTTCATCTTACAACAGGTGCCTCCCCACCAATATGGCAAACGTGTTCATACTAAACTCTTTGGTAGCCTCAGAGGCCACTGTCCAACAAGCTACCCAGTTGGTGACTGACCTAGGCGAAGTGCCTACCGACCAGGTGCAATATCCAGACATTGGAAGGGGCAGAGTTCCCCCCCGTAACTAAAACTAGGAGACCTACCCCACGGACATCTCAATTGGGACCCATACAAGTATCTCGAAATCAGGTGTTTAATGACTTAATCCGGGCTGGGGTTCAATTTGGAAAAATTGATCACCAGCCCAATTATATCCTCCTCCAGCTATGGAAGCAGCTGGAAGAAAATCAAAAATTTCAAAATACCCCCCAAAAAAGCAGGGGTAAGAATAACTGAACAAGTACCAATGAGAATATGGAACCTGGAAGATTTCCTAGTTCCTAACAAAAGGAAGAAGACCCTTCGAGTGACCTGGGCCATAATGCCTGAGCCACCCAAGGAAAAAGAATTGGTGATTGCAGTTACATGCATAACATGAATGCCAGCCCCCCTACACCTAGGGCCCCCAGACAGGACCCAAGGCTCTATATTGAATTAACTATTTTTTGGTCCCGGAAGTACATAAAACAAGTGATGGCATTAGTAGACATGGGCACAGAAACCTCGATTATCTATGGTGATCCAACTAAATTCCAAGGAGATAGGGTGATGATTGGTGGGTTCAGGGGACAGACCATCCCCGTAACCAAGACAAGGTTGAAGTTGGGGATTGGGCGTCTCCCACCCTGGGAGTATAAGGTGTCTATTGCCCCAGTCCTGGAGTATATACTGGGCATAGGTATATTATGGGGTCGGACTCTCCAGATGACTGTGGGAGAGTTCAGACTAAGAGAGAGATGTATTAGTATCCAGACAGTGCAGGGGATATTAAGAGGCCACACGAAACATGAGCCTATTCACCTGCTAGAGCTGTGCTGAATCACTAATACTAAACAGTATAGACTCTCTAGGGGGCAAGAGGAAACTGTGGCAATGAGGCATGGACTCAGATGTGAACAATCCAGTTTATTACAGGTTCTCACATAACTTATATACATTCATAAGTTTCCTTTTTTAGCTTTCCCATTCTCCCTTACAACTATCCCATCTGCCTTTACATGTCAACAAAGTATTGCACAAACACTCCTTAACTGTGCATACAGATGCTTATCCAATCAGAGCCATGGGCTGTTTCTTTTGCTTTTCTCTTCTAGAGATATCCTTGGTTCTCAGCCTTGCTTTTTCATGCTGTTTGTCTTGCTTCACAGCTGCTGCTCTGAATAATCTTTCTTGTATTCTCACAATTTCCCCTTTTTTATTTATTAGCAAACTATTACTGCACTATAAAATAATAGCACTAATTATATTAATAACATACTAATCGTAACTCAATCAAGGCCTCAATTGAGAACACGCTAAACATAAGAGTTTTTTAGTTGATATATGCACACTCACACAGGCAATCTTAGACAATTGCATGAGTGGGAAATGAAAACTCCCTAAGCTAATGTATTATTACTTATTGACTCCTGAGAGACGGCAAACCACCAGAAAGGAGAGAGAAGGACTATGCTGGCGGTGGATGTGACAGGTAATGCCAGCAGGGCATCCCCTTTTTCAAAGTGCACTTTTCCTCTCTCACCCATCACAGTCTCTCTCCTGCTTTTATTCTTCTCAGGGTCTGCAGGGTTTTTTTCCTTTTTTACTCCACATCCGCATGGCCAGTGCGTGATACAGAGCCCAAGCGGAACACCTGCTCAAAAAATAAGACAAACTACGAAAGTTAGCTCTCTCTACAAAGCAAAACACTAGCAGAAAGTATTTACAATCATAGCTACTTACTCCCATGGTTTCTTGCTGACCAAAGCGAGAATGTTGTCATCCTCGCTTACCAACATATTGTTAACTGGATCCACAAGTCATTATTAACTTGAACAAGTAGTACTTCATTTATTGCTTTGTTAATCATAACTCTTACACAGGATATAATGTATGGAATGCATATTAAAAGGCACACAAAAATCAAGAGACACCTGTAGTGGAATTCCAGGGTCACAGCCTGAACCAATGGGTGGGCTATGTGAGTGTGTGAGTGCGGCGGCGCGGTGGTACGAACGGGGGAGGGACACATTCCTCAGCTCAGCTCTGCCTGCGCGCTGCTACCGGGAGGGGTGAGTTGATCCTTTTTGATATCTTTCCCTCGTGTGCCTATTTCTTAAATAAAGGCTCTATCATTACCTTCATTTGTTCTACATTTTGGCGAGCCAGACAGCCAAATATCTTTAAACATACCCAATTATAAGCCTCTTAAAATAATTACCATGGCATTTTTGAACAATTTCATGGGATGGTTTGGACGGGGAAAGGCTAGCCCCATAAGTGAAGTTTTGCCAGGGCACATCCCGGGATTCCTAGGATCCCCATATCACGGGATTGCTTGTATTATTGAAAAATGGGGTCCCCTATGGGATGGAGGAAATGTTCAGGAATCCCCAGCCCGCCTGGCTGAGTATTTCAGTAGTCTAAACAAAAACGTACTCACTACTCGAGAACGACAGTTAGCTGCCTCCACGGTGGCGTCGCCGCTGCTGATGGCCTTGAACCGGCTAAATATAACTGAAACAGCTCTCACTGATGAAAATCAACTATTACGTGACCGTGTGGAAGAACTGGAAAGACAGGTTGCAATTTTGAGAGGGAAAAAACCTAACCCTATAATTCCGGTACAAAAAATCTGAAACATCTCTCTAGAAATTACTGGAGATCCTATACAAGACAATTCACATGATCTGGATTCAGAAAACGAAAGCACTAAAAAGTCGGATCTTGAGGCTCCACTAGAGCTAGATCCCTTTGAGATCCGACCAGTTGTAACTCAAAAAACGAAAAAAAACACAAGACAGGCCAGCGGGGCTGCCCCCTGGCCAGTGGCCCCCTGCCCAGAGCATGCTACATGTAACAGCTCGCCCATACACGGCAGCTGAATTAATGGATTTAGTGCAACGGTTTAGACAAAAACCGAGAGAGAGTGTGCCAGCGTGGTTGCTCAGACTATATGACATGGGGGCAGAAAGCGTTGTGGTGAATGGGCCAGAAATTTCAAAACTGGCATCCATTACTACTCACTCGGCCCTCAGGCAAAGACTATATGCGGCTGTGCAACACAATGAAGAAAATCATTCATTGATTACATGGTTAATGGCCGCATGCCGCGCGACATGGGCGAATAAAACGGACATACCATTAAATACCGGCCTATGGTCCTCTATGGAGGACTTACAAAATTACATCCGAGAATTAGGTATGAAGGAGGCAATTTATGAGGACAATTTTGAGAGCCCAGATATGATAAAATTTTCAGCAGGAATGAGGGACCTCATCCTGCAGCAGGCTCCACCACATCAGTATGGAACTTTGGTATCCATACTGAATCCCCTAGTGGCCTCAGAGGCCATTATACAACAGCCCACCCAATTGGTGGCAGATCTGGGGGAGACAGAGCGCCTGCGCGCCAGGCGCAATGTCCGAATGGTGGTGGAAAAGTCAGACATCCATCCGCCACCACGACCTAGGAGACCTGCCCCTAATGTAATTCAATCTGGACCCATCAGGGTCTCAAGAAAACAAATGTTCAGTGACCTGATTAGGGCAGTAGTTAAATTTCAAAAGATCGATGGACAGCCTAACCAGGTCTTATTACAACTATGGAAACAATTACCAAACAGTCAGAGATTCCAACGCTCCCCTAAAAGGGAAGGAGTTAGACTCATAGAATGGATTCCACAAAACACATGGAATCTAGAAGACTTCATAGTCCCATCAAAAAAACGTAAACCTCCTCAGGTGGCCCGGGCAGCCACAGTCGAGCCATCAGAGGAAAAAGACTTAGGGATTGCAAAGCTGATGGCATGACAGGGGAGCCAAAATTCCCCAAGACTAGGGTCTCCAGAGGAGACCGGAGACCCTACGTTGAACTAATGATTCATTGGTCCCGAAAGAATGTACAGCGGGTTATGGCATTAGTAGATACTGGGGCAGAAGCATCAATTATACATGGTGACCCAAACCAATTTTCAGGCTCTAAGACAACGATAGGTGGGTTCGGGGGGCAGATGATCCCCGTAACACAAACATGGTTGAAACTGGGGGTTGGGCGTCTACCACCCCGGGAGTACAAGGTGTCTATCGCCCCAGTTCCAGAGTACATATTGGGGATTGATATCCTGTCGGGTCTGACTCTCCAAACCACTGTGGGAGAGTTCAGATTAGGGGAAAGATGTATTAGTATCCAGGCAGTGCAGGCAATCATAAGGGGTCATGCAGAACTTGAACCTATTTGTTTGCCACAACCACGGCGGATCACTAATACAAAGCAGTATAGACTCCCGGGTGGCCAACAAGAAATTACCAAGACTGTGCAGGAGCTGGAGAGAGTAGGGATTATTAGACCTGCACACAGCCCATACAACTCCCCCATATGGCCAGTCAGGAAACCAGATGGTACGTGGCGAATGACAGTAGACTACAGAGAACTAAATAAAGTCACGCCACCGATCCATGCAGCTGTACCCAACATCGCCTCCCTCATGGATACATTAAATAGAGAAATAGAAATATACCACTGCGTTCTGGATCTAGCAAATGCTTTTTTCAGCATTCCAATTGCTAAGGAGTCCCAAGACCAGTTTGCATTCACGTGGGAGGGCAGGCAGTGGACTTTTCAAGTTCTACCTCAGGGGTACGTGCATTCACCTACTTTTTGTCATAATTTGGTGGCACGTGACTTGGCAAATTGGAACAAACCATCTACTGTCAAAATGTTCCACTACATCGATGATTTGATGTTAACGTCTGACTCAATCGAGGCATTAGAAAAGACAGTACCATCATTAAATGCTTATTTACAGGAAAAAGGATGGGCTATAAACCCACAAAAAGTACAAGGACCAGGGCTATCAGTTAAATTCCTGGGTGTTGTCTGGTCAGGTAAGACTAAGGTGTTACCTAGTGCAATCATTGAAAAGACCTAAGCGTTCCCAGTTCCTACGAAACCGAAGCAGTTGCAGGAGTTTTTGGGTATATTAGGATACTGGCGATCCTTTATTCCCCACTTAGCACAACTGCTAAAACCTTTATATCGATTAACAAAAAAAGGCCAAGTATGGGATTGGGGAAGAACAGAACAAGAAGCCTTCCAGCAAGCAAAAATAGCTGTTAAACAGGCCCAGGCGCTAGGTATATTTGATCCGACCCTTCCAGCCGAACTGGATGTGCATGTAACCCAAGAAGGGTTTGGCTGGGGGCTGTGGCAGCACCAGAGTTCTGTTCGAATCCCAATTGGGTTCTGGTCACAGATTTGGCATGGAGCAGAAGAGAGAGACAGCATGGTTGAAAAGCAGTTATTGGCTACCTATTCTGCATTGCAGGCAGTAGAACCAATAACTCAGACCGCAGAGGTTATTGTCAAAACAACTTTACCAATTCAGGGGTGGGTAAAAGACCTAGCTCACATTCCTAAGACCGGGGTGGCCCAATCACAAACAGTAGCACGCTGGGTTGCCTATCTTAGCCAAAGAAGCCGCCTGTCATCATCTCCACTGAAGGAAGAACTTCAAAAGATACTTGGGCCAGTAACATATCACAGCGAGACACCTGAGGAAATAGTGGTTACTTGTCCAGAAAAGAGTCCTGTACAGGAGGGGAAATACCCTATTCCAGAATATGCCTGGTATACAGATGGATCCAGCAGAGGGAACCCAAGTAGGTGGCCAGCTGTCGCATACCATCCCTCAACTGAAACAATATGGTTTGAAGAAGGGGATGGACAAAGTAGCCAGTGGGCTGAGCTACGTGCTGTGTGGATGGTGATAACTCAAGAGCCTGGCAACAGTGCACTAAACATCTGCACAGATAGTTGGGCAGTCTACCGAGGGCTCACACTCTGGATACCACAGTGGGCCACTCAGGATTGGACAATCCATGCCCGACCTATCTGGGGCAAAGATATGTGGGTTGATATATGGAGCGTGGTTAGGCACAGGACTGTACGAGCATACCACGTCTCTGGACATCAACCCTTGCAGTCACCAGGCAATGATGAAGCTGACACACTGGCTCGAGTCCGATGGTTGGGAAGTACACCATCAGAAGACATAGCCCACTGGCTGCATCGGAAATTACGGCATGCAGGACAGAAAATCATGCGGGCAGGAGCTAAAGCATGGGGGTTGCGCATACAGTTACCAGATATTGTCCAGGCATGTCAGGACTGTGACGCTTGCTCGCGAATGAGACCAAGACCTCTGCCGGAAACTTCGGCCCATCTCGCTAGAGGACACAGCCCATTACAGCGATGGCAGATCGATTATATAGGTCCCCTTCCTCGATCTGAGGGGGCCAGATATGCCCTAACTTGTGTCGATACAGCGAATGGACTGATGCAAGCCTATCCTGTAGCAAAGGCAAACCAAGCCTATACCATCAAAGCTCTAACTAGATTGATGGCATCATACGGGACTCCTGAGGTTATTGACAGTGATCAAGGTACACATTTCACAGGTGCAACTGTGCAGAAGTGGGCTGAAGACAATAACATTGAATGGCGGTTTCACCTGCCCTACAATCCAACGGGAGCAGGCCTAATAGAAAGATACAATGGGATCCTGAAGGCTGCTCTGAAGGCAGATTCACACTCCTTGAAGGGGTGGACCAAAAGGCTTTATGAAACCCTGCAAGACTTGAATGAGAGACCAAGAGATGGCAGACCCAGTGCTTTAAAAATGCTGCAGACAACTTGGGCCTCCCCACTTAGGATACAAATTACAAGCAAGGACACCTCACTCTAGCCACAAGTTGGCACTATGAATAATCTTCTGCTCCCTGCCCCTGATGACCTAGAGCCTGGGAGACACAAGGTAAAATGGCCTTGGAAGGTGCAAGCAGGACCAAAATGGTGTGGTCTCCTTGCACCTTGGGGGAGATTGTTAGAGGTTGGGGGATCAGTAAACCCTTCAGTAATCGGTGTATGGCCAACAGAGGTAGTAGTTGACACCCCTGTTTTCATTGCAAGGGGGACATTAATCATGTCCATGTGGCAAATTAGAACCCCCCCTTTGGTACCCGATATAGTGATTCAGTCGCAGATTTCGGGCCAAAGAGTGTGGTATCGAAGGCCAGGACGTGCCCCGATACAAGCAGAGGTGTTGACTCAAGACCGAAATACAGCCTGCATCTTACTGTGGAGGGCGGACCTACCCCTCCTCGTACCTATTAAACATCTGTTTTATTCCCCTTGAGGTTTTAAGTTCACAGGATGGCCAGCACGAGCAACATCACTCAAACATGCTTATGAGGAAACATCATGACACCCTGTGACGCACTGCTGAACTTTTGGGGACTGGAGAGCATGAATCAGAAGCGCTACTGGTCCTTGAAAAAGATATGCCTTGAGAAAGAACATCAAGTACTGGCCCAACAGAACCGTGAAGGGGACTGCCACTGATTGCCTTTATTGTCTTGACATCCTATATTGCGGCGGGTGTTGTGTATGCGTCGCGATGTGCATTGTGTCTTGGGCCACCAGGTTGCAGGGGCTCACCCCCTACCTGCTCAGTCACTGGTTCATGCTGTGTAGGGGTGGAGTGTAGTGGAATTCCAGGGTCACAGCCTGAACCAATGGGTGGGCTATGTGAGTGTGTGAGTGTGGCGGCGTGGCGGCACGAACGGGGGAGGGACACATTCCTCAGCTCGGCTCTGCCTGCGCGCTGCTATCGGGAGGGGTGAGTCGATTCTATTTGATATCTTTCCCTCGTGTGCCTATTTCTTAAATAAAGGCTCTATCATTACCTTCATTTGTTCTACAACACCTAACTTAATTAGTTTCTGAATCCAAGGGCCCAGGCCTTGAAACCACCCATCAAACCACCCCCATGAGGTTCCCACACATAATTTCTGCACACCTTCCTGCAGTTGCTGAATGCTCTGGTGGATGGAGGTGGAGTGATCCAATAAGTTCATACAGCACAGTCCTTCAGTGTCCTCACAGCCATGTCCATATGCAAGAAGCCGGAAGTCAATAGCAGCCCTGTTCTGCAACGCAGCACGACAAACTGAGTTGATATCCTCTAACAGACCTGAAAGTGCTTGCGAGGTTGCCTTAGTCTGTTTGCTAAGCCAACATCTTAGCTTATTTAAACTAGCTAATGCTTTAGCAGCCACTACCCCCAGAGTGAAGTGTGATTTCCTGTTCCAAAATGCAATCTTGTCTTTGCAATTTTATCAAAAGCATGGATATTTCTTCAGATTCTACTATGATTGTGGTGTTTTGCAAGAATCATAGTCAGATTCAGCATTAATAAGGTCAACCTGCTCAAGGAGCAGGGCCCTCCTTTAATATATGATGGAATGGTCAGCTATGTGTGATCTTCACATATTTAAAATACCCCTCAGGGTAACTGAAGGGGTAAATTACTTGATTTTGAAATATTTGAATATGTGCTGATGCATTTCTATACACCAGCATTGTAGCATTGACTGACCATGAAAGAGATTGATCGTTATCGTAATAATTAAAAAATACACACCAATCCATTTTACTGATCCCAAAAGTTCTAGCTCCTGCAGGGGTAGTGACATCAGGGGCAAGTGGGGTACCCATTGGTCCCACATGTTCACAATCCAGTTCCCTCCCCAGACCTTCTCTTCCTGCACAACTGAGGAAGTACTAGTGGTGTGAGCCTGTTGTTCCCATTTCCCTTGATCAAGGGGAAGTCCTACCAGGCACACAGTCAATGGGGATTCAGGGGATGACTGTTGCCTTTCGCAGGCAACCGTGATGTTCGTTGCTTAGGGGAGCCTGCGGCTTGGCCATATACCGAGGTGACACCAATATGATGAGCGGTAAAATGGCCTCTATTCACTACTAAAACACAGCTTATATTACATTTTTACCTACAAAACCGTGCTGTCATGTCCCACTCTGATTGGTTCATACCAGACAACACCGTGCCCTATTTGGCCGTCTCCACATTCTTTTCTCATTCTTCTTCTTCTCCTGTTTTCTCTGCATCAAGGTCAGCACGATAGCACTGTCTCTCTATGCTTAGGGAGAAGCCTGTCCCGTACATCCCGTGCTCCCGCAAGACACTTACTACAACATCTCCCCCTCCCTAAGCTAAATACTACTTACACACACGCCTAACCCGTACATCGCGAAGCAGCGCAAAACGCCTAATCCTAAATATATTTCAGCACACTATTCCTACTACTTTCTACAAGTCTTAAGCAAACTTCAGAGCAACAGGGAATCCTTTCCTGTGCTCGGCCAAGCCTTGCCCCGTTACAGCATGAACGCAACAACCTAAACCCTTCTACAACTTTTCACGCAGTCTATGATACTCAATCTGATAGTCAAAAGTCTTTTCCATCATTCGCTGAAGGCAGTTCTACAAGCATCCTACAAAGAGTGGAAGACAGATTAGAATACACACAAAGATTGCAAACCCTATTGCGAAAACTTTAAGCAATTGCTTTAACCATGAACCCGTTCCCCCAGTCTGTTCAGCCAGTTCTCAAAGGGATCACTTTCTTCTTTAATCTTCTGCAGATGTTCTTGCGTCCATTGTAGTGGTTTGCAACACGCTGTAATTGCCAGGGACACCATAAACATCAGCAACATCGGAAGTGTCAGCGTTGCAGGTGTACTGCTCCTCTTGATGAATGGTTCTCGATCCCATCGTCTGTCCCTCAGTTGTTCTGGAGTTGGCTTCGGTTTGGCAACGAAGAATTTCTGTAGAAAACTCGCACCTAGACTCAGTTTTTGCAGATATGTTACTTATATCTGGTATTACTTTTCGTGATGGTACCCACAGAATTTTTCCCAGATTCATGATGTTTAACTGCCACATACCCAACGACTGATACCCTTTAGCAAGCCCTTCCTGTGATCAGGAGGCCCTGACTGACCTCCCCCACAGGGGCACTGTACTCTAACATGGCCATACTGGCCGTATTGGAAACACAGCCCTTGCTGCTGCAGCGATCTTTGCTGTTGCAGGCCAACAGCTATGACTATAGCTGTGGCTAGCCCTTCATTAGTTAAATGAGCCACCTTGAGCTTATCTAAGACATACTGAATAACTTCTCCCGGGGTATTAAGCATACTTGGTCCGGCTCGCAGCAATGCCTTAACATTGTCATGCGATTTCTGCTGCAAGCAGTCAATGATCACTAGCCCTTGGGCCGGTTCCAGGAGATCAGACCCCTCTGCAGCAGCTAAAAGCCTATCTGCAAAGCTTTGAAAGGATTCATTCGGGCCCTGGGTAATATCTGTGCATGGAGCAGGTGGTTCGGCCTTATGCACAAGTTTATTAAACGCTTCCACCATTGCATCTATGGCTGCTATTAGCTCCCCTGGCCTTAGTCTCGCTAGCTGGCCCTGGGGCGAAGCCACTCCCACGGCCTTCCCTGAAAGCCACTGCATGCTGATCCCTTGCAGGGAGCGGCACGGGCCGACCCCTGTCGCCCCGGCACGGCCCCCCAACTCGGCCATCCAGTCCGTCTCCCATAACGTATATTGAACCAGCCTGAGCACCATACGCATTAAGTTTGTGATGTCACGGGGGAGGAGAGGCCCCAGTGCAGCCAAAGTTTGTAGTGCATTTAATGTCAGAGGCGATTTCAGGCCTCTTTTATCCATAAATTCCACCAGGCGCGTAACACCCCCGGGGTTAGGCGGCACCCATTCGGGACCACGATCACTCACAATCACCCGGAATGCCTCTGGAACTATACCCTTCCCCAGAGCCTCCGATCTAATCCCATTCCAGTCCGTCATTTGATCCCTCCCCCTGCACTCAAAGCCAGTCCCTTCTTTCTCCTCTACACTATCACTCGCACTACCGCCCCTGGGAGTGACCAGAGACGGTAGGCTATGCCCCCTGTCCGCATTGGACGGACCTTTCGTCTGGTCCCTCCCCTTGTGGGCACTAAGTTGATCCTGCCCATGTAGATCACAGCTTCCTCTGCCCCCTTGAGTCAGGTAACACTGACGTAATTCTGATAAAGGATACAACGTTCCGCCTGAGGGGTTCGGATACGGGAGAGGGGGACGAGACAACAAACATTCACTCTCTTGTTGTTTGTCTTCTTTTGAACTGAGCGCGGTTGGCTCAGCCGGCGCCATCCCGCCAACGGTCATTGGCGGCTCCGTCTCCTCTTGGCCCCTGCAAGAAACTTCTCCCGAACCCCTATCGGACCCGACCGGGTCCTTTGTCTCGCCTCCTCCGCCGAGACCCAAAAGGTATCGAGCCTCTGCCAATACCTTTCCCTCAACTCTGGCCGCTTTCAACGCCCCCAGTATCAGACCCCAAGTTTTTAACTCCGCTGTTTTCTGAGTGATCATTGCTCGTTGGGATAAGGCAGCGGTAATCGAATCCCAATTATTGTGGTCACAAATATCGTGGGGCGATGTTAATAGCCCCTCACTCTCAAGCAACGAGAGGACCGCTGCATTCTCCTTCTGAGAAGGAGCATGCTTCCCGTGATAAATCTTACACGCGTGAACGATCACCTTTATGACGGTTTCCATGTCGCCTCCGATCCTCCTCCCAATTGAGACCAGGATCCCAGGCTCTTCTCCGGTGTGATTCCGGAGGCTATATTCGTCGCTCGTCCGTGACCTCCACCGACAGAGGGGTGACTGCAGATTCCCTCTGTCCCCGGGCTTGGCCCCCGGGCTTCCACCGCCCAGCAAGTGCTAACGCTCCGCGGTGGGCTCCTGCCCCGTCAAGCAGACAGCCAACTCGTTCCCCTAAGCATCACGTCGGGGATCACCACTTGTTGCCTTTCGCAGGCAACCGTGATGTTCGTTGCTTAGGGGAGCCTGCGGCTTGGCCAAATACCGAGGTGACACCAATATGATGAGCGGTAAAATGGCCTCTATTCACTACTAAAACACAGCTTATATTACATTTTTACCTACAAAACCGTGCTGTCATGTCCCACTCTGATGGGTTCATACCAGACAACACCGTGCCCTATTTGGCCGTCTCCACATTCTTTTCTCATTCTTCTTCTTCTCCTGTTTTCTCTGCATCAAGGTCAGCACGATAGCACTGTCTCTCTATGCTTAGGGAGAAGCCTGTCCCGTACATCCCGTGCTCCCGCAAGACGCTTACTACAACAGATGACATTGACAAGCAGAGAGTGTTCTGTCTGATGTCCTTGGCAAACATCACGCACACATTAGTTTTAGGCTGTGAAGGTATCCATACAGCATTCATGATGATGGTGCAGCAGATGAAGGTGATGCCAACAAATGAGGTCATACTGCCCTTGGTGGAATCCATCGTGGTCCTGCACCTGTGGAAACACAAGCATAACTTCTTCCCCAAATTATTAGTAGGAAAAGACCTTCCCATTGACTCGATTCTAAGTTCTTTATTAGTACAGCAGTTTTCCCCTGAATATTCATTCTTTCCTCATTATCTGAAACAAAATGACCGGCTATCAGTAGTCCTCTGACATCATACCACTGATTTAAAAAATTCAATACATATGTAGCTTTAGCAAGCCTTTCTGCTAGAAGTGTCTTCTCCATTCCCCCTTTTTGCTTAAATAGCATAGCTTTAAGGGTGCAATGGATATGCTCAACTATGGCTTGTCCTGTGGGAGAATGCCGTATGCCTGTGAGATGTTTAACTCCCCATGATTGTAGAAACTGTAATACTTTCTAGGATATATATCCTGGGCCATTATCTGTCTTAAAAGTTTTTGGTACCCCAAGAGTTGCAAAGGCCAAAAGAAAATGTTTGCAGATATCACGAGCCTTTTCTCCAGTATGTGCTATCATTGCTATGGCTCCAGAAAAGATATCCACTGACATGTGGACAGTTTTAAGTCTTCCAAATTCAGGGATGTGTGTGACATCTGTCTGCCATAATTCCAGAGCTGTTAGGCCTCAGGGATTAACCCCATAAGATAGAGAAGGTGTCATTTGTTGGCCGTCAGGGCACGCTGTAATTATCTGCTGTGCCTGAGTTAAGCTAAGGCCATAAGACTTTTGCAGCACCTTAGCGTTCTGGTGAAAAAAGGCATGTGACAGTCAAGCCTGTTCAAATGAATTGGGAAGAACAGTAACACCAGCTAACTGATCCACATATCTGTTTCCTTCTACTAAAGGTCCTGCCAAAGCGTTATGTGATCAACTGTGTGTTATGGAATATGATTCCCATCGACAATTAACTAGAGACAAAAGAGTATACAGAAGCCTGAACAGTTGTTTATTAGACATCTCTTAGATACGATCCTTCTATTCTAGTCACTATTCCTGTAACATAGGCTGAATCAGTGATGATGGTAATTGGACTGGACCACTTTTGAAATACTCTTACAACTGCAGATAATTCTACAATTTGTGGAGAGCCTTTTATTGTCTGAATATCTGACTGCCATCGGCCGGATGTGTCCTACCAGACAGTTACCTATCGACTTGTTCTCCCTGACCCATCTGTGAATACAGTCAAGGTGTCTAAGAGTACCGAGGAACATTTCGGCATCTCCTGTATATTAAAATGTATTTGTAGCAATGTATGCCCCAGTGGGTGTATTGACGTCACCCTGGTGAATCCCTCCATTGCTACCTGAAAAGGCAATGAACACTGCGACAACCATTGCAACATTTGTAGACACAGATAACGTAAATACTGAAGGTTCAGACCCGCTCAGCACTCAGCGATAACAACCTTTGTCTTCCTCGCATAACAAGAGCAGAAATCTGTGGCAGGAGAGTCACAGACTCCATTGCTGGTGCAGAACAGAAGACCTTTATTGCAGGTACTTACAACCTTTTATACTCGTGCAACAACCCCTTGGTCACATGTATGAACCAGACACCTCGTGTGTGTTTACATCTGGCACAAGTAGGTACCAAGCTTGTTTACTCATTTGCAAGGCCTTTTGTTCATGTCTTTCTTTGTCCCACATCTCCCCCTTCTTTATTAGTTTGAACAACAAGCACTTGGTTGATCGCCCTATTAACATAAAGAATATATACCAACAAACATGCAAAAACTGAAAAACACAATAATCCGCATCACCTTTCCAACCCACAGTCCCAAATCTTGATACTACCCATCAAAGTAAACCCATGAGTTTTCAAACGTAGCTTTTGCCCTACAAATAAAAAATTTTCTGAGGTAGTTGTTGCATTGCTTGAGCTGAGACATTGGCTGCAGTATCCACAGTCCAGTTGCCTCTGTAGGTTTCAGTTGGAAGGATACCCAGAAGGTTGTTATGGATCCAAAGCAGCAGCAGCAGATGCTGATGGTACAGTCAAGCAGGGCTTTACTACTCTGGCTAGAACCCATCGTGGTCCAGCACCTGTGGAAACACAAGCATAACATCTTCCCCCTGACTTGCAGAACAAACTCTATAACCACAAAGTAGTTGTAGAGCAGGTACGTTCTATTTGGCCAGCTGGGTGCAGGGGGGATAACTCCTTCCTAGCCTGTACACCAAAAGCAGGTAAACATCCCCATTTATAGAGGGAATACATGCATATTTATGGTACAGGGAGTGGTTATTACAATTAATTCTAGTACAATATTCCACGCTTATTCTACACCCCAAACTCCACCCCTAACTAATGGCCCCATATTGTTCCCATTGTTCGTGCTCAAGTACTCTTAACAACCTAACAGATTAGCCTTTTATTCAATTCCCCTTTTTTCTATGTCCTAGCAAATTCTTTTGCTAGATTATTCTGTTATTACCTCTTCTTAAATTTAAGCTTAAGAGATTCCTTCTCTTCAACAGTCCACAGTGGTTTTGTCATCTTCTTGACTCAAGTATGATGAATCCACAGCGCCTGTTCTTTCACCTTGATCGCTGTGTGTGATGTTAATATTACCAAAAACGGTCCTTCCCACTGGGGCTCAAGTGGTGAATCTGAGAGGGATTTGACATATATATAATTTCCAGGTTTGACATTATGAACAGGTCCATCCAGTTAACTGCTGTTGCAGGCCTATTATATATCCTGTCAAGGTCTCTTCACCTACTTGATTTCAGGTACAATTCTGAATCATATACGGCCTACCATATGATATTTCAAATGGGTTTAATCCTTCCTTCACTCGAGGTTTGGTTCTTATTCTCGGTAAAGCCAATGGTAATGCTTGGGGCCAAGTCACCTCAGCCTCCTGCCCTAACTTAACAATTTGCAATTTGATCAGATGATTCATTTTCTCTACTTGACCACTTGACTGTGGCCGACAGGGAGTATGTAATTGACAGTCAATCCCTAATAGTTGGCTTATTTGTGCTACTACCTTAGCTAGAAAGTGAGGCCCTCGATCAGAGGAAATAGTCGCTGGAACCCAAATCTTGGAATTATCTCCCGTAACAATACTTTAGTTACTTCCCGTGCTTTGTTGGTCCTGCAAGAGAAATTCTCTGGCCACATTGGAAAGGTATTGGTTAGAAATGGCATATAACAAAACCCTTCTTTTTCCCGGCAGTTCCAAAAAATCAATTTGCCATTGTTGCCCTGGAAGGTTCCCTTTCCCAATAGGCCCCACTTGTACCCTGTTCCTGGTACTAGGATCATATAATTACTTCGCCCCTTAGAACCAATTTCCATAAAATACTAAAGGGCACCACAGTGTGTCCATCTGGGTATGCACCCATCTGTCAGCTTGCTCTCTTCCCTTTTAAATCATTAATTAGATTCCTATCGTCTCTAGAACACCTTATAGGTTCTGACTCTGGTTCAGAGATTTTAAATTTACTGTTTGGAATTAAAGTCAGTTCACCAATTTTTCCTTCAGCTGCCTGCTTTGTCACCTGATCCACCATCATATTTCCAGTTTCCTGTACAGTGTCACTCTTCTGATGTCCTTTACAATGTATAACAGCCACGCTCTTTGGTAGATTTACATCATGTTGAATTTGTTTTCCTTGTGTGTGATCATTCCTTGCTCTTTCCAGATGGTACCATGCATGGGTACCACCCCAAAAGTGTATTTAGCATCTGTAAGGTTCTTGTCAAGGCAGTTATTTCAGCCTTCTGAGTGAAAGTCCCCACAGGTAATGGTTTTGCTTCAATTACCCGGTCAGTAGCAGTTACTGCATATCCTGCCTTACAGTTTCCTTGTCTCACAAAACTGCTTTCATCGATGAATCCAGGAATCCTCCACATCATCCAATGGTTCTTCCTGTAGGTCTGGCCCACTGGCACAGGCAGTCTCCATGCAGTTGCACACTGCTGGTTTGGAGGTAGCTCTGTTTCGCTGTCTTGGTGAGATCAGGAGTTCAGGTGGGCAGTTTTGGCGTTCAGCAAACTGCTTCCTTCCTTCTCTTTGATCAGTTGAGCTTTCTGTTGAGAAATTTGATAACCATTGAAAACAAGAAATTCAGCAATCTCCCAGTCCATTGTACACAGTCCTCTTTTGTTACAGTGGCATCCATGTACTGCAGTAAAGTTCCACCTTGGGATGGAGGAACCCAAGTCTGAGACTCACGAGCTGACCAGTTCTCACAAATCATTGGGATGTTCTCACAACCCTGGGTAACACTGTCCAGGTTAACTGAATTTTCTTTTTTCATTGGCAAGACTGGGGTGTTGTATTCAGATTCCTATCCAATTAATAATCCAAAATCCAAAAAGTTATTTATTATTTCTTTTATCCTACTACAATCTCACATCCTCAAAGGACATTGCTTTACCTTGACTGGGCTGGCTCCCGTCTTTAACTTAACTTGTATTGGGCTGCATTTTGGCTCTGCCAGGCATTCCTGATGCCTGCAATCCTGTGTATACCTGATTTAGGATTTACGTAATTTCTGGGGGTACTGACGTGCGGTATCAAACTCTATAACCCAGTTAGGTTATAAAGCAGGTATGTTTATTTGGCCGGCTGGGTGCAAGGAGGATCACTCCACCAAACTTGCACACAAGCCAGAAAAAGCACTACAGATTTATAAGCCAAAGCCATACATAGTCAGCAAAATTCTTGGAACTCATTTACATATCCACTGTTCTTCCAGAAACTCATTTACATACTACCCCTCCCCCGGCGCATGCACTGTCTGTAA
Source organism: Gallus gallus (assembly GCF_016699485.2). NCBI lineage: Eukaryota > Metazoa > Chordata > Aves > Galliformes > Phasianidae > Gallus > Gallus gallus. Next base: position 1,460,327 of record NC_052571.1, on the reverse strand, counting down.
TAGGGGTCTCCCTCTGGTGGTCGTGGGGATGAAGTCAGAAGTCTTTCTCGTGAAGGCTCGATGTCTTCCTCAGTCTGACCTCTTTACGGTGCATTCAAACTGGTCACAGTCATTTATTTTGTATTGTTCCTTTCTTTATGTTTGCACAACTGACCATGAAATGTTGAGATGTCGTTCTCCTTCCCTAGTTTTCAAAGCTAGCTTATTTACCCCATATGTTCAAACCCTAGACCCACCTAAGCTCCTGATCTCAGTACAACGTTGCTTTTCCCAGTTTGTGTTAAAGCCAGACTTAAAATTTTCAGTCAATTGGTCTTGCTTGACACTTAGTTCCAATTTTCTTTACTGAATTTAATCTCTACGTTCAACTGTTCTTATACGTCATGCCCAAGTAATGGTTTTGGAGAACCTGGCGTGTACAAGAATTTATGTATTCCTATTTGTTCTCCTAGCCTGTATTTAATTGGTCTGCAAAAAGTAAGCTTCTCTTGCCAGTAGCTTCTACAGCTATTACAAAAATCATCTACGGGTAATAATTCTCGATGTAGCACAGAATAAGAGGCACCTGTATCGAAATGTAAACCTCTTTACCCTGCTTCCCCAACTGCTTTTGGTCCAGTGGGGGTGGAACTTTCTCTGAGCCCTTCCAGGCTTCCCCTTATCTCTTCCCTGAGGGAATCTCTGGGTCCTCAGGCCCCGTTCTAGTGCAGCAACAGTAACAGTTGCTATTGTTCTTCCCAATTTCCTTACTTCCTTACTATCTCTGTCTCTCTATAATTTTTCCAGATCCCAGACTTCTCTTCTCGGTAAGGGCATCCCTGTTACACCTTGCTCATCTTTGCCTTCTTCAGTCTGTCTTTCCCAAACCCTTTTCACTTTCCAAACTCTCATCATTACAGAAATCACTAACATTATATTTCAGTTTCACTCCCTCTCCTCCCCAGGCTTCCAGTGCTAACACTGGGATATCGGGTTTCCTTAGATCTCTGCAGATGAAGGCTATTCTCACTTCCAATGTCCCATCCCACCCCCATTCACAAGTAATACACCCTTTACAGTTACAGGGGAGTCTCTGGCCCCCAGCTCTTTCTCTCACCCCTACAGGCTGCAGAGGGGGTAGTGCAGGGGATGTGTTCTTGCACAAACTCTAATATCCCAAACTCACTGTTCTCCTTAACCCTCTTGCCTTTTTTTTTTGTTTGTTTGTTTTTCCCCCTCTGACTTGCAGAATCAAACTCTATAACCACAAAGTAGTTATAAATCAGGTATGTTTTTAATCAACGCTGCGCAGAGCCGGGTGCAAGGGGGATAGCTCCTCCTAACTTGCACACTGTCAGGACAAAAACTTGATATAGATATAGGCAGAACTAATACATAATCAGTGATTTTCCCAGAATTTGTACACATATTCATTACATTTCCGAGAACCCATTAGCATACGGTCCCTTCCCTCGTGCATGCATCATGAGCAGTGGGGGTCTCCTCCTGGTGGTCGTTGGATGAAGGCTCGTAGTCTTCCTTGCTGTAAACTTCTGACCCTGAGGGAGGGGTAGCCCCTGAACCAGTTCTAACTTGCTCTGGGGACATCTTATCACCTCTTTGCCTGGTGTCCTTGAGCTGTTTTCACACCCTCATCTTTATCTCTTCTACCCCCTCGTTGTCCTAATCCCATCTTGTTACTATCCGGTTCTTCTAGCGGCATCTGCATATTTGCTTCTGTAAACTATTTCTAATTCTCTTTTACCCTTAGTTTCTGCAGATCCTTTCTTACTCTTCCCCCCCCCCCCCAGAATTCCACTCTTTGTACCCTCAATCACACTTCCATATACCATTAATAATTGCACTTCCATGTACCATCAAAACAGTTTCTCCCAGTCCCTTCAACATCCACAAATCAAAAAATACAATTCAACTTCCACAAACACCCAGCACTTGGTCTCATGATTAGGGTACTCAATTATAAAACTGGTCCCATTATTCCATTTATGTTCAACAATCACAAAGACAGTGACAATAATCAGTATAATTTATCTTCTGGATCCTTCCTCTCTCTGCCTCCCTCCAGGGCCCAAACTTCCCACTGTATTCCTTTCCCACACTTGCACAGCTGCCCATCTAATCGCCTTTCTTCTCCAGTAAACAACATACCCATGATAAACATAGAAATTAGACCCTAGAAACTGATCTAATTGTCCTGCTACTCTTATAGAATCCTCAATTAAGGAATTCATTTCCTTCTTGAGACTCCTAACCTTTCTGCTAGTAAAAACGGCAGGCATTAGCATACTGTATTTCCCTTTGACCTAAGGAGACTTCCCTAAGAGGAAAGGAAAACTCTCCAGGTCCCGTTTACATTGTTCCAATTCCCTCAGTAATCGAGAGTGCACACTCTCTCTAGGACCCTGCACAGGATCAGCAGCTTGGCCACTCCCCTTCTCTGGAGAGGTCACTGTTGCTTGATTTGCTTTAGAAATTGAAGAGAGGGAAGTTATTTAAGGGATTTCCCCCACCCCTTTTCTCCTTTTATAATGCTAAAACCATCGGATCCTGGGGCAGCCCCATACCACAATCCCGCTGCCATTCAGGGTGATTACAGAGGGTGAAGAGCATATCAGCCTAGGTGGCTTTCTCCCATTTGCCCCCCCTCTGCAAAAGCAACATTAACTTCAGAAGGGCATTGTAATTCAAAGTGCCATTTACAGGCCATTTTTCACCGCTTTCCAACTTGTATAACAACCACCACTGATTACAATACTTTTGTAGTAGTTTTCTTGCTCAGGGTGCCCCCAGGCTCTCCAGCAATATCTCACCAATGAGCCAAGATGCGTCCAAGTGGGGCTCGCCTGGGAACTTCCTTTCCTTGTGCTCCCCCCATATTAACTATTATTGATTCTTTATTGTTCCCAAAAGTCCACACGTTATAGCCAGTATATCAGTTAGATCTGATACGTGTTCCTCTTTAAACCCCAGCTCACAACCCCAACAGAAATGCCAGACTCCTATGTTCCACTGTAATTCCTGGACAGCATTACAGGTTAAGCTTCTAACAACAAATACAGGGTTGCAATTATTTTCAGGGTGTAACAAGCATCCAATTGCTCTCAGATCACACACTAACACCACTCACACCTTGGATCCAATATTTAATATTCACACTATATAGCAGCCGCTGATAAAGTCTCCGTTGCTGGGTAATGGAATCTTACCCAGGGCATGGGAACACCAAATTCCCAGGACAAGAGCTATAACCAATGTAGCACTTATATTATAAATGGAATTCCACAAACAATATTTTTATAACAGAAACACTGAACAATTACAGAGACAACAACAATGACAAACACAGTTCCTATCTCGAAAAGAAAGAAAATCAGTTTGGGCATTTGCCCACCCCGCTTGACCAGTCACTTTAAACACTTCAGTGACAGTTTTCAGCCGTCTCCCTAGCAGGAGAATGAAACCACGGATCTGACACACTTTTGTAGCTACAATCTTTCCAAAGTATTACAGAGCTTACATTCCCAAGCACACTATGGCCTCACTCTCGGAATACCTTGCGCCCTTTACCTTTGGGGTTCTTGAGATACCCCCCTAAGTGGGACTCCCCTCCCAAGGGGTGTACTCCCACACCAATCGTGATCACCCAACCTATACCTGTGGATCCACACTCAGGAGGAGCACTCTCGCTCCTTCAACTCCGCGTAGGACGTCTCCTCACGTCTTATGGGTCCCTGTACCTGTAACGTACCTGGTCCGCGCTGGAGCTCTTTCCCTGACCCACAGTGGATGTATTGCCCTGAGGAGTCTTCTTCGAAAAAAAAATGTTTTCAGGGCGTGCCAGAAGCGCCCCCTGGTCCGACCAGCCCTGCGGTCCAGCAAAGAGTTCTCCTGGCTGGTTCTCCAAAACTGACTTGCAGAAGAGCAGGTGCGTTTTATTCAGCTGGCCAGATGCAAGGGGGATAACTCCTTCCTAGCCTGCACACCGAAAGCAGGTAAACATCCCCATTTATAGAGGGAATACATGCATATTTATGGTACAGGTGAAGAGCAAAATCAGGTCCCTGCAGTATAGAAAGAAGGGCTTCATATCAAGAAAAGAGAAAGCAGCTTCACAAAGTAGACATAAGGGGCAAATAGAGATAGTTTATGTAGAGAGTATTAGAAAACAAGGGATTCCAAGCACTTTCACAGGCGCTAGGTCCAGAATAACAAGGAGAGTGAAGGCCATAAAGATAAGGACTGGAGAACAGCTCAAAAACATTTGGCAGGGAGGTGATTAGATGTCTGAAGTGTAAGCTGAAACCATTTCGGGGGATGCCCCCCCTTCAGGGTCAGAAATTTGCAGCGAGGAAGACTATGAGCCTTCGCGAGGAAGACTACGAGCCTTCATCATCACGACCTACTACGCACACGCAAGGGGGGAGGGACTGTATGCTAATGGGCTCTCGGGAATGTAGTGAATATGTATCTGAATTCCTGATTATGTATTAGTTTCACCTATATCTATAGCACGATTTCTTCGGACGGTGTGCAAGTTAGGTGGAACGATCCCCCTTGCTCCAGAGTGTACGCGCATCACCAATAAACACATACCTGCTCTATATCCTTATTGGCTATAGAGTCTGATTTCCGCACGTCACAGGGAGTGGTTATTACAATTAATTTTAGTACAATATTCCACGCTTATTCTACACCCCAAACTCAACAAACACAACAACCCCAGGCTACCCTACAGGCTTGCAGAGGTGTGGCTGGAAAGCTGCCTGATGGAAAGGGACCTTGGTGTACTGTTGGACAGTCGACTGAATATGAGCCAGCAGTGTGCCCGGGTGGCCAAGAAGGCCAATGGCATCCTGGCTTGTATCAGGAATGGTGTGACGAGCAGGACTAGGGAAGTCATCCTGCCCCTGTACTTGGCATTGGTGAGGCCTCACCTCGAGTACTGTGCTCAGTTTTGGGCACCACAGTACAAGAAGGACATGGAGTTGCTGGATCAGGTCCAGAGAAGGGCAACAAGGCTAGTGAAGGGCTTGGTAAATCAGCCCTATGAGGAGAGGCTGAGGGAGCTGGGGCTGTTTAGGCTGGGGAAGAGGAGGCTGAGGGGAGACCTTATTACTCTCTTCCAGTACCTGAAAGGTGCTTACAGTGAGAGCGGGGCTGGTCTCTTCTCACTGGTGACAGGTGACAAGACGAGGGGAAATGGCCTCAAGTTGCGCCAAGGCAAGTTTAGGTTGGACGTTAGGAAACACATCTTTACAGAAAGGATGGTGAAACACTGGAATAGGCTCCCCAGGGAGGTGGTTGAGTCACCGTCCCTGGATGTGTTTAAGAGCCGTTTGGATGTGGTGCTCAGAGATATGATTTAGCAGAGGGTTGTTAGAGTTAGGGTACTATGGTTAGGCTGCGGTTGGACTCGATGATCTTTGAGGTCCTTTTCAACCTGAGTAATTCTATGATTCTATGATTGGCCTTTTATTCACCCCTTTTTTCTTCTTCCTTTTTTTTTTCCCCCAAGGATAGGGAAATCTATTATTAAATCACTGAAATTACATATTCAGAAGCAGAATTATGAAAGCCAGGCAGGTGCAAGTAAGATATACAGTTGTAAATATACAGATTACATTCTTAAACGCCAGAAGATATTCAGCCAGTCAAGTTGGATTCTACAACCAAATATGAGAAAGCTCATATTTGATGTTGCCAATCTACTGCACGTGAACATACATCATTTTGTAAAGCATATGACTTGCGGAATCAAACTCTATAACTACAAAGTAGTTATAAAATCAGGTATGTTTTAATCAACGCTGCGCAGAGCCGGATGCAAGGGGGATAGCTCCTCCTAACTTGCATACTGGTCCACAGAAATGTTACATATTTGTAAGTCAAGTTCATACATATTCAACAGGTTACATTGAACTCCACTACATATTCATTAATCAAGTCCCTCCCCTCTGGTGCATGCGTTGTATTCTCCTCTGGGTGGTTGCATCCCCATCTGGTGGTCCCTTGGGATGAAGTAAACACTCTTCCTCATTGTCTTCTTGAACTTTATCCTACTTTCCTCCTTGTTATCCTAATCCTTGCTGATGAGGTTCATACCTTCCTCACTGTCTTGCTGACAAGGAGACTGGGGCCTATTCTTCTCCTATCTCCCTCCTCCGGTTCTCCTTATCTTGCCAACAAGGAGTCTGGTACCTATGTTTTTCTCACCACAAAAGAATGCTCCTGTGGAATGTAAACAGCATCTAAACCGTCCAGGAAGAATCGCGAAATCAAACCCTCTTTCATTAAGCGGAATCAGTTTGAATCAAGTCCCCCTTTTTCACATATATGTAGCAAACACCATTTTATAATTTAGCAGCATGCATTCACCTTGAATATCTGCTTCTGGTCAGTCTCTGATCCTTTTTGTAACAAAGAGAATCTTTGGATTCCCACAAGTATCCCATAATGTTTTCTTTTAACAGAAAGAAAAAAAGAAATCTGTTTATAAGTGAAAGATTCCCTCTCTTGTAAGAAAGACTACAATACTTACTATAGAAAATAACAGCTTTAAAATCAGGAACCTGTTTACTGAAGTTTACTTCACATCTACAAGGCAATGTATTTTCACCACTTTCAGCTGTACTCCTGCTCCAAAGCATTTGACTGAATATCAGAGGAACTCAGACATAACACAACTTTCAAACATACTTCCAATGTTGTTGGGCCTTCTCAATCTGCATACCATAATCTTTTATCTTAGAATTTTCTGGAGCATTGAGCAACTGCTACAACAGCTAAAAGGTTCACAAAAATACACTGCATCAATGCTAACAGCTGGAATGAGTGAGAGTCCAAACACAAGCATACGTCTCAGCAGCAGCTTTCCACAGCTCCCGCTCCCTGCTCACACATGCTGACGATGAGAGCCTGGTGCTTGGTCTGGTCTGCACGCTCTGATAGCTTCCTCTCCAGTGCCTTTTGTTGTGCAGATTCTCTCCAAAAGCCCATCCACATCATGTGTTGAGTACTTGTCAATTATGCCAAAGTATTGCAATCGTGAAGACAAAGAGTGTAACTTTTCATAACAGAACTCAACAGATTACTGGTATAAGAGGGAGCCCAGCCGGAATCCAAAAACTGAAACCACTGGGCAGGCAAGAGCTGAATGCAATCTCTAAAGGATGTTTAAGTCCCCTGCCCGCTCCGCTTCTTTGCAGATCGTTCGCCAAAATTCACCCGGATCGGGTGGTTTCAAGTCTGGTTCCTTCCTCGGGCTCACTAGCCTGGGGTCTAAAGGGCCATTGTCCTTCGCAGTTGTGATAAAGGGAGTTTGGAGTCTGCATACTTTAATACAATAGAAGGGGGTTTGGATTCTGCTTGGATTCTGCTTATTGCTTAAATTCCTGTCATGGTTTTGTAATTTTACTGTTGGTATTCCACATCATGACATCATGGGCAAAAGAGAAGAACTACGTATCCCAGTGTTGGAAATATCCAAATAATTTTGTCAGGACGGTATCTCTGATAAAGCAGATTTTATTCGTGATTGCAATGGTGGGCGTCCCACAAGCAGGAGAGCGTGCTTATGGGCGTGGATATGACAGTTTTTGTACCTTGTTTCTCCCCCCTCTGCCCCCTCTTGCCTCCCCTGTTTCCCCACTGGCTGGGTACTCCAGGTTCACAATCTTATCAAAAGGTTTACATTTGTTAATTACTTGTTAATTTGTGTGTTATCTGGTGCCAGTCAATAGCAGTCCATTTGTCTCCAAGATGTCTCAGTACCCTTCTCATTCGTATTGATATGGTGATTTTCTTCAGAGTCTTTGTTAGACAAAGAGTATGGAGGAGGGGGTGCCAGATCTTCCTCAATATGTTCTTCAGGCACTCCCTAAGGCATGTCACGAGTTGTCCTTTTAATTTGTGCAGGATATTCTTGCAATGTGTGTGACATATATTTTTGTCATGCTGGCTATACTTAAATTGTTACTAGCTTATATATGTATGCTGTTAATTGTTTAACTTCTCTTCCTTTAATTCTCTGTTACTCAGGTCCTGTCTATCTAGCACCAAAAGCTAGTAGTTTTCCAACATCAAAGGGTTTCTGATTTGTGAAGATATCTATTACGTCTAACTTGCCTTTAACTGAAGGCCCAGAAGTTTTTCAAATGGCTAGACAGACAGGAGCTTCAGTCTCTGTGCTTATAACTTGCTCCATCTACCTAATCTTTATGGATATATCTCTCTCTCTATATATATGTATGTATATATTATTTTACTTATATACTGAGTATGCATTGTTAGGGAAGGTTTATCTAGAGGATGAGCAATGAAAACTACCAGAGAACCCTGATAAAGTAGAAAGACCACTGAAAAGAGCTATTCATTGTAATAAAGGACCCAAATGGTAGCAGAGGCCATGAAATTAACAAAATTCCTATCTTGTTCTGATGCAGAAACAACATTCAATTCCCACAATTCCCCCCTTTTTTCTTATTTATACACTGTTGATTTCTGCAAATTTTTGTTCTTTAAGGCATTATCCTATAGACCTCTTCTTCACTTTCCTCTTTCCCCATTTCCTCTAATATCATCATTTTATCTGAATGGTGGCTCCATTGGTGTTTGTTTTAGTAGTGCTGTCTCAGTCAGTCACTGTACCAGTCCTCTCACACGGGATAACACAGCACCCAATAGCTACCAGGGCTCCTGCTACTGTAATCAAAGAGGTAAATATTGATATAATTGCCCCTTTCCACTTACCAAACCAGGAGTCCAGCCATCCAGTGACAGAGGTATCTACTCCTGAATTCTCTGCCAATTCATCAGCAAGGGTAGTAAGTCCTTGCAATGCCTTAGTTATCGTGCCATCTGGAGCTGTGTTACTGGGGATGAAGGTGCAACAGCGAGTACCCAACATTACACAAACACCCCCTTTTTCTGCTAGAATCATATCTTGAGCAATCCTATTTTCCCAGGCCATTCTACTTGTGGCATCTAATTGTTCTGCAATTCCCTTCATGGCACTTTTTGTATAATTTATAAATCGCTGTTGATTATAATAGATGTAATTAATCCAGTCTACATTTTTGTTGATCGTTACCCACCAAAACAGTGACTCAAACCCTGTAACAATTTGATTTCTTGCCTTAAATTCATCAGGGGCACCCCTAGGCACCCCAATTGAGTCTATATATATTGTGTTGAAGAGTGAGAACAGGACCCTGCAGTTATAGAGAGAAGAGCCTCACAGCACGAAAAGGGAAAGTAGCTTCACAGAGTAGAAATAAGAGGCAAATAGAGATAGTTTAGGTAGAATGTGTTAGAAAACAAGGGATTCCAAGCACTTTCACAGACACTAGGTCTGGAATAACAGGGAGGATGAAGGCCATAAAGATAAGGGCTGGAGAGCAGCTTGAAAACATTTGGCAGGGAGGTGATTAGATGTCTACAGGGCAAGCTGAAACCAGTTTGGGGGATGCCCCCCCTTTGGAGTCAGAAGTTTGCAGTGAGGAAGACTACGAGCCTTCATCATCACGACCTACTACGCATGCGCAAGGGGGGGAGGGACTGCATGCTTATCGGCTCTCAGAAATGTAATGAATATGTATCCAAATTCCTGTCAACTATTGATTATGTATTAGTTTGACCTATATCTATAGCATGATTTCTCCTGATGGTGTGCAAGCGTCACGGAGTTTTCTAGATAGATCTGTGCCCGTGACAGGGGGGCAGAAGGCTCGCGGGCCCCCCTGGCTTCCCGAGAAAAAAAATGGAGCAGCAGCAACGATCTAAGAAGGAGAACTTATTTTACTAACTACGACGTTGGAATGCAAGATGACACAATATAATACAATCTAATTGGAAGCAAGGATAATAAATCAAATGAAATGAGCGAGAACAAAAGAACGATCGAGAGAGAGAGAGAGACAGAGTGAGAGAGTTTCCGAAACCGAAAGCCCTACTTGATGAAGGTGCACGGCTTGGAAAGCACACCCACTCCTCTCCCTGGCAGCAAGTGAAAGTGAAAAAGACTGCGCGCAACCAGATGACGTATCTTCCGTGATGTATCTTCCTTCTCTGACCATGAGGTCCTCTGGGATATGTAGTTCTTCTTCTCTTTTGTTCATGATGTTATGATGTGGAATACCAATAGCAAAGTTACAAAACCATGACAGCCGCTCACGTTTTGGTATCTCCCGAGCTACAACAGATCATTGAGCGACTCGCGCAAACTGTTGTGGAACGGTCTGTTGACCAACGTGACCCTTCGCTCCCTATCGACATCACCGTGCTCCTTGGGCGAACGCAACTGCTGGCTGCGCTGATGCAGCGCAAAAAGAAAAAGGGGGAGCAGGCGGACATTAGGGTGCCGGAATGGCTATTCACAACCCTACAGCCAAGGACCACAATACAGCTGATAATTTGGCAGAACTGGTGCATAAGGGGCGCAAACGAGTACTCAGCATTGCAGGGGAAGAACCTGGAACGATATATCTACCCATAAAACGCACGGACTTGGACTGGTACATACAGAACTCGACTGAGTTGGCATCTAGCCTCCTCAGCTCGGGGGCTAATTGGGAAGTACGCCCTCTTGCATCGCCAGTTCTTAAGTGGATGACTCAACGGCGTGGTTAGTGATACCAAAATTAAATAGGGCACCGCTGCAAAATGCAATCACAGTTTTCACGGATGCGGGACGAAAGTCATGAAAAGCAGTGGCAGCGTGGTGCGAGGATCAGCAATGGCGACACAGGTTCTTAGGTGCTCCGCTCATTTTCATAGCGGAAAAAGTGGTGCGGAATTGGGGACTGTATGTGGGACCGAGTCCTTCAGGGCAAGGCGAAGGATGCTACAGCCCTAGGTTCTACCTGGCGAATCGTGATTAATACACTTAAGACTATGAGAGTGGAGGCAAAAGTGGCTGCTGGTACTGAAGTTATAGCTGCTCCTGAGGAGACAGGGTCCTCTAATTTCCCCGAGAGCTGCTCTCGGCTTTACAATCTCTTTAGAGGACCAACAGCGGCGGGGGCCTGACGCTGATCTGCCAACCTCTGAGCCACCTTCCCCCACTAATCTACGGCAGGTCCCTCTGCCGGTTAGCGGGGACGAGGAGTCTGACTCAGAGGCGAACTTATTCCTTCCTGAACATCATCAAGTTTCTACAACAACGCCAGGACAACCTTTCTATACGTGGGGGGAAGGTGTGCTGTTGCCAACACCTTGACGGCCATATGACCCCCCGCTGAACAGCCAGTCGCAGTCTCCAGCCGCCAGAGCCCAGACCGTGCCGCCCCTCCTCCCCCCCACAGCAGATTCTACTACACGCACTGGGATGTTTCGCTGAACTGATTGCTGGACTAATGTATCTAGCCGTGGTAAATTTACTTATTGGAATGTTGGTGATTACTGTGGCACCAATACATAAAAAAGACAGGGTTTGGGTGCTTATGGCACAGCTGCAAAAGGTAATAACACGACTATATGGCCGCAAGGGTTGCACTCTACTTTTTGGAACAGCCTATGGCATGCCTTGCTACAAATTCATGCTGCCATAGACTTTCTGGTATTAGCTCAAGGTCACGCGATGGCTTAGGGCCTTTGTCTATTGATGTTGTTGGTGCTGGGAATCCTCATAATTTGTTTGCTTATTGCTGTTGTTAAGAAAATGCTCTTGAAGGTTACCTCGACTGCTTTCCTTGCGCAAGAAAACAACGGGGGAATTGTGGATGGACGGCTGACCCAGGGAGGTCATGTTTTTCTCCCCCTGGGTCAGTGCGAGCAAAACCAGCTGCTATGGATCACTGTCTCACACAGAACAGTGATGGGAGTAGGCGAAAGGAATGCAGAGCTGCGATAGAGACTGCTGTGCCAGGTGCCGTGAGACAAGCTGCAAGCAACTGCAAGTTATGAGAACTGTGCCAGCGCTGCCTTCTGGGCCTCTGTCTCATTATACTGCATGCTAATGGACTCTCAGGAACATAATGAAAATGTATCTGAATTCCTGTCAACTACTGATTATGTATTAGTTTGATCTATATCTATAGCACAATTTCTCCTGACGGTGTGCAAGTAAGGTGGAGCGCTCCCCCTTGCACCATAAATAGACATCAATACAAACATGCCTGCTCTACATCCTTACCGGATATAGGTTCTGATTTCCGCAAGAGAATTTGGCAACGAGAATGGATCCACTCTGATCGGCTGCGGGATCGGTTGAGAGAGGGGACACCTTTGGCGCACCCCAACATTTCTTGGAAGGTCTCCCTTCCTCACCCGATCACTGCAGGGACAGACAAGGACCATCCATAGGCGGATCAGGTATGTGTATAGAAAAGGGGGGTGCCCGTAAGGCGTGAGGAGACGTCCTACGCAGGGTATGAAGGAGCGTGCCCGCTCCCCCCCCCCCCCCCCCGTGGTATGTGAGCTCACGGGTTAGGTTGCCGGCTGAGGTAGGACTTGCAAGTAATTGGCTAATGTACTAGCGTTATTAAGATTCAAGCTAAAAGACATCATCAGCATTCTGTATTATGTATAAACCACGTTTTTTGTTCTAAATATCTGTCAACGGTTTAAGGGCTGGTCCGGCCGGGTTCCGCGACTAGTGGGGCGGAGAGATTTCGAAAAATCGACGCCTCCAGGAAGGGAAACAGGGGACCCCAAAATAATTAAAAACAGCGGCAACGATCTGAGGAGAAACAAACTAATTTACTAAATATAGTATCAGAATGTAAGATAACACACTGTAATACAATATAAATCAACAATAACTGAGAGAAAGATTGTCCGAGAGCCAAAGGCCTTACGCTAATACTGGAGCTTTGTGTGCAGTCGGGCGCAGCAGTAGCGAGCCGATCTGACAGGGAACACGGCGAGACGAGAAGAGGGACAAGTCAGATGACCGGCGCCCTTATATCTGTTCCCTTGAGCAGGAATGATAACACTACTCGAAAAGGCTCTTGGGGAAAGTAGTTCTTCTTCTCTTCCAGACAGGTACCCGGAACTAAAGCATTTGCTCTTTAACTCCCAGTACACTGCATGATGTTGTGATGTGGAATACTGATAACCAAAAATCATAAAACCATGACATTCCACCCCTTATTCTACATCATTACAGCATGCTTAATATATATACAAACAAACATAATTATAATCAGTTATCAAACATTGAAAACATGTACATATACTTGAAATAACACATTCTGATCTCCCATCATCATATTCCCTTGTGGCACACAATGAACATCCCCATTTTTCTGTATCACCCACCAAGTGGACCCAGGTCCCTGGGCAAAAACAGTTCCACGGAGAGGTCTGCCCTTTCCAGAGGCTGGAAGGACCCAAACTGCTTTTCCCAACATGCTCTTTACATGTATTACAGGGACCTTATCTCCCTTTACAGTATGTAGGGAGCTGGCAGGACCATCACGACTGATAGATCCCCTAGTGTTGACCAACCAGGTGGCTTCTGCCAAATGCTTCTCCCAGTGCTTAAATGTTCTGCCACCCATTGCTTTCAACATGGTTTTTAACAACCCGTTGTATTGTTCAATTTTACCAGAAGCTGGTGTGTGGTAGGGGATATGATAAATCCACTCAATGCCATGATCTTTGGCCCAAGTATTTATAAGAGAATTTTTGAAATGAGCCCCATTATCTGATTTGATTCTCTCTGGGGTACCATGTCGCCAGAGAACTTGTTTCTCGAGGCCTAATATGGTGTTTTGGGCGGTAGCATGGGGTACTGCATATGTTTCAAGCCACCCAGTGGTCACTTCCACCATGGTAAGCACATAACACTTACATAACTACATAACACTACATAAGCACATAACACTACATAACACTTTCTGTTTGTCCGTAGCCCGACTCTTGGGCACATAAGCATCTATATGACGCACCTTTACAACCACATTCTTTATTCGGGCAGAAATGTCTTTCCACAGTTCAGCAGTCCAAACAGGTTTACCCCTCTGCTGCCAGTTATCCTATTCCCACTGCTGTAACCACCCCCATAAGGCATTCGCCACCATCCATGAATCAGTATAAAGATAAAGCACTGGCCACCCCCCACGTTCAGCGACATCGAAGGTCAGTTGGACAGCCTTTACCTCTGCAAATTGGCTTGATTCTCCTTTTCCTTCAGTGGCCTCTGCAACTTGTCGCATGGGGCTCCACACAGCAGCTTTCCATATGTGATACTTCCCCACAATACGACATCACTGTCAGTCGAAGTGCCAGGAGGAGCTGCGTCTCAGTACCGACTACTTCGGAAGCAGCCCTAACCCCCTCATACGCGGCTAAGATTTCCTTCTCAGTCGGAGTGTAGCGTTCTTCAGCCCCCCTGTATGCTCCACTCCAGAATCCTGCGGTCGGCCTCAGTTCTCCCCTGTGGTTCTTTGCCACAAACTCCAGGTGGGACCTTTCTCTCCAGCAGCAGTGTAGAGCATGTTCTTTACATCCTGTCCCGTCCGTACTGGCCCCAGGGCCACGGCACGGGCTATCTCCTGTTTGATCTGCTCAAAAGCCTGCTGCTGTTCTTGACGCCGTGTAAAATAATTCTTCTTCCGCGTCACCTGATACAGGGGGCTTACAGTATGGCTGTCGTTTGGAACATGCATTCTCCAAAAGCCCACTACACCCAGAAAAGACTGTGTCTCTTTCCTATTAGTGGGCGGAGACATGGCAGTGATTTTGTCCACCACATCCGTTGGGATGTGACGATGCCCATCTTGCCACTTTATACCTAGGAACTGAATCTCCTGGGCAAGTCCTTTCACTTTGCTTCGCTTAATAGCAAAACCATCTTGCAGAAGGATCTGGATTACTTGATCTCCCTTCTCAAAAACTTCCCTTACTGTATTGCCCCACACAATAATATCGTCAATGTACTGTAAGTGCTCAAAAGCACCTCCCTGTTCCAATACAGTTTGGATTAACCCATAGACTTCAAAAAGAAGCCCAAAAGATTAACCCAAAGACTACACAGCACACCAGTATTAACTACAGTTTCAGTATCCCGATGAATAAAATGCCACAGTCCCCACACTGGATCAGTCACTGTACCCGACCCCCACAATTAGTGCACTTCTGTTTCTTTTAACCGCCAATTGCTCCTGGCAGTTCCCTGTGTCCAAGAGGCCTTCCTGATGAGATGTTTTCTGCGATCTGCTAAGGGAATACCAGTCGCAGCTTGGGAGTCACAGCACTGTATATGATGTCTTGCACACCATGCGGCTATTGCTCACCGGAGTCACTGTTGTCATTGGGTTGAGATGGGTTGTTGATGTTTGGGGCTGGCTTAGTCCATTTTCTGGGAACCCATAATGGGCCAGATCCTGTGGAAACACAGCTCTCTCCTGGGAGCCTCCCATGATGTTTACAAAATTCTTATTGATTTCTAATTCCCTCAAAGTTTCCACAAACCCTTAACACCATATAGTGATATTGTTCAGTTATAAACACTTGGGAACACATCTCACAGAAGCCTGTCCACCTTCCTTTACACGCTTCCATACAATCAGATCACAGGACTACATAAACAGGCTGACACTCATTCCCTGAAAGGAACGTGTCTCACTCACAGCACACTCACTCTGATAATGTCATGGTTTTATGATTTTTGGTTATCAGTATTCCACATCACAACATCATGCAGTGTACTGGGAGTTAAAGAGCAAATGCTTTAGTTCCGGGTACCTGTCTGGAAGAGAAGAAGAACTACTTTCCCCAAGAGCCTTTTCGAGTAGTGTTATCATTCCTGCTCAAGAGAGCAGATATAAGGGCGCAGGTCATCTGACTCGGCCCTCTTCTCGTCTCGCTGTGTTCCCTGCCGGATCGGCTCGCTGCTGCTGCTCCCAACTGCATGCAAGGCTTCAGTATTAGCGTAAGGCCTTTGGCTCTCGGACAATCTTTCTCTCAATTATTGTTGATTTATATTGTATTACAGTGCGTTATCTTACATTCTGATACTATATTTAGTAAATTAGTTTGTTTTTCCTCAGATCGTTGCCGCTGTTTTTAATTATTTTGGGGCCCCCTGTTTCCCTTCCTGGAGGCGCGGATTTTTCGAAATCCCTCCGCCCCACTAGTCGCGGAACCGGGCCGGACCAGCCCGTAAACCGTTGACATTTTTGGTGGAGAATGCGGGCAAAACAGCTGCTTTTTAGCTTTTTAGAACGAATCTCTCTCTGCTCTCAGAGAGCTTCGTTGGGAAAGTTTATCTCTTTCATAGGTGCTCACTGAAAACTTGACCTTGAAGGTCCAGACGGACTGCCAATATTCTGAGATATTTTGTAAACTTTGAGCACTGCTATCTTGCTTTACTAAAGAGGAAGGAAAAAAAAATGATTCTGCTTTCTGCTTTTAAACCAGTTTGTAGAGAGAGCTGCAAATTTCACGGAACTTGTGATTTTGAAGCAGGTTCCCAGTATCTCTTTCGAATCCTTTATGGATTGTTTGAATGCTCAACTGACCACGTTGTCAATCTCCCCGAATGCACTGTTTGCCATTGTAATTATTTCACTCAGTATTTGGAACTATCGTATTCTGAAGAAGTCCGCTCCAAAACCAGAGAATACTGAGTGGCAGGGTGTGTGGAGAGACTTGGGAGAGACTTTAGAGAGATGGACATTTTCGGTGTCATGGAACTTTACTCGGGAACACCTACAAAATCCTGAGAACCTGAACAGATATTTGAGACAGGGATGTTGCGGCTCAGGCAGATCTGAGGAGGCACAAATGATTTGGGGCCTGGCTAATGCTTATTGGGCCTTATTTAATACGATCCTAGAGAGGGAAAGAATTCTAGAAATTGAGAGAAGGATTTTCCTAGCCGAGAAGGAGAATCTCTGGGCTGAGTGAGAGAATCTTCAAGTCGAGAAGGAGAATCTCCGGGCTGAGCGAGAGAATCTCCAAGCTGAGAAGGAGAATTTCCAGGCTGAGCGAGAGAATCTCCAAGCCGGGAAGGAGAATCTCCGGTCTGAGCGAGACACACTCCAGTTCGAGAGGAACTCCCGAGAGGAAGTCCGAACAGGATGTACTCCAAACTGAGCGAGATGCCCTCCAGCATGCAAAATTCAGACTCCAAAGTGAGATAACCAAAATTCAGTCTCATCAAGCCAAGCTCGAATCTGAACTAAGCACTCTCATAATTCAGCGAGATAGACTCCGAGGCGAGCTGGAGAGTAAGAGCATCGGGACTGACCAACCTGATCAACCCCAGGAGGCACCAGAATCGATGTCGGTTGCCCCTGTAAGAGGACAGAAAACGAAACAAATTTCCACTCAGTTAGAACAGAAGAAAGAGGAGGAGGGTGTAGCAGAGGAAGCAGTCAATGTAAGAGAAGAGGAGGAGGGTGAAGTAGAGGAAGCAGGCGATGTAAGAGAAGAGGAGGAAGGAGGTCCAGTGGAGTGGCTCCAAGGAACTGGAGTGCCCATGCCCTCAATAAGACTGCATGCACAAACACCAAGGAGGGCAGGAAGTCCTGAAAGAGCAGGAGGTGAGCAAGACATCGTAACCATTGTGGATAGATCTTTGAAAATGAACGAAATTCGTGGCCTGAGAAAGGACTTCACACGCCACCCCAATGAGCCCATTGTCACCTGGTTACTTCGATGCTGGGACAGTGGGGCCAACAGTGTGTGGCTAGATAGCAGAGAAGCTCGTCAGCTTGGTGGCATTGCTAGGGACTCAGCCATTGACAGACGTATTAGCACATGCCAGAACCAGGCCTTCACCCTCTGGAAGTGGATGTTGTTAGCCGTGAGAGAAAAACACCCCTTTAAAGATGATCTCATGCCCGAGAAAAGGAAATGGACTGATATGGAAAAAGGCATCCGTTATTTGAGAGAATGTGCCGTGGTGGAAATGACATACAGCCCCGACTTCATCCCTGACGAGCCAGACCAAGAGCATGATCCTGAGAGAGACTGGTGTACACCAAATATGTGGCGCACATTCACTAAGACTGCACCAGAAAGGTGTGCCAGTACATTTGCAGCAATGTATGGCACAGTGGAAAGAAGACCCCTTATAGATGATCTGGTTAATAGACTCCAAGACTTTGAGTTGCATTTAAATCCTCTACGAGCTTGTGTTTCAGCCATCACAAGGATAGTTGAAAAGCTAGACAGAATAGAGAGCAAACAAGAAGATATAATAGACGAACTGTCTACCAAACATGATGCTGATGGATCCCTGGTGGACGAGGACCAGAATTCCCAAAACCCTCCACTGGAAGAGCTGATCAACTTGGTGTCCTCCTGACCTATATCATCCAACATCTCAGCCATCAAAAGGGGACGTCCTCTTGTGAGAAGAAATGATAACGGTAAGACTATAACACGTCTTGCCTTGTGGCGTTACCTGCGTGACCATGGGGAAGATATGAAGAAGTGGCATAAGAAACCCACTTCTGCACTTCAAGCACGGATAAAAGAATAACAAGACAAACCAACCACCAAGGTGAAGTCCTCCAAAAGGATGATCGCTCTAGTTGCTGCAGACAACCAAGGTAACAAATAGAGGGGCCCTGCCCCCGGCCAGGAGGGGGAAAGGGATAATAGAATATATTGGACTGTGTGGATTAGATGGCCTGGCACATCAGAACCACAGAAATTTAAGGCACAGTTAGACACTGGTGCACAGTGTACGCTAATGCCCTCGAGTCACCAAGGGACAAAATCAATTTATATTCATGGGGTGACTGGGGGCTCCCAAGAGTTGACTATGTTGGAGGCTGAAATAAGTCTCACTGGTAAAGACTGGCAAAAGCATCCTATTGTGACTGGTCCAGGGTTCCCATGTATACTTGGTATTGATTACCTCAGAAGGGGATATTTTAAGGATCCCAAAGGGTATCGATGGGCCTTTGGAATAGCTGCTGTAGACACAGAAGGTGTTAAACAGTTGTCTACGTTGTCTGGCCTATCAGAAGATCTGTCTGTTGTGGGATTGCTACAAGTAAAAGAGCAACAGGTACCGATTGCTACAAAAACGGTACACAGACGGCAGTACCGCACTAACAGGGACTCCTTGCTCCCCATTCAGAAGTTGATTCGTCAACTAGAGAGTCAGGGAGTGATCAGCAAAACTCACTCACCTTTTAACAGCCGCATATGGCCAGTGCGTAAAGCCAGTGGAGAATGGAGGCTGACGGTAGACTACCGTGGCCTGAATGAAGTCACACCCCCACTGAGTGCTGCTGTGCCAGACATGTTAGAACTCCAGTATGAACTGGAGTCAAAAGCAGCCAAGTGGTATGCCACCACTGACACTGCTAATGCTTTCTTTTCCATTCCATTGGCCACAGAATGTAGGCCACAGTTTGCTTTCACCTGGAGGGGCATTCAGTATACCTGGAATTGTTTGCCCCAGGGGTGGAAACACACCCCAAAAATTTGCCATGGGTTGATTCAAGCTGCACTGGAACAGGAAGGTGCTTTTGAGCACTTACAGTACATTGACGATATTATTGTGTGGGGAAATACAGTAAGGGAATTTTTTGAGAAGGGAGATCAAGTAATCCAGATCTTTCTTTATGCTGGTTTCTCTATTAAGTGAAACAAAGTGAAAGGACCTGCCCAGGAGATTCAGTTCCTAGGTATAAAGTGGCAAGATGGACATCGTCACATCCCAAAGGATGTGGTGGACAAAATCACTGCCATGTCTCCGCCCACTAATAGGAAAGAGACACAGTCTTTTCTGGGTGTAGTGGGCTTTTGGAGAATGCATGTTCCAAACGACAGCCTCATTGTAAGCCCCCTTTATCAAGTGACACGGAAGAAGAATGATTTCACGTGGTGTCCTGAAGAGCAGCAGGCTCTTGAGCAGATTAAGCAGGAGATAGCCCGTGCCGTGGCCCTGGGGCCAGTACGGACGGGACAGGATGTAAAGAACATCCTCTACACTGCTGCTGGAGAGAAGATCCCACCTGGAGTTTGTGGCAAAGAGCCTCAGGAGAGACCCGAGGCCGACCCCTGGGATTCTGGAGTCGGGCCTACAGGCGGTCTGAAGAGCACTACACTCCAACTGAAAAGGAGATCTTAGCTGCATATGAGGGGGTTCGAGCTGTTTCTGAAGTAGTTGGCACTGAAACGCAGCTCCTTCTAGCACCTCGATTGCCAGTGTTTAACTGGATGTTCATGGGAAAGGTTCCCTCTACCCATCATGCTACTGATGCCACTTAGAGTAAGTGGATTGCGCTGATTACGCAACGGGCTTGGATGGGGAACCTCAGTCGTCCAGTAATCCTAGAGGTGATCATGGACTGCCCTGAAGATAAAAAGTTTGGAAAATCACCAGGAGAGGAGGTATCACGTGCTAAAGAAGCCCCACCATACAATGAACTACCAGAAAATGAAAAGAAATATGCCCTGTTCACAGATGGATCGTGTCATATTGTGGGGAAGCATCGCAGATGGAAAGCTGCTGTGTGAAACCCCACACGACAAGTTGCAGAGGCCACAGAAGGAAAAGGAGAAAAGTCAGTTCGCAGAGGTAAAGGCTGTCCAACTGGCCGTAGATGTTTTTGAATGGGAGAGGTGGCCAATGCTTTTTTTTTTTTACTGACTCATGGATGGTGGTGAATGCCTTATGGGGTGGTTACAGCAGTGGGAGCAAAATAACTGGCAACGGAGGGGGAAGCCTGTTTGGACTGC
The DNA here is from genome assembly GCF_016699485.2 of Gallus gallus. Classification (NCBI taxonomy): domain Eukaryota; kingdom Metazoa; phylum Chordata; class Aves; order Galliformes; family Phasianidae; genus Gallus; species Gallus gallus. The sequence continues at coordinate 1,439,678 of NC_052571.1, read as the reverse complement.
TGAACTGTGGAAAGACATTGCTGCCCGAATAAAGAATATAGTTGTAAAGGTGCGCCATTTAGATGCACATGTGCCCAAGAATCAGGCTACTGAAGAACAAAAAAACGCCCATCAGGTAGATCGAGCTGCCACAAGTTCTGTGGCGACATGGCACCCCTGAAAGAATTGAATCAGATAATGGGACTCATTTCAAAAATTCTCTTATAAATACTTGGGTCAAAAGACATGACATTGAATGGATTTATCATATTCCCTATCATGCACCAGCTTCTGGTAAGTTTGAATGATACAATGGGTTGTTAAAAACTATGCTGAAAGCAATGGGCGGTGGAACATTTAAGCACTGCGAGAAGCATCTGGCAGAAGCCACCTGGTTGGTCAACACTAGGGGATCTATCAGTCGTGATGGTCCTGCCAGCTCCCTACATACTGTAAAGGGAGATAAGGTCCCTGTAATACATGTAAAGAGCATGTTGGGAAAAGCAGTTTGGGTCCTTCCAGCCTCTGGAAAGGGCAGACCTCTCCGTGGAACTGTTTTTGCCCAGGGACCTGGGTCCACTTGGTGGGTGATGCAGAAAGATGGCGATGTTCAATGTGTACCACAAGGGAATTTGATGTTGGGGGAGCACAGTCAGTAGTTCTACGTATATGTATTAAGCATGATATAATGATGTAGAATAAGGGGTGGAATGTCATGGTTTTGTAACTTTGCTATTGGTATTCCACATCATAACATCATGGACAAAAGAGAAGAAGAACTACGTATCCCAGAGGACCTCACGGTCAGAGAAGGAAGATACATCACGGAAGATACGTCATCTGGTTGCACACGGTCTTCTTCACTTTCGATTGCTACTGGGAGAGGAGTGGGTGTGCTTTCCAAGCCGGGCGCCTTCATCAAGTAGGGCTTTCGGTTTCGGAAACTCTCTCACTCTCTCTTTCTCTCTCTCTCTCTCTCTCTCTTCTCTCTCTCTCTCTCTATTGCTCTTTTGCTCTCTCTCATTTCATTTGATTTATTATCCTTACTTCCAACTAGATTGTATTATATCGTGTCATCTTGCATTCCAACATCGTAGTTAGTAAAATAAGTTCGCCTTCTTAGATCGTTGCCGCTGCTCCGTTTTCTCTCGGGAATCCGGATGGGGGGAGGGGGCCCGCGAGCCTACTGCCCCCCTGTCACGGGCGCAGGTATATCTAGGTAACTCCGTGACAGCGGCAGGATCAGTACCTTTAAGAAGAGAGTGCAGTGAGTTGAGATCATTGTTCGAGAGGCCAACAACGGGCCGTAGCCACTGCAGATCCCCCAACAATTTTTGGGCGTCATTGATTGTATCAGGTGATGCGGAAGAAGAATTATTTTACATGGGGTCCTGAACAGCAGCAGGCTTTTGAGCAGATTAAGCAGGAGATAGCCCGTGCCGTGGCCCTGGGGCCAGTACGGACGGGAAAGGATGTAAAGAACATCCTCTATACTGCTGCTGGAGAGAAAGGTCCCACCTGGAGACCGTGGCATAGAGACTCAGGGGAGACCCGAGGCCGACCCCTGGGATTCTGGAGTTGAGCATACAGGGCGTCTGAAGAGTGCTACACCCCAACTGAGAAGGAAATCGTAGCCGCAAATGAGGGGGTTCGTCCTGCTTCCGAAGTCGTCAGTACTGAGACACAGCTCCTCCTGGCACCTCGACTGCCATTGCTGAACTGGATGTTCAAGGGAAAGATTCCCTCCCCCCATCATGCTACTGATGTCACTTGGAGCAAGTGGATTGCACTGATTACGCAACGAGCTCGGATGGGGAACCTCAGTCGTCCAGGAATCTTAGAGGTGATCATGGACTGGCCTGAAGGTAAAAAGTTTGGAGCATCACCAGGAGAAGAGGTATCACGTGCTAAAGAGGCCCCACCAAACAATGAACTACCAACAAATGAAAAGAAATATGCGCTGTTCACAGATGGATCGTGCCGTATTTTGGGGAAGCATCGCAGATGGAAAGCTGCTGTGTGGAGCCCCATGCAACAAGTTGCAGAGGCCACTGAAGGAAAAGGAGAATCAAGCGAATTTACAGAGGTAAAGGCTGTCCAACTGACCTTCGATGTTGCTGAACAAGAGAGGTGGCCAATGCTTTATCTTTATACTGACTCATGGATGGTGGCGAATGCCTTATGGGGGTGGTTACAGCCATGGGAGCAAAATAACCGGCATGGAAGGGGCAGACACGAGTCGGGCTACTGAAGAACAGAAAAATAACCATCAGGTAGATCGAGCTGCCAGAACTGAGGTGGCTCAAAAAGACTTGGATTGACAAAACAAGGGTGAATTATTTCTAGGTCGGTGGGCCCATGAGACCTTGCGCCATCAAGGAAGAGATGCAACATATAGGAGAGCTAGAGACCGTGGGGTGGACTTAACTATGGACGCTACTGCACAGGTTGTTCATGACTGTGAAACATGTGCCATAATTAAACAAGCCAAGAAGATGAAACCTCTCTGGGAGTAAGGGCGATGGCAAAAGTATAAATATGTGGAGGCGTGACAGATTGACTATATCACCTTGCTGCAATCTCACAATGGTAAGCGTTATGTGCTTACCATGGTGGAAGTGACCACTGGGTGGCTTGAAACATATGCAGTACCCCATGCTACCACCCGAAACACCATATTAGGTCTGGAGAAACAGGTTCTGTGGCAACATGGCACTCCAGAAAGAATTGAATTAGATAATGGGACTCATTTCAAAAATTCTCTTATAAATACTTGGGCCAAAGAACATGGTATTGAATGGATTTATCATATTCCCTATCATGCACCAGCTTCTGATAAGTTTGAATGATACAATGGGTTGTTAAAAACTATGCTGAAAGCAATGGGTGGTGGAACATTTAAGCACTGGGTGAAGCATTTGGCAGAAGCCACCTGGTTGGTCAACACTAGGGGATCTATCAATCGTGATGGTCCTACCCATTCCAGCTCCCTACATACTGTAGAGGGAGATAAGGTCCCTGTAGTACATGTAAAGAGCATGTTGGGAAAAGCAGTTTGGGTCCTTCCAGCCTCTGGAAAGGGCAGACCTCTCCGTGGAACTGTTTTTGCCCAGGGACCTGGGTCCACTTGGTGGGTGATGCAGAAAGATGGCGATGTTCAATGTGTACCACAAGGGAATTTGATGTTGGGGGAGCACAGTCAGTAGTTCTACGTATATGTATTAAGCATGATATAATGATGTAGAATAAGGGGTGGAATGTCATGGTTTTGTAACTTTGCTATTGGTATTCCACATCATAACATCATGGACAAAAGAGAAGAAGAACTACGTATCCCAGAGGACCTCACGGTCAGAGAAGGAAGACACATCACGGAAGATATGTCATCTGGTTGCACACGGTCTTCTTCACTTTCGCTTGCTACCGGGAGAGGAGTGGGTGTGCTTCCAAGCCGTCCACCTTCATCAAGTAGGGCTTTCGGTTTCGGAAACTCTCTCACTGTCTCTCTCTCTCTCTCTATCGTTCTTTTGTTCTCGCTCATTTCATTTGATTTATTATCCTTGCTTCCAATTAGATTGTATTATATTGTGCCATCTTGCATTCCAACGTCGTAGTTAGTAAAATAAGTTCGCCTTCTTAGATCGTTGCCGCTGCTCTGTTTTTTTCTCGGAAAGTCTGGCTTTAATACAAACTGGGAAAAACACTGTTGTACCCCCAGCAGTTGCAGAAATCTTAAATAAGGTATGCTCAGCAGTGTGGGTACCAGGAATACCTGGCAGAGCCAAAATGCAGCTCTAAGTTGAAAGCAAGAACTAGAGCTAGCTCAGTCAGGGTAAAGCAGTATATGCAACTGTAGAAGGATAAAAGAAATAATTGATAACGTTTGGATTTTTGATTACTAATACTCCAGTCTTGCCTATGAAAATTGGATAGCAAGTGCTATAGTTTGGTACAAGTTTTGAGGGCAAGTTATAGAATCAGTAAATGCATACACTCCATGGTGGCAAATGCATACACTTTATTAACCAAGTTAGGGAATGGGTAGGTGGAGTTTACCTTCTGGATTTGAAGGATGCCTTTTCTGCTTGATTTGGCCAAAGGAAGCCTGAGGTTATTTGCCTTTGAATAGGAGACCCCTAATATGAGATGAAAAAGACTCAGTTAACCTGGACAGTGTTACCCAAGTTTGTGAGAACGGCCCAATGATTTTTGAGAACTGGTCAACTCGTGAGCCTGAGATTTGGGTTCCTGTTGCTTTCTGCAGCAATGATGTTAGCCACCTGTGTTAGGCCTCTGCGCTCACTGACCAATAGCCTGATCAGGGCCAAATGACTGCAGACGCACACCAATATGATGAGCAGCAAAATGGCGTTTATTTACTACTAAACACAGCTTATATACATTTTTACCTACATAACCGTGCTGTCATGTCCCACCCTGATTGGTTCACACCAGATAACATTGTGCCTTATTTGGCCATTTCCACATTCTTTTCTCATCCTTCTTCTTCTCCTGTTTTCTCTGCATCAAGGTCAGCACGATAGCGCTGTCTCTCTATGCTTAGGGAGAGGCCTGTCCCGTACATCCCGTGCCCCCGCAAGGCGCCTACTACAACAGGTTCCACCATCCCGTGGTGTAACTTTACTGCAGTAAGCAAAAGAGGACCATGTGCAATGAATTTCTTGGTTTAAATAATTATCAAGTTTCTCAACAGAAGGCACAAATAACTCAACAGCAAGTGACCCTATTTGGGATAAGAGATTACAGCTGGACTTTGAACCTTAAGGACTGCCAGGAAGGAAACAATCTGCCAGACGCCAGAACCTCAAACAGCTGAGGAGCTCCAGACTTTCCTGGGGATGATGAGGTGGTGCCGCCTACAACTGTAGAATACTGGTAAAACCCCTCCATGCCCTTTTGAAATCCTGTCCAAAGGTCCTCATACAAGCTGAGGAAGACAAATAAGAACAAGGTTTACCTGTGGCAATTAGACACGGACTCCGTTGTTAGTGCAGAACAAGAACTTTTATTGTGTGTGATGAACTTGAACAATATGCACTTGGTCAAGGGCCTTATTAAATGTGACCCTCTTGCCAATGCGTGCGGCAGTGCTGGATCTTCCATCCTGCCCTGAAGTAGATGGCGCTGGAGCTGGGCTTGTCCCTCTTGTGCCATTCCATGGCACCCAGTCCACGTTGCTGCGAGTGCTGGGCTGAGGCACCGGCTCTGTCAGCCTCATCTCAAGTCCGTTGTACCTCATCGGTGTCTCTCTGTAGTGGGTGATGAGGTCGTAGAGGCTGTCAAATACCAGGTTGTCAGTTAAAAAGAACCTGTGGATGTTGGTGTCCTGCCGCCAATGGATGCGGAAATGCTGCACTTTTTCATCACACTAGATGGACAGAACATAGTCTCCAACGAATGTCTCGCTCTCCCTGACCAGGAAGGAGCCATCAGGTGCCCCCATCTCGGTGCAGTATTCTGTCAGCAGCCGCTCAGCAATGTGCCGCCCACCGTGCCCTACTCCCAGCTTGCCATGGAACCAATCCTGCACGAGATGCAGCTCGATGTTGGCGCTCACCTCCTTCTGCGCAAGTCATCTCCCCCGTCTGTTCCCGGTCAGGACAACGTAAACCGGGTTCCATACATAGTTGATGGAATCTCCCACCATTTGGCAATCCGCCTTCTGCTCCTTTGTCACACATGAACCCATGGTTCCTTGCCACTAACCACTGTCAAGCCACCTCAGGTTCAGCGGGGCTTGCCAGTGGTCTTTATAGTGTTTGCTCACACCCATGCCAGGTGTACAAGCTAGACAACTCGTGATTATGTTGAGAGTGTCTGTCTGGCACAAATAGTTACAATCTTTCCGTTTTCTCCCTGCAAGTCTGCTGAACTTGTTTACAACTCCTAAGGTGTTTTGCTAGACAGAGCAAGGATGGCTTTATTTTCTCCCTATAATATACAGATTAAAGGAGTTGAAGTAAGGGACCTGGACAAATTAATTGAGGGGGCTTGGAGAGTATATAGAAGCAGGGATTGTAATGAAAGAAAGGAACTGGGAAGAACAGTAGCAGTTGCACTAGAGCAGGATGATTTAGAAACTAATATTGTCAACTGTAAGAGAGTGGCTCAGGGAGCAAGGATATTGTGAGCTTGAGTGCTATGTGCACAACCCAGACTATGAGACTTTGAAGCTGTCAAAGCAGGAAGAAAAACTGAGGCTTCAGTTAAGAAAAGGGGGAAGCTAGCCTGGGAAGAGATCAAGACAGTGGAATGCGAAGAACAGTAAAAAAAAGCCGTGTGACAATTAATGCTGTACCAATAGCTATGCAAGCAAGACGCGTGATTTCTGTATGCTACCCAATCATAAGTTGTCATGTGTACCCTGTATTTCTGTATAAGTATGAGCTGATTCGGGCAATAAATCGAAGTTTCCACCATTACTTCTGTGAAGATGCATGGATTCATTCAGGCCACCTTCCTTGAGTTAACCCAGCATCTTTCCTTAGCGAAACTCCTAGAGAACCAGCACGAACCCTTAGAAGATGCAGAAGACACCTAGTTTACTGACAGAAGCAGTTTTGTGAGACAAGGAAACCATAAGGCAGGATATGCAGTAACTGCTACTGACAAGGTAATCGAAGCACAACCATTACCTGTGGGGACTTTCTCTCAGAAGGCTGAAATAACTGCCTTGACAAGAGCCTGAAATATATGGACAGATGTTAATTATGTATTTGGGATGCTACATGCTCATAGCACCATCTGAAAAGAGCAAGGAATGCTCACACACAAGGAAAACAGCATAATGTAAATCTACCAAAGAACGTGGCTATTATACATTGTAAAGAACATCAGAAAGGTAACACTGTACAGGAAACTGGAGATAAGATGGTGGAGCAGGTGGCTAAATAGGTAGTTGAAGAAGGCTTTAATTCCAGACTGTAAACTTAAAATTTCTGAACCTGAGTCAAAACCTGTAAAATATTTTAAAGAGGATAGCAATCTAATTAATGATTTAGAAGGAAGAGAGCAGGCTGACAGATGGACATGTTGTTTTGCCCTTTGGTATTCTATGGAAATTGGTTCTAAGGGAGGATAAGAAAATGTATTGGGCAAACGGACATTACAAAGTATGATCCTAGTACCAGGAAAGGGGTTCAAGTGGGCCTATTGGGAAAGAGAACCTTCCAGGGCAACAGTGACAAATTGATTTCTTGAAACTCCCAAGAAAAGGGGGGTATCGCTGTATGTTGGCACTAACTGATACCTTTTTGGGATGGCTAGAGGTATTTCCCTGTAGGACTAACAAGGCTCAGGAAGTAACGAAAATGCTGTTACATGCTTTTAATTCCAAGGTTCGGGGCTCCTGTAGCAATCTCATCAGATTGAGGCCCACATTCTTGCCAAGGTGGTCCAAAAAATAAGCACGTTATTGAGAAATGATTGGCAATTGCACACACCTTATAGACAGCAGTCATGCGGACAGGTGGAAAAAATGAATCACCTGATCAAATTACAGATAGTAAAACTTGGCCAAGAGGCTGGGATTCACTGGCCGCAGGTACTGCCTTTGGCATTTCTGAGAATTCAGACTAAACCCCAAACCAAGGAAGGATTAAGCCCACCTGAGATTCTTTATGGGCAATCTTATACTGTACAAAAGGAAATCTCTATACAGGTGGGGGATAAGGTGTTGAGTGAATATATGGTCAACTTGGCAAAGCAATTAAAGAAAATTGAACAAGCAGTATTCGGTGCCAGGGCACAAGGCCTAGATGGTCCAGTGCATGATGTATTGCCAGGCAACTATGTTTATGTTAAACCTCTCTCTCAGATTCACCTCTGGATCCAAAGTAGGGAAGGACTCTACCAAGTTCTCCTAACCACCCATACCACTGCCAAGGTAGAGGGACTTACACTGTGGATACGTCATACCCGCCTGAGGAAAGCACCAGGACCACAGCGAACAGCAGAAGAGAGCGGACCACTGAAAATCAGGATCCAAAAGCATGTATAAGATTTTGATAATAGTCAGTATGATTGGAGCAGTAGTCACAGCTTGGCAAGAGAATAGCTACTTAAAAATAACTGATAAAATTGGCCAGGCTCTCAACAAATCTTGTTGGATATGCACTGCCTTCCCCAGAGGGGAGGGAAAAGTGCCTGTTTATGGGATAGTGGCACTAAATTGGACCATTCCAGATTGGGTAGAGCACAGAAAGTGTAAGTTTGGGATAGAAGACAAGTCACAAAGGGACCTAAGTTTGATTTACTAGTTATTAACTTTACTAGATCTATCTTTGTAGACAGAAAAACTGATGGTAAAGGTGGGGTGGGGGTTGGATGACGGAACTTGACAGGCATAGGGTGTAGTTGGGGCAGTATCAGGGATCAGTGAAGCTGGAAAGTGGAACCAAGGTGAGGAGTGTGATCCTAGGATTGATAAGGAGTCACACTGGGTCTCAGATAAGAACGTACTCAGAATTGTAGAGATGGGAGCATCATTCACTCGTCAGGAAAATATGGCCAGGCCATGTAAGTTACCTCATGGATACTGGTGGCTATGTGGAGACGGCCAGGCACGGAAGGCATTACCTTTAAATTGGATAGGGACTTGTACTACAGGATACTTAATAACCCAGACCACGGTGAATGAGGAAATCCCTCGGGGACTCCTGAGGACCCCTTGAATTAGAACTAAGCGTACATACAACCCCCTAGCTATACATAACAAGGGATACCACAGCTTTCTGAGAGCTCTTATCCCGGCTCTAGGAGTTACCCAGCTAGAAAAAGCTATAGTAAATATCTCTGCAACTCTGGAAATTGGGGAGAATGCCACAACAGATGTATTACGGGCAATCCAAGAGGAGGTATCCTCCCTATCCAAAGTAGTACTCCAAAATAGGATGGCATTAGACCTATAAACAGCCAAGGAAGGAGGGGTATGTACAGTAATAAACCAGAGTTGCTGTGCTTACATCAATAAGGATTTAAGAACTGAAACAGATTTAAGGAAAATTTGGGAACAGACAAAAGTCCTGCATAGGACAAGTCAGGATGACACCAATTGGAAGGAAGATTTATGGAACCTGCTTACTAGCTGGCTACAAAATCTAGGATGGGTAAAGCAGCTCTTCCTAGTTTGTATCATCTTAGTACTGATTGTAGGTTTTACCTGTGTGATGATAAAGTGCTCTGCCTGCCTGTGCTGAAATACAAGAAAAGAATATGAGATATGGAAGAAACATGAAGGCAAAAGGTGGAAAGTGGGACCTATTTTGGGACACATAGAACAGATTAGAGAATCTAGTAGGTAGAAGTCCTGCTAGATTATAGAAAAGGGGGGAATTGAAGGGCAAAGTCATGTCCCTGCAGTATAGAAAGAAGGGCTTCATAGCAAGAAAAGAGAAAGCAGCTTCACAAGGTAGACATAAGGGGCAAATAGAGATAGTTTATGTAGAGAGTATTAGAAAACAAGGGATTCTAAGCACTTTCACAGGCGCTAGGTCCAGAATAACAAGGAGAGTGAAGGCCATAAAGATAAGGACCGGAGAACAGCTCAAAAACATTTGGCAGGGAGGTGATTAGATGTCTGAAGTGTAAGCTGAAACCAGTTCGGGGGATGCCCCCCCTTCGGGGTCAGAAGTTTGCAGCAGGGAGGTGATTAGATGTCTGAAGTGTAAGCTGAAACCAGTTCGGGGGATGCCCCCCCTTCAGGGTCAGAAGTTTGCAGCGAGGAAGACTATGAGCCTTCGTGAGGAAGACTACGAGCCTTCATCATCACGACCTACTACGCATGCGCAAGGGGGGGAGAGACTGTATGCTAATGGGCTCTCGGGAATGTAGTGAATATGTATCCGAATTCCTGTCAACTACTGATTATGTATTAGTTTCACCTATATCTATAGCACGATTTCTTCGGACGGTGTGCAAGTTAGGTGGAACGATCCCCCTTGCACCAGGGTGTACGCGCATCACCAATAAACACATACCTGCTCTATATCCTTACTGGCTATAGGGTCTGATTTCCGCACGTCAGCCTGGTCCTGCTTCCTTTCAGCAGTTTTTGGATCCCGCTTCCTTTCAGCGGCCCTAATTCCTTGCCACTGGTCAGCTTGATAGCTGATTATCTCCTGAGGCTTACTCTGATTCAGGATACCCGTTTGGGTGCCATTTGTGGCAGGAGAGTCAGGGACTCCATTGTGGGTGCAGAACAAAGACTTTTATTGCAGATGCTTACAACCTTTTATACCTGTGCAACAACTCCTTGGTCACACGTACGAACCAGGCGCCTTGTGCGTGTTTACGTCTGGCGCAAGTAGCTACCAAGCTTGTTTGCAAAGTCTTTTGTTCATAATGTCTTTCTTTGTCCCACAGAAATCACGTCAACCTTTGTGGTGATTGTTTTGGAAAACTGATGAGGCTAAAAGATCCATTGCAGTATTAAAAGAGGATCATTCAAAGTATTATCCTATTGAAAGAGAAGAAGCATAAGACTGGAATTCTGGATTCAGTACTATTAAATGAAACGGAAGGGCAGTCATATTGCTGAGCTTGTCACTGAGACATAGTTGTGGCAACCTCCTGCAAAGCTTGCTGTGCTACAGGTGTCAGTGATCTTTTGAAATTTAAAGCTGGATAGCCCTTTAATAATTGAAACAATGGGTGCAAGGATGCATTAGATATTCCCAGAAAAGGCCTTATCCAATTTATGGTCCCTAACAGCCTCTGCATATCATTGTCATTGTTTTGTAATTTTGCTACTGGTATTCCACATCATGACATCATGGACAGCACGGATAATTAAGGGGTTAATACTCCGGTTCCCTGGATTGGCAACCTTTCAGATACCTGCTTCTCAAAAGAGAAGAACTATGTATCCCAGAGGACCTCACGGTCAGAGAAGGAAGATATGTCACGGAAATCACAGGATTTGAGTCCAATGATCAGGCTCATGCTCTCTCTCTCTGGTAGCCACGCAGAGGGGTGGGTGTGCTTCCAAGCTGTGCACCTTCATTCAAGTAGGTCTTTCGATTTCAGAAACTCTCTCTCTCTTATTTTATTTGATTTATTACCCTTACTTTCAATTAGATTGTATTATATTGTGTTATCTTGCATTCCGATATCATAGTAAAATAAGTTTTCCTCCTTAGATAGTTGCCACTGCTCTGTTCTTTTTCCCTATCTGAGCCCAGCTCCCGTTCCCCTACCCCTTTCCCTTTTTCCTTCCCATTTTGGGCAGTGAGGGGGCCCATGGGCCTACTTCCCCCCTTGTCGCGGGCAACAAGGAAACAATGAGGAAGGAAGCAATTTTCCAGACTTCAGAACCTCAAACAGCTAAGGAGCTCCAGACTTTCCTAGGGATGATGAGGTGGTGCCACCTACAGCTATGGAATACTGGTAAAACCCCTCTATGTCCTTTTGAAATCTTGACCAAAGGTCCTCATACAGGTTGAGGAAGGGAAATAAGAGCAAGGTTTACCTGTGGCAATTAGACACAGACTCTGTGGTTAGTGCAGAACAAAAACTTTTATTGCATGCGATGAACCTGAACAATATGCGCTTGGTCAAGTGCCTTATTAAACGCAACTCTCCAGCTGCATGTGGCAGTGCTGGATCTTCCATCCTGCCCTGAAGGAGATGACGCTGGAGCTTGGCTTATCCCTCTTGTGCCATCCTGTGGCACCCACATCAGCATGGGCTCAGCTTGGGTGCTGGTGAGATTGGCGTGGTACCAGTCTTTGCTGCTGTGGGTGTTGGACCGAGGCACTGGCTCTGTCAGCCTCATCTCAAACCTATTGTACCTCAGCAGCGTCTCCTGGTAGTGGGTGATGAGGTCGTAGAGGCTGTCAAACACCAGGTTGTTGGTCAGGAAGAACCTGGGGATGCTGGTGTCCTGCTGCCAGCGGATGCGGCAGTGCTGCACCTTCTTATTATGCCAGAAGGATAGTAAATCGTCCCCAATGAATGTTTCACTCTCCCTGATGAGGAAGGAGCCATCAGGGGTCCCTGTCTCAGTGCAGTATTCTGTCAGCAGCTGCTCAGCCATGTGCTGCCCAACGTGCCCTGCTCCCAGCTTACTGTAGAACCATTCCTGCATAAAACGCAGCTCGATGCTGGCACTCACCTCCTTCTGTGCAGGTCGTCTCCCCCGTCTGTTCCTGTCCAGGACACTGTAAAGTGGGTTCCATGCATAAATTGATGGCGTCTTCCATCATTTGGCAATTCGCCTTCTGCTCCTTTGTCATACATGAACCCATGGTTCCTTGCCACTCACCTCAGTCAGCCACCTCAGGTTCAACACTGGTCAGCTTGACCTTTATAGCACCTGCTCATACCCATGCCAGGTGTACAAGCTAGATGTCTTGTGATTATGTCAAGAGGTTCTGTCTGGCACAAATAGTTACAATCTTTCAGATTTTCTCTCTCCATGTCTGCTGAACTTTTTACATCTCCCAAGGTCTTTTGCTAATCAGAGCGAGAATGTCTTTATTTTCTCCCGATGATATACAGATTAAAGGAAGCAAAATACGGGACCTGGATAAACTAATTGAGGGGACTTGGAGAGTATACAGAAATGAAGGACACAGAGGTGCAGGGTTTGGTTCCAGATGGTAAAATTCAAATTGAAGGTAAACCAAGATATTCAAGAGAGGACCAAAAATTGGTAGAGGACTTAGGAAGGCAGGTGGGAAAAGGAGGGTGGATTAGGGTGCAGAACAAAATAATAGTTCCCATCTCCCTGTTATGGGCCATAATCATGGCTAAGCACAGGGAAACTCACTGGGGAACCGAGGCCCCGTATAAATACTTGAGCCAACCGATTGTGGCTCGGAATTTATATACCACCATTAAACAGGTAAGACAGCAATGTGAGATTTGTTTACAGAATAATCCTAAAACAGGCCCCAGGGTCCTGTTGGACAAATAGGGAAGGGAAATTATCCTGGGAAACAATGGCAAATTGATTTCTCTGAACTCCCAAGAAAAGGGGGGTATAGGTATATGTTGGTATTAACAGACACCTTTTCAGGTTGGCCAGAGGCTTTTCCCTTGCAGGACCAACAAAGTGCAGGAAGTAACTAAAGTATTGTTACAAGAGATAATTCTAGGATTTGGGGTTCCAGAACATCATATATATAGCGATGAAGGTGAAAGAGCAAGTGTTGTGGATCCACTACACGTGAGTTAAGAAGACACCTCATCCCCAGTGGACTATTAAGACCAGGCCACTGAAGCTAAGGATTAAGAGACAATATGTTTAGAATATGTTTTATAGGTTGCATGTATTATATTAGACTTGCTTTAGCCTGTCATGAAAATACCTATTTAAACATCACTAAAGGAGTAGTGGCCAGCCTAAACCTCACAGTTTGTTGGATATGTACCGCCTTGCCAAGAGATGGAGGAATGGAATTCCCTCAGTATGGGATTCCCTCCACCAACTGGACACTATGGGGTGGAGCAGGAGATAGACGTAGGTGTGCAAATAAAATTACGACAATAGGAAGAAGGACCTAAATTCAGCATACAACTATAGACAGGCCTCAAAGTAAGACCGTTCCTAAGAACTGGAAGGGACATTGTGTAGGAGGATACTTAGTGCCCCATATTTCTTTTTTCAATGGAACAGCTCCTCCTCCAGGGATACTGAGAACCTCTTGGAAAAGGGTGAAGCGGGGAAATAACCCCCTCATAGACAGACTCTCTGGGTTCCATAGTTTTATTAGATGGTTTATTCCTAGTCTAGGAGTAAGTGAATTAGAAAAGGCAATTATCAATATATCAGCTACATTAGAGAGTATCGAGAACTCAACTATGGATGCTATACTTGGATTGCAGACAGAGGTATCCTCTCTTAGTCAAGTAGTATTGCAGAACAGAACGGCTCTTGATCTCCTGACTGCCAAAGAAGGAGGGGTGTGCACTATAATTAATCAAAGCTGTTGTGCAGATATTGACAAAACTCAAAGAATAGAAACAGATTTGCATAAACTATGAGAACAAATTAAGGTGATTCACCAAGTTACTTTGGATGATACTTCATTTGGATTTACAGAACTGTGGAATAGATTAACCAGTTGGTTACCAAATTTTGCCTGGCTAAAGCAACTCTTTACAGCTTGTGTAGTCCTACTTTTTCTTTGAATATTTGTATGTGTTATGTTATGTTGCTTCTTGTGTATGTCTAAACAACCAGGTGAAAGTTATGAGATGTGGAAACAGCATAAGATACACCAAAAGGTGGAAAGCGGGGTGTATTTTCGTAAATCCTTAGGAGAGAATGGTATCTAGTGACAAGAGGATCGCTAGATTATAGAAAAGGGGGGAATTGATGTAATTGGTGTGGAACGTATTTCTTTAAAATTGTTTAAAAAGGGGAAGTGCTGCTCAAACCTTGCTGAACTGTTTAAGGAAGATAAGGGGAGGCAAGATTTGAAAAACAGGGTTGTAAAAGCTAGGGAAGAAAAAGCATCCGGCCAGGATACACTATTCTTGAAAAGAATGTTACAGATTAACCACAAAGACAGAGTCAGCAATTAGGCCTAACTCAGACCAAAGGTGAAAAAACAACATGAGGAAGACATCGAGCCTTCATCCTATGACCCCCAAAGACCACCACGATTTAGTATGCGTTCTGAAAGGGACTGGGCTAGGGGTGGAGAATATGATAATAGTCCCTCGAAAGTAATTGTAATATCCCTCCTATTCGTGGCATATGTATGACTTGTCTTTATAAATATTCTTAACCTCTACCTCACGGTGTGCAAGCTAGGAGGGGCTACCCCATTTGCACCCAGCATGTGTGCGCAGCGCTGATAAAACATACCTGCATTATAACTACTTGTTGGTTATGGAGTTTGATTTCCACAAGTAACTTTACTATATGAAAACTTATTCCTGTGAGAGGTAGATTGTATTTTTGCAGTGGAAGTTTCCAGTATTTTCTGTATGTAGTGTAGGCCTTTACAGAACTTATAACCCTCTCATGAAACAGTTATATAAGTTAAGTTGTTTTCCTTCTACTAAGGAAGTTGCTGAACAGAGTAAAAAGTTAAGATTGGGGGCGTTCTGACTTGGGTAGAATTGAGACAGGCACAAGATAAGGTAAATATGCAGGGTGGGGAGAGCCTAGCATGGGACAGAACGAAAATGCCCACTCTTGGAAACATTGCCCTCCTGTCTCCATAGAAAAGTACAAAACATACCAAAAAACAACAGGTTGGTAATGGACCTTATGTGGAAATGCATCATAGCAACAGCATTGGGGAGATTGTGAACCTGAGACTCTCAACTAATGAGCGAGTGCCAGGAGAGCATTACCTGCGTCGGATTTAGGGTATATAGTGGAATGAATTTTGCTGACCGACGTGCAATTTCTCCCTTGCCACTAGGGGGCGTGCATCCATTATTGCAATAATGAATAAACTTTGCTGCTATCACTAAGATCTTTGCCTAACCTGAAATTTTTGACTTTGAGCGTTTCTTACACCTCCACCCTGCTAGTCATGGAACCAGGCCAAATCAGCCCATAAACTGATGACACTCCCTTCATCAAGTGACGTGAAAGAATAATTTTACTTCTTCATGGTGAGGGTGATAGAGCACTGGGATGGGCTGCACAGAGATGTTGTGGAGTGTCCCCCGGAGATATTCAAGACCTGTTGGGATGCCTACTGCGCAAACTGATGAAGGGAGCCTGCTTTGGCAGGGAGGTTGAATCTCTGGAGGTCCCTTCCAACCTCTACAATTCTGTGATTCTGTGACCCCTTAGATTCTGGAGTCCAGCATACAGGGGGTCTGAAGAGTACTGCACTCCATCTGAAAAGGAGATATTGGCCGCATATGAGGGCATTTGGTCTGCTTCTGTAGTAATCAGTACTGAAATGAAGCTCCTTTTAGCACCCCAACTGCCAGTGCTAAACTGCGTGTTTAAGGGAAAGGTTCCCTCCACCCATCATGCTACTGATGCCACTTAGAGTAAGTGGAACGCGTTCACTGCACTGCAACTTCGGATGGGGAACCACAGTCGTCCAGGAATCTTAGAGGTGATCATGGACTGGCCTGAAGGTAAAAAGTTTGAAATGTCAAAAAGAGAAGAGGTATCGCGTGCAAAAAAGGCCCAAGAATACAATGAATTACCAGAACATAAAAAGAAATATGCCCTGTTCACAGATGGATCATTTTGTATTGCGGGGAAGCATCGCAGATGGAAAGCTGCTGTGTGGAGCCCTACATGACAAGTTGCAGAGGCCACTGAAGGCAAAGGAGAATCAAGCCAATTTGCAGAGGTAAAGGCTGTCCAACTGGCCTTAGATGTTGCTGAACGGGAGAGGTGGCCAATGCTTTATCTTTATACTGACTCATGGATGGTGGCAAATGCCTTATGGGGGTGGTTACAGCAGTGGGAGCAAAATAACTGGCAACGGAGAGGTAAACCTATTTGGTCTGCTGAACTGTGGAAAGGCATTGCTGCCTGAATAAAGAATATGGTTGTAAAGGTGCGTCACGTAGATGCTCATGTGCCCAAGAGTCGGGCTACAGAAGAACAGAAAAATAACCATCAGGTAGATCAGGCTGCCAGAACTGAGGTGGCTCAAATAGACTTGGACTGGCAGAACAAGAGTGAATTATTTCTAGCTCGGTGGGCCCATGAGACCTTGGGCCATCAAGGAAGGGATGCAACGTATAAGAGGGCTAGAGACCGAGGGGTGGACTTAACTATGGACGATATTGCACAGGTTATTCATGGTGTAGAGCAAACAAAGGCGATGACAGAGCTTTTATTTGAGAAACAGGTGCTATAGAAAAAGATATCAAAGAGGAATTAACTCAGCACTCCCAGCAACAATTTGGAGAAAGGTGCGAGCTGAGGAATGCAACCTTCTCCCATCTGTAGTTTCGCACCGCAGAAGGGCAGGGGGAAGGGGAACCCACACACCCTCAGACTGCACATGCGTACCCGGAAGCATTGCTGAGACAAAAAGGGTGACTCTAGCACACCCCATCCCCCCCACTCCAGGCTCTCACGTGCTCACAATATTGGTTCAATCTGTGTTCTTGGAATTCCACTACACATGGTTTTATGATTTTTGGTTATCAGTATTCCACATAATTATATCATGTAGTGAATTAATGTAGGAGTAAAACTGAAAAAGAGTTTCAGTTTCAGTCCAACATTACCTGACAGGTAATGTTGCCTGTGCACTCATTACCTTGATCCACTCTCCTACCGGCCTCAATCTGATGAGATGGGTACAGGAACCCCGAACCTAGGAATTATTTCATGTAACAGCATTTTCGTTACTTCCCAAGCCTTATTAGTCCTACAGGGAAATACATCTGGCCATCCCGAAAAGGTATCGGTTAGTACCAACATACAGCAATACCCCCCTTTTCTTGGGAGTTCCGAGAACTTGATTTGCCATTGTTGCTCTGGAAGGTTCCCTTTCCCAATAGGCCCACTTGTACCCTGTTCCTGTTACTAGGATCGTACTTTGTAATGTCCGTTTGCCCAATACATTTTCTTATCCTCCCTTAGAACCAATTTCCATAGAACACCAATGGGCAAAACAACATGTCCATCTGGACATGTACCCATCTGTCAGCTTGTTCTCTTCCCTTCTAAATCATTAATTAGATTCCTGTCCTCTTTAGAATATTTTACAGGTTCTAACTCAGGTTCAGAGATTTTAAGTTTACCATCTGAAATTGAAGCCTTCTTCAACTACCTGTTCTGCCACCTGATCCACCATCTTATCTCCAGTTTCCTGTACAGTGTTACCTTTCTGATGTTCTTTACAATGTATAATAGCCACGCTCTCTGGTAGATTTACATCATGCTGTTTTTCCTTGTGTGTGAGCAATCCTTGCTCTTTTCAGATGGTGCTATGAGCGTGTAGCATCCCAAATACGTAATTAGCATCTGTCCATATATTTCAGGCTCTTGTCGAGGCAGTTATTTCAGCCTTCTGAGAGAAAGTCCCCACAGGTAATGGTTGTGCTTCCATTACCTTGACAGTAGCAGTTACTGCATATCCTGCCTTATGGTTTCCTTGTCTCACAGAACTGCTTCCGTCAGTAAGCCAGGTGTCTTCTGCATCTTCTAAGGGTTTGTCTTTCAGGTCCGACTGGCAACAGTCCGTAGCTTCAGTTCTTTCAAAGCAGTCATGAAATACTGGTTCACCAGGAGCTCCTCTAAGGAAAGATGCTGGGTTGACAATATTAGTTACAGTTATTTCTGCATCATCCTGCTCTACCAGGATGGCCTGGTATTTCAGGAACCTTTGGGGGTGAGAGCCAATGCCCCCTTTTACCTCCAATACAGTAGACACTGTATGAAATATTTCAAACTGTTATTATTTGGCCTAGTGTAAATTTACTGGGTTCTTGAATATTGAGCACTAGTGCAGCCACTGCCCTCAACCACTCTGGCCATCTCTTACTCACTTCATAAAGGGGCTTTACCAACAGTCCATAGCAGTGTATCCATAGTCAGCACCATCCTGTCATTCCTGAGAATGTATGGTGTTCCTTGGCACTTTGCAGCTCAGGGGTTTGGTGAATGGCTTCTTTCCTGGCAGTCCTTAAGGTTCAAAGTCCAGCTGTAATCTCCTATCCCAGACACGTCACTTGCCGTTGAGTTATTTGTGCCTTCTCTTGAGAAACTTAATAATCATTTAAACCAAGAAATTCAGCAAACTCACAGTCCATTGCACGCAGTCCTCTTTTGTTTCTGTGGCATCCACATGCTGCAGTAAAGTTCCACTGTGGGATGGAGGAACCCAAATCTCAGGCTCACGAGTTGACCAGTTCTCAAAAATCATTGGGCTGTTCTCACAACCCTGGGTAACACTGTCCAGGTTAACTGAGTCTTTTTGTCCCGAATTGAGGCTCTCCTATTCAATGGCAAATAACCTTAGGCTTCCTTTGGCCAAACCAGGCAGAAAAGGCATCCTTCAAATCCAGAAGGTAAACTCCACCTACTCATTCCCTAACTTAGATAATAAAGTGTATGAATTTGCCACCACGGAGTGTATACATTCAACAGTTCTATGACTTGCCCTCAAATCTTGTACCAAACTATAGCACTTGCTATCCAATTTTCATCGGCAAGATTGGAGTATTGTTTTTGGATTCACATTCAATTAGTAATCTGAAATCCAGAAGATATCTATTTCTTTTATCCTTCTACAGTTGCATATCCTCAAAAGGCACTGCTTTACCCTGACTGGGCTAGCTCTATCTCTTGCTTTTAACTTAGGGCTGCATTTTGGCTCTACCAGGCATCCCTGGTACCCACACTCCTAAGCATACTTTATTTAAGATTTCTGTAACTTCTGGGGGTACAGAGTTGTTTTTCCCAGTTTGTGTTAAAGCCAGACTTACAATTTTCAATCAGTTAATATTGTTTGACCCTCAGCTCCAGTTTTATTGAATTTAATCTCTGCATCCATTTGTTCTAATAAGTCTTGCCAGAGTAACGGTTTTGGACAACATGGCATGTACAAGAATTTATGTGTTCCTACTTATTTTCTCAGCCCCTATTTAGTTGATCCCAAAAGGTAAGCTTTTTCTTGTTGGGCAGTAGCTCTTAGTAGTGTTGCAAAATCATCTAAGGGTGGTAACAGGCACCCATATCCACCAGAAAATAAACTTCTTTATCCTGCTCTCCTAGCTGTAATTTAACCAGTGGATTTGCTAGGGTAAACTTCCCAGGTACCCATCATTCAGCTTTTGCAATAAGAGATGGTTGGATTTCTCCACCAATGTCTCATTTCCCAGTGCAGTTTGCACACTGCTTTCAGTACAGCAGGGGTGGAACCCTCCACAGGCTCTTCCAGGCCCTCCCTCTACCTCTTTCTGAGGAGACCTCTGGGTCCTATCTCTCTACTCTAGCAGCGCAACAGTAACAGCTGTTGCTATTCCCAATTTCCTTACTATCTCTGTTCCTCAATCAGTTTTTTTCTTCATATTGCTCACCCTCTTTGGTTCTGACAACCCTGTTACACCTTGCTCATCTTTGCCTTCCTCAGCCTGCATCCTTCCCAAACTTTTCACTTTCCAAACTCTCATCATTACATAAAAGTACTAACATTACATTTCAGTTTCACCTCCTCCTCACCAGAGGCTTTCAGTGCTAACACTGGAATTTCGGGTTTCCTAGATCTCTGCAGATGAAGGCTATTCTCACTTCCAGTGCCCCATCCTCTCCACCTCCCCCCATTCGCAAGTAACGCTGTTTACAACAGCAGTCTCTGACTCCGGCACTCTCTCTCACTCTGAGAGTTCTGCTCGCTGGGGAAAGGTGCGGAGAGGTTACTCTCATGCCAGTACAGATAAACTCACTTTCTCCTTGACCCTTTTTCTTTTGTCCACTGTTCATACCCTCAGTTACACTTCCACATACCCTCAGTCATGCTTCTGTATACCATTAACAATTACACTTACTTATATTATCAAAACCGTTTGTCCCATTCCCTTCAGAACCCACAAAGCAAACAATACAGTTCTTGAGTTTCCATAAACACCAAACACCCAGTACTTAGTCTTGTGATTAGAGCACTCACTTATAAAAACTGTTCATGTTTCTTTCTTTTACCTTCCTTCCTTAAGAATAACCATAACTGTAAGAAGGTACTGTAGTTTAGGGTCCCATTCTGATGCCACTTCTCATCATCTTCTAACTTATATACTAACCACCATTGATTGCAATACTTGATTAAAGTTTTCTTACTCAGGGTGCCTCCAGGTTCCCCTGCAATATCCCACCAATGTGTCAATGTGCATCCCAAAGGGGTTTGTTTGGGAATTTCCTTCCCCTGGGAGTCTCCCGTGATGTTTACACAATTCTTATTGATTCCTAATTTCCTCAAAGTTTCCACAAATAACCCTTAACACCATATAGTGATATTGTCCAGTTATAAACACTTGAAAACAGATCTCACAGAAGCCTGCCCACCTTCCTTTACACACTTCCCCGCAATTGGAACACAATACTACATAAACGGGTTGACACTCATTCCCTGAATGGAACAGGCATCCCTCTATGGGTTCTTCGTCCCAGTTCATAAATTGAATTCCCTTTACATGCTTATACAATGAAACATGAGGACAGACAAATGGTAATTGTTGTCACTCGCTTCATCCCTTTCCCTCGCAGGAGGACGGAACTGCGGATCGGGACTCTGCATTCGCCCCGCAGCTATGCCACGTCTCTCTCACACCACACCCACTCTGACATTTAGAACAAAAACCATGGTTTATACACAATACACAATGCTGATGACGTCTTTTAGCTGGAATCTTAATAAGCTAGTACAGTCGATTGGTTGCAAGCTTTAAGATTTTTCCGAAAGTCAGCTTGACCTGAAATGATTAGATACATGGTACTGAACACTCACAGCAGATGGTGATAAGAATAATACAACCTATAACTTCCACTACTATCTCCAGGAGAATCCACATTATCATTTGACAAGATCCCTGCTGTTACCAGTCACCTAAGGGAGAGCTGTTGCTCTTTCCTCATGTACAACTTACAGGTCCCCTTCGTAGGAACTCCCCCAAGGAGTCTTCCTACCCCAGCTGGCAACCTAACCCGAGAGCTCACGTACCTCGGGGGGGGGAGCAGGCGTGCTCCTTCGTACCCTGCGTAGAACATCTCCTCATGTCTTACGGGTTCCCCCCTTTCTATACACATACCTGGTCTGCCTATGGATGGTCCTTGTCTGTCCCTGCAGTGATCGGGTGAGGAAGGGAATCCTTCCAAGAAATCATAAAAAATCATAAAACCATGGCACAAGTGAAGTGCAATGCAATTGGCTGTTGCAGCATTGGTCTGTGTGACCTTGCTGCTGGTGTACTGTTGAGGTAGTGATCGGAACCTGTTGTTCTTCTATTCTTAGCAACTGTCATGATTTTATGATTTTTGGTTATCAGTATTCCACATCAAAACATCATGTAGTGCACTGGGAGTTAAAGAGTTAATGCTCCGGTTCGAGGCACCAGTCCGGAAGAGAAGAACTACATACCCCAGAAGACTTTGCATTCAGAGAGGAGATATAGTCCCTGGCAAGGTCACGAGACCTTCCCTTTTTCAGCTCTCCTCCGTGCTGCGCAACCCGACTGCGCGTCTTACCTCAGTGTTATGGTGAGGCCTTTCCACCTTTCGGACACTCTCTCATTATATTTGATTTATTAGCTTCAGTTCTAATTGTATTGTATTATAGTGTGTTGTCTTGCATTCTGATATTTAGTAAATCAGTTTGTTTCTCCTCAGATGGTTGCTGCTATTTTAATTATTCAGGGTCCCCTGTTTCCCCTTTCCAGACGCACGGATCTGCGGATCTCTCCGCCCCGCTAGTCATGGAACTGGGCTGAACCAGCCAGTAAACCACTGATATTCTTGGTGGAGGATGCGGGCAAAAGCTGCTTTTTAGATTTTGTAATGAAACTCTCTCTGCTCTCAGAGAGCTTCATTCGGAAAGTTTATCTCTTTTGTAGGTGCTCACTGAAAACTTGACCTTGGAAGTCCAGGCGGACTGCCAGTATTCTGAGATATCTGTAAACTTTGAGCACTGCTATCTTACTTCTGTAAAGGGGAAACAAATGATTTCACTTCCTCTTTTACACCTGTTTGCAGAGGGAGCTGCTAATTCTACAGAACTTGTGATTTTTAAGCAGGCTCCCAGTCTAACCTTTGAATCCTTTATGCATTTTTTGAATGCTCATCCAGTGATCATGATGATCATGGTGTCAGTCTCCCTGAATGTACTGTTCATCATTTCACTCAGTATTTGTATTTATAATATTCTGAGGAAGCCTTCCCCAGAACCAGGGAATACTGAGTGGCAGGGAGTGTGGAGAGGCTTGGGAGAGACTTTAAACATTGGACAACGTCAGTGTCATGGAATTTTACTCCTGAACACCTGAAAGACCCTGAGAGCCTAAACAGATATTTGAGACAGGGAAGTTGCAGCTCAGACAGATCTGAGGAGGCACAAATGATTTGGGGCCTGGCTAATGCTTATCAGGCCTTATTTAATACTATCCCAGAGAGGGAGAGAGTTTCTGAAATTGAGAAAGTCTCTGTGCTGAAAGAGAGTGTCTCAGAACTGAAAGGGAGAGTCTTGGGGAGACAGTACAAAATGAGCAAGAGCGTCTCCAAGCCAAAAAGGAGAGCTTCCAGGACTGACTCCAAGCCGAGAGGGAGAATCTCCAGGCTGAGCAAGAGAGTCTCCTAGTCAAGAGAAAAAACCTCCAATCAAAGCGAGACACCCTCCGGTCCAAGAGAGATGCCCTCCTAATCGAGAGAGACTCCCTGCAATCCAAACTCAGCAGTCTCCAATCTCAACGGGACACCCTCCAGTCTGAATGGGGAGACTTCCAATCCGAGAGAGACGCCCTCCCTCCTCTCCGAGATAGACTCCCTTCAATCCAAACAGGACAGCATTCAGTCTAAACAAGACACCCTCTTGTTCGAGCGAGACGTCTGCCAGTCCGAGCGAGACACAGAATCACACAGAATCACAGGACGGCATGGGTTGGAAGGGACCTCAAGGATCATGAATCTCCAACCCCCCTGCCAGGCAGGGCTACCAACCTCCCCATTTACTAGACCAGGTTGCCCAGGGCCCCATCCAACCTGGCCTTGAACACCTCCAGGGATGGGGCATCTACAACCTCTCTGGGCAGCCTGTTACAGCACCTCAGCACTCTCATAGTAAAGAACTTCCCCCTAACATCCAACCTAAATCTTCCCTCTTTCAACTTAAAACCGTTCCCCCTTGTCCTGCTGTTATCTACCTTTTCAAAGAGTTTACTCCCTTCTTGTTTATCCCTCCAGTCCAAGAGGGACATCCTCAAGTCTGAATGGGACACACTTCAAACTGAGCAAGATGGCTTCCTGTTCACAATATTCAGTCTCCAAATTGGGCTAAACAACATTCAGGCTCATCGAGTCATGCTTGAATCTGAACTAAATACCCTCATAATTAAACGAGACAGACTCCGAGCCGAGCTGCAGAGTGAGAGTATCGGAAATGACCAATCTGATCAACCACAGGAGGCACCAGAATTGATGTCAGTTTCCCCTCTAAGAGGATGGAAAACGAAATGAATCTCAACTCACTTAGACCAGAAGAAAGAGGAGAAGGAGAAAGTTGAGGAAGCAGACACTGTAAGAGGAGAGGAGGAAAGAGGTCCAGAGGACTGGCTCCGAGATCCAGGGCATCCAGAGGGAGAACTGAAACCCCCAATAAGAACGTGGTCACCAACACCCTGGAGGAGCTACTGGAGGGGCTGATCAATTTGGTTTCCTCCCAGCCTGCATCATCCAACATCTCAAAACGTGTTCTCCTGCTCGAGCAAGTGACAACAGTAAGACTATGTCGCGTATTGCTTTGTGACGTTACATACATGACCATGGAGAAGATATGAAGAAGTGGCATAAAAAACCCACTTCTGCACTTCAAGCACGGGTAAAGAAATTACAAGACAGATCAACCACCAAGGTGAACTTCTCCAAAAAGGTGACTGCTCCAGTTGCTGCGGGACATGGCAATCTCCATAAGAACAACAGAGGTAACAAATAGAGGGGCTCTGCCCCCAGCCAGGGGGGAAAGGGGTAATAGAGTGTATTGGACTGTGTGGATTAGATGGTGTCCACTAGAACCTTATACTCCTGCAGTTCTGATCTGCCAGGCCATTGAATCCACACACTCCAATACACTCTATTTTCCCTTTCCTCCACTGGCTGGAGGCAGGGCCCCTCTAATCTTGGCCACAGTATTTGGTACTCACTTCTTGTACGTATGAATTAGAAGTCTCATTATGAAGATCAGAAATAAGATTGACTCATCTATCTTTTCTGGGGAACTACCCCCTGGAAACTGGAGCAGTAATTTTCCTGATAAAACCCCCTTTTGTCATTGTTTTTCCTCGCAACTCATATACCAGTGCCTCTAAGGTTGAGGTAGCTTTTTCCATACCACTTCCTCATGTCTTGCCCATGGTCACACAGAGGAAGCCACAGGGTGGCGCATGGTATGTACCCACCATATCCTCTCTCTTGAGCAGTGGAACACTTACTTCTAATAGCTGAAATACTAGTCTGTAAAGGTAGGGGAAAGAACATTGAGCTGCTGAACCAGTTACTCCACAGCCAAGACACGGGCCTGTAGGGAAGAAGAGAGACTTTTCTTATTGCCTGAGTTGGCCAGGCAATTCATCCACTGTTGGTTCTTCTGTCTTTTCGGGTCATTACTGCCAGTGAGTCAGTGTATGATGATGGTGCACTCTGTACAAAATTCCACCATACAGACTGTGTACACTTGACTTTATCCGGATCTTTGGATATCTGGCCATTGGCCCAGGAAACCATAAATCACCTCCAGCATGGCTAATTCCCTCAGGTATTGGAGACCTCTCTCCCCAGTGGTCCACTTGTCTGGGTGACATATAACATCTTCCTTGAAGGCAGTTATATGTGCTGTCTCTCACAATTATATCTACCTAAGTTGTGTGGTTTTATGAGAAATTCCTGTAAGCCTCACATTGCTTAACAACTTTAAGAGAAAGAAAAGAAAAGGAAAAGAGAGAGAGAGAGAGATTGATCGCCAGTCCTGGAACCAGTGCTGGGCCTGTCAACAGAGGTACTCCACATTGCATAAAATGAAGAAGGGAAGCAGCAGCAGTGAGAAGTGGGGGCAGCAGCAGCAAAAAGAGAGAGCAGGCTGCCACCTCTATCCCCTATTTATAGTAGCAAAGCAAAAAGGGAAAGGATGGTCCCCCATAGTCCTTATTTGGAATTGTAGTTGGCTACAGTTCCAGGACTGGTTGAGATACCAGACACCAGCCAATTCATAAGGAGGTGACACCAGGCCCCCTGCTGTGATTGACTGTTTCTTGGGCATTATTCTGAACTCTTCCAGGAGTGGTTGAGACATCAGTCAAAGGGGCACCCAGCTCCTCCCTTGGCTTGTCTCTCTGGGCTTAATTGTCCAGGCTTGTCCCTTGCACTGTGTCAATGCCCCCTTCTCTAGAGAGAGATCCCAGTTGCTTGGCTTTACTGCCCACTAAGTCCAGGGTACCAGCCCTGTTATCCCAGCATCAGAGAAGCCAGGTGACATTGTGCTTGCCTGAACAATGGCTGAAACCTTTCTGCATATCTTGCAGCTCACCCAGTAATAGTGATCAGGTGGTTACTGCCTCTTTTATGGACTCTTCTTCCTCTTGTTTCCGTGATGGCCCTGCTTCAGAGTGGCCTGCCTTGTCCACTTCTTCCTCCTTCCCCCCTCCAAGAAGTTCCTTCTCTTCCTGAATGAACTGGCTTCTGCTACCATTGTTTCTTCTTGAATATAGAGGTGACCAATACCAGCACAGGCTGTCTCTCTGATTCAGTCACAGTGTCTGTCACAGGGGTTGGATGAGCTGCAGTGTCTGTCACCAAAGTTGGATCAGATCCAGAGGCATTCATTCTGTTCCCCTTAAGTAATGTTGATTGTTTGATGGGCACAGACTAGACCACCAGCACAGTGCAGTGAGCTCTAACTTTCTAGCATTGCCAGAGTTGGAGCATACCTTTTTAAAACATTCTATCAGGCTTTTAGAATTCTGCACTTGCTCAGGGGTTAAATCCAAAACCATCGAACGTGACAACTGTGGTAAGATACCTGCCCATATTCTCCCACACACCTTGCCACCCATAACCATCCTGCCTTAGGGCAGATCTCTGGGGGATATTCTTACATAGTTGTTTAACCACAGACAAAAACAGAGACACGTTCAGGAGACATAGCAATAGGATCATGGTAGTTTGAACATCCCAATAACATTCAAACTTTGTAAGAGCTATTGTAACTAGCCTGAAGAAGAATGGTAATGTGAATGGGAAAGGAAAGATGTCCAGCCTTGTCCCCCATCCATATAGGTTGCCTGAGGAGAAAAGGTAGAGTGTATTTGTTAATAGCTTCCATGAGATGGTTCCTTGAAGTTCAAGAATGATGGCAGTACTGAGTACAAATACCAGATTAAGTTCACAGTCAGCATAACATGAGCATATTCTATATTAAAACTGACAAAACCAAAAACACATTCAGGAGACAGTGTTTTGGTTTAAACAGCAGGCAGCTAAGCACCACACAGCCCCCGGAGAGATGGGGGAGAGAATCAGAAAAAAACATAAAACTCGTGGGTTAAGACACTTTTATAGGACAGAAAAGGAAGGGAAAATAATAACTACAATCCTACTACTAAGAATAATGATAAAAGAATATACAGAACAAGAACAAGAGATGAACAATGTAATTGCTCACCATCTGCTGATCAGTGCCCAGCCAGTCCTCAAACAATGGCACCATATCCTCCAGCCAACTCTTCCATTTTTATTGTTCATCATGACACCATATGTTACGGAATATCCCTTTGGCCAGTTTCAGTCAGTTGTCCTGGTTCTGTCCTCTCCCAGCTTCTCATGCACCCCAATCCTCCTTGCCGGCAGAGCAGTACAAGAAGCTGAATCATCCTTGACTTAATGTAAGCACTGTTCAGCAGCAACTAAAACGTTAGCATGTTATCAACATTATTCTCATCCTGAATCTGAGACGCAGCACCATAACAGCTACTAGGAAGATGGTTAACTCTATCCCAGCTGAAACTAGGACACTCTGATAAAGCACATTTGCAGTCTTCCATTTTGTAACACTCTCTCAACATGGATCCCTTTTCTAAACAGGGATTTTTTCTGAATACATCCCATATAAAAACACTTTTCCAGCATATACAGATGATTTGCCCTACTAGGTGAACATCTATCCAGTACAGACCACATCACACACTAAGGGTATGATTTCTGGTGATCACCCTAAGAAATATTTGCCTAATATTTTACAATTTCAACTGTCAGCATCACATCAATACCAAAAGATTACAGATAGTCCAAACCCGAAGCAAATAATTAATGTCATAATGAAATTAGAGATATATTTTAATTCAGCTAGAAAATAAATTGATGGCTATGTGCAACAGTCAGAAAATTCTTCACAAAAAGCATGAACACATTTTACAGATATTTAGTTTTGATCAGCTATTTCCAAACTACCATATGTTGAAAAAGGATTTCAAATACTAACAAATACCTAACATTTCTACTACTCCCTTGTCATGGAGTTATCTCTAGATCTATCTGTCTGTGATGGGGGGACAGCGGGCCCACAGGCCCACCGGCCCAAAACAAAAAAAAAAGGGGGGGGATGGTTTAAAGGCTGGTTCGGCCCGGTTCTGTGACTAATGGGGCAGGGGACCCACGGACCCATGCCCCAGGAAAAGGGAAAAAAAAAAAAAACGGGAACGGTAGGGAGATGGGAGCTGGGCCTAAAAACAGAACAGCAGCAATGAACTGAGGAGGAAAGTTAATTTACTAAGTATGATATCGGAATGCAAGATAACACAATATAATACAATGTAATTGGAATTGCGGCTAATAAATCAAATAAAATGAGAGAGAGAGTGTCCAAAACTAAAGGCCTTACTCTGAATTGAAGGCGAAACGGCTGGGGCACTCACTGCCAGCATGACTGGCAGAAAAAGAGAGAGTCTCGTGACTGCCAGGAGTTTTATCTTTCCATCTGAACGCAAAGTCCTCTGGCGTATGTAGTTCTTCTTCTCTTCTGAGAACCAGGTACCCAGAAAATCCAAAGTGGGGCATAAACTCTTAGACTCGCAGTGCTTTACATGACGTTATGGAATACCGATACATGGCGTATATGGAATACTGATAACAAAAATCATAAAACCATGACCTCCCTTAGTAGTAAGTTTTATAAATATTGCACAGACTGCATACTTAACTACAAGTAAAAGCATTTTCTCTGGATGCATAACTGACACAAGTATTTAAATGCACTGAATGAATAATTTCAATGTTTTCAAAGCAGCAGGGCACATATGAGAATAAAAGCTCACAATACCTACTGTAGCTGCTACAATATACATATCTTAAGGCAAGTTTTTTATCAGCACACACAGCAACACAAACTTGAGAGCACTGGACGATGACTTAGTATTTGCTGTAGGGACCATAACTTTTTGTTTCCTTGATGTTTACAAATTTGGTCTCTTTTTTGAGCATGCGAACTATGTATTTCTCTAACACAATCCATAACTGGGTTGAAAAGGATCTGTTGCTTTATTTTATCTATTTTATCATTACAGTTTGTGATGCAAATATTTTTGACGTCATTAACCTTCCTGAAATATTTTTAACAATGTGAATTCTTAACATATCCTTGTCATGGTTTTATGATTTTTGGTTATCGGTATTCCACATCACAACATCATGTAGTGCACTGAGAGTTAAAGAGTTAATGCACCAGTTCCAGGTACCTGTCCCAGAAGAGAAGAACTACATCTCCCAGAGGACTCTTTGCTGTTCTGTTACCATTTCTGCTCAGAGGGAAAGATAAAAACTGTTTGCAGATCACGAGACCTGACTTTTTTCCCTTTCGACCGTCCGGCTCGTCTCTGTTGCGGGTGCCGTATTGCCTCAGCATTAGAGTAAGGCCTTTGGTTTTCGGACACTCTCTCTCATTTTATTTTATGTATTATCTTCAATTCCAATTACATTGTATTATCTTGTATTATAGCGTGTTATCTTGCATTCCCTTATCTTTTTAGTAAATTAGTTTGTTTCTCCTCAGATCGCTGCCGCTGTTTTGTTTTTAGGCCCATCTCCCTACCCTTTTCCCTTTTCCCTTTCCTGGGGTGTGGGTCTGTGGGTCCCCCCGCACTGCTAGTCGTGGACCCAGGCCAAACCAGCCCGTAAAACGTTGACAATCCTAACAGTGTGAGTTGCTGGGGGAGGAGAACCTCAAACCATCCCACTTTGAGGCTGATGATGGTAATGGATGCCCTGGGCCTGGAGTTGAATCACAGGCCAGTAAGACAGTACCTAAGGTTCAGGATAAGGGAACTCCAGTTGGTAAATCAGCCTCTATGGGAGCCCAACTCAAATGACTGTACACTAATGCACAGAGCATGGGGAACAAGCAAGAAGAGTTACGGGCGTGCACATGCCTACAAGGCTCTGATGTCGTTGGCAACACTGAGACGTGGTGAGATATCTCTTAGGACTGGAATGTAGGAATAGATGGGTATAAACTCTTTAGGAAAGATAGACGGGGAGAAGGGGAGGAGGTGTTGCCCTCTACATCATTGACCAGTTGGAGTCCATGGAGCTCCACCTGGGGATAGATGAGGAGCTGACAGAGAGCTTATGGGTTAAAGAGAAGGCAGGGGAAGGAGATATCATGGTGGGGGTCTGCTACAGGCTGCCCGACAAGGAAGACTGAGTGGATAAGGCTCTCTATGAACAGATAGGAACAGCTTCACATTCACAAAACATGGTCTTCACAGGGGACTTCAACCACCCCGATATGTGTTGGAGGGACAACACAGCAGGGCACCAGAAATCAAAGAGATTCCTGGAATGTGTTGCTGATAACTTCCTCTTCCAAGCAGCACAGGAACCCATGAGAAAAAGTGCTATGGTGGACCTTGTCCTCACCAACGAGGAGGGGCTGGTGAGTAATGTGAAACACAAGGGCAGCCTTGGCTGCCATGACCACAAAATGGTGGAGTTCAAAATCCTTAGGGTGTCAAAGAGGGTCCTAACGTCTTCATTATTTTTAAGTCTTTTGATTTAAGAAGAAATTAATCATGAGTTCAAAACACTTCAGTTGAAAATTATGAAACACTCTGCGAGTTAGTTACCTATTGTCTCGCTCCAATTTATAGGAGAGAGAGGAGGTTCTTTGAAATATGCATGCCCGGCGTGAGATTAAGAAACAACGGTTCAAATGTTGGTCCGACCAGTTTATTAATAATGTTAATAAGGGAGATGAAGAAAGGGGAGGATGGACACTATTACGGATTTGGGTAATGGGGAAGGGAAGGCGAGCGATAGAAAAGATAGAAAGAAGCAAGAATTGTGTAAAGCGGGGATAGTCACCACCAGGATCAGGCAGTAGTCCCGTTGCACGACGTTCCGGCGGTCCGAGGCTGAAGGGCAGGAGCAGCGAGGCCGGTCTTGGGCAACGAGAAGGTGCAGGTACTGGGTCCAGGAAGAAGCCGCAGAGTAAGTCTGAGAGGAAGCAGCAGGTCTCAGGTAGCAGGCCCAGGGAAGCCCGTCAGCATACGGTCCGTAGTGAAGGATCTGATGGCAGAAACCTCGAGTCTGTCGTGGTGAGGGATCTGATGGCAGAAACCCCTCCAGTCTGTCGTGGTGAGGGATCTGATGGCAGAAAACCCTCTTCTCCTCATGGTTGTTGGACCCTCTTTTATCCTCCTTTTTTTCCTGCCTACCTGACATCCCTGGGTGCTTGAGCAAGAGTCATGTGCATACCTCCTGAGATGGCCATCTTCCTCGAGATAAGTCCACACAAAAGACCGTTTCCCGGCCATTATCAGCAGCTTATCCCTCTCTTGTTGCCCCTGGCCTTGTCCATCTGTGCTCCTTAAAGGATTTCACAACCCTTAGCCAGGACCTGTCCATCAGTGTCCTCCAGACAGAAGATTTCTCTACCTTTGCCCAGGACTTGCCTGGACTTGTTCCTCAGCCAACTTTGAGTCAATCATATAAAAGAATAATCTCTTACACCTATTTATCCTGCTAAACCACACATTCACGTCCTTGTTTCCATTCACTCTTCCCCTTTTTTGCTATACTCTTTTGCATCATTATTTAATAACATATATGAGCTGGATAATGAGTTTGTACAGGATCTGTCACAAAGAATAAAATAAACACTGCGCAGTGGAGTGCAGGTGGGTAAGTATAGAGGTGATGGGGAAGTACTGTAGTGTCAGTGTTCACAAACTATGAAGGAATCCTTCAGTCAAAGGACATCTCCACCAAATTAAAGATGACAACTTTATAAACTAAACAAATCATTTAGACTTTAAGACGGATAAATATGGTTATAAAAAAACATTATCCTGGATGTGGCTCTGGGCAGCCTGGTCGAGTGCTTGGTGACCCTGCACATAGCAGGGGGGTTTGAAGAGTGAGAACAGGACCCTGCAGTTATAGAGAGAAGAGCCTCACAGCACGAAAAGGGAAAGTAGCTTCACAAAGTAGAAATAAGGGGCAAATAGAGAGAGTTTAGGTAGAAAGTGTTAGAAAACAAGGGATTCCAAGCACTTTCACAGACACTAGGTCTGGAATAACAGGGAGGATGAAGGCCATAAAGATAAGGGCTGGAGAGCAGCTTGAAAACATTTGGCAGGGAGGTGATTAGATGTCTGCAGGGCAAGCTGAAACCGGTTCGCGGGATGCCCCCCCTTCAGGGTCAGAAGTTTGCAGTGAGGAAGACTACGAGCCTTCATCATCACGATCTACTACACATGCGCAAGGGGGGGAGGGACTGCATGCTAATAAACTCTCAGGAATGTAATGAATATGTATCTGAATTCCTGTCACCTACTGATTATGTATTAGTTCGACCTATATCTATAGCACGATTTCTCCTGACGATGTGCAAGTTAGGTGGAGTGATCCCCCTTGCACCGGAGTGTACGTGCGTCACCAATAAGCTCATGCCTGCTCTATATCCTTATCGGCTATAGGGTCTGATTTCCGCACATCAGGTTGAAACTCAATGATCATTGTGGTCCTTTTCAACCCAGCCCATTCTATGCTTCTATGGTTATTTGATACATGAACAGCACGAAACAGGAAATCCAGAGAGAGAAAACTTCTCCCCTTCACTTTCTTGTTCATGTGTTGGAGCAAAGGGACAACTCAGCATAAAGATCATACAGTTCACAGAATCACAGAATGACAGGGATTGGAAGGGACCTCGAAAGATCATCTAGTCCAATCCCCCTGCCAGAGTAGGAACAACTAGATTAGGTCACACAGGAACGCGTCCAGGTGGGCTTTGAATGTCTCCAGAGAAGGAGACCCCACAACTGCTCTGGGCAGCCCGTTCCAGTGTTCTGTTACCCTTACTGTGAAGAAGTTTTTTCTCATATTTATGTGGAACCTCCTATGTTCCAGCTTGTACCTGTTGCCCCTCGTCCTGTCACTGGATGTCACTGAGAAGAGCCTGGCTCCATCCTCCTGACACTCACCCTTTACATATTTATAAACATTAATGAGGTCACCCCTCAGTCTCCTCTTCTCCAAGCTAAAGAGACCCAGCTCCCTCAGCCTTTCCTCGTAAAGGAGATGCTCCACTCCCTTAATCATCTTTGTGGCTTTGCGCTGGACTCTCTCAAGCAGTTCCCTGACCTTCTTGAACTGAGGGGCCCAGAACTGGACACAATATTCCAGATGCGGTCTCACCAGGGCAGAGTAGAGGGGGAGGGGAACCTCTCTCGACCTACTAACCGCACCCCTTCTAATACACCCCAGGATGCCATTGGCCTTCTTGGCCACAAGGACACAGTGCTGGCTCATGGTCATCCTGCTGTCCACCAGGACCCCCCAGGTCCCTTTCCCCTACGCTGCTCTCCAACAGGTCAGTCCCCAACCTATACTGGTACCTGGGGTTGTTCTTGCCCAGATGCAAGACTCTACACTTGCCCTTGTTATATTTCATTGAATGTCTCCCCACTCAACTCTACAGCCTGTCTAGGTCTAAAATTTTCATTTCAAGAGAAAAGCTATGGTGGCTCTCATAAACAATAAGCATCTTTATTTTTATTGCAGTTAAAAATAATTTATTAGCCGTACAATTATTCTTATAGACAAACTTCAGTACTGAACTGCACCCTCTTTAAAGTTGGCAAATTCATAACTTCTATTTAACTCTTGCATTTCATTAACGTATGGATTTCTCCTGTGAGCTTTGCACTTTGAAAAGATCTAGCTCTTGTCTCGGCAAATTCATATTTTATTCATGGGAGGCCAAAAAAAGTTTCAAGTGACCTTAATAACCTACACAGTTTGTACCACAATGCAGAGTTAAGTGCTCAGATATTGAGTGTTTTCATACACACTGTCACACTGTGGTGGGCTGCATGCTTTCTTAGGACTAAAGATGAAGGGTTGAGGATCAAGCTATTTCTTGGATTCTAAAGCAATGCCTAATAGATGGATGTTGCAGATGGAGCAATTCTCCTGCCATTTTCTCAGTCAACCTGCTTATGTTTCAGGAAGCAGGGCAATATACATTCCCTTTTATTCAGTCAGCAGAGACAAAAGTAGGAAAAGAAAGGAAAAGAATCTTGTCCACTAAGACTAAGTTACATGGACTTTTATTAACATGATTAACTACATCAGAGAAATCAAACCCTTGAAAGAGCTACCCAGGGGAAATGGACAACTGCCCTTATTTTTGAGTGGCAGGTGATGGTAATTGCTCCCCCTCCTGGTTTTCCAGCAGCCAGGCCTAATGCATTTTAAGAGCAAAGAGAAACTAGATGAGACAAATAGAAAGGGGACTCCCCTCAGGCACTCCCTGACCATACCTGGAACTACTACCTTGACTGTAGCCCAGTCTGAAAGGTACCAGAACCACACAATCTGGGAAATACTTTAATTGTTTGGTGGGTAGAAAGTTTCAGAATTACCTCATCTGAATTGTATACAGAATGGATAAATATTGACTGAAGTCAATTATTTTGCAGTCCTCCCAGCTCAGAAAAGATGTCAAGCTTCTGAAACAGGTCCAGAGGAGGGCCACAAAAATTATCAGAGGGCTGGAGAGCCTTTCCTACTAAGACGGACGGAGGGAGCTGGGCTTGTTTAGCCTGGAGAAGGCTCCGGGAAGACCTCATTGCAGCCTTCCAATACTTAAAGGGAGCTTATAAGCAGGAGGGAAATCAACCTTTTACACAGATAGATAGTGATAGGACGAGGGGAAACAGTTTTAAACTAAAAGGGGAGACGCTTAGGTGTCAGGGAAAAATTTTTTACTGAGAGGATGATGAGGTGTAGGAACAGGTTGCCTAGAAAAGTTGTGGATTCCACGTCCCTGGAGGTGTTCAAGGCCAGGCTGGATGAGGCCCTGGGCAAACTGATCTATTGCCTGATTTAGTAGTTGGCCACCTTACCCGTGGCAGGAAGGTTGAAACTAGATGATCCTTGAGGTGCCTTCTGTCATGGTTTTATGATTTTTTTTTATCAGTATTCCACATCATAACATCATATAGTGCACTGGGAGTTAAAGAGTTAACGCTCCAGTTCTGTGGATCACTGGTAGTTCCGAGTACACCTGTCTCAGAAGAGAAGAAGCACTACATATCCCAGAGGACTGTTCACTGTTCTGTTTCCATTTTCCGTTCAGAGGGAAAGATAAAACTGTTTGCAGGTCACAAGACGGCCCCCCTTTTCCCTTTCTGCTTGTCTCTGCAGCATGTGTGCTCCCTAGCTGTATCACCTTTGGCGTAAGAGTAAGGCCTTCGGTTTCGGACACTCTCTCATTTTATTTGATTTTATTAGCTTCAATTCCAATTATATTGTATTATATTGTGTTATCTTGCATTCCGATATCTTATTTAGTAAATTAACTTTCCTCCTCAGATCATTGCCGCAGTTTTGTTTTTAGACCCATCTCCCTACCCTTTCCCCTTTTCCCCATTTCCCCTTTCCCGGGGCATGAGTCCACGGGTCCCACCACCCCATTAGTCACAGAATTGGGCCAAACTGGCCCATAAACTGTTGACACCTTCCAAACCAAGCCATTCTATGATTCTATGATAATGGTCCTAAGTAAATAGCTCCCTGAGCTATCCTCGGGTTTGCAATGATCTGTGACCTAGGATCTCACCCTGAGCTGGGACGTGACGTCTCTCAGGGCAGACTCCTTGAGGTTCAAAAATGGCAAGAGGGAGTAATTCAAAGGCAAGACTTCTCAAGATTCAAAGGTACATATGCTGACAAAAGGGAAGGGAGAGTAATTCACCTGAAAAGGGACAAGTCCTTAAAGGTGCACAGCTATGTAGGTCACTTTGAATGTAATGCCTCCTATTTATTTCCATGGAAACTACAAAAGATACAAAGAGCACAATTACGCTATTTGATAGAGCAAATTCTCAGCTACAAAACACAATTTTTTTTAGCATAGTCACCGCCATTAGCTATGCATTTTCACCAGCAATGAACAAGAGCCTACATGCCATGCTTGTAATAATCTGCCCCATCAGAGGTGACACCACTGCTGAAACACACCACTCACTTCCTCACTGTGCTCACATTCACTATTTGTTCTCCATAAATGTTTAGCAAATGTCGATGAATGTCATGGGGTGCGATTTTTTCTGCATGGAGGAATTAAATTACATGTCAGATGCCATTTTGTCAGACTGCCCCTCTGCTGCCATTTGTTGAACAGCAACAAAACCGAACAGAATATTGGTGGGAAGGTTCAACCTCTACTGCCATATCCTCCATATTGGAGGTTGTGGAGTCTCCTTCTCTGGAGATATTCAAGACCTGTCTGGACTCCTACCTGTGCAACCTGCTGTAGGGAGCCTGCTTTGGCAGGGAGGCTGGACTCAGTGATCTCTAGAGGTCCCTTCTAACCCCTACAGTTCTGTGATTCTATGATCACCGACATTTGCCTCTGATGTTATGGGCCAACATAATAAAATAAGAGACATTACTTTCAGAGCAACCCTCATAGTTTAGGAAGCCCTTATACCCTGCAGTATGTCTCATGTGAACCTTGGCATTTTCAAATCTTTAACTAAGTTGCTATTTCAGTTGTAGCAAACTCCATTGTATCAGTATATTAAACTGGTTGAATACCACACAATCTAATCTTGTGATAAAGGTATTAATAAATCCAAATTGCCGCTAAATCGAAATCTGTATAAAAATCCATTCACAGCAAATTGACAGTCAGCAGGATGACAAGTAGCGTTATTGATTACTTACAAAGACGCAGAATGAACCTGAAACCCAGATTCTCAGAAGCCCATGATGGGCCCATGATAATTGGTATGACTGGGAAGCAGTAAAGAGGCAGCTAGATGCTACAAGGGGTTCAATAGAGATAGGAGATATTTGCAGTATGCTAGGTACCTGTTTAGAAGTTGCATATGAAGAAGAGAAGAATAGAAACTGAGAGGAAGCAAGACTTAAAAAAATAGAAATAGGAAATAGGAAAGTAATTGAATTGTTAATTTATTTTAGTGTTGAACAGCTACAAGAGCAGTTACAAAAAGAAAAGAAGGAATTGCAAGGCGTTAAGTGAGAATAAGTGGTACCCAGAAGGCACTGGACCTCCCTCTCCAAGCAAAAGCTCATCAGTAAATAAGAAATAATAGCATGTGTGAGAGTGATAATATATGTGCATATATATATTAATTGCAATAGGCCCTTAAAGATAATTGGCAAAGTCTTTTTAATAAAAGCACATGCCAGCTATTCACTTTGCAATTATAAATAGTAAAAAATATTTCAGGTTTCTATGTGTCCAGTGCTTTAGTTCAAACAGTGACCCCTGACCCTGGTAAAAATAGGGAGGCTACAGTGCATATAATTTGCACAGCCCCAGTACTCCCTAATTCAGATATATCAGCCTACCACAATATTCTATTTCAGTTGTGGCACGAGGTGAAATTTTTAAAATCAGTGAATTTGAAAAAAGAAAGAAAAAATACAAATAATCAGTTTGGAAACTTTCTCACTCAGTTTTGGAGACCCTCTCCCTCTCCGGAATACTGTTGAACAGGGCTCGGTAAGCATAAGCCAGGCCCCAAATAATTTGTGCCTCCTTAGATCTACTGAGGCTGCAACCATCCTCCTTTAAATGCCTGCCTATGTTTTTTCAGGATTCTGCAGGTGTTCAGGAGTGACATTCCATGACACCCATTTCTCTAAGGTCTCTCCCAAGTCCTTTCACACTCTCTGCCACTCAGTATTCTCTAGCTTTGGGGAAGGCTTCCTCCAGATGTTGTAAATACAAATACCGAGTAAGACGATGAGAAACACATTCAAGAAGATTAACAACAGGGTTATCAATTGAACATTACAAAAATGTATAAAGAATTTGTGGGAGAAAATGGAAGCCTGTTTAAAAGTCACACGGTTTGTAAAATTATTAACTCCCTCTGGGGTGTAACTTCCAATGTTCAAACCATGTCACAATGTGTGCAGGCACCAGATATGTGTTTCCAGCAGTGATTACAATTTTTCATATACGCATACAGCTCCAAAGAGCAGAGTGGCAGACTTAGTAAATCATAGAATCATAGAATGGCCTGGGTTGAAAAGGACCTCAAAGATCATCTAGTTTCAAACCCCCTGCCATGGGCAGGGTCGCCAACCACCAGACCAGGCTGCACAGAGCCACATCCAGCCTGGCCTTGAAATGCCTCCAGGGATGGGGCATCCACAACCTCTCTGGACAACCTGTTCCAGTGCGTCACTACCCTCTGAGTGAAAAAACTTCCTCCTAATATCTAAACTAAACCTCCCCTGTCCCAGTTTAAAACCATTCCCCCTTGTCCTATCACTATCAACCCATGTAAACAGCCATTCCCCCTCCTGTTAATACACTCCCTTCAAGTACTGGAAGGCCACAGTGAGGTCTCCCCAGAGCCTTCTCTTCTCCAAGCTAAACAAGCCCAGTTCCCTCAACCTTTCCTCATCGGAGAGGTGCTCCAGCCCTCTGATCATCTTAAGTGGCCCTCCTGTGGACCTGTTCCAAGAGCTCTTTCTTGTGCTGGGGGCCCCAGGCCTGGATGCAGTACTCCAGATGGGGCCTCACAAGAGCCAAGTAGAGGGGCACAATCACCTCCCTCTTCCTGCTGCCCATCCCTAAAGCTCCAGTATGTTCTAAGTACTAAAATCTGGTACATGATGGAATGTAATCCCTCAAAGAACTGTTTAAAAAGAGAAAACAGTTTCATTTTTGCCTCCTAAAAAAAAAAAAATAGCAAGTTTTCATGGTACCAAATTTTTTCTTAGAAAATTGGCACAGTGCCCAAAATTTTAATGTGCAGGTTCAGCAGATCTGTTATCTTAATCAGGTCGTGGCTCTAAGTTGGGTGCTAGGTTAGTGTCATGGTTTGAAGAATTAATCATGCGACACCCCTCCCTTCCCACGGGCAAAGGGGAAGAAGGAAGAGAAGAAACCCGAATGAGAAAGGAAACTAATTTATTAAATGGAATGTGAGATAATACTGAATAATTAAGAATAATAAATCAAGCGATCAAAAAAAAAAAAATGGGAGGAGAGAGAGAGAGAGAGAGAGAGTCCTTATTGGCAGGTCCTCATGGCTTGCCTCCCAGAAGGATGAGAGCTCTCCCCTGTCACCCAGATTTGGAAATCACATGGGGAGTACTGGCAGCTTCTGGAGATTGTAGTTCTCAGCATACCTTCCTCTTGGAGAGCCAGATCTCATGTGAGAATAGCTGAGTCAGCTAGAAGCACAGAACCCAGGAAGCTCACCCTGGCACTGTGCTTAAACATCAAACAGCCTGCCGCATGATATCATGATATGGAATACTGATAAAACCAGTACTTATAGAAGCCCTTCTTGTTTATCTTTGACATCTCTAACCAGATTCAATTCCATTTGAGCTTTAACTTTCCTAACTTGATCCCTGCATGCTCAGACATTCTCTCTGCATTCCTCCTAGGTCACCTGTCCTTGATTCTACCCTCTGTAGGCTTCCTTCTTGTGTCTGAGTTTGACCAGGAGCTCTTAGTTCATCCACATTTTTACCTCACTTCCTCTTTGTTGGGATGCATCACTCTTGAGCTTGGAGGAGATGATCCTTGAGCATTAACCACTTTTCTTGGGCCTCTCTTCCCTCCAGGGCCTTATTCCATAGCATTCTTCCAAGCAGATCCTTGAAGAGGCCAGTGTCTGCTCTCCTGAAGTCCAGAGCTGGGAGCTTGCTTTTCACTCTCCTTCCTGGTCAGGCAGCCTGTAGCAGACCCCCCACTATAATGTCACCTATTCTTGCCCTCCCTTTAATCTCAATCCATTAACTCTTTGTCAGCTCTGCATTCACCCCCAGAACGCGCTACATGGACACCAGCTGGTCATTGACAGAGGGTGACAGTCTCTTGTCTCCCCTACCTGTCCTTCCTGAACAGACTATATC
This sequence comes from Gallus gallus, assembly GCF_016699485.2. Taxonomy (NCBI): domain Eukaryota; kingdom Metazoa; phylum Chordata; class Aves; order Galliformes; family Phasianidae; genus Gallus; species Gallus gallus. The sequence goes on along the minus strand of NC_052571.1, from coordinate 1,399,627 downwards.
CTTCCATTGCAACACTACAGTCATGGGAACCAGCCCACCACATCCCTGTGATAGCAACTAGATCATAGCCCTGCAACCCCGCATACACCTCTACCTCATCTTGTTCTCTATACTGTGTGTATTAGTATACAGGCACTTCAGAGAGGTACCCCAGCATGTTGGATTCCTAGTGTAGCAGACTGTGAAAGACGGTTTCTGAAATCTCCTTTTTTTTTTTTTTCCCTTGGCTCAAAGCTCGTTTTGTGATAAGACTCTAACTGACAACTGCAAATTATCTAGGGGGGTGAGTGGTGAGTGTCACTGTGCTACAATACTTCTCCTTATGATTGTAAAAATAAACAGAAGCAGAACAAGCAGCCTTTTTTTTTTTTTGGGGGGGGGGGGGGGGGGAGGTGGCTTGAAGGAGTTGACCAGTGAAAAAGGTAATAATGCTTGTGCATGGCAACAGAGGCACCACTCCCTGCAGGCTTATCTGAGGGGCCAGAAGTATCATACTAACAGAGAGAAAAAGAAAAAGAAAAAAAAAAAAAAAAGAAACTGAGAAGTGGGGGATAAAAGGTCTCCACTAAACTAAGTAATTTGGAGAGGAACTCCCTGAGAAAAGAAACCATTTTGGGTGAGGAATTCCCTAAGAGAAAAAAGCCTCTTAGGAAAGAACCCCCTGGGGCCTGCTTGCTGTGAAGCTTCCTGGCTTTCTCCCATCCCCTGTGGTGACTGGACAAGTTCCTGGGATCAACGGAAAAACTAGGAGCAACGCTGGAACCTCACTGGTGACTATCTCTCTTGCTTTCTACAAACTCCTTGCTTTTATTTCCTAGCTATTTTCCATCGCCCGTCTTCCCTTCCCCATCTCCCTAAGCGACTAGGATTTGTAATAAACTGGTCGGGCTAACGTTTGACCTGTTGTGTCTTAATCTCGCCATCAGAGATAATTGGAGCGAGACACAGACCAACAAAAAACTTATTATAAACACCATGAGTATTGGTGCTTATAATAACCACGCCTCTGTTTTTAATTTTAACGATCTTGTGTAAACCCAGATTGTAAACTGGTAATAGATCATTTGCTATTGCAGTATAACCACAGGTATCAAGATTGTGTAGGGATGTGTTGTTTTAATATATTCAGTGAATCAGTTGCCACTGAAAATGATCTTAATCACATTAAAGACATTATTTAACACTTCCAAGAGAATGATGATGGAGGGGGGTTAGATAAAATCTTACATGTTTTTGGACTTTCACTCAAATGATGGTTAGTATCACTTCTACAAATGGGAACTGTAATCATTGTGTTGCTTCTGTTTTGTATTTCATTTTCATGTGTAAAGTCTATGCTTGGTCATTCCCTTCTTTATTTTCTGTGCATTATGTACGAATCGACGCAATCAATTGTGCAAGATGTTTGAGCCATAGTGTGGAGGCCTGTGCTAAGAAATCATGGAAAAGACCAAGGAGTAGTTTCAACTGTAAAAATGATCTCTTGGATCCCGGATTGGCTCCCTATTAAGCTCTTTAAGATTCACAGGTGAGGAAAATTGCTCGTAAACATTGGAATTATGATTTTAGATAGTTTCCTGTCTGTAATGATACAAATTGTAACAATATTGTTAAGCTCGCCAGTGTTTGTTGATAGATAGTCCTGCAATTCGTTTAGATAACAGAAAGAGTTGTGTTTCTGGATCAGGGAGATAAGGAAGTTCTGCTGAGTCTTTGCACCAAGGAAAAAGGAGGTCCTGCTTGGAATCAGTTCCTGAATATGTAACATACCTCCGGGAAACTTCTGCATATGTAATATACCTCCGGGAAAACTTCTGCATACGTAACACAGATAATGTATATAAGCTGAAGATCTTTTGTGCAAGACATACATGTTAGGAGGAGCTAACCCCCATGCATCCTGCACTGATAATAAAGAATGCCTGCTTTCTAACACTCTAGCTTGAATCTTAGAGAGTTTCCTGATTGACCGATTTATAGTATCAATTTGGCAACCCAGATGGGACGAAGCTCTTGCACCTCGATGGTTCCTGGGATCATGGAACCTCAGCTGGCACCAAGGTATTCTCGAGAGGACCCTGAAGTACTGACCCTGACTACTGAAGATCAGCGTCTGAACTACGAACCCCATTGGACCCATGGTGGTGACTATCTCTCTCTTGCTTTCTACAAGGACTCGTTGCTTTTATTTCCTAGCTCTTTTCTATCGCTCGCCTTCCCTTCCCCATCTCCTTAAGCAACTAGGATTTTTAATAAACTGGTCGGGCTAACATTAGACCCGTTGTGTCTTAATCCTGCCGTCGGGTATACATATACTAAAAGAACCTCCTTTCCCTCCTATAAATCGGAGCGAGACAAGGCATTCTTTTTTTATTATTATTTTGGTTGCCTGCCCATCAGATGTAATGAAAGTTGCACAGGGTAGGGCTAAGAAGGTAAAGGAGTTAAATTCCCCCGGGAGGTTAGAGATTCCCTGTATTGTGGTTGCCTGCCCATTAGACGTAACAAAAGTTGTGAAGGGTAGGACTAAGGATCCAGGTAAAGAGGTTAGTCCCCCAGGGTTAGAGTCCCTCCTCAGAAGTAAATGTAAAACATAACCACGGTAATTGTCGTTGAGTGCGCTTGTTTGATTGTTAATTGTTTGTGCTGTTATTGTATGCTGATTGTTTGTGTTGTTATTATACAAAGAGCTCACATGCATCGTTAAAATGGGCATTGGATCACCTAGGGGTGAGGGAATTTTGAAAAAGTCACTTTTGGGCTGTGTTTTAAGTCATTGGAAAGAAATAGCTGGATCCCCTGGTGGGGTTGCACAGAAGGATGATTTAAGTACGATGGATGCCTTTGAGGCAGGCACTAGGAACCAGCAGCAGTGGCAGATTTGTGATCATGGAAAGAATTGGTGGGAGCATACGGCACCAGGACTCAGATAAGATAGCTAGCTAAGGTGATGAATTGTAGATGGTGTCAGATAACGAAAGAAGAAAAACAAATGTAATAAAGTGTTAAATGCCAATATGTTTTTTATAATGAGGCAATATCCTGAATGGCATTAGTGTGGGATCAATTTGGCCCAGATGACCCTCTGATTTTAATGGTAGAAAATGATAAGAGAGAGAGGGAGAAAGGAAGAGAGTGTAAAACGTGTTGTTCAGCATGTAGTATTGGACTGAGATGCTTCAAGCGAAACAAGAATGAGCAGGAGGAGGATTTAGAGATGCTAGTAGCCCCAAGAGGGCTAGGGGGCCTCAAAATCATGGAACCCAACTCCCTGGAGTAGAAGGGTCAGGTAATGAGTCCAAAAGAGGGACTATAGGAACCATGCCAGTAACAGAGAGGACTCACAGCCAGCATAGGGTCGTGCTGTAAGCCCTGTTGAGGCAGTTGGAAATGACAGTTCGGTAGTAGTTAAGGTACCCTTTTAAATTACAGATTTAAACATTTGGAAAGCAGCTGCTGGCAGCTACCGTGATGATCCTAAACGGGTAGCTAATGCTTTTGAAATGATGATTAAAACTCAGGAACTGGATAGGAAAGATATGGAATTTATTATGCACATGTTGTTTGATAGTACAGAAAAATAAATGATTCACTAGACCACACGGACCCAAGTGGAGGATCAGGTAATGGCAGGGGTTTTGCTTGGATGTAATGCTGGAAAGGACAAGAGTCCTTTCCTGTCCTGGGGAGGATTTAGAGGTGGTTAGACCTTGGGGAGGAGGATTCCCAAGGTCTACACCAGTTCTAAGCCAGCTGCGAGGCACTGGTTGAGGCGGGTGCTGACCTGGGATCTTCCCCTGGAACCTCCCTGGGGCACTCAAGGCAAGCCAGGGGCGGAAATCCCAGCTAGGGGAGAAACTGTGCTAATTGCAGACAGGCAATACATTGGAAGCGAGAATGTCCATATTGGCAGATATCTAGGAAACCTAATACGCTCGTGTTAGCCATGGAAACCAGGGATTTAAGGGTACCAGAGGAATCAGTATAAATATGGGGAGGCGTGGCAGGTTGACTATATCACCTTGCCACGAACCCGCGATGGTAAGCATTACGTGCTTAGCATGGTGGAGGCAACCACTGGGTGGCTTGAAACATACGCAGTACCCCATGCTACTGCCAGAAACACCATATTAGGTCTCAAGAAACAAGTCCTATGGTGACATGGCACACCGGAAAGAATTGAGTCCGATAATTGGGACTCATTTCAAAAATTCCCTTGTAAATACTTGGGCCAAAGATCATGGCATTGAATGGATTTATCATATTCCCTATCATGCACCAGCTTCTGGTAAAATCAAACAATAAAATGGGTTGTTAAAAACTATGCTGAAAGCAGTGGGTGGTGGAACATTTAAGCACTGGGAGAAGCATTTGGCAGAAGCCACCTGGTTGGTCAACACTCGAGGATCCATCAGTCGTGATGGTCCTACCCAGTTCAGCTCCCTACATACTGTAGAGGGAGATAAGTTCCCTGTAGTACATGTAAAGAGCACGTTGGGAAAAGCAGTTTGGGTCCTTCCAGCCCCTGGGAAGGGCAAACCTCTTTGTGGGACTGTTTTTGCCCAGGGACCTGGGTCCACTTGGTGGGTGATGCAGAAAGATGGGAATGTTCAATGTGCACCACGAGGGAATTTGATGTTGAGGGAGCGCAGTCAGTAATTCCATGTATATATATGTACATAGATATGTGTGCGTGTAATGCATGTTAGTTATTGCTTGTTTGCATATATGTGTATATTAAGCATGATGTAGTGATGTGTAATAAGGGGTGGGATGTCATGGTTTTATGATTTTTGTTATCAGTATTCCACATCATAACATCATGTAAAGCACTGGGAGTTAAAGCGTTAATGCTCCACTTCCATGGACCACCGATTTTCCGAATACCTGGCTCTCAGAAGAGAATAACTACATACCCCAGAGGACTTTGTGTTCAGAAGGGAAGATAAAGCTCCTGGCAAGTCACGGGACTCGCACTCTTGCTCGCTGCCTGGCAGTGTGTGGGTGTGCTCCCCAGCCATTTTGCCTTCAATTCGGACTAAGGCCTTCGGTTTTGGACACTCTCTCAGCTTATTTGATTTATTAGCCTCAGTTCCAATTATATATTGTGTTACCTTGCATTCCAATATCTTGTTTAGTAAATTAACTTTCCTCTTCTGATCATTGCCGCTGTTCTGTTTTTAGGCCCAGCTCCCATCTCCCTACCGTTCCTCTTTTCCCTTTCCCCTTATCCAGGTTGTGGGTCTGTGGGTCCCCTGCCCCAATTAGTCACAGAACTGGGCCGAACCAACCTGTAAGCCATCAACACCCCCCCCTCCCCTCCCCTTTTTGGGCTGGTGAGCCTGTGGGTCTGCTGTCCCTCTGTCACAGACACAGATAGATCTAGAGATAACTCCGTGACAGTTTTTGCATTTAGAGTTGGAAATAAAATTTAAAGACGGGGAGGTAGAAGTATTGATACCAGAATCTAAATTTGCCCAATCTACAGTATTATTGTTACAGAAAGTCAAGCTGGTAAAGAAGGGAATTTCACTCGAAATCGAAGCCTTTCGTATGGGCAAGGGAGGTGCCTGGAAGATCAAAGAAAGCTGAGCCAGTAAGGATAGATCTAAAGTCAGGATCGGTACCAGTACGGCTGAAACGATATCCTATAAAATTAGAAGCTAAGATGGGGTTGGTACCTCTCATACAAAAAATTCTTAAAACATGGTTTATTAAGGAAATGTGAGTCTAAGTACAACACCCCAATTTTGCCTGTTAAGAAAGCTGATGGGAAGTCTACTAGATTAGTAGTTCTAAGAGCAATTAAAAGCAATTTACATTGCTAACTACTCATACTGAAGCACACAGGTGGTTCACAGTATCAGACCTGAAAAATGCCTTTTCTGCATCCTGCTTGAATTTGAAAGTCAAGAGCTGTTTGCATGAGCGGAAAATCCTGAGAGGGAAGAAAAACCCAGTACACTTGGACAGTGCTGCCACAAGGATTTATTGAATTTTCTCAGACAGTGGTTACCGGGTGTCAAAGGAAAAGGCTCAAATTCCACAGGAAGCTGTAACTTACTTTGGTTTTGAGATTCTGAGAGGACAGAGACAGCCAAAATGCTGACAAAAAAGAAGCCATCTGCCAGCTTCCGGAACCCTGAAATGTCCATGAGACGAGAAGCTTTTTAGGAATAGTAGGATAGTGTAATTATTGAAAGCGTCAAAAGGACCTCTGCAATGGACTAATGAAAGTGGAAATGCTTACATAAAGCTTAAAAGAACATTAATGAAAGCCCTGGCCTTAGGACTATGCGAGACAGGCCATAGCTTTAGGGCTCCTGACACAATACTTGGGAGAAAAAAAGACGGTCAGTAGCCTATTTCTCCAAGCAACTGAACACAGTGCATCAGGAATGGCCCAGGTGTCTCAGCACCTGTGTTGCGAACAGAAGAAGCTGGAAAGCTTGCCATGAAACAAAGAATAACTGTTTACAGTGCTGAATCAGAAGAGGGTTCATTGGCTGTCCCCAAGTCAAATGTTGAAGTACCAGGTGGTATTTGTGGAACAAGAATTTTGAAAACAACCACTGTTGTCAACACTGCACTGTTCCTCCTGGCTCAACAGACTGAGGGCAGCCTTGAACAAGGATATCCCCTTGCCCAACCCGGACTGGGAATTGTACGTGGATGCAGTAGTTTTATGAAGGAAGGAAAACAAATATCAGGATACGTCGTTACTACGGTAGAGACAACAGTGGAAGTGCGGGCATTGCTCTCCAAAAAATCTGCTCAGAAGGCTGAATTGATTGATCAGACTTGAGCCCTACAATTAAGTGAAGGAAAATGTGCAAACATTTGGACTGATTCAAAATACACATTTGGAGCAGTGCGTGCAAACGGAAGGAGAGAGGACTACTATCTGCACAAGAAACTGCAATTAAACACAAGGAAGAAGTTTTAGGACTTTTGGAGAGCGTAAAAGTCCCCACTGCAGTGACTATTATACATTGCAAAGGTCATCAATCCAAACAAACCACTCAAGAGCGAGGGAACAAACTGGCCAATTTGGGCGCAAAAAGGACTGCAGAAAAAGGCATAGAAACTGAAGTGCTAGCCATAATACCAGAAAGAAGGGTTCCTTTACAAGGGAAACCTGTCTGTGATAAACATGATCTAAATTTGGTAACAGCGTTAAAAGCAGAAAGGCAGAGAGATGGATGGGCAGTTACTCCTTCTAGCCTAGTAGTAGTACCATACTCTCTCATGAGTAGCCATATGGGAACCATTAGGTCATAGCCTGAACCAGTGATTGAGCACCTGTTGAAGGGGCTTGGCCAGCCCTGGGAGCACAGATGCAAGCAATTCACCTGTGCAACTGGAAGGGAGGGATCCAAGGTCCACCCCCCCCCCCCAACCGAAAAGGAAGCATCTCTAGTTGGAGGTCATTTCCTATGGGAGTTTCCAGCAAACTTTAATCTTTGGAAAGGGGTAAGCTATTTCTTCTTTATTTCTAAATTGTGACTGCTATTTTTCTTGGGTGATCTGAAACTGGTTAAAGGCAACTATATTAACTCTCTCCTATTCTTACATTTGGTGAGCCAGGCAGGAGTCACCTATGAAGGTAATACTAATCTTACAATGGTTTTACTAAAAGGTGTCCCAGGATGTCTGGGATGGGGGAAATCTGTCCCCCTGGAAAAATAACTATCTAGATGTATCCCAGGATTCCTAGGCTCTCTGTGGCACAGGCTGGCCTCTATTGTGGAAAAAATGGGGGCCCATTGAGAGATGGGGGGGGGGGGGGGGGGGGAATATTGCTAGCTCCCTAGCCCGTATGGCTGCTTATGTTGAGGGCCTAGGAAAAATATTACGACAAACAAGGAGAGGTGGCTTGCTGCTTCTATTCTAGCACGGCCTCTATTAATGGCATTAAATCATCTGAATATATCAGAACAACATCTCGAGGAATAAAATCACTTAGTGCGTGATTGAATTAAATGGCTTGAGCATAAACTTGCTGCGCTTACAGATAAAACCACTCAAACTGGCCCAATGCCACAAGTCAGGGCCCTATCCATTGTGAGCGAAGGGGACCTTGAGCAATCGGAATCCCTATGATCATGACAGTAAGCGAAAGGAGGCTTCTAAAAAAATCTGAACTAGGGGCTCCGGTAGACCTGGATCTTCTTGAAATCCATCCTGTAGTCATGCAACAAACCAAGAAAGTTAAAGAAAGGCCTTAGGGGGTTCCACCTGAAGATTGGCTTCCTCCTCAAACTACTATGCATGTTATGGCTTGCCCTTATACAGAAGCTGAATTAATGTACTTAGTCCAGCATTTTCAACAGAATTCAAGAGAAAGCATCCTGGCCTGGCTACTAAGGCTATAGGATATGGGAGCTGAAACTGGAGTAGTAAATGGACCCCAAAATCTCCAAGCTAGCCTCTATTACAATGCAACCAGCCTTAAGGCAACAATATGCTGCGACTGTCATACCCAATGAGGAAAATGGTTCCTTAATTCAAAGGATTATGACAGACTGTAAACTGACTTGCTGCAGAGACTAGCTTCAGAGCAGGTAAGTCTGCACTGGGCAAAGGGATCTGGAGTGAAAAAGGTCAACAAAAAAAGCTCTTTGTAAGGCTTTTTTGAACCCAGCAACAGTGCTGCGCTTGTGCTGGGGGGCTGGCAGCTTGTGGGCAGGCTGCTGAGCGAGCAGGGGTGGAGCTGGCACATTAGCAGCACAGTTTAAACACCCTATGAATGTGTCATCACCCGTCCTCGACGTTGGCACCTGGTGATAAACTTTAAATAGTCTCAGGGAGGGTGGAAGCTAGCTGTGCCACAGAGTGCACCAGGTGAGTAACCGTGGTCACTGCCCACTGAGAACAGGGAGGTTCAGTGAGTGAGCACAGCCCACACTGCCCATACAGCGCTGCAGTTGTGGGTGTGGGAGGTGGGTCAAGTGGTGAGGAGCGTAAGTGTTGTCCCTCTTTGCTCAGGAGATTAGCTTTCCTCTTGCAGTCTCTGAGACCACAGGCCTAAACCTGGTCTCCACCAGACAGCGGGCTTATTCCAAGAAGACCGTGGCAACCCAGATGGAGGGCCTGCCCAGAGATGTAGCTGTTCAGGTCTCCGGCTGCAGGGTGTACCTGAGCCTGCTGCTGCCTGGGGATGGTGGCAGGGATTCCACCTGTGTGAGGGGAGAGCAGGTGGGTGAGCTGCTCAGCCTGGTGGCGGAGCTCAAGGAGGAGTTGGAGAGACTGAGATAGACAGCGTGAGAACCAAGATAAACAGCATGAGAACCAAGGACATCTCCAGAAGAAGAACAAAACAAAGTCAAGTAAGCTACCTGATGGCCGTGTGATGATGACCGTGATTGGAGGAAGAGAGCATGGCTAGGAACGACTCATGGCTCTGACTGGATAAGCACCTGCATGCACGGTTAAGGAGTGTTTGTGGAATACTCTGTTGACATGTAAAGGTGGATGGGAAAGTTGTAAGGGTAGATGGGAAAGCTAAAAAAGGAAACTTGTGAATGTATATAAGTGATGTGAGAACTTGTAATAAATGATTTGGATTGTTCACATCTGAGTCCATGCATCAGACATTGCATCTGGGACAGCGAAGTCTCTTGTCCTCCTTGCCATTAAAAGAAGAGCTACGAAAGATACTAGGCCCTGTGACGTTCCATAGTGATGCCCCTGAAGAGTCCACTATTGCTCCGCCAGAGAGAAGTCTCTTACAAGAAGGAAAATACGCTGTCTCAGAAGATGCCTGGTACACGGATGGGTCCAGCAAAGGAAATCCTAGTAAATGGCGAGCAATTGCATACCATCCCTCAACTGAAACCATCTGGTTTCAAGAAGGGGATGAACAGAGTAGCTAATGGATGATCATAACCTAGGAACCAGGTAATGGTGTATTGTACATCTGCACAGATAGCTGGGCGTTCTACCAAGGACTCATGCTTTAGATCACACAGCAGGCTGCTCAGGATTGGACTATCCATGCCTGACCAATATGGGGCAGAGACATGTGGTTGGATATATGGAATGTGGTTAGGCACAGAACAGTGCATGCCTACCATATAACTGGACACCAGCCCATGCAATCACCAGGGAATGATGAAGCCAACACACTAGCTCAGATATGGTGGCTAGAAGATTCGCCAGCAGAGAACATTGCTCAATTGCTACATAAGAAGTTGCAACATGCTGGACAGAAGACAATGTGGGCAGCAGTAAAAGCATGGGGGCTGCCCATTTGATTGTCAGATATCATCCAGGCATGTCAAGAATGCAAGGCATGCACCAGGATGTGACCGATACCTTTGCCAGAAACAACAGCGTATCTCACCAGGGGACACCATTCCTTGCAGAGATGGCAGGTCGACTACATAGGCCCCCTTCCTCAGTCTGAAGGGGCCAGGTACACCTGGACACAGCAAGCAGATTAATGCAGGCCTATCCGGTACCAAAAGCAAATCAAACCTATACCATCGAGGCGTTAACTAAGTTGATAGCAGCATACAGAATCACAGAATGGCCCGGGTTGGAAGGGACCTCAAGGATCATGAAGCTCCAACCCCCCCACCATAGGCAGGGCCACCAGCCTCCACATTTAATACTAGACCAGGCTACCCAGGGCCCCATCCAACCTGGCCTTGAACACCTCCAGGGATGGGGCATCCACAACCTCTCTGGGCAACCTGTTCCAGCACCTTACCACTCTCATAGTAAAGAACTTCCCCCTGACATCCAACCTAAATCTTCCCTCCTTCAACTTAAGACCATTTCCCCTTGTCCTGCTGTTATCTACCCTTTCAAAGAGTTGACTCCCCTCCTGTTTATAGGCTCCCTTTAGGTACTGAAAGGCTGCAATTAGGTCACCCCGCAGACTTCTTTTCTCCAGGCTGAACAAGCCCAGCTCCCTCAGCCTGTCTTTGTAGGAGAGGTGCTCCAGCCCTCTGATCATCTTTGTGGCCCTCCTCTGGACCCTCTCCAACAGCTCTCTGTCTTTCTTGTACTGGGGGCTCCAGACCTGGACACAGTACTTCAGATGGGGCCTCACAAGGGCAGAGTAGAGAGGGACAATCACCTCCCTGTCCCTGCTGGCCACCCCTCTCATGATGGAGCCCAGGATACCGTTTGCTTTCTGAGCTGCAAGAGCACACTGCTGGCTCATGTTCAGTTTTTCATTCATCAGGACCCACAGGTCCTTCTCTGCAGGGCTACTCTCAAGGACTGCTCCTCCCAGTCTGTATATATGCCTGGGATTCCTCCAGCCCAAGTGCAAAACCTTGCACTTTGCTGTGTTGAACCTCATTAGATTTATCCGGGCCTACCTTTCAAGTCTGTTGAGGTCCCTCTGAATGGCATCCCTTCCTTCCACTGTGTCAACTGCACCACTCAGCTTGGTGTCATCGGCAAACTTGCTGAGGGTGCACTCAATTCCATTATCGATGTCATTGATAAAGATGTTAAAGAGCACCGGTCCCAAGACAGGCCCCTGGGGGACACCGCTCATTACTGGCCTCCACTTGGACATAGAACCATTAATCACCACCCTCTGTCTGCAGCCTTTCAACCAATTCCTTATCCATTTGGGTGGTCCACCCACCAAATCCATATCCCTCCAATTTGGAGATAAGAATGTGGTGGGGGACCACGTCAAAGGCCTTGCTCAAGTCCAGGTAAATGACATCAGTCGCCTTCCCTCTGTCCACCAATGCCGTCACTCCATCATACAAGGCCACCAGATTGGTTAGGCATGACCTTCCCCTGGTGAAGCCATGCTGGCTGTCTCAGATCACACGCACATTCCTCATGTGATTAAGCATGTTGTCCAGAAGGATCTGTTTCATGATCTTCCCAGGTACAGAGGTGTCATGGTTTTGTAATTTTGCTATTGGTATTCCACATCATAACATCATGGACCAAAGAGAAGAAGAACTACGTATCCCAGAGGACCTCACGGTCAGAGAAGGAAGATACATCACGGAAGATATGTCATCTGGTTGCACACGGTCTTTCGCTTTTGCTTGCTGCCAGGGAGAGGAGTGGGTATGCTTTCCAAGCCGTGCGCCTTCATCAAGTAGGGCTTTTGGAATTGGAAACTCTCTCACTCTCTCTCTCTCTTATTTCATCTGATTTATTATCCTTACTTTCAATTAGATTGTATTATATCGTGTCATCTTGCATTCCAATATCATAGTTAGTAAAATAAGTTCTCCTTCTTAGATTGTTGCCGCTGCTCTGTTTTTTTTCGGGAAGCCAGGGGGCCCACGAGCCTACTGCCCTCCCTGTCATGGGCACAGGTTTATCTAGATAACTCCGTGACAAGAGGTGAGACTCACCAGCCTGTAGTTCCCCGGGTCCTCCTTGCTCCCTTTCTTATAAGTGGGAGTGATGTGACCCTTCCTCCAGTCATCTGGGACCTCACCTGACAGCCACGACTTTTCAAATACGGTGGAGAGCGGCTCAGCAACCACCTCAGCCAGCTCCTTCGGAACCCTGGGATGCATGCCATCCGGCCCCATAGGCTTGTATGCATTCAGTCTCATGAGGCGGTCTTGGACTTGCTCTGTCCTTACAGTGGGGGGTGATTTACTCCCCTGGTCCCCACCTACAGGTTTAGGGATGCAGGGCTCAGGGACGTGAGAAATATTAGAATCCTGGCTGCCAGTGAAGACCGAGGTAAAGAACTCATTCAGTACCTCAGCCTTCTCTTCATCCGTTGTAGCCAGTTCTCCTTTTACATTTACCAAAAGAGGTACACTCGCTTTGGCCTGTCTCTTCTGGCCAACGTACCTGTAGAATGTCTTCATATTGTTTTTCGCATCCCTTGCCAAGTTCAGTTCTGCCTGCGCCGTGGCTTTCCTGATCCCACATCTGCAAGTCCGGACAGCATCCCTGTATTCTTCCCAGGTGACACGCCCTTGTTTCCAGAGCTTGTATGCACGTTTCTTTGCCCTCAGTTTGCCCAGCAGGTCCTTGTTGAGCCATGCCGGTTTCCTGCTTCCTCTGCCTGCTTTCTTATTCAGAGGGATGGAGAGCTCTTGTGCTCTCAGAAAGGCATCCTTGAAGAGTAGCTAGCTTTCCTCAGCATCTTTGTATTTAAGGACAGCATCCCAGGAGACATTGGCCAACAATTCCTTGAACAGCTTAAAGTTCTCTCTTCCTAAGTTCAGTGTCGTGACCCCACTCTTTGCCAGGCCCACATTCCTTGAGATCACGAACTCAACCAGGGCATGGTCACTGCAGCCCAGGCTGCCTCCAACCTTAACACCTTTAATGATCTCCTCCGCATTGGTGAGCAGCAGGTCCAGCAACGCTTCACCTCTGGTCGGTCTGTCTAATACCTGAACCAGAAAGTTATCATCAATGGATTCCAGGAGCCTCCTGGATCTCTTGCAGCTCACTGTGTGGTCTTTCCAATAGATATCCGGATGGTTGAAGTCCCCCACCAGGACAAGAACCTGTGAGCACAATGCCTCCCGCAGCTGAAGCAAGAATGCCTCATCAACAGTCTCCCCTTGATCAAGTGGCCTGTAGTATACCCCTATCACCAGCTGGCCTTTATTAGTCCTATCCCTAATTCTAACCCACAGGCTCTCAACCTGTTCCTGACTGTTTCTCAGAGGGAGCTCCTCAGTCTATCCACTCTTTGACATAGAAGGCAACTCCCCCACCCTTCCTACCTTGCCTATCCCTTCTAAGGAGCAGATACCCTTCAGTGGTAGTATTCCAGTTATGGGAGTCATCCCACCATGTTTCCGTGATAGCAACAAGGTCATAACTTTCCAAGTGCGTCACGGTTTCCATCTTGCCCTGCTTATTTCCCAGGCTGTGTGCATTGGTATAAAGGCACTTTATACCAATATAAAGCTGGGCTTTCTGCCTCACCATTTTTCTAGAGGATCTAGGATTCCCTAGAACAGCAGCATCCCCCTGCCCCACTCCATCCCTTTGTACTCCACCCTCTTCACCCATCAAGTTTGGTATGAGCCCTCGAACTACCCGCTCAACCCCAGTGGCCCTTACTTTGTCCCCTTCCCCCTTCATACCTAGTTCAAAGACCTTTCAATGAGTCCCACCAGTTCCTCGGCTAGGATCCTCTTACCCCTTGGAGACAGGCTACTTCCATCTGCAGCCATCATGCCAAGTGCCGAGTAAATTGCCCCATGGTCAAAAAAACCAAAATTCCTGTGATTGCACCAACCTCTAAGCCATTTATTTATGAGGTGGGTTTTTTTTGATCCTCTCAGTATCCTTCCCTGCCACTAAAGGTATGGAAGAAAAAACCACCTGTATGCCTGTTCCTCAACTATCTGCCCCAGACCCCTTAAGCCTTTTTTGATAGTCCTCAAACTCATACGGGACTTCCCAAGTCATCAAAAGCGACCAGGGTACACACTTTACAGGAACAGTGGTACAAAACTGGGCTGAGGAAAATAACATCAAATGGTGGTTCCATATGCCTTATAATCTGGTGGAAGCGAGCTTGATAGAGCAGTATAATGACATTCTAAAGGCCACTTGACTCCCAGTCCTTACAGGGATGGACTAAGAGACTATACGAAACACTGAGAGACCTGAATGAAAGACCCAGAGTTGGCAGACCCAGTGCCCTGCGTATGTTACAAACAACTTGGGCCTCGTTTAGGATCCAAATTAAGGGAAGTGATGTATGCTTGAAACCACAAGTTGGAATGATCTTATGCTCCCTGCCCCTGAGAATTTAGAACCGGGAACCCGAAAGGGAAGATGGCCTTGGGAAGTGCAAGTGGGACCAAAATGGTGCGGCCTACTTGCACCATGGGGAAGATTATTAGAAGGGGGAGGAGTGCTAACACCATAAGTAATTTGCATACGGCCATCGGAAATTATAATACACACCCGAATTTTCATCGCCAAGGGGACCCTAATTATATCTCTGGCAGATCAGAACAACCCCCCCCACCCTTTGGTACCTGATATAATTATTCAACTGTCAATACCAGGCCAAAAGGTGTGGTATAAAAGGCCTGTATGTGCACCTGTCCAAGTGGAAATTCTGATGTAGGACCAGAATACAGCATGTATTTTACCATGGAGGGCAGACCTGCCTCTTTCAGTGCCCATTAAACATCTATTCTCCTCCTCCTGAGATCCGTGGCCTGCCAGGATGACCAACAGAGGCAGAAGCAGCAGGAGTTCTGGTGTCACTGAAGAATTATCACGATGTTGTTCTTCAGTGACATTTAATGACAGAATTTTGAACATCTTATGCAATAGAAGCTGGAAGGACATATAATTGACAATTATCGACACTTTACATTGGGACAGAGAAATTGTATCCACATCACGACAGAACATAATATCAGCGTCATAGCAAATTGCAGTCACGACATAGATACAATTATGAACCAGACAGTAAAGGATAGCTTGACCCCGATATGGTAAATCATTGGTTCATGTTGTGAAGGGGTGGAGTGTATGGGAAATATTAGATCATGGCCTGGACCTGTGATTGAGCACCTGGTGTAGGAGTGTGGCCAGTCCTGGCAGCACAGATGCAAGCAATTCACCTGTGTGACCTGAAGGGATGGAACCTAGTTGCACTTCTTCCAGCCTTCATTAAGGGCTGGCTACTATAAGGGAAGGATCTCTACTGGGCGATTCCTCATTTTGGAGTATTTGGTGAGCCCTGATCCTTGAGACAGGAGGGATGATTCCCACGACTAGAGTGTGGCTATTGATGGCTACAAGCTTTTCAGAAGGGACGGGAGAGGAAGGAGGGATGGGGGTGTTGCTATTTAAACCAGGAGAGGAGTAGAATGTGAAGAACTGTCCCTAAAGAACAGTCATGAGCAAGTCGAAAGCCTACGTGTGACAGTTAGAGACCAAGGCAGCAAAGGGAGCCTTGTGATTGGTGTCTACTACAGGCCACCAGATCAGTCAGAGCCCGTTGATGAGGTCTTCTACCTGCAGCTACAGGAGATGTCACAATCACTAGCACTTGTCCTGCTGGGGGACTTTAACCACCTAGACATCTGCTGGAAAAGCAGCATAGCAAGCAGTAGGCAATCTCGGAGGCTCCTGAAATGCAGTGAGGATAACTTCCTGACTCAAGTAATTGATGGCCCCACCAGGGGGGATGCAATACTGGACCTGTTGCTTACTAATAGGATCATAGAATCATAGAATTACTCAGGTTGAAAAGGACCTCGAGGATCATCAAGTCCAACCGCAGCCTAACCATAGTACCCTAACTCTAACAACCCTCCGCTAAATCATATCTCTGAGCACCACATCCAAACGGCTCTTAAACACATCCAGGGATGGTGACTCAACCACCTCCCTGGGGAGCCTATTCCAGTGCTTAATAACCCTTTCTGTAAAGAAGTGTTTCCTAACGTCCAACCTAAACTTGCCTTGGTGCAACTTGAGGCCATTTCCCCTCGTCTTGTCACCTGTCACCAGTGAGAAGAGACCAGCCCCGCTCTCACTGTAAACACCTTTTAGGTACTGGAAGAGAGTAATAAGGTCTCCCCTCAGCCTCCTCTTCCCCAGCCTAAACAGCCCCAGCTCCCCCAGCCTCTCCTCATAGGGCTGATTTTCCAAGCCCTTCACTAGCCTCGTTGCCCTTCTCTGGACCTGCTCCAGTACCTCCATGTCCTTCATGTACAGAGGTGCCCAAAACTGAACACAGTACTCGAGGTGAGGCCTCACCAGTGCCGAGTACAGGGGCAGGATGACTTCCCTAGTCCTGCTCACCACACCATTCCTGATACAAGCCAGGATGCCATTGGCCTTCTTGGCCACCCAGGCACACTGCTGGCTCATATTCAGCCGACTGTCCATCAGTACACCAAGGTCCCTTTCCATCAGGCAGCTTTCCAGCCACACCTCCCCAAGCCTGTAGGGTTGCCTGGGGTTGTTGTGACCAAAATGCAGGACCCGACTCTTGGCCCTATTGAAACTCATGCCGTTAACCTTGGGCCATCGATCCAGTCTATCCAGGTCCCTCTGTAGTGCCCTTCTCCCCTCTGGCAGATCAACACTCCCTCCCAACTTGGTGTCGTCTGCAAACTTACTGAGGGTGCACTCAATCCCCTCATCAAGATCATCACTGAAGAAGTTAAACAGAAGCGGCCCCAGCACTGAGCCTTGGGGACGCCGCTCGTGACCGGCTGTCAACAGGATTCAACTCCATTGACCACAACTCTTTGGGCCCAGCTATCCAGCCAGTTCTTCACCCAGCGAGTGTACACCCATCCAGACCGTGGGCAGCCAGCTTCTCCACGAGAATGTTATGGGGGACAGTGTCAAAGGCCTTACTGAAGTCCAGGTAGACCACATCGACAGCCTGACCCTCATCCACTAAGCGGGTCACCTTGTCAAAGAATGAAATCAGGTTTGTCAGACAGGATCTACCGTTCATAAACCCATGCTGACTGGGCCTGATCCTCTGGTTGACCTTTAATTGGTCCATGATGGTTCCTGAGATTATCCGTTCCATGACCTTCCCTGGCACCGAGGTGAGACTGATAGGCCTGTAGCTACCAGGATCATCTTTTCGGCCCTTTTTGAAGATGGGCGTCACATTTGCCAGTTTCCAATCCACTGGGACATCCCCGGTTAGCCAGGACTGCCGAAAGATGATGGAGAGTGGCTTGGCAACCACATCCGCCAACTCTCTCAGCAATCTAGGGTGCAGTCCATCCGGCCCCATGGACTTGTAAGCATCCAGCTTTCGCAGCAGGTCCAAAACTGTCTCGTCATGGATCATGAAGGGCTTATTCTGTTCCCCATCCCTATCTACCAGTGCAGGGGGCTGTGTTCCCAGGGAGTAACAAGTCTTATTATTAAAGACTGAGGCAAAGAAGGCATTAAGTACCTCAGCCTTATCCCTATCCTTGGTGACCAGGTTGCCCTCGGCATCCAACAGGGGATGGAGATTCTCCCTAGCCTTCCTCTTGCTGTTAATGTGTTTATAAAAGCATTTACTGTTTACCTTTGCTTTAGTGGCCAAGCTCAGTTCTAGCTGCGCTTTGGCTTTTCTAATTTTCTCCCTGCACAGCTTCACTACATACCTGTAAAGCTTCACTACATACCTGTAAAATGAATATAAATGAACTGATCGGTGACATGGGGATTAGAGGCTGCCTGGGCTGTAGTGACCATGCAATGGTGGAGTTCACGCTCTGGAGGGACATGAAACAGCTGAAGAGTAAATTTAGGAAGCTAAACTTCAGGAAAGCTAACTTCCAGCTCGTCGGGGAGTTAGTCAACAAAATACCTTGGGAAACCGTCCTCATGGGCAAGGGTGTGGAGCAGAGCTGGCAGATCTTTAAGGAGGCTTTCTTCAGGGTGCAAGAGCTCTCCATCCCCAGGTGTAGCAAGTCAGGAAAGAAAGGAAAGAGACCAGCGTGACTGAACTGGGACCTGCTGGTCAAACTGAAGAGCAAGAAGAACATGCGCAGGCAGTGGAAACAAGGACAGGTACCGTGGGAAGAGTATAAGGAAGCTGCTAGGCTGTGTAGGGATGGGGTCAGGAAACCCAAGGCCCAGCATGAACTGAACTTGGATGGGATGCCAAAAGGAACAAGAAAGGCTTCTACAGGTACCTCAACCAGAAAAGAAAAGTCCAGGAGGGCGTACCCACCCTAGTGAGTGACACAGGCAGGTTGAAAAGGACAGAAAAGGAGAAGGCTGAGGTACTTAAAAGCTTTTTTTCCCTTGGTCTTCCCTGATTCATCACCTGGTACATGTGAATCCCCTCGCCAACCTATTGTAATAACTTAGTTGCACGTGACCTCGCAGAGTGGAATAATCCCAATGACATCAAACTGTACCACTATACTGATGACCTCATGTTGACATCTGACTCACTGGAGGCATTAGAAAAGGCAGTAGATTCATTGACTACCTACTTACAAGAGAAAGGATGGGCTATTAGCCCACAAGAAATGCAAGGACCAGGCCTATATATAAAATTTTATTAGAGAACTGGGAATGAAGGAGATAATATATGACGTTGCCTTTGAGAGTCCATACTTGGTTAAGTTTTCAGTGGGGATGAGGGACCTCGTATTACAACAAGCTCCTCCCCACCAGTATGGCTCACTGGTGTCCATACTGAACCCCTTAGTGGCCTTAGAGTCCATTATCCAACAGGATGCCCAATTGGTGGTTGATCTAGGGGAGACAGGGTGCCTTCGGACCAGGTGCAGTATCCAAACATTGGAAGAAGCCGAGGTCCACCCCATTACTAAAACCAGGAGACCTGCCCCACGGACTCCTCAACTGAAACCAATATGGGTATCCCGAAAACAAATGTTTAACGCTTTAATCAGGGCTGGGGTTCAATTTACAAAAATTGATCGCCATCCCAATCATGTCATCCTCCAGCTATGGAGGCAGTTGAAGGACTATCAATAATTTCAAAATCACCCCAGAAAACCTGGGGTGAGAACTATTGACAAACTACCAACAACAACATGGAACTTGGAAGATTTCCTAGTTCCCAGTGAAAGGAAAAAGCCTTCTCAAGTGACCCGAGCCACTATGCCCGAACCACCTGAGGAAAAAGAACTGGCAATTGTGCAGTTACTTGCGTGAGAGGGGATACCAACCCCCCTGTAACTAGGGCCTCCAGATGGGACCGTAGGCCCTATGTTGAGCTGACAATTTTTTGGTCCTGAAAGAACATACAAAGGGTTATGGCACTGGTTGACACAGGTGCAGAAACATCAATTATTTATGGAGATCCGACTAAATATAATGGGGATAGAGTGATGATTGATGACTTTGGGGGACAGACCATTCCAGTTACCCAGATGTGATTGAAATTGGGGGTTGGGCATCTCCCGCCCTGGGAGTATAAAGTGTCTATTGCCCCAGCATGAACCTATCCACCTGCCGGAACCATGCCGGATTACTAATGTGAGGCAGTATAGACTCCTGGGGGGGCAAGATGAGATATCAAGGACTGTGCAGGAATTAGAAAGGAAAGAAATTAGAAATTTACATGAGGAGGCAGGCAGTGGACCTTTCAGGTCCTGCCACAGGAGTACGTACATTCGCCAACATATTGCCATAACCTAGTGATGCGTGACCTGGCAAATTGGGAAAAACTTAATAATGTTAGCTTGTATCATTATATTGATGATCTCCTGTTGACATCTGACTCACTGGAGGCAGTAGGACAGGCGGCAGATACATTGACTGCAAGAAAGAGTCAATTGACTGCAGGAGGTTCTTAGGTGTGCTGGGATACTGGCGTTCCTTTTTGCCTCATTTAGCAAAGCTGCTGAGACGATTATACAAACTCACGAAAAAGGGGCCACTATGGGACTGGGGGAAAACAGAACACAAGGCTTTCCAATAGGCAAAACTGGCTGTTGAACAAGCCCGGGCGTTAGGTATATTTGATTCTACCCTCCCAGACAAATTGGACGTTCATGTCACTCAGGATGGCTTTGGCTGGGGCCTGTGGCAACGCCAGAGTTCCGTTTGGATCCCCACTGGGTTCCAGTCTCAGGTTTGGCATGGAGCATAAGAAAGATACAGTTGTTGGCTGCCTACTCCGCATTACAGGCTGTAGAGACAATAACCCAAACAGCTGAGGTCACAGTTAAGACCACTCTACCGATTCAGGGGTGGGTGAAAGATCTGACCCACCTTCCTAAGACAGGGGTGGCCCAAGCACAAACAGTGGCACGATGGGTCGCCTATCTCAGCCAGAGGAGTAGTCTGTCTTCATCACCACTGAATGAAGAACTTCAAAAGATCTTAGGCCCAGCGAAGTATCCCAGCGATGTGCCGAAAGAAACATTGGTCACTCCACCAGAGAAGAGTCGCATTCAGGAACGGAAATATCCCATTGCTGAAGATTCCTGGTACATGGATGGGTCCAGCAAGGGCAACCCGAGCAAGTGGAGAGCAGTAGCAAACCATCCCTCCACTGAAACAATCTGGTTTGAAGAGGGGGATGGTCAGAACAGCCAATGGGCAGAACTGCGAGCCTTGTGGATGGTTATAACCGAGGAACCCGGTGATGGTATCCTGAACATCTGCAAAGATAGTTGGGCTGTGTATCGGGGGTGCACTCTCTGGATTGCACAGTGGGCCACTCAAGAATGGAATGTCCACACCCGAACAATCTGGGGCAGAGATATGTGGTTAGACATATGGAATGTGGTTAAACACAGGACTGTACGTGTCTACCACGCTTCTGGCCACCAACCCCTACAGTCACTGGGAAATGACAAAGCCGACACACTGGCCCACGTTCGATGGATTGAGAATTCACCATCTGAGAACATCGCCCGCTGATTACATCAGAAGCTGTAGCATGCCAGACAAAAGGCTATGTGGGCAGCTGCTAAAGCATGGGGGCTGCACATAAAACTATCTGACATTGCCCAGGCATGCCGAGACTGTGACGCTCGCTCCAAGATGAGACCAAGATCGTTGCCCAAAACAACAGCCCATCTGGCTAGAGGACACAATCCTCTCCAGTAATGACAGGTTGGTAACTTTGGGCCCCTCCCTTGGTCTGAGGGGGCGAGATATGCCCTGACCTGTGTTGATACTGCAAGTGGGCTAATGCAGGCCTATCCAGTACTGAGAGTGAACCAGGCATATACGATCAAGGCACTTACCAAGTAGATGGCTGCCTACGGGACAGCTCAAGTTATCGAGAGCAACCAAGGGACTCATTTTACTGGTACCATGATACAATGCTGGGCAGAAGAAAACAGCATTGAATGGCGATTCTACCTGCCATATAATCTGAAAGGGACAGGCCTTATTGAACGCTATAACGGTATTCTCAAGGCTGCCCTGAAGACAGACTCAGTCTCTGCAGGGGTGGACAAAAAGACTCTATGAAACCCTGAGGGACCTTAATGAAATGCCTAGAGATGTCAGACCCAGTGCCGTGAAAATGCTACAGACAACATGGGCCTCCCTGCTTAGCATCCAAATTATGGGCACCAAAAATTGGGTAAGACCCCAAAATGTCAACGAAAATAACCTTCTGCTCCCTGCCCCTGAGAATCTAGAACCAGGTACCCATAGAATAAAATGGCCTTGGAAGGTGCAGGTGGGACCAAAGTAATGTGGCCTACTTGCACCTTGGGAGACATTATTGGTGCATCTTGGGTGAGATCACACGGCACGTGCATGGCATCCAGGGGATCAGGCCCAGCCAGTATGGGTTCATGAAAGGCACGTCGTGCTTGACCAACCTCATCTCCTTCTACGACTGGGTGACCAGACGGGTAGATGAGGGAAAGGCTGTTGATGTAGTCTACCTAGACTTCAGCAAAGCCTTTGACGCTGTCTCCCACAGTATTCTCCCACAGAAGCTGGCAGTCCGTGGCTTGGACAGGTACGCTCTTGGCTGGGTAAGGAACTGGCTGGAGGGCCAGGCCCAGAGAGTGGTGGTGAATGGAGTTAAATCCAGCCGGCGACCGGTCACGAGTGGTGTTCCCCAGGGGTCGGTGCTGGGGCCTGTCATCTTCAATATCTAATGATGAGCTGGATGAGGGCATTGAGTGCACCCTCAGTAAGTTTGCAGATGACATCAAGCTGGCTGGAAGTGTCGATCTGCCTGAGGGTTGCGAGGCCCTATAGAGGGATCTGGATAGTCTGGATAGCTGGGCTGAAGCCAATGGGATGAGGTTCAATAAGACCAAATGCCGGGTCCTGCACTTTGGCCACAATAACCCCAGGCAACGCTACAGGCTTGGGGCAGAGTGGCTGGAAGACTGCGTAGAGGAAATGGACCTGTGGCTATTGATTGATGCTCGAGTGAACATGAGCCAGCAGTGTGCCCAGGTGGCCAAGAAGGCCAATGGCATCCTGGCTTGTATCAGAAATAGTGCGGCCAGCAGGAACAGGGAAGTAATTGTCCCCCTGTACTCAGCACTGGTGAGGCCGCACCTCAAGTACTGTGTCCAGTTTTGGGCCCCTCACTGCAAGAAAGACACTGAGACCCTGGAGCGTGTCCAGAGGAGGGCAACAAAGCTGGTGAGGGGTCTGGAGCACAGGCCTTATGAGGAGCAGCTGAAGGAGCTGGGATTGTTCAGTCTGGAGAAGAGGAGGCTCAGGGGAGACCTTATTGCTCTCTATAACTACCTGAAGGGAGGTTGTAGTGAGCTGGGGTTCAGCCTCTTCTCTCGTGTGTCTAGTGATAGGACTTGAGGGAATGGCCTCAAACTGCGCCGGGGAAGGTTCAGGCAGGACGTTAGGAAATACTACTTCTCTGAAAGGGTGGTCAGGCACTGGAATGGGCTGCCCGGAGAGGTGGTGGAGTCACCGACCCTGGAGGTGTTCATGGAACGTTTGGACGTTGTGTTGAGGGACATGGTTTAGTGAGAACCATTGGTGACGGGCGAATGGTTTGACTGGATGATCCTGTGGGTCTTTTCCAACCTTGGTGATTCTATGATTCTATGATTCTATGATTCTATATTGAACGCCTCTCCCGGTGAAAGCAAACTGTGGCCTACATTCTGTGGCCAAAGGAATGGAAAAGAAGGCGTTAGCCATGTCTATGGTGGCATACCACTTGGCTGCTCTTCACTCCAGTTCATACTGGTGTCATGGTTTTGTAACTTCACTATTGGTATTCCACACCATAACATCATGGACAAAAGAGAAGAACTACGTATCCCAGAGGACCTCACGGTCAGAGAAGGAAGACACATCACGGAAGATACGTCACCTGGTTGCGCGCGGTTCTTCTTCACTTTCGCTTGCTGCCGGGAGAGGAGTGGGTGTGCTTTCCAAGCCGGGCGCCTTCATCAAGTAAGGCTTTCGGTTTCGGAAACTCTGTCACTCTCTCTCTCTCTCCCTCTCTATCGCTCTTTCGCTCTCTCTCATTTCATTTGATTTATTATCCTTACTCCCAATTAGGTGGAATGTCATGGTTTTGTAACTTTGCTATTGATATTCCACATCATAACATCATGGACAAAAGAGAAGGTACAAAACTATGACATTCCACCCCTTATTCTACATCATTATATCATGCTTAATACATATACATAGAACTACTGACTGCACTCCCCCAACATGAAATACCCTTGTGGTACACATTGAACATCGCCATCTTTCTGCATCACCCACCAAGTGGACCCAGGTCCCTGGGCAAAAACAGTTCCATGGAGAGGTCTGCCCTTTCCAGAGGCTGGGAGGACCCAAACTGCTTTTCCCAACATGCTCTTTACATGTACTACAGAGACCTTATCTCCCTCTAGGGTATGTAGGGAGCTGGATTGGGTAGGACCATCACGATTGATAGATCCCCTAGTGTTGACCAACCACGTGGCTTCTGCCAGATGCTTCTCGCAGTGCTTAAATGTTCCACCACCCATTGCTTTCAGCATAGTTTTTAACAACCCATTGTATCGTTCAATCTTACCAGAAGCTGGTGCATGATAGGGAATATGATAAATCCATTCAATGCCATGTTCTTTGGCCCATGTATTTATAAGAGAATTTTTGAAATGAGTCCCATTATCTGTCTCAATTCTTTCTGGGGTGCCATGTCGCCACAGAACTTGTTTCTCCAGACCTAATATGGTGTTTCTGGAGGTAGCATGGGGTACTGCATATGTTTCAAGCCACCCAGTGGTCGCTTCCTCCATGGTGAGCACATAATGTTTACCACTGCAAGATCGTGGCAATGTGATATAGTCAATCTGCCACGCCTCCCCGTATTTATACTTTTGCAATCGCCCTTCCTCCCAGAGAGGTTTCATCCTCTTGGCTTGTTTAATTATGGCACACGTTTCACAGTCATGAATAACTTGTACAATAGCATCCATAGTTAAGTCCACCCCTCGGTCTCTAGCCCACGTATGTGTTGCATCTCCTCCTTGATGGCCCAAGGTCTCATGGGCCCACCGAGCTAGAAATAATTCACCCTTGTTCTGCCAGTCCAAGTCTATTTGAGCCACCTCAGTTCTGGCAGCCTGATCTACCTGATGGTTATTTTTCTGTTCTTCCGTAGCCCGACTCTTGGGCACATGAGCATCTACGTGACGCACCTTTACCACCATATTGTTTATTCGGGCAGCAATGTCTTTCCACAGTTCAGCAGACCAAATAGGTTTACCACTCCGTTGCCAGTTATTTTGCTCCCACTGCTGTAACCACCCCCATAAAGCATTCGCCACCATCCATGAATCAGTATAAAGATAAAGCACTGGCCACCCCTCCCGTTCAGCGACATCTAAGGCTAGTTGGACAGCCTTTACCTCTGCAATTTGGCTTGATTCTCCTTTTCCTTCAGTGGCCTCTGCAACTTGTCACGTGGGGCTCCACACAGCAGCTTTCCATGTGCGATACTTCCCCACAGTACGACACGATCCATCTGTGAACAGGGCATATTTCTTTTCATTTTCTGGTAGTTCATTGTACGGTGGGGCCTCTTTGGCACGTGATACTGCTTCTCCTGGTGATGCTCCAAACTTTTTACCTTCAGGCCAGTCCATGATCACCTCTAAGATTCCTGGATGACTGAGGTTCCCCATTCGAGCTCGTTCTGTATTCAGTGCAATCCACTTGCTCCAAGTGGCATCAGTAGCGTGATGGGTGGAGGGAACCTTTCCTTTAAACATCCAGTTCAGCATTGTCAGTCGAGGTGCCAGGAGGAGCTGCGTCTCAGTACCGACTACTTCGGAAGCAGCCCTAACCCCCTCATACGCGGCTAAGATTTCCTTCTCAGTTGGGGTGTAGCACTCTTCAGACCCCCTGTATGCTCGACTCCAGAATCCCAGGGGTCGGCCTCGGGTCTCCCCTGAGGTACTTTGCCA
Source organism: Gallus gallus (assembly GCF_016699485.2). NCBI lineage: Eukaryota > Metazoa > Chordata > Aves > Galliformes > Phasianidae > Gallus > Gallus gallus. The sequence goes on along the minus strand of NC_052571.1, from coordinate 1,373,825 downwards.
CAAACTCCGGGTGGGACCTTTTTCTACAGCAGCAGTGTAGAGGATGTTCTTTACATCCTGTCCCGTCCGTGCAGGTCCCAGGGCCACGGCACGGGCTATCTCTTGTTTGACCTGCTCAAAAGCCTGCTGCTGTTCAGGACCCCATGTAAAATCATTCTTCTTCCGCGTCACCTGATACAGGGGGCTTACAATAAGGCTATAGTTTGGAACATGCATTCTCCAAAAGCCCACTACACCCAGAAAAGACTGTGTCTCTTTCTTATTAGTGGGCGGAGACATGGCAGTGATTTTGTCCACCACATCCGTTGGGATGTGACGGCACCCATCTTGTCACTTTATACCTAGGAACTGAATCTCCTGGGCAGGTCCTTTCACTTTGCTTCGCTTCATAGCAAAACCAGCTTGCAGAAGAATTTGGATTATTTGCTCTCCTTTCTCAAAAACATCTTCTGCTGTATCGCCCCACACAACAATATCATCACTGTATTGCAGATGCTCAGGAGCACTGCCCTGTTCCAATACAATTTGGATTAACCCATGGCAAATGGTTGGGCTGTGTTTCCACCCCTGGGGCAAACGGTTCCAAGTATACTGAACGCCCCTCCAGGTGAAGGCACTCTGTGGCCTACATTCCGTGGCCAATGGAATGGAAAAGAAAGCATTAGCAATGTCAATGGTGGCATACCACTTGGCTGCTTTTGACTCCAATTCATATTGGAGTTCTAGCATGTCCGGCACAGCAGCACTCAGCGGGGGTGTGACTTCATTCAGGCCGCGGTAGTCTACCGTCAGCCTCCATTCTCCACTGGCTTTGCGCACTGGCCATATGGGGCTGTTAAAAGGTGAATGGGTTCTGCTGATCACTCCTTGACTTTCTAGTTGACGAATCAACTTATGAATGGGGAGCAAGGAATCCCTGTTGGTTCGATACTGCCGACTATGCACTGCTTTTGTGGCAATTGGTACCTGCCGCTCTTTTACTTGCAGCAACCCCACAGCAGACGGATCTTCTGACAGGCCAGGCAAAACAGACAGCTGCTTAACGTTGTCTGTATCTACAGCAGCTATTCCAAAGGCCCATCGATACCCCTTAGGATCCTTGAAATGTTCCCTTCTGAGGTAATCAATACCCAGTATGCATGGAGCCCCTGGGCCAGTCACAATAGGGTGTTTTTGCCAGTCTTTACCAGTGAGGCTTATTTTGGCCTCCAACACAGTCAGTTCTTGAGAACCCCCAGTCACTCTAGAAATATGGACTGATTCTGTCCCTTCATGATTCGAGGGCATTAGAGTGCACTGTGCACCGGAATCCACCAGTGATTTATATTTCTGTGGTTCTGATGTGCCAGGCCATCGGATCCACGCAGTCCAATAAACTCTGTTATCCCTCTCCCTCCCCTGACTGAGGGCAGGGCCCCTCTATTCATTTCCTGTGGTAACTGGAGCAACTACACTGGTGGTTGGTCTGTTCTGTAATTCTCTCACCCGTGCTCGCAGTACGGGAGTATCTTGATCGTGCCACTTCCTCATGTCTTCTCCATGGTCCCGGAGATAATGCCACAAGGCAACACACGAAGCAGTCCTGTTGTTGTTTCTCACTCGAGCAAAAAAGCGTTTGCCTTCAATAGCTGAAATTTTTGATGCTACAGGTGAGGAGGGGGATAACAGAGTTTATTGGACTGTGTGGATCCGATAACTTCGGGGGGGGAGGGGGCCCGTGAGCCTACTTCCCCCCTGTCACGGGCACAGATATATCTAGGTAACTCCGTGACAACTGGATTTCTAACATGTCCAGCACAGCAGCACTCAGTGGGGGTGTGACTTCATTCATGCCATGGTAGTCTACCATCAGCCTCCACTCTCCACTGGCTTGACGCACTGGCCACATGAGGCTGTTAAAAGGTGAGTGAGTTTTGCTGATCAATCCCTGACTCTCTGGTTGACAAACCAGCTTATGAATGGGGAGCAAGGAATCCTTGTTAGTGCGGTACTGCTGTCTGTGCACCGCTTCTGTAGCAATCAGTTCCTGTTGCTCTCCCACTTGTAGCAACCCCTTCTGACAGGCAAGGCAAAACAGACAACTGCTTAACATCTTCTGTGTCTACAGCAGCTCTTCCAAAGGCCCATCGATACCCCTTGGGATCCTTAAAATATTCCCTTCTGAGGTAATCAATAAAAAATATACATGGAGCCCCTGGGCCAGTCACCATAGGCTGCTTTTGCCAGTCTTTACCAGTGAGGCTTATTTCGGCCTCCAAACGTGGTCAACTCTTTGGAAACCCCACTCACCCCATGAATATAAATTGATTCTGTCCCTTCATGACTGTGTGTGCCCTTTGCACCACTGTCTACCAGTGCCTTTTATTTCTGCGGCTCGGATGTGCCAGGCCATCGAATCCACAGTCCAATACACTCTATCCCTTCCCCCCCCCCCCCCCCCCCCCCAGCTGAGGGCAGGGCCCCTCTATTTGTTACCTGCATTGTTCTTTTCTTGTGAGCCATGATCAGGACCCGCAGTAATGGGAGCAATTGCATTAATTGTTAATCTCTGTTGTATTTCTCTCACCTGTGCTTGTAGTGCAGGAGTGGGTTCTTTATGCCACTTCTCCATGTCTTCTCCATGCTGATTTAGGTAACTCCACATGGCAGCATGCGACAGATTTACTACTGTCATTTCCTTGAGCAGGAAAACGTTTGCCTTTAATGGCTGAGATTTTTGATGGTACAGGTGAAGAGGAGGTTTAATCACCTTTAATCAGCTTGATCAGCTCCTTCAGTACACTCTTTTGATCATCCTGATCTTCATCAGTTTTTTCTGATACTACCACAGGTTCATCACAATTAATCAATAGAGACAGTTCCTCCAGTATTCCGTCCTGCTTCCTCTCCACTTTATTTCGTCTTTCTGTTACTTTTGAGATGGCTGGAATGTAAGCATGAGTTGGAAGCAATTTTTGTTCAAAGTTTTGAAGGGTAATAATCAGTTCAACTAGGGGTCTTCTCTGCTGTTCCTCATATCTTTCAAAGTTGCTGCTAGTGTACTGGCGTACTTTTCTGGTGCTGTTCTTGTGAGTTTCCAACATATATTTGACATACTCCTAACTTTCTCAGGATCACAGTCTTGGCGTGGATTGTTAGGAACAAACATGGGGTCATGTAACATTTCCACCACGGCTGTTTCCCTCAAATACTGGATTCCTTTTTCAACAGTAGTCCACTTTTTCATCTCAGGATCCAGATCGTCTTTGAAGGGATATTTTTCCTTTACAGCTAATAACACTCGTTCCCAGAGGGTGGCGACTTCATCCAGACATCTACTAATCCCTCTGTCAATAGCTGAGTCTCTAGCAATGTTTCCTAGTTGGCGAGCTTCTTTACCATCTAGAAATACGCTATTGGCTCCAGTGTCCCAACAATGAAGCAACGAGGTGACAATAGTCTCATTTGGGCACCATGCAAACTTCTTTCTTGAGCCTTGGATTTCAGTCATTTTCAGAGGTCAACGAGTAGTGGTAACAGTGACTTCCTCCTCCTCACTCTCCTCTCCTCTCCTCGTCTTTTAGTTTTTCCTGTTGCCTTTCTCAATGACAGTGGTTTTAGGGTGGGCTCCTCACATGGATCTTCCTCTACTTCCTCCACTTCTTCTGTCCGTTCTAGATGCGACAACACCCAATTCCATCTGTCCTTCCACAGGGGCAACTGACATCGCTACCGGTGTCTCCTGTGACTGATCAGATTCGACTTGGAGACTTCCCCCTTTGGCCTGAATCTCAGCTTGGAAACTCTCTCTTTCCAAAATAGTATTATATAGAGCTTGGTAAGCACAAGCCAAGCCCCAAATTAGTTGTACCTCCTCAGATCTACCTAAGCCACAACATCCCTAACTCAAATACTGGCTTAGTTTCTCGGGATCCCACAGGTGTTCAAGAGTGAAATCTCATGACACTGGGGGTCCCCATGCTTCTAATATTTTTCCTAAACCTTTCTATATTCCCTGCCACTCAGCATTCTCTGGTTTTGGAGAAGGCTTCCTCCAGAAAAAGTAAATGGAGAAGAATACATTCAGGGAGATTGATAACATGATCATCTATTTGGCATTCCACAAATATGTAAGGAACTGAGAAGAGAACCTGGAAATCTGCATGATTTTGTAGACAAATTTTCAATAAGGGCCATTGATCGGCAGCAACCTACACCCCTAGCTTGGAAAACAGAACAACCTATTTGGGTAGATCAGTGGCCCTTAACAAAGGAAAAGTTGCTGCATTTACATGAGCTAGTTCGAGAACAGCTAGCTGCTGGTCACAAAGTGCCTACTACCAGCCCTTGGAATACTCCAGTCTTTGTTATCCTCAAGAAGAGTGGAAAGTGGAGGCTTTTACAGGACCTGCGCGCTGTCAACGCAGTAATTGAGCCCATGGAGGCGTTGCAGCCTGGTCTTCCTTCGTCTTCAATGTTACCTTCGAATTGGCCTATAGCAGTCACTGATTTAAAAGACTGTTTTTTTACCATTCGACTTCATCCAAAAGACGCACCATGATTCACATTCTCAGTGCCCTCCATCAACCAACAAAGCCCTGCTCAGCGGAATCAATGGACTGTTTTACCACAAGGAATGCTTAATAGTCCAACAATATATCAATTGACTGTAGCAAATGCATTACAACCAGTACGAAAAGCTAGACCTCACGTCCTTATTTACCATGTCATGGATGACATATTAATAGCAGCAAAACAAGAAGAGGGTCTAAAGGACGCTTTACTGCTCGTCCGGCAGGCAGTCCAATCTGTCGGTTTACAAATAGCTGAAGAAAAGGTGCAACTCAGTTCTCCATGGAAATATTTAGGATGGAAAATTACATCTCACACCATTCAACTGCAAATCCTCAAAATAGTACCTCACATACATACATTAAATGATCTGCAAAAATTATTAGGAACCATCAACTGGTTGTGACCACTTTTGGGTATTGCTACTCAAGAGCTGCACCCTCTATTCCAGCTACTCAAAGGAGACCCAGATCTAACCTCCAAAAGACATTTAACACCAGAAGTGCTACAATGCTTAGACTCTGTAATAGCATCATTGCAACATCGATACAGCCATTGTGTTTGTTTATCACTTCCTGTATCTCTTATGATAATATCAAACTCCTGTCAGCCATATAGCTTGTTACGTCAATGGGATACCTCAAGAAAAGATCCTCTCATTAGCCTCGAATGGATATTCTTACCACATACATTTTCAAGAACCATTACATCACAAGTGGAGATGTTTGCGATGCTAATACAGCGAGGTCGACATCATCTACAAATTTTATGAGCTCTTGACCCTGATTGCATCTATATACCTGCTACTAAAAAAGCTTTAGATTGGATGCTTGCACAGTCGCTCGCTTTACAAACTGCTATGGCAGACTATACCGGACAAATCTCCCCCCATCCCCCCAAACATCAGTTACGGCATAATTTGAGTGATCTGTCCCTTACTACTACTATTTTACTTTCACATGTTCCAATACCTAATGCTGTTACTGTATTTACAGATTTACAGGCTCCAGCAAGACACACCGAGCAGTGGTTCTCTGGCATGCGACTGCTACACGATGGCAGTCAGATGTACATATTGTCGATGGATCACCTCAAATTGTAGAACTCGCTGCGGTAGTTTGAGCTTTTCAATTTTTTTTCGGAACAAAAGCTTAATACAGTAACTGATTCTTTGTATGTTACAGGTATCATTCAACGGACTGAAGGATCTTTTCTTAAGGAAGTTAACAACCCTGCTTTGTTTGCACAGCTCAAGTGAGTTTTACGTTATGTCTCTCACCATAATCTCCCTTCTTTTATTATGCATATTCAGTCACACACTACATTGCCTGGTCCTTTAACTGAGGGCAACCGTCAGGCTGATCAAGCCACAGTCGCCTTTGCTACCCCTCAATTATTTCAGCAAGCGCGACTGTCCCATCAATTTTTCCATCAGAATAGGAGACCTTTACAAAAGCAATTCCAACTGACAGTGGATCAAGCCCGTAACATTGTTCTAACATGCCCAGACTGCCAGCCAATTGCCCCTTTGCCTCAAATTGGGACAAATCCCTGTGGCACAGCACCTCTTCAACTGTGGCAGACAGATGTCACTCATGTTGATTAATTTGGCCGTCTAAAATATGTACACGTGACAATAGATACTCATTCTTCTTACATATTTGCCACAGCACATACAGGCGAACGCAGTCGCAACACCCGTAAACACTGGTTATCTGCTTACGCTGCTATGGGGATCCCACATACTATAAAAACAGATAACTGACCTGCATATACTTGTAAGGCCACTTGAACTTTCCTCCAAGAATGGGGGGTTAGACATATTACAGGCATTCCTCATTCTCCCACTGGACAAGCTATCATTGTGCATATTCATCAAACACTGAAATCCATTCTTAATAAACAAAAAAGGGGAAATATGGGAGACACACCACAAGAAAGATTATGTAAGGCTTTGCTTGTGCTGAATTTTTTTAATCATGATCATACAGATACAACTTGTGCGGATCGTCATTTTGGGACCTCCCCAATGCTCAAGGAACAGCCAGTGGTTAACGTTCGGAATATGGCCACAGGGCATTGGGAAGGTCCTTTACCACTGATAACTTAGGGTCGTGGATATGCTTGTGTTTCCACAGGGACTGGCCCTACGTGGGTTCCAGCACAATATGTTTGGCCTCATCCAAGGCAGAAAATAGCATCCAGCCTTTATAATGACTGGGATTGTGTGCTTCTTACTTATTGGTATTGCTTTGTACCTTGTTGTATTGCAAATAACAACATTAGTAATGGTATGACATAGTGGGTGATTATCCTGTGTTCCCAATGCAGTCTCAAGAATTAGAATTATTAGGCATTATCTAGGTCGTTGTGTGCTTCTTCTATTTTACTAGTAGTTCGAATATGAATTAAACAGGATTTGATGTTACCAATGCTGGAATCTGTGGGAATAGCTCTTTCAATGTATTAGTAATGCTTGGTTATGATGCTATCAACCTATCAATTAGCCTTTTCTTAATTTGCAAAGACAAAACCCGGAAAGGAATCCCAGGCAAAGGGATGACCCTGTATTATAGAATGATTAACTCTCTTTCATCCCACTAATCAGGATTTTTAAAATATGGCCATGCATCACTTGAAACAAAGGTGCACGCTATCGTACTTTGATTCAGCATATGATTCTGATACAGGCTTCTGGGATACTGCCCAGCAGATTTTTTAGTTCACTAATCCCTTCAATTGGCACCTATGTCAGGGACCTAAAGGCCCCTCACTGAAGAATGATCTTGGAATGAAACAAAGTATTCTGACAGTTTTAAGGGAACTGATATTTGTGGCTATAGCTGCAAATATTTCGTTTTGTAGAGAGAGCTAACCTTGTTAGTTTATTCTGTTTTGCAAGCAGGTGTTCCACTTGAACTCTGCATCACACACTGGCCACGCGGATGCAGTGGATGCAGCGTACAAATGGAAAATGCCCTTCAGATCCTGAGAAGAATAAAATCAGGAGAGAATCTGTGGTGGGTGAGAGAGGAAAAGTGCCCTTTGAAGCAGGGGACGCCCTGCTGGCACTGCCTATCGCATCCACCACCACCACGTTCCTTCTCTCTCCTTTTCTGCAGTTTTCTGTTTCTCAAGGGTCGATAAGTAATAGTGCACTAGCTTAGGGAGTTTCTGCTTCCCGCTTACGGGATTGTCTAAAATGGATGCGCGCGTGTGTGTGTGTGCGCGCGCGCGCATATGTTGACTAAAACTCATCACCCTCTGTGCTGCTCTGAATGCATAGTTTGCTTGCCTCTCTGCTCCTGCGACATCCTGCCTCTCAGATCCAAATGCATCTTGAAACAGTACTGCTCAAGCTTTAGCCACATTCACCAAGTTAGGTTGTTAGCCAGCTAAAGAAAGTAATGCCCCTAGTGATACTCTAGCACATTTGCCCACTAATCTTGATTCTATGACGTGCAACTTCATAAAGTTGTATGACCATTAATTTTCTATTAGCCCAAAGGCATGGTTGTGAGCACTCTAAAAGCATTTGTTGTGCAAATTTTAGTGATCATTCAAAATCAGTATATCAGAGTACACGAAAGTTGAAGACTTTTTCTAACCAGTTACAGATTAACACAGAACGGGACCCTCAGGGATTTTTTTCCAGGTTGCAGAAACTTGGGCCACAGGCCAACGTGTTTGTTCTTTTTAGTGGGTTTAACAGTATTTCTTGTCTTTATGCTGTGTTTTCCATGTCTCTTTTCCCATGTTTAGAGTATTGTCAATCGAGGCCTTGATTGAGTTATAATGATTATTTTATTAATATAATTAGTGTTATTATTTTATAGTATGGTAGTAGCTTGAGAATAAAAAAAAAAAGGGGGAATTGTGGGAATACAAGAAAAATTGTTCAGAGCAGCAGCTGTGGAGCAAGATAAACAGCATGAGAACCAAGGGCACCTCTAGAAGAAGGAACGGCTCGCGGCTCTGATTGGATAAGCGCCCGCATGAGCGGTTGAGGAGTGTTTGTAGAATACTCTGTTGACGTGTAAAGGTGGATGGGAAAGTTGTAAGGGCAGATGGGAAAGCTAAAAAAAAGAAAACTTATGAAGGTATATAAGTGATATAAGAACTTGTAATAAAGGATTTGGATTGTTCATCTGAGTCCGTGCATCAGATACTGCAGAAACTGGTTTGAACATTGCACTGTTTGTAAAATTAGCTATTCCCTCTGGGATGCAACTGTTAATACTCAAATCATGCAGCACTGCATATGGGTACCAGGCAGGTGTCTCCATCATTGCCCTTAATTGGTTATATATATATGCAACTCCAAAACAGAAAATGATGAACTTAATAAGAAACCAGTACATTCCAAAAAATATAATGGCCTTTAATCCTTTATACAGCACTTCTAAGATAAAGAACAGCTTCATAGCTGGCAGTTGCCAAAAGAAAGAAAAAAAAACCAAAACTCAGTACAGTGTCCAGAGTCTGGCAGACTGCCTGGCGTATAATTTTATCTATGAAGGTCAAATCTAGCTACAGCGCTCTGTGAGTGTTTTACTTTAAGAAATCCTTTTTTTTTTTTTTTTTTTTTTTTCCTGCTAACGTTAAAAAGTTCAGATTTATTTCAGATTGCCTGCATTCTCCACCAGTAACTGTCACGGAGCTATCTCTAGATCTATCTGTGTCTGTGACAGGCGGATAGCAGGCCCACAGTCTCACCAGCCAGAAAAGGAGTGGGGGGGGGGGGGGGGGAGGGAACAAAGAGGGAAAGGAATAGTAATAAGTAAGAAAAAAAAAAAACAGTGGTAATGATCTGAGGAGGAAAGTTCATTTACTAATTATAATATCAGAAATACAAGTTAATTGGGATTGAAGCTAATAAACCAATTAAATGAGAGAGAATGTCCAAAACCAAAGGCCTTGCTGTAATGCCGAAGGCAAGATAGCAAGGGAGCATACACTGCCGAGACGAGCAGCAAAAGAGAAGGCAGTTTCTTGAATTGCGAGCAGTTTTATCTTTCCCTCTGAAGGGAAAATGGAAACAAAACGTCTTCTGGGGTATGTACTTGTTCTCTTCTGAGAACCAGGTACCTGGAAAAATCGTCAGTCCATGGAACTGGAGGATTAACTCTTTAACTCCCAGTGCTCTACATGATGTTATGATGTGGAATACTAATAACAAAAATCCTAAAACTACGACACAAGTTCAGCTCCATCTCTGCCTTGGCTTTCCTGATCTTATCTCTACACATGTGGACAACAGCCCGTATTCTTCCCAGGATACACAACCCTGCTTCCACTTCCTGTACATTTCCCTCTTTTCCCTCAGTTTAAGCTGCAGGTCCTTGCTCAGCCATGCCGTTTGCCTGCTTCCTCTGCTCGATTTCTTCTGATGGTGGATGGAGAGCTCTTGCGCTCACAGAAGGGTGTCCTTAAAAAGCTGCCATCTCTTTTCTGTTTCTAAGCCCTTAAGGACAGTTTCCCAGGGGATCCCATCCAACTGTTCCTTGAGCACCTGAAAGTGTGCTCTCCTGAAATTCAGGGTCATGACACTGCTTTTTGCCAGGTCTGCATTCCTCCAGATCACAAACTCCACCAGGGCATGGTCACTACAGCCCAGGCTGCCTGCAATCTTAACCTCTCTAATGCTCTCCTCCGCATTGGTGAGCACCAGGTCCAGTAAGGCTTCACCTCGGGTCTGCCTGTCTAATACCTGGACCAGGAAGTTATCCTCAACAGACTCCAGGAATCTCCTGGATTGTCTGCCACCCGCCGTGCCACTATCCCAGTAGATATCCGGGTAGTTGAAATCCCCCATCAGGACAAGAGCCTGAAAACACGACACTTCTTGCAGCTGAAGCAAGAAGGCCTCAACAGGCTCTCCCTGATCTTGTGGCCTGTAGTAGACCCCAACCACTAGATGTCCTTTATTGGATCAATCTTTGATTTTAAACCATAATCTCTCAACCTGGTCATGGCTGTTTCTCAGACACATCTCTTCGCAATCTATCCACTTCCTAACATAGAGGGCAACTCCCCTTCCCCTCCTACCCCATCTATCCCTTCTGAAAAGCCTGTAGCCCTCAATCTGGTATACTGGTATACTACCAGTCATGAGATTCGTCCCACCATGTTTCTGTGACAGCAATTAGGCCATACTTTCCCAATTGCGCCACAGTTTCTAACTCCTCCTGTTTATTTCCCATGCTGCGTGCATTGGTATAGAGGCACTTCAGCTTGGCTATTGGCTTTGTTCCATCTTGGAGGAGCCCTCCCTAATACCTCTGTGAGGAATCTGGGGTTTTCCCCCACTGCTTCTCAAGGTGACAGCGTTCCCTCATTCTTCTCTGTCACCCAGTACATCCCCTTCCCCCATCATATCTAGTTTAAAGCCCTGCTAACCAGCCCAGCCAGCATGCTCCCTAGAATATTCTTGGCCCTTCTAGTCAGTCTAGTCATCTCATCTGACATCAGCATTCCTCCTTTCTCAAAGCTATGTCCCAAGTCACAGTGCCCAAACCCGAGTGCGACACTATGCTCGAAGCCATTCATTCAACCTCTCTGTCCTCCTTTTATCTGGATCCCAGTCTCCAACCGAGAGGACAGAACACTGCTTGCACTCCCGATCCTTTCAGCAATCTCCCCAGATCCCTAAAGTCCCTTTTGATCGCCCTAGGGCTTCTTTTGTCTACCTCATAATTGCCAATGTGAAAAACTAGTAATGGGTAATAATCAGAGGGTCATCCCAGGCGAGTGATGTTCCTAGTAACATCTCTCACCCGGGCCCCAGGCAAGCAACACACCTCCCTATGGGATGGATCCGAGCGGCATATTGGGCCCTTGTTTCCCCTCAGAAGGAAGTCCCTTATGATGATAGCTCTTCTTTTTTTCCTGATTGATGATGTGGTGATATGGGGGCAGTCTGACTTGCCCCAAGCAACCCCTCCAACATGGAAGGACTTTCATCCACATCCACATCCCCCTGTCTCTCCAGCTCCAGAGCCTCATACCAGGCACAAGGGCACCTGGGAAGGTGGGATGGGCTGAGAGGTGGTCTGCTTGCTGCCCCAAACAGGGACTTGTTTCCATCCCTTGCAGTCCCTGAGGTCCCCTTCTCCTATCTGATTGCTAGAGGGTAGATGATCCACCGCTACTTGTAGAGCATCTCTCCGATGCCCGATGCCTTTCCTGTAGAGATAGCAGAGTGTGACTCCACCAATCTATCTCCCTCTCACAATCCCAGATACTCCTCAACCTCTCCACCTCCTCCTTTAGCTCTGCCACCAGGCTGAGCAGATCATGCACTTGCACAAACTGCACACAGGTGGTATCTCTGCTGCCCTCCTGTAGAAGTGACAGGATCAGGCACTCTCCACGGTCTGAGACCTGAACTGCTGCATGGACATACATGCTTTCTGTCTGAGGTGCCACGTTCCTTTTCACAACAGCTCACTGCCATGTGGAGACCGTGGCAGTGCCTAGGTGCTACAAAAGAGCAACAACCAGTTAAGTGATCTGCCCTTCTCAAGTGTGGCAAGGTGCTATGCTCTGCCTGTGCCAACTGATGCGCTAACTGCTGTGCCATGCCCTTCTGCTGTGCCATGCCCTGTTTTTCCGTCCTGGGTCACTGCACTCCCTGGGGCCCACCTTTGTACACACGGGGTGGAGGGGCAGCACTGCTCACTCCGCCCACCCACGTCAGAGCCTCCGTGTTGCTGGGAGGGCTGCCTCACTCTCCCTCAGCTTCTTAGGGAGTGCCGAGATCCAGGAGCGCTGCAAACTGGACGTGCAAACAGGGTGTGCTTGTTAGAAGGGCATGCTCAGCAGTTAGCACAGGCAGTTTGCACGGGGCCGGGAGGGTGAGCAGAGAGGGTCCTCCTCTCTTCTTCTCTCTCCCCTCCTCTCTCCTCCTCCTTTGAGAACTCTAGGGTGTTACTGCCTCTTTTATCATGGTGGGCACCTGTTGCAGCAGCTGGGCTGAGGCAGCGACCCAGACTGAGGGAACACAGCCTCTCTGGGCTCAGGCATGCACACAGATGGACAACCTGAGGGGTGAGGTGGCAATCCAAACTACTGACTGTGGGGAGCTCCATAATCTGGAGGTTCCCCTGGGTCCTGAGGGAGGAGAGGGCTGTCATGGCTGCAGGTGTGCCCTGTTCAAGGAGCTGCTTGAGCAGATGGCCAGGCTGCAGCAAGAAATCAGCAGCCTGAGGGGCTCCCAGGAATCTCTGAGATAGACAGATAGGAGGAGGTGTGAATCTACTCCTGCTGCAGACGTGCAGCCTCCTCCTAAGTCCCTGCAAGTGGAAGTAGCCAATCCAGCTGCTCACCTGCAGGAGAGAGGGCTAGACAACGAGAGGAAAGGGGTTGGACCCTTGTTTCTGCTCGAAGCAGAAGGAGGTGTCTGCCTCCAACACCCATAGTCCCCCTGTGAGAAACACGCTCAAGATCAAAAATTTCTAATCAGGCAAAGATCTTTGTGAAGAGCGTTTTATTCATTATTGCAATAATGGGCGCGCACCCCCTACTGACAAAGGAGAAATTGCACACCTAATCAGTGACATCCATTCCGTTATATATCCTGGGTCTGATGCAGGTAATGCCTCTCCTGGCACTCACTGGTTGAGCGTCTCAGTCTCACAGTCTTCCCGATGCTGTTGCTACATTACATTTCCATGTAATGTCTGTTAACAACCCATTGTCTTTAGGTATGCTCTGTGCTTTTTATGGTGACAGGAGGACAATATTTTCAAGAATTAGCACACTTGTTCTGTCCTGTACCAGACTCTCCCCTACCCTATATAATTACCTTATCTAGTGCCTGTGCCAGTTCTACTGTCATGGTTTTGTAACTTCACTATTGGTATTCCACATCATAACATCATGGACAAAAGAGAAGAACTACGTATCCCAGAGGACCTCACGGTCAGAGAAGGAAGACACATCACGGAAGACACGTCATCTGGTTGCGCGCGGTGCTTCTTCACTTTCGCTTGCTGCCGGGAGAGGAGTGGGTGTGCTTTCCAAGCCGGGCGCCTTCATCAAGTAAGGCTTTCGGTTTCGGAAACTCTCTCACTCTCTCTCTCTCTCCCTCTCTATCGCTCTTTCGCTCTCTCTCCCTCATTCCATTTGGTTTATTATACTTACTCCCAATTAGATTGTATTGTATCGTGTCATCTTGCATCTCAACATCATAGTTAGTAAAATAAGTTCTCCTTCTTAGATTGTTGCCACCGCTTCGTTTTTCTCGGGAAGTGAAGGGGGAGGGGGGCCCACAAGCCTACCGGCCCCCTGTCACGGGCACAGATCTATCTAGGTAACTCCGTGACAATTTTGGTGGAGAATGCGGGCAACATTCATCTGAAGCTTTAACGTTAGTAAGAAAAAAAGGATTTCGTTAGGCCAGACTGTGAGACTACAAAGCATTGCTGGTGCTGGTGTGACCTTCATAGATTAGATTATAGCCTGGGCAGTCCGCCAAACTCCAGACACTGTACCGAGTGGTTCCCGTTTGTTTTTTTTTTTCTTCCTTCTCTTTATTCCCCCTTACGTTAGCAGTTATCAACTATGAGGTTGCTCTGTATTGTCAAAGCACTGTATAAGGGATTAAAAGCTATCATGTTCCTTGCCAGTTACCGGTCTATAATTAACCTCTTCATGTCTTGCTGTGGAGTTGTATTCATATACAACCAAGTGAGGGCCCTGATAGAGGCACCTGCCTGGTGGCTTTATGCAATGTGGTATAATTTGAATTTTGAGACCTTCGAACCGGTTTCTAGGCTTCCCTCCCAGTTTGTTGAACGTCTTTCGAACACCGAGTCAGTGCTCATATTTTCGTGCATATTATCGATATCTTTGAATATATTCCTCTTCATTCGTGCTAAGTGGAAGGAGCCTCCTCCAAGACCAGAGAATGATGACTGGCAAGGAATATGGAAAGGTTTAAGAAGAATCTTAGAACCGTGGGGACCCGCCGTGCCATGGGATTTCACCCCTGAACATCTGTGGGATCCCGAGAAACTGAGCCAGCATTTGAGTCAGGGGCAGTGCGGCTTAGATAGATCAAAGGAGGCACGACTCATCTGGGGCTTGGCTTGTGCCTACCGCGCCCTGTATAGTACTGTTCTGGAGAGAGACAGTTTCCGAGCGGAGGTGCAAGCCGAAGGGGGAAATCTCCAAGTCAGACCTGATCAGTCACAACAGACACCAGTAACAGTGTCAGTAGCCCCTGTAGAAGGCAAGAAATGGAAGCGGGTGTCCTCACGTCTAGAGCGAAAAAAGGAAGAAGAAGAAGAAGGAGAGGAAGTGGAAGAGGAGGTGGTAGAGGAAGATCCAGGTGAGGGGACTTCCTCAGAACCAAGAAAAGCAAAAGCAAAAACTAAGAGGCACGAAGAGGACAGCGATGAAGAGGAGATCTCTATTACTGTTCGTCGACCTCTCAAGATGTCTGAGATCATAAGCTCAAGAAAGGAATTTGAACGACGCCCGAATGAAACTGTTGTCACCTGGTTGCTTCGTTGTTGGGATAGTGGGGCCAGTAGCTTGTCTCTAGATGGTAATGAAGCACGCCAATTAGGAGACATTGCCGGAGACAAATCCATCGACAGAGCAATTAGTAGATGTTTGGATGAAGCTGCAACCCTCTGGGACCGAATACTAATAGCTGTGAAGGAAAGGTATCCCTACAAAGAACTTCTGCAGCCTGCAAAGAAAACGTGGAATACAATTGAGAGAGGTATCCAGTATTTGAGGGAAATAGCCCTGGTGGAAATGCTATATGAGTCTAATTTTGTTCCTAATGATCCACGCCAAAACCATGATCCGGAGAGAGTGAGGACAACACCTGAAATATGGCAAAAACTTACGAGAGCAGCACCAGACAGATACGCCCCCACACTATTAGCCACATTCCACAGATACGAGGACCAACAGAGAAGACCCCTAGTCTTTGAATTGATTCTTACACTCCAAAACTATGAGCAGCATCTACCCCCAACCCACGTTTCCATTTCAGCCGTCACAGAGTTAGCAAACAGACTGGGTGATGTAGAAGAGCAGATGTCCCTATTGATTAATCGTGATGAACCTGTAGAACCCGTAATAGTATCGGAAACGTTTGACGACGATCAAGATAAGCAAAGGGGCCTAATGAAAGAGCTTATCAAACTAATGAAAATCCAATTAATTAAAGAAGATGGATCCCCCTCCTCACCTGTAACATCAAAAATTTCAGCTACCGAAGGCAAACGCTTTCCTGCTCGAGTGAGAAACAACAACAGGACGGCTTCGCGTGTTGCCTTGTGGCGTTATCTCCGTGACCATGGAGAAGATATGAGGAAGTGGCACGATCAAGATACTCCCGTACTGCGAGCACGGGTGAGAGAATTACAGAACAGACCAACCACCAGTGTAGTTGCTCCAGTTACCACAGGTAATGAATAGAGGGGCCCTGCCCTCAGTCAGGGGAGGGAGAGGGATAACAGAGTTTATTGGACTGTGTGGATCCGATGGCCTGGCACATCAGAACCACAGAAATATAAGGCATTGGTGGATACCGGTGCACAGTGCACTCTAATGCCCTCGAATCATGAAGGGACAGAATCAGTCCATATTTCTGGAGTGACTGGGGGTTCTCAAGAACTGACTGTGTTGGAGGCCAAAATAAGCCTCACTGGTAAAGACTGGCAAAAGCATCCTATTGTGACTGGCCCAGGGGCTCCATGCATACTGGGTATTGATTACCTCAGAAGGGGGCATTTCAAGGATCCTAAGGGGTATCGATGGGCCTTTGGAATAGCTGCTGTAGATACAGACAACATTAAGCAGCTATCTGTTTTGCCTGGCCTGTCAGAAGATCCGTCTGCTGTGGGGTTGCTGCAAGTAAAAGAGCAGCAGGTACCAATTGCCACAAAAGCAGTGCATAGACGGCAGTATCGAACCAACAGGGATTCCTTGCTCCCTATTCATAAGTTGATTCGTCAACTAGAAAGTCAAGGAGTGATCAGCAGAACCCATTCACCTTTTAACAGCCCCATATGGCCAGTGCGTAAAGCCAGTGGAGAATGGAGGCTGACGGTAGACTACCGTGGCCTGAATGAAGTCACACCCCCGCTGAGTGCTGCTGTGCCGGACATGCTAGAACTCCAATATGAATTGGAGTCAAAAGCAGCCAAGTGGTATGCCACCATTGACATCGCTAATGCCTTCTTTTCCATTCCTCTGGCCAGAGAGTGCAGGCCACAGTTCGCCTTCACCTGGAGGGGCATTCAGTATACTTGGAACCGTTTGCCCCAGGGGTGGAAACACAGCCCAACCATTTGCCACGGATTAATCCAAACTGTATTGGAACAGGGCAGTGCTCCTGAGCATCTGCAATACATTGATGATATTGTTGTGTGGGGCGATACAGCAGAAGATGTTTTTAAGAAAGGAGAGCAAATAATCCAAATTCTTCTGCAAGCTGGTTTTGCTATTAAGCGAAGCAAAGTGAAAGGACCTGCCCAGGAGATTCAGTTCCTAGGTATAAAGTGGCAAGATGGGCGCCGTCACATCCCAGCAGATGTGATTGACAAAATCACTGCCATGTCTCCACCCATTAATAAGAAAGAGACACAATCTTTTCTGGGTGTAGTGGGCTTTTGGAGGATGCATGTTCCAAACTATAGCCTTATTGTAAGCCCCCTGTATCAAGTGACGCGGAAGAAGAATGATTTTACATGGGGTCCTGAACAGCAGCAGGCTTTTGAGCAGATCAAACATGAGATAGCCCGTGCCGTGGCTCTGGGGCCAGTACGGACGGGACAGGATGTAAAGAACATCCTCTACACTGCTGCTGGAGAGAAAGGTCCCACCTGGAGCTTGTGGCAAAGAACCTCAGGGGAGACCCGAGGCCGACCCCTGGGATTCTGGAGTCGAGCATACAGGGGGTCTGAAGAGTGCTACACCCCAACTGAGAAGGAAATCTTAGCCGCGTATGAGGGGGTTAGGGCTGCTTCCGAAGTAGTCGGTACTGAGACGCAGCTCCTCCTGGCACCTCGACTGACAATGCTGAACTGGATGTTTAAAGGAAAGATTCCCTCCACCCATCATGCTACTGATGCCACTTGGAGCAAGTGGATTGCACTGATTACACAACGAGCTCGAATGGGGAACTTCAGTCGTCCAGGAATCTTAGAGGTGATCATGGACTGGCCTGAAGGTAAAAAGTTTGAAACATCACCAGGAGAAGAGGTATCACGTGCCAAAGAGGCCCCACCATATAATGAACTACCAGGAAATGAAAAGAAATATGCCCTGTTCACAGATGGATCGTGTCGTATTGTTGGGAAGTATCGCAGATGGAAAGCTGCTGTGTGGAGCCCCGTGCGACAAGTTGCAGAGGCCACTGAAGGAAAAGGAGAATCAAGTCAGTTTGCAGAGGTCAAGGCTGTCCAACTAGCCTTAGATGTCGCTGAACGGGAGGGGTGGCCAGTGCTTTATCTTTATACTGATTCATGGATGGTGGCGAATGCCTTATGGGGGTGGTTACAGCAGTGGGAGCAAAATAACTGGCAACGGAGAGGTAAACCTATTTGGTCTGCTGAACTGTGGAAAGACATTGCTGCCCGAATAAAGAATATGGTGGTAAAGGTGCGCCACGTAGATGCTCATGTGCCCAAGAGTCGGGCTACGGAAGAACAGAAAAATAACCATCACGTAGATCAGGCAGCCAAAATTGAGGTGGCTCAGATAGACTTGGACTGGCAGAACAAGGGTGAATTATTTCTAGCTCGGTGGGCCCATGAGACCTCGGGCCATCAAGGGAGAGATGCAACGTATAAGTGGGCTAGAGACCGAGGGGTGGACTTAACTATGGATGCTATTGCACAAGTTACTCATGACTGTGAAACATGCGCCATAATCAAACAAGCCAAGAGGATGAAACCTCTCTGGGAGGAAGGGCGATGGCAAAAGTATAAATATGGGGAGGCGTGGCAGATTGACTATATCACCTTGCCACGATCCTGCAATGGTAAGCGTTATGTGCTCACCATGGTGGAAGCGACCACTGGGTGGCTTGAAACATATGCAGTACCCCATGCTACCTCCAGAAACACCATATTAGGTCTGGAGAAACAAGTTCTGTGGCGACATGGCACCCCAGAAAGAATTGAATCAGATAATGGGACTCATTTTAAAAATTCTCTTATAAATACTTGGGCCAAAGAACATGGCATTGAATGGATTTATCATATTCCCTATCATGCACCAGCTTCTGGTAAGATTGAACGATACAATGGATTGTTAAAAACTATGCTGAAGGCAATGGGCGGTGGAACATTTAAGCACTGGGAGAAGCATCTGGCAGAAGCCACCTGGTTGGTCAACACCAGGGGATCTATCAATCGTGATGGTCCTACCCATTCCAGCTCCCTACATACTGTAGAGGGAGATAAGGTCCCTGTAGTACATGTAAAGAGCATGTTGGGAAAAGCAGTTTGGGTCCTTCCAGCCTCTGGAAAGGGCAGACCTCTCCGTGGAACTGTTTTTGCCCAGGGACCTGGCTCCACTTGGTGGGTGATGCAGAAAGATGGGGACGTTCAATGTGTACCACAAGGGAATTTGATGTTGGGGGAGTGCAGTCAGTAGTTCTATGTATATGTATTAAGCATGATATAATGATGTAGAATAAGGGGTGGAATGTCATGGTTTTGTAACTTCACTATTGGTATTCCACATCATAACATCATGGACAAAAGAGAAGAACTACGTATCCCAGAGGACCTCACGGTCAGAGAAGGAAGACACATCACGGAAGACACGTCATCTGGTTGCGCGCGGTGCTTCTTCACTTTCGCTTGCTGCCGGGAGAGGAGTGGGTGTGCTTTCCAAGCCGGGCGCCTTCATCAAGTAAGGCTTTCGGTTTCGGAAACTCTCTCACTCTCTCTCTCTCTCCCTCTCTATCGCTCTTTCGCTCTCTCTCCCTCATTCCATTTGGTTTATTATACTTACTCCCAATTAGATTGTATTGTATCGTGTCATCTTGCATCTCAACATCATAGTTAGTAAAATAAGTTCTCCTTCTTAGATTGTTGCCACCGCTTCGTTTTTCTCGGGAAGTGAAGGGGGAGGGGGGCCCACAAGCCTACCGGCCCCCTGTCACGGGCACAGATCTATCTAGGTAACTCCGTGACATCTACCCAGGTCGGAATGCCCCAGTTTCAACTTTACTCTGTTCGGGAACTTTCTTTGTGAAAGGCAACTTATCCTATGCTACATACAGAAACACTGGAAATTTCCACTGCAAAAACACAATCTACCTCTCACAATTTCCCCTCTTGTTCTTTTTACCCTTTTTGTGTTTTTGCACCAGACTACAAAACACTTCTAATATAAGAAAACTACCTTACTAACCTGACTTGATGATTGAGAATAATAATCTTATCAAAATTAATTGTCTCGCTATTCTCCATACTCTAATATATATATAATTATTATTAAGAATAAGAATTTCTTCACCCTTGTCCGATTCATCCCAATATGAACAAGTAGTAAGAAGTCTTGAATCAGCACGTAATCAGCATTACAGGTTCTAAGCTGCTAGGGAATGTGGGGAAGATGGGGAAGTTAGCGATAGTAAAGAAAGAAATTCTAGCAAACAGTTCACAGAGCGGGGATAGTCACCACCAGGGAATCCGGCGATGTCTCTCTGGTCCGTGGGGAGGCAGCAGGTTGGTCAGAGATGTCTCACTGACTTACATGGCTGCATTTTGGCAGATGGAGTACCTTTTCTCCCTCAGAACTCTTCGGGCCTGACTACCCCAATTATCAGGGGCATCACGTCCTGTCCATCACAGTGATGGTAGCTGTCGGGGTACCCACATTTTGTTCATCAGGAGGAACAGCACATCTGTCCTCTTACTGCTGTGCTCAATGGTAGTCAACCATTAACTCCAAAAACTTGTTGCAGGCAGGTCATGCATCAGATGGGTGCCTCTGAACAAGCTTTGAGCCAAGCATTGTTCCCGCTTCTCACACCACCCGGTGGTGCAAAGCTTGCTATCCCTGTCCCGTGGTGGTTTTAAGAAAAAAAAGCATTGAGGGGAATGAGGGGAGAAGGGAAAGATACATGTTAAAATCACATAAAAGCAAAGGAGCAAAATGTGAGTGCCGCCAATGCGCATAACAGAGCTCGCCTTACCCATGGATCACCAGGAGGCTAGGAGAAGTAATCTCATACCTAGGCCAACTTTCAGACTCCTTGGGTAATTCGAGCCAGGCCAGTCGCCTCAGCATGTGCCAGACTTTCACGTACAATATGATTACAAGCAATAAACACATCGGCGTTAGGATTAATAAGATCACAACTGAGTGAAGCACAGAATTAAAAACTCCTCTTGCTGTTGGTGACCATCTAAGGAGCATTTCCCTCCAGTGGTGTTCTCCATCCTTCTTCATCCTTTCCAGGACATGGTGTATCTCTTTTGTATCATGGTGAACAGTAATCAGAGGTTGTTGTTGGTGGTGGTGGTGGTGGTGGGTGTTTTTTGTCCATTATCTCGGATGCATTCTAGCAGTTGGTACAGATCAGCACGTTGTAGTAATTTCTTTACTAAAGCGAGATTCATTCCAATTGGGGCAGGTAGTAAATCTTGGATTAATGTGTACTTGGATCATAACAACTGATATGATGTAACTGGAACTGAATAATTAGAGTCACATCCCATAATGTTGGTAAAGTTACAAACACAAACATTTTAATGTTTGCTTGTATCTACAGAAATATTACCTATGAGTATAAAATGACAAGAGGTTCTCATACACACACATCCTTTTCCAATATAGATGAGCACTATTTCAGGGGTCTCGTTGGGATACCTCTAAAAATAGCAAATATTTTGCTCAGTGGCAAGACAAATATCTTGAGCCGTGATGGTATTACTCTCACAAAAAAAATCCTTGTTGTTTCCATACAGCACATGAACTAACATCAACAGTTTGCCATTTGTTTCCATTTTTTTGGGCCCATACTCTGTGTTCTAATGGGTAGAGTATAACTCCGTTGTAATTCAGTCCCAGAGCAATGATTGGGTATATGGTGTATACTGAAGCATTGCGTATTGTTAGGACAAAAGCTGTAGCAAAGTTATTAACAGGACCATAAGTAAAATTAACTAGATGCCACTAAGATTGAAAGTCTCTTTCAAATTTGTTTGCATTGTTCCAAATCACCTTTTGAATTTCAGTGGGTAAAGCGTTTCCTTTACCTTCTACAGCTAACAGCAAGAGAGACATTATTTTGAGTTATGGCAAGTGCATCTACGATTAACTGGTGGTCTTTTATATTAGTTCTTTTCCCATTGAGATAATACATTAGAAAATAACCACTGGTTGGTTCCCAGTGCTGATAGGGAAGACTGCAGGGGTGTTGCAATGCACATAGATCACTTGTTGCATCCGGCACCCTACTTTTATTCTTTGTCCTGCATCTCCCCCAAGTTGGGGGAGTTGGCCAGTACTATCCCGGCCCCATTCATTTTCTGAA
Source organism: Gallus gallus (assembly GCF_016699485.2). Lineage (NCBI taxonomy): Eukaryota > Metazoa > Chordata > Aves > Galliformes > Phasianidae > Gallus > Gallus gallus. The sequence goes on along the minus strand of NC_052571.1, from coordinate 1,351,753 downwards.
TACATTTTATTACTGTGCTTAACCATGGCTGAAAGGGTTAAGCCTCTGTTAGAATTAGAATTTGGTCCCATATGCCCAGTATGCCCAGTATGGGCATAGGACCATGACCAGCCAGTGAATGTGATAGGGTCAGCATAATCAATTACTAAAATTATTCTGAAGAAGATGCCTGGGGGTATCACCCCAGTGTCTTTCTTGCAAGTTCAACAGAGAGTTACTCCACCAATCTATCTCCTACTCGTACTCTCTGATACTCCTTAATCTCTCCATCTCCTCTTTGAGCTTCACCAGGTCATCCACCTGCTCACACCTCATACAGGTGGAATCCCTGCTGCCATTCACCAACAGCAACAGGCTCAGGCACTCGCTGCAGCCAGAGACTTGGACCACCACATTTTTAGGCAAGCACACCATCTGAGTTGCCACATTCATTCTTTCTTGCCAGAGCTCTCTGCCTAGTGGAGACCATGGCTAGATTTGTTGTCTGGGAGGCAGACAACAGGTGAGTCGGTCTCCTCAGTGGACAGAGACACTCTGCTCTCCTTGCCTTCCCTGCTCGCCTGCCCAGTACAAACTGCCTGTGCAAACTACCATGCCATGCCCTTCTGACACACCACGCCCTGTTTGCCCATTCTGTTCGCGCCGTTCTTGGATCACTCTGCTCCCCAGTGGCAGGTTTTATACATGCAGAGGGTGATGAGACACTGTTTCTGGCTCTGCCCCCACAACATCAGAATGCCACTGCCAAGCGGAGGACAATGGCACCTGGCAGCTGCTCCCTGACAGGGTGTTTCAGGAGCAGAGGCAAGCAAACTACGCGCTTAGAGCAGCACAGAGGGTTATGAGTTTTAGTCAACATACACGCACACGCACACACAGGCATCTATTTTAGATAATTCCAATAACTGGCAAGCAGAAACTCTCTAGGCAGGTGCACTATTACTTACTGACCCTTGAGAGTTGGTGAAACACCAAAAAGGAGAGGGAGAAGGAGCATGCCAGCAATTGATCTGATAGATAGTGCCAGCAGGGCATCCCCTGCTTCAAGGTGCACTTTTCCTCTCTCACCCACCACAGCCTCTCTCCTTCTTTTATTCTCTCCAGGGTCTGCAAGGTTTTTTCCACTTGCATGCTATAGTCACGTGGCCAATGTGTGATACAGAGCCCAAGTGGAACACCTGCTTGCAAAACAAGCCCTTGCAGAAACAAGGTAAACCACCAAGGTCAGCTCTCTTTACAAAACAAGGTGTTTGCAGCTGTAGCTGCAAATATCGGTTCCCTTAAAACTCTCATAATACTTTGTTCCATCCCAGGATCATTCTTTAGTCAGGGGCCTTTTGGATCCCTGACACACAGGGCTACCCCTCAACCAGACGAGTCAATTCTCTGCTTCAGCATGGGATGCGTCCACTCCAGATCCGAGTACCCCGACAAAAAGGCCAGTACTGGCTGTTCTTCCGGGTTTGAGTTCCCCACTGCTGCTCCTGGCTCCACTCCTGTGACATCAGAACGCTGCTGCCACGTGGAAGACAATGGCACCTGGCAGCTGCTCCCTGACAGGACTACCCCTCAACCAGCCGAGGCAACTCCCTGCTTCAGCGCAGAATGCATCCAAGTACCTCACCAAAAAAGTCCAGTACTGGCTGTTCTTCCAGGTTTGAATTCCCCACCGCTGCTCCTGGCTCCACTCGTGTAACTTCAGAATGCCACTGCCAAATATATAACACCAGAGGAGGAGGTAACACATGCTGACGAGGCCTCACCATACAACAAATTACCAGAGATTGAGAAGAGATATGCCTTATTCACTGATGGGTCCTGCCATATTGTCAGAAACTGCCTAAGGTGGAAAGCTGCTGTATGGAGCCCTATACGGTGAGTAACAGAGGCGGCTGAAGGAAAAGGTGAATTGAGCCAATTTGTGGAGGTAAAAACTGTCCAGCTGGCTCAAGGTGTTGCCGAATGACAGAGGTGGCCTTTATACTGATTCCTGGATGGTGGCAAATGACCTTTGGGGGTAGTTACAGCAGTGGAAGCAGAACAATTGTCAGTGTAGAGGTAAACCTGTTTGGGCCACCAAATTGTGGAAAGACATTGCTAGTCAGGTAGAGAATTAGGCCATAAAGGTGCGTCATGTGGATGCTTGTGTGCCCAAGAGTTTGGCCACTGAAGAACGTAAAAACAGCCAGCATGTAGATCAGGCCGCTAAGATTGAAGTGGCTCAGATAGACTTGGATTGGCAACATAATGGTGAGTTATTCCTAGCTTGGTGGTCCCATGAAACCTCAGTCCACCAAGGAAGAGGTGCAACATATAAGTGGACTAGAGACCGAGGGGTGGACTTAACTATGGACACTATTGCACAGGTTATTCATGACTGTAAAACTTACGCTGCAATTAAACAAGCCAAGAGGATGAAACCTCTCTGGGGGGAAGGGCGATGGCAAAAGTATAAATATGGGGAGGCTTGGCAGGTTGATTCCATCATTTAGCCATGAACTTGGAATGGCAAGTATTATGTGCTTACCATGGTGGAAGCAAGCACCGATTGCCTTGAAACATATCCTGTACCCCATGTCACTGCCTGTAATGCTATATTAGGCCTTGAAAAACAAGTCTTATGGTGACATGGTACCCCAGACAGAACTGAGTCAGATAATGGAACTCATTCTAAATATACCCTCAGAAACACGTGGGCCAAAAACCATGGCATTGAATGGATATATCATATCCCCTATCATGCACTAATTTCTGGGAAAATTAAACAGTAAAATGGACTTTTGAAAACCATGCTGAAAGCAATGGGTGGTCGAACATTCAAACACTGGGATAAGCACCTAGCAGCAACCACTTGGTTAGTCAATACTTGAGGGTCTGCCAATCAAGATGGTCCTTCCCGGTCCAGCCTTGTACATACTGTAGAAGGAGATAAGGTCCCTGTAGTACATATAAAGAACATACTGGGGAAAACAGTGTGGGTTGTCCTGGCCTCAGGAAAGGACAAGCCTACTCTTTGTGTTGCTTTTGCTCAGGGACCTGGATTTACTTGGTGGATAATGCAAGAAAATGGGAATAGTCGATGTATACCTCAGGGTAACTTGATACTGGAAGAAAAGAGTCAGTAGATGCATTTATATATGTATGCAATATTAATTATTGCTCTTATGATTTATATATGTGCAGTGGAATTCCTAGGTCACAGCCTGAACCAGTACGTGAACACGTGAGTGCCTGGAGTGGGGGGAACCTAGATCCACCCCTTACTCTCTCCCCATCTCAGCAGTGCTTCTGGGAGTGCATATACAGTCTGAGTCTGTGTGTGGGTTCCCCCCCCCCCCCCCCCCCCTTTTGCTTCCTTCTCCTGGCGTGCCAGAGTTCAAACTGAAGAGGGCTGCGTTCCTCAGCTCACCCTTTTTTTCCAGGCTGTTGATGGGAAGGGTGAATTGGTTCCTGATATCTTGTTCTGTGGCGCCTGTGTGTCTCAAATAAAGGCTTTGTTATCATCTTTGTTTGCTTTACATTTTGGAGAGCCAGGCAGCCAAATATCTTTAAAAATATTCAATTATAAGCCTCCTAAAATATTTACCATGACATTTCTGAGCAGTATCATGGGATGCTTTGGATGGGGAAAGACTAGCCCTTTGAGTGAAGTTTTGCCAGGGCACATCCTGGGATTCCTAGGATCCCTATATCACAGGATTGCTTCTATTGTTGAAAAATGGGGCCCCCTGTGGGATGGAGGAAACGTCCAGGAGTCCTCGGCCCGCCTGGCTGAGTATTTCAATAGCCTTAGCAAAAATATACTCACTACTCAAGAATGACGGTTAGCTGTTTCCACAGTGGCATGGCCACTGCTGATGGCCTTGAACTGGCTAAGTATAACTGAAGAGGCTCTCACTGATGAAAATCAACTATTGCATCACTGTGTTGAAAAACTGGAGAGACAGGTCGCAATTTTGACGGGGACAAAACCTAATCCGATCACTCCCCTACAGAAGATCCGGAACATCTCTCTAGAAGTAACTGGGGACCCTGTACAAAAGAATCCACATAAAATGGGATGTGCCAAGTGCAGGGTGCTGCACTTGGGTCAGGGCAATCCCAGGTACTTATACAAACTGGGGGAAGATCTCCCTGAGAGCAGCCCTGCGGAGAAGGACTTGGGGGTCCTGGTAGATGAGAACCTGGACATGAGCCAGCAGTGTGTGCTTGCAGCCAGGAAGGCCAACTATGTTCTGGGCTGCATTAAAAAAGGGGTGGCCAGCAGGGAGAGGGAGGTGATTGTCCCCCTCTACTCAGCTCTTGTGAGGCCCCATCTGGAGTACTGCGTCCAGGTCTGGGGCCCCCAGTACAGGAAGGGCGTGGAGCTCTTGGAGCGGGTCCAGAGGAGGGCCACTAAGATGATCAGAGGGCTGGAGCACCTCTCCTATGAAGAAAGGTTGAGGGACCTGGGCTTGTTTAGCTTGGAGAAGAGAAGTCTCCGGGGAGACCTCATTGTGGCCTTCCAGTACTTGAAGGGAGCGTATAAACAAGAAGGGGAGCGGCTGTTTACGAGGGTGGATAGTGATAGGACAAGGGGGAATGGTTTTAAACTGGGACAGGGGAGGTTTAGGTTGGATATTACGAGGAAGTTTTTCACACAGAGGGTGGTGACACACTGGAACAGGTTGCCCAAGGAGGTTGTGGATGCTCCATCCCTGGAGGCATTCAAGGCCAGGCTGGATGTGGCTCTGGGCAGCCTGGTCTAGTGCTTGGCGACCCTGCACATAGCAGGTGGGTTGAAACTCGATGATCATTGTGGTCCTTTTCAACCCAGGCCATTCTATGATGATTCTATGAAATGGATTCTGTAAACGAAAGCACTAAAATGTTGGATCTTGAGGCTCCACTAGGCCTAGATCCCTTTGAGATCTGACCAATTGTAACTCAAAAAAATGAAAAAAACACAGGATAGGCTAGCGGGGCTGCCCCCTGACCAGTGGCCCCCTGCCCAGACCACGCTACATGTAACAGCTCGTCCATATATGGTAGCTGAATTAAGGGATCTAGCACAGCGGTTTAGACGAAAACCTAAAGAGAGTGTACTAGCATGGCTGCTCTGATTATATGACATGGAGGCAGAAAGCGTTGTGGTGAATGGACCGGAAATTTCAAAACTGGCATCCATTACCACTCACCCTGCCCTCAGGCAAAGACTATATGCAACTGTCCAACACAATGACGAAAATCATTCACTGATCAAATGGTTAATGGCTGCATGCCATATAACATGGCCCAATAAGAGCGACATACTGTTAAATACGAGCCTATGTAAGTCCTCCTCTATGGAGGACTTACAAAACTATATTTGAGAATTAGGCATGAAAGAGGCAATCTATGAGGAGGATTTTGAAAGCCCAGACCTGATGAAATTTTCAGCAGGAATGAGGGATCTCATCTGTTGCCTTTCGCAGGCAACCGTGATGTTCGTTGCTTAGGGGAGCCTGCGGCTTGGCCATATACCGAGGTGACACCAATATGATGAGCGGTAAAATGGCGTTTATTAAGTTCTAACAAGCACTTATATATCTTTTAACCCTTCGTGTACGCCCACTGGATGGTACACGTGGCACGTACCTAACGCATGGGGAGGAGCCTGACACGTTACATCCCGAGACCCCGATCACGCCTATTACAACACTCATCCTGCAGCAAGCTCCTCCACATCAGTATGGTACTTTGGTATCCATACTGAATCCCCTAGTGGCCTTGGAGGCCATAATTGTAAGAGATTATTCTTTAGCACCTTTGTCTCAAAGCTTGCTGAGGACAAGTCCAGGCAAGTCCTGGTCAAAGTTGGTGAAATCTTTTGTCTGAAAGATTTGCAGGCCAGGGGCAATGAGAGAGAGAGAAGTTGCAGCTTAATGGCCGGGAAACAGTCTTTTGTGTGGGCTTATCTCGAGGGAGATAGTCATCTCAGGAGGCACTGACCCAAGCACCCAGGAATGCCACGTTTGCAGAAGAAGGAGGATAAAAAAGGGACCAACAACCATGAGGATAGGTGTCTGACATCAGGTGCCTCACGACATGATGCCTGACTGCTGATGGACTCTCCTGGGCCTGCTACCTGAGACCTGCCTGTTCCTCCTGGTCTTGCTCTGTCGCTGTACCTGCTTGCTGTCTATGGCCAGCCACTCTGCTGCTGCTCTCCCCCCGCACTTTTGCCTCAGACCATCAGAACGGAGTGCAACGGGACACTGCTGGATCTTGGTGGTGACTATCCCCGCTTTATGTAATTCTTGCTTCTTTCCTATCTTTCCTTTCGCCCACTTTCCCTTCCCCACCACCCTAATTCGTAATAGTCGCTGGCCTCCCCTTCCCCATCTCCCTGATCGATTAAGACTTGTAACAAGCTTGTCGGACCAACATTTGAACTGTTCTTTCTTAATCTCACGTCAGGTATACATATATCAAAGAACCTCCTCTCCCTCCTATAAATTGGAGCGAGACAATAATGTAACAGGCTGCCCAATTGGTGGCAGATCGGGGGGAGACAGCGTGCCTACGGGCCAGGCACAATGTCTGAATTGTGGTGGAAAGGTCAGAGACCCATCCACCACTATGACCTAGGAGACCTGCCCCTAAGGTAATTCAATCTGGACCCATCAGGGTCTCAAGAAAACGAATGTTTAATGACCTGATTAGAGCAGGAGTTAAATTTCAAAAGATCAATTTCAAAAGACAGCCTAATCAGGTCAACTTCACCGAACAGACACAATTTTTCAAATATGATGGAGAGCAGCTCAGCAACCACATCGGCCATCTCTTTCAGAACCCTGGGATGGATATCATCTGGCCCCATGGACTCATATACACTCAATTTCATGAGGAGGTCTCGGACTTGTTCTACCCTCACAGTGGGATGTATATAAATACATAAGGGTTGTTAGAATCTGCAATAAAGGATTTGGATCGTTCACATCTGAGTCCATGCCTCAGACGCTGCAAACGAAACTGCAAAACCGAGATCAGGCTACTGCTCAGATGATGAACAATTTGACAGTGTTGATAGGTGGCCCCTTGGTCTGCCGGAAATGGGATGAAGAGTGTGAGACCGCACGCTATAACAACAAATATGGTCCCAAATCAGCCAGCCACTACCTGAACAGATCACTCAGACCAGCCTTCGCTGGCAGTGCGTGAATGGACTTGGCCACCACCCAGTCAGTGACACTGACTGATACCACCATGACTCTTATTCCTACGGGTATAATGAGTCCCCGTGGGAATGGGCGTAGCTCCCTCTTGTCAGGATATTATTCTGTTACACAGATGGAACTTTTCATTTTACTGAGAGTTATAGATGCTATACTGCTCGTCCGGCAGGCAGTCCAACCTGTCAGTTTACAAATAGCTGAAGAAAAAGTGCAACTCAGTTCTCCATGGAAATATTTAGGACGGAAAATTACATCTCATCTCATACCATTCAGCCACAAACCCTCAAAATACTACCCCATGTGCAGACATTAAATGATCTTATTAGGAACCCTCAAATGGTTGCAACCGCTTTTGAGTATTACTACTCCAGAGCTACACCCTCTATTCCAGCTACTCAAAGGAGACCCAGATCTAACCTCTAAAAGACAATTAACACCAAAAGCACTACAATGCTAAGCCTTTGTAATAACATCACTGCAACATCGATACAGTCATCGTGTTTGTTTATCACTTCCAGAATCTCTTATAACATCAAACTCTTATCAACCATACAGCTTGTTATGTCAGTGGGATACCTCAAGAAAAGATCCTCTCATCATCCTCAAATGGATATTCTTACCAAATACATTTTCAAAAAACATTACATCACGAGTGGAGATGTTTGCAATGCTAATACAGCAAAGTCAACATCGCCTACAAATTTTACGAGCCTCTGTCTCGCTCCAATTTATAGGAGGGAGAGGAGGTTCTCTGAAATATGTATGCCCGGCGTGAGATTAAGAAACAACGGTTCAAATGTTGGTCCAACCAGTTTATTACAAATGTTAATAAGGGAGATGGGGAAAGGGGAGGACGGACACTATTAAGGATTGGGGTGATGGGGAAGGGAAGGCGAGCGATAGAAAAGATAGAAAGAAGCAAGAATTGCGTAAAGCGGGGATAGTCACCACCAGGATCCGGCAGCAGTCCCGTTGCACGATGTTCCGACGGTCCGAGGCCGAAGGGCAGGAGCAGCGAGGCCGGTCTTGGGCAACGAGAGGGTGCAGGTCAGGGAGGAAGCAGCAGGTCTCAGGTAGCAGGCCCAGGGAAGTCCGTCAGCAAACGGTCCGTAGAGAAGGATCGGAAGGCAGGAAGCTCGTGTCGTGGTGAGAGATCAGTCTCCACGTAGAGATCCGTCTCCACGTTGCGGTGAAGGATCAGGTGGCAGAGAGCCCCTCAAGTCTGTCGTAGTGAGTGATAAGCCTCTGCCGTTGCCGTGGTTGTGGTGAAGGATCAGCTTCCACCGTTGTGGTTATTGGACCCTCTTTTATATGATATAAAAGAATAGTCTCTTACAGCTTCTGACCCTGATTACATCTACATACCCACTACTAAAAGATTTAGGTTGGATGGTTGCGCATTCGCTCGCTTTACAAACTGCTATGGCTGACTATACTGGACAAATCTCCACTCATCCCCCCAAACATTAGTTACGGCATAATTTGAGTGATCTGTCCCTTACTACAAATGTTTTACTTTCACTTGTTCCAATACCTGATGCTGTTACTGTATTTACAGATGTCTCTGGCAAGACACACCAAGCAGTAGTTACCTGGTGTACAACTGCTTTACAATGGTGATCAGACGTGGGTCACCTCAAGTCGTAGAAATTTCTGTGATGGTGACGTGCGGAAATCAGACCCTATAGCCAGTAAGGATATAGAGCAGGTATGTGTTTATTGGTGACACGCGTACACCCTGGTGCAAGGGGGATCGTTCCACCTAACTTGCACACCGTTCGAAGAAATCGTGCTATAGATACAGGTCAAACTAATACATAATCAATAGTTGACAGGAATTCGGATACATATGTCTCGCTCCAATTTATAGGAGGGAGAGGAGGTTCTCTGAAATATGTATGCCCGGCGTGAGATTAAGAAACAACGGTTCAAATGTTGGTCCGACCAGTTTATTACAAATGTTAATAAGGGAGATGAAGAAAGGGGAGGACGGACACTATTACGGATTGGGGTGATGGGGAAGGGAAGGCGAGCGATAGAAAAGATAGAAAGAAGCAAGAATTGCGTAAAGCGGGGATAGTCACCACCAGGATCCGGCAGTAGTCCCGTTGCACGACGTTCCGATGGTCTGAGGCCGAAGGGCAGGAGCAGCGAGGCCGGTCTTGGGCAACGAGAGGGTGCAGGTGCCGGGTGGGTCCAGGAAGAAGCCGCAGAGTAAGCCCGGGAGGAAGCAGCAGGTCTCAGGTAGCAGGCCCAGGGAAGTCCGTCAGCATACGGTCCGTAGTGAGGGATCTGATGGCAGAAACCTCGAGTCTGTCGTGGTGAGGGATCTGATGGCAGAAAAACCCTCTCCTCGTGGTTGTTGGACCCTCTTTTATCCTCCTTTTTTTCCTGCCTACCTGACATCCCTGGGTGCTTGAGCAAGAGTCATGTGTGTACCTCCTGAGATGGCCATCTTCCTCAAGATAAGTCCACACAAAAGACCGTTTCCCGGCCATTATCAGCAGCTTATCCCTCTCTTGTTGCCCCTGGTCTTGTCCATCTGTGCTCCTTAAAGGATTTCACAACCCTTAGCCAGGACCTGTCCATCAGTGTCCTCCAGACAGAAGATTTCTCTACCTTTGCCCAGGACTTGCCTGGACTTGTTCCTCAGCAAACTTTGAGTCAATCATATAAAAGAATAATCTCTTACACATCCGCCAGACTTTCTCCTGGTTAAAAGTCACTCCCTGAGAATCTACAATTAATCTCCCTCTCATTACCAACTGCTCTCTAAGGGCTTGATAAAGGAGGACTTTTGAATGTTTTCTTTCTCTAACTGTCCCCTAAGATCTTCTACTTGGTCCTGCAGGCATGTGACCAGTTCCTGCAAGGACTGAATAAATTGGGTTCCTGCTGTGTGCTGTTCATTGCAGATCTCTACAGCAGCAGTAAGAGCAGCACCTAGAACTGCACAAATGATCGATTTTCCCTTTCCCTCCCCCATACGAGTTTGCTTGTGGAGAGAATTTATGTGATCCACGATTCCCTCTAAGTTGGGCCAATTACTCTGTGCCCTCTCCATCTCCACAGGGGAGAGTTTGGCACCGTGTTTTTTTTGAAGAGGTCAAGGAGCGGATTCCTGCCCTCATTCCTTTTTTTTTTTTTTTTTTTTTTCCTGTTAACGATCATGTCTCAAATTGTGGTGCAATCTCTTCAGGGGGGAAACGTATTATCAACAACACAACAGTTTGCTCCTTACACCCCCAAAGGGTACACACATATTTTAAAAACCTCAAAAGTAGAGCGATCTCCTTGGGGGGGGGGGGGGGGGGGGGGGAGAACACATAAAATCAACAAGTCAACAATTCACTCCTCACACCCCCAGGGGTATACACTTACTTTCTTCTGCCATTAAGGCGGTTGCTACTACCGCCTGCACACATTCGGGCTAACCTCGAGATACAGGGTCTAATAGCTTAGACAAGTATGCAATAGGTTTTCTTTTGTCTCCTCATTTTGTAAAAAAATCCCTCTGCCCCACTAGTCACGGAACTGGGCCAGACCAGCCCATAAACCGTCGACATATGCAATAGGCTTTCTTTTGTCCCCCCATTCTTGTGTTAGAACTCCTAAAGCAGCTCCTTCACTGACAGTTACAGAAAGGTGAAATGGTTTCTTTAAGGCAGGCAGTTCTAACACTGGTGCTGTGATTAAGTCCTGTTTCAGTACTTCTACTAATTCTTTTTCCTCTTTTGTCCATTTCAATATGTTGGGTTCTCCCTCTGATAGTTTGAGGTACAATCTCTTTGTTTTCTGTGCATATGCTTCTATCCATATTCTACAGTATCCAATTAAACCTAGAAACTTCCTCAACTCCCTCTTTGTCCCGGGCAGAGAAAGCTGCACAATTCCCTGAATTCTTTCAGAATTTGTTCTCTGTTTCCCCTCAGAAATCACATGCCCAAGATATCTGACTTTTTTTCCCACATACTGCAGTTTATTTTTAGACACTCTTAGCCCATGTTCCCCAAGAAATTCAGGAGTTTACTTGTAGTCTCTTTTACTTTTGACTCCTCTGTTCCACAAATCAGCAAGTCATCCACATACTGTAACAGCTTTACCTCCTCTCTAACCTGAAACTTTTCCAAAACTTTGTCCAGCACTTGTCCAAATAGATTAGGTGATTCTGTGAACCCTTGGGGTAAAACAATCCACCTATATTGCTACTTTCATCCCATTTCTCGGTCCTCCCATTCAAAGGCTAAAAGATCTTGGTGCTCTTAGTCCAAAGGGCAGGTCCAGAAAGCAACTTTTAAGTCTATTACACTAAACCATTTATGTTCTTGTGGGATCAGACTGATTAAAGTATAGGGGTTAGGAACCATGGGTTGTCGCTTGAGAACTGTTTCATTAATTTTTCCTAGATCTTGCACCAGCTGATAGGTGCCATCTGCCTTCTGTACTGGCAAAATTGGAGTGTTATAGGGTGACATACAGAGTTCCAGGAGACCATCCTTAACCAATGTCTGTATTACAGTTTTTATACCCATTCTTCCTTCTAAGGATATTGTCGCTGTTTCACAGCTTTACTCCCTTCTTGGACAGTTATTTTTAAGGGAGTAATTGTGAGTCCACCCCGGTTTCCTTCCCCTGCCCAAACCTTTGGATTTTTTTCTTTTTCATCATCAGCTGTTAACAAATTCATTGACACCTTTATACCTGTTTCACAAGTTTTCAACTGCAATCCTAATTTAACTATTAAATCTCTCCCTGGTGAATTGGTCCCTGCTTATGGCAAATATGACAATTGCCCTGTTACTATTTTCTCTTCTCATTTTAATTGAGTAGTCTCAAAAAGTGGAACTATCATTCCTGATCCCTCAACCCGTTATTCTTAGGGTGTTCCCAGGTAAATTAAGTCCCAGTATTTTATAAGCTAAAAATTACCAAGAATTGCTCAAACTGTTCTGCTAATCCAATCGGGTCTTTCATTAAATATTTCATTTCCCTTTTAAAATTTCTCACCTCTCCTCTAGTAAGTGGGGAATTTACATACCCTGTATCTCCTGATAACACTGGAACTTCCCTAAGAGGATACATGGAAGTGTTAGTGGGGTTAATGGTGTTAGATTTAGGAAAGGGAGAATTTATAATATCCCTTTTGCATTGTTCCAGTTCTTTCTCAAGCTGGCAGAACGTTTTCTTTTCAGCATCAGCACTAGTCACAGAGCTTGGTTCAGGTGGGCTGTTAACAGGGTGATCTGAGCCAATATCCTCCACTTGGCCAGATGTCTCCAGCCTCCTTCCTGTAGTTACAGGACTTGACTTGAGACCAGGACGGTAAGGGGGGTGGAACACCATTCCATAGAAGGAAGCGAGTGAGTTCTAACCCTAGAGAAAGGTACGGCTGGATAAACAGCTTAAAGGATCCAACCTGGGGTTTCCCCTGTTCTTCCTTTTCTACAGAATTTCACCTAGCCATGATAAACTGCTGTACTCTCTGAATCCAACAAGAAGCATATGCGGACTCCTCCTCCAAAAAAGTTTTACTGTTTATGTTCACGTTCGATGCTTGACAAATGCAATCTTCGTCAGATGTGTATTTTGGCCAAAATACTGATTCCCCTGTAATTGGTTATTTAGGCCATACAACAACACAATATCTAATAATTTTCTGTTTATCCTTATCTCTGGTTCTCAAATTTCTCTTCCAATTTTTCAACATATTTCCTAAAGGATTTATAGCAGGCACTGCTCTGGGGGCCCTCTCTGTCCCCCACCTTGGAACTCTCATTTCCCTTTTCTCTCAGCAACCTACTGAATAAAGGGCTAATTTGTTATATTGCTAAAAATTGTAAAAGTAGTTGAGCACGAGCAATGGGAAAGATATGGGGTACCTCAGCCCTAACCCAAGGAGCCTGCTGATTGGTCCAAGGAGCCACATCCTAGAAACTGAACCAGTTGAAGCTGGAATACTTCCTCAAACTACACCGGGGTCAGAAGTACACTGTAAGGAAGACATATGGCCTTCATCCCCACGACCACTGGGATGACCACCAGGAGGCATCATACATGTGTGGAAACATTAATTAGGGGTGGAGTTAAGGGTGTAGAATGGGCATGGAATATTGTAATGAATTCCCAGAAGTAACTGTAATAACCACTCCTTGTCTTAGAAATACTGTGAATATGCATGTGTTCCTTCTATAAATAAAGATGTTTACCTGCTTTTGGTGTGCAGGCTAGGAAGGGGCTACCCTCCCTGCACCTGGCGTGCGCATGGTGCTGAATAACATACCTGCTTTATAACTACTTTGTGGTTATGGAGTTTGATTCCGCATCTCAGTTTGGTGAGCCAGCCAGGAGCATCTTTGCTGGACCGCAGGGCTGGTCAGACCAGGAGACGCTTCTGGCTCGCCCTGAAAAAAATTCGGAGAAGACTCCCCAGGCCGATGCATCCACTGTGGGACAGAGAAAGAGCTCTGGCATGGACCAGATATGTTACAGGTACAGGGAACCTGTAAGTCGTAAGGAGATGTCCTACGCGGGGTGAAGGAGCAAGGTTGCTCCCCCTGAGGGTGGATCCACAGGTAAAGGTTGGGTTTTCAATCAGGGTTAGAGTACACCCCTCAGGAGGGGGGTCCCACTTAGGGAGGTATATCCCAAGAATTCCGAGAACCTCATAGGTATAGTGTGTGAGGTATCCTGAGAGTGAGTCCATAGTGCGCTCAGGAATGTAAGCTTTGTAATACTTTGGAAAGATCGTAGCTACAAAAGGTGTGTCGGATCCATAGTGTGAATGTGGTGTGAGTGAGACGTAGCTAAGCTACGGAGCGAGTGCAGAGTCCCAGTCCACGCTTTCCTTCTCCCACAAGGGAAATGGCTGGAGATGGACGAAGCGAAAGATCTTATATATATCATTCAAGTGTTTAAAGTGGCCGGTCAAGTGGGGGTGGGGGTGGGGGGGGCAAATGTCTGAACTGGTTTTCTTTCCGTTAGTGATAGGAACTGTGTTTGTCATTGTTACTATCTTTGTAAATGTTAAGTGTTTTTATTATAAAAATATTGTTTGTGGAATTCCATTGTCATGGTTTTGTAACTTCGCTATTGGTATCCCACATCATAACATCATGGACAAAAGAGAAGAACTACGTATCCCAGAGGACCTCACGATCAGAGAAGGAAGACACATCACGGAAGATACGTCATCTGGTTGCACGCGGTTCTTCTTCACTTTCGCTTGCTGCCGGGAGAGGAGTGGGTGTGCTTTCCAAGCCGGGCGCCTTCATCAAGTAAGGCTTTTGGTTTCGGAAACTCTCTCACTCTCTCTCTCTCTCCCTCTCTATCGCTCTTTCGCTCTCTCCCTCATTTCATTTGATCTATTATCCTTACACCCAATTAGATTGTATTGTATCGTGTCATCTTGCATCCCAACATCATAGTTAGTAAAATAAGTTCTCCTTCTTAGATCGTTGCCGCCGCTTCATTTTTCTCGGGAAGCCAGGGGGGAGGGGGGCCCGCAAGCCTACTGCCCCCCTGTCACGGGCACAGATCTATCTAGGTAACTCCGTGACATCCATTTATAATATAAGTTCTCTTGTTGCTGGGGGACGTTGGTTATAGCTCTTGTCCAGGGAATTTGGTGTTCCCATGCCCTGGGGAAGTAGGCAAACTCCATTATCCAGCAATGGAGACTTTATAAGTGGCTGCTATATGGTGTGAATGATAAATATTGGATCCAAGGTGTGAGTGGTGTGAATGTGGGAATCGAGTATAACTGGATTTTTGTTTCACCCTGAAAATGGTTGCAACCCTGTATTTGTTCTCAGATGCTTGACTTGTAATGCTGTCCAGGAATTGCAGTGGGATAGAAGAGACTGGCATTTCTGCTGGGATTTTAAGAGGAATACGTATTTGGTCAAACTGAGGTAATAGCTATAAGGTGTGGACTTATGGAAACAATGAAGAATCAATAAAATTTAGTATGGGGGGAGCACAGGGAAAGGAAGTTCCCAGGGTGCATCCTGGCTCACTGGCGAGATGTTGCTGGAGAGCCTGGGGGCCCCATGAGCAAGAAAACTTGTAAGAAATATTGTAATCAATGGTGGTTGTTATGTAAGTTGGAAAGTGGTGATAAATGGCCTTTAAATGGCACTCCGAATTATAATACACTTTTACAGTTAATGTTGTTTTTGTGAAAGCAGGGGTTGGGACACTGGAAGTGAGAATAGCCTTCAGCTGCCCAGATCTAGGAAACTCAATATCCCAGCATTAGCACGGGAAGCCTCAGGAGGGGAGGAGTTTAAATATAACAGCTGTTACTGTTGCTGCACTAGAGAAGAGCTCTAGGACTCAGAGATTACCTCGGGAAGAGCTGGGGGGGGGGGGGTCTGGAAAGGCCCAGGAGGGTTCTGCCTCACTGAACAGAAAAGCAGTTAGTGAAAGAAGTGGCACTGGATTTGGCAACAGATACAATGACAGCAAAGGGTGGAGATGTAAAGGATTATTTCCCCCTGCAGGATCCTCACTGGGATCAAAACCATACTTGTGAAAGGGAGCATCTGGAAACATACAGAGATTGGGTAGTGAAGGGAATGAAAAGGGTCATTCCCAAGATCATTAACTGGTCAGTCATGTATACAATAAGACAGGGACTTGGGGAATCTACCCTAGCAGATCCACTGGTTAAAATTAAGCTAGGGAAGGAACTGCAGCAAAGTGTGGAATTTTTAGTAGATACTGGAGCAACTTATTCAGTGTTAAATCTCTAACCGAGAAAGCTGTCATGGTTTTGTAATTTTGCTATTGGTATTCCACTTCATAACATCATGGACAGTACAGGTACTTAAAGAGTTAATATTCCAGTTCCATGGATTGACAACCTTCCAGATACCTGCTTCTCAAAAGAGAAGAACTACATACAGATTTATCTAGATAACTCTGTGACAGATTTTGGTGGAGAATGTGGGCAATCTGAAGCTTTTAACGTTAGCAGAAAAAAAGATTTCTTTAAGCCAGAGACTGCAAGACTACAAGGCATTGCTAGACCTTCATAGATTAGATTATAGTTTGGGCAGTCCGCCAAACTCCGGACACTGTACTGAGTGGTTTATTTCTGGTTCCCCCCCCCCCATTTAGCAGTTACCAGCTATGAGTTTGCTCTTTATTGCAGGAGCGTTGTATAAGGGATTAAAAGCTATCATGTTCTTTGCCAGTTACTGGCCTATGATTAATGTCATGATTTCTTGTTGTGGAATTGTGTTCACATATAACCAATAAGGGCACTGATGGAGGACCTGCCTGGTACCTTTATGCTACGTGATATAATTTGAATGTTGACACTTTCAAACCGGTTTCCAGGCTTTCTTCTCAGTTTGTCACATGTTATTTGAATGCTGAGCTAGTGATCATCCTCGTGTGCATGTTATCAATCTCCTTGAATGTATTCCTCTCCATTCATGCTATGTGGAAGAGGTCTCCTCCAAGACCAGAGAATGCTGACTGGCAGGGAGTATGGAGAGGTTAAGAAAAATCTGAGAAGCACGGGGACCCGCAATGTCATGGGATTTCACTCTTGAACATCTGTGGGATCCTGAGAAACTGAGCCAGCATTTGAGTCAGGGATGGTGCAGCTTAGATAGATCTAAGGAGATATGACTTATTTGAGGCTTGGCTTGTGCCTACCGCGCTCTGTATAGTACTATTCTGGAGAGAGAGAGTTTCCGAGCGGAGGTGCAAGCCAAAGGGGGGAAATCTCCAAGTGGAATCTGATCAGTCACAGGAGACACCAGTAACAGTGTCAGTAGCCCCTGTAGAAGGCAAGAAATGGAAGCGGGTGTCCTTGCGTCTAGAATGGAAAAAAGGAAGAAGAAGAAGAAGTGGAGGAGGAGGTAGAGGAAGATCCAGGCGAGGGGACTTCCTCAGTACCAAGAAAGGCAAAAGCAAAAACCAAGAGACATGGAGAGGAGAGTGATGAAGAGGAAGTCTCTATTACTGTTCGTCGACCTCTGAAGATGACTGAAATCCAAGGCTCAAGAAAGGAGTTTACACAGCATCCGAATGAAACTCTTGTCACCTGGTTGCTTCGCTGCCCACACCTTTTGATTTATTTTTTTTTTCATCGTCAGCTGTTAACACATTCATCGATACTTTTATTCCTGTTTCACAGGTTTTCAACTGCAATCCTAATTTAACTATTAAATCTCTCCCCAATAAATTGGTCCCTGCTTCTGGCACATATGACAATTGTCCCGTAACTATTTTATCTTTCCATTTTAATTCTGTGGTCTCAAAAAGTGGAACTATCATTCCTGATCCCTCAACCCCTGTTATTCGTAAGGTGTTCCCAGGTAAATTAAGTCCCGGTATTTTATAAGCTAAAGATGGCCTAGCTGCCCCCATATCCACTAAAAATACAACTTCATTAGGTCCCACTTCCAAATCTATCAAGGGCTCCTTGTGGGACCAACTTTCAGGAAGCCCCTGACACCCCTAGTCTTCATTCATAACAGCAGTTAATCGCTCTTCCTTTTTTTAACTCAGGACACCTCCTTATAAGCTGACCCTCCTTTCCACAGGGAAAACATTTTCTTGTTGTTGGTTTCTGCTCTGGAGGTTCAGGAAATGACCTCCTCACTTCCCTATTTTTGTTTTTATCCCTTTTATCCCAATTTCCCCTTGAGTACTGATTCCCTTGGGAACCTCTCTTTTGCCAGTTCTACATTTTCTGTTTTATCACTTGATCCGCTGCAACAACCATCATTTTTGCCTTTTGTCTTTGCTTCTCTTCCTCTCTCCCAACCGCATCCCATTGGCTTCTGCCCAGTGGTCCAGCCTGTCCAGATCCCTCTGTAGGTCCTTGCTACCGCTAGGCAGATCTACACTTCCTCCCAGCTTGGTGTCATCTGCAAACATACTGAGGGTGCACTCAGTGCCCTCATCCAGGTCATCAATAAAGATACTGAAGAGGGCAGGCCCCAGTACCAACCCCTGGGGGTGCTTGGGGCAACATGGCCTTATTGAATTTCATGAGGATAACATATGCCCACCTCTCAAGCCTGTCCAGGTCCCCCTTGATGGCATCCTTTCCCTCTAGTGTGTCAACTGTACCACTCATCTTGGTGTCATCTGTAAACTTGCTGAGGGTGCACTCAGCCCCACCGTCCATGTCACCTACAAAGATGTTAAGTAACACCAGTCCCAGCACCAATCCCCGAGGAATGCCACTCGGCTTAAGTTACAAAGGTCAATCAACAACTTGAACTTATGAGCTTTGGACTTACTGTGCAGGCTTAATAGGCTAATTAATATTAACTTTTCTGCCCTGAGCGACATAAAGTTTGAGTTAATTGCATATGCCATGTATGATACACGGGGAGGGTCATACACAAGGGAGAACATTTATTAGGCAGATCAGGAAGTCTGTAACCTCCAAGTACTTCAGCCAATGAGGAAAGGAAGAGGGACAAGGAGATCGGGAAGTAGGGTTAAGAGAAGGCTGTGCCCTCCGATACTTAGAAAGACCCTGCAGGGACTGTTCTCATGGACTCTCCCTTTATTCAAATAAAGCTGAAGACTCTCCTCTGTCTCTTTTTGGGATAAAGGTAACAGAACAAACCTATTTGAGCAAAATTTTTCAGAACAATCAACATCAACTGCCCAGTGATTGCAATTTATAAGTTATTCTACTTAGACCTGCTGAGATATTAAATGCCACATTTCTGACTCCTGGAGCTGGAGTATCAAACTATAAAATGTATCACATGTGTATTAGTTAAAGATATAAATTATACTTCACAGGCCTTACCACCTATTGGAGTTGAGATGACCCAGATTAAGGAAGCCACTTTGGAAAAAAGGGCTGGTGTTGATTATCTGATGTTAAGGCATAGCCATAGACGTTGATGTAGGCTAGCCTTTGGATGTCAATGTGAAGAATTTAAAGAGATCTGTTGCTTTAAACTTTCTGTTAATTTGCAATTACTGGAAGACAAAATCCGACAATTAAAGAAGTTACGATCTGAAGTTTATGATGGGGAAGGACTGGATATCTTTTGGTTGACCTTGTGGCCCAAACAATTCTTTATAATCATTTCATTGATTGTACTAATAATTGTGGTTACACGTCGTCTTATTAAATGCACAACTATTTACTCCTCTCTGGGCAGGGGATATCATTAATATTGAATCTGGTATCATCATCCAAAATGTGGGAAGAAAACTCTCTTACTCCAATGTGATGTTAGAAAGCAGCATTCCTTTTGTAATGCTATAATGTGATGGAAAGTACAGCGAACAGCAGGGTAGCAAAGTCTTTGGCTGCAGCAAATGCGGACAAGCCCAAATCCAGCAGCTGTGGACACAAAAAATAAGGAAAAAAATCTGCTTACCCTTGGAAGGCCTCAGATAGGCTGGAATCTCCAGCAAGATAACTTTGTATCCACTGCCTACCCTTAAATGAGGTCTGGGAAGGGGTAAATCGTGTTAGAGGTAGATTGTGTTTTTGCAGTGAAAGTTTCCAGTATTTCTGTACATAGTGCTCCTTCTGTACACATTTTGCTCCAAATGATGCACGCTAAGACCATGATCCAGAGAGAGTGAGGATGACGCCTGACATGGCAGAAACTTACAAGAACAGCACCAGAAAGAAACGCCCCCACCCTAGAAGCAACATTTGACAGATACGAGAACCAACAGAGAAGACCCCTTGTCTTTGAATTAATTCTTACACTTCAAAACTATTAACAACATCTACCCCCAACTCGCGCTTCCATTTCAGCCGTCTCACAAGATGCAAACAGACTGGGTGAAGTGCAAGAGCAAGTGTTTCTATTGATTAATCGTGATGCACCTGTAGTAGTATCAGAAATGTTTGACAAAGATCAGGATAAGCAAAGGGGCCTAATGAAGGAACTGATCAAACTAATGAAAATCCAATTAATTAAAGGGGATGGACCCTCCTCCTCACCTGTATCATCAATGATCTCAGCTCTTAAAGGCAAATGCTTTCCTGCTCAAGCAAGGAACAACATACTTGTGAAAGGGAGCATTTTTTGAATGCTCTTCTGATCACGTTGTTAATCTCCCTGAATGTACTGTTCATCATTTCAGTCAGTATTTGTATTTATCATATTTTGAGGAAGCCTTCCCCAAAACCAGAGAATACTGAGTGGCAGGGTGTTGGGAGAGACTTGGGAGAGACTTTAGAGAGATGGACATCTTCGGTGTCATTGAATTTTACTCCTGAACACCTGAAAGACCCTGAGAGCCTAAACAGATATCTGAGGAAAGAATGTTGCAGCTCACGCATATCTGAGGAGGCACAAATGGTTTCATAGAATCATAGAATTACTCAGGTTGGAAAGGACCTCAATGATCATCAAGGCCAACCGCAGCCTAACCATAGTACCCTAACTCTAACAACCCTCTGTTAAATCATATCTCTGAGAACCACATCCAAACGGCTCTGTAAGAGATTATTCTTTTATATGATTGACTCAAAGTTTGCTGAGGAACAAGTCCAGGCAAGTCCTGGGCAAAGGTAGAGAAATCTTCTGTCTGGAGGACACTGATGGACAGGTCCTGGCTAAGGGTTGTGAAATCCTTTAAAGAGCACAGATGGACAAGACCAGGGGCAACAAGAGAGGGATAAGCTGCTGATAATGGCCGGGAAATGGTCTTTTTGTGTGGACTCATCTCGAGGAAGATGGCCATCTCAGGAGGTCTCAAGCACCCAGGGATGTCACGTAGGCAGGAAAAAAGGAGGATAAAAGAGGGTCCAACAACCATGAGGATAGGTGTCTGCCATCAGATCCCTCACCACGTAAGGCCTGCATACTGACGGACTCAAGGTTTCTGCTATCAGATCCCTCACTACGAAAGGTATGCATGCTGACAGGCTCTCCAGGGCCTGATACCTGAGACCTGCTGCTTCCTCCCGGGCTTACTCTGCGGCTTCTTCCTGGACCCACCTGGTACCTGCACCCTCTCGTTGCCTAAGACCGGCCTCTCTGCTCCTGCCCTTCAGCCTCGGACCATCGGAATGGCGTGCAACATGACTACTGCCGGATCCTGGTGGTGACTATCCCCACTTTACGCAGTTCTTGCTTCTTCCTATCTTTTCTATCGCTCGCAGTCCCTTCCCCATCGCCCCAATCCGTAACAGTGTCCATCCTCCCCTTTCCCCGTCTTCCTTATAAACATTATTAATAAACTGGTCGGACCAACATTTGAACCGTTGTTTCTTAATCTCACGCCGGGCATACATATTTCAGAGAACCTCCTCTCCCTCCTATAAATTGAAGAGAGACAGGCTCTTAAAGACATCCAGGGATGGTGACTCAACCACCTCCCTGGGGAGCCTATTCCAGTGCTTAATAACCCTTTCTGTAAAGACACGTTTCCTAACGTCCAACCTAAACTTACCATGGCGCAACTTGAGGCCATTTCCCCTTGTCCTGTCACCTGTCACCAGTGAGAAGAGACCAGCCCCGCTCTCACTGTAAACACCTTTTAGGTACTGGAAGAGAGTAATAAGGTCTCCCCTCAGCCTCCTCTTCCCCAGCCTAAACAGCCCCAGCTCCCCCAGCCTCTCCTCATAGGGCTGATTTTCCAAGCCCTTCACTAGCCTCGTTGCCCTTCTCTGGACCTGCTCCAGTACCTCCATGTCCTTCATGTACAGAGGTGCCCAAAACTGAACACAGTACTCGAGGTGAGGCCTCACCAGTGCCGAGTACAGGGGCAGGATGACTTCCCTAGTCCTGCTCACCACACCATTCCTGATACAAGCCAGGATGCCATTGGCCTTCTTGGCCACCCAGGCACACTGCTGGCTCATATTCAGCCGACTGTCCATCAGTACACCAAGGTCCCTTTCCATCAGGCAGCTTTCCAGCCACACCTCCCCAAGCCTGTAGGGTTGCTTGGGGTTGTTGTGACCAAAATGCAGGACCCGACTCTTGGCCCTATTGAAACTCATGCCGTTAACCTTGGGCCATCGATCCAGTCTATCCAGGTCCCTCTGTAGTGCCCTTCTCCCCTCTGGCAGATCAACACTCCCTCCCAACTTGGTGTCGTCTGCAAACTTACTGAGGGTGCACTCAATCCCCTCATCAAGATCATCACTGAAGAAGTTAAACAGAAGCGGCCCCAGCACTGAGCCTTGGGGACGCCGCTCGTGACCGGCTGTCAACAGGATTCAACTCCATTGACCACAACTCTTTGGGCCCAGCTATCCAGCCAGTTCTTCACCCAGCGAGTGTACACCCATCCAGACCGTGGGCAGCCAGCTTCTCCACGAGAATGTTATGGGGGACAGTGTCAAAGGCCTTACTGAAGTCCAGGTAGACCACATCGACAGCCTGACCCTCATCCACTAAGCGGGTCACCTTGTCAAAGAATGAAATCAGGTTTGTCAGACAGGATCTACCGTTCATAAACCCATGCTGACTGGGCCTGATCCTCTGGTTGACCTTTAATTGGTCCATGATGGTTCCTGAGATTATCCGTTCCATGACCTTCCCTGGCACCGAGGTGAGACTGATAGGCCTGTAGCTACCAGGATCATCTTTTCGGCCCTTTTTGAAGATGGGCGTCACATTTGCCAGTTTCCAATCCACTGGGACATCCCCGGTTAGCCAGGACTGCCGAAAGATGATGGAGAGTGGCTTGGCAACCACATCCGCCAACAACAACAAGAAGTTAGAAGAACAGCACCAGAAAGAAACGCCCCCACCCTAGAAGCAACATTTGACAGATACGAGGAACAACAGAGAAGACCCCTAGTTTTTGAATTAATTCTTACACTTCAAAACTATTTACAACATCTACCCCCAACTCGCGCTTCCATTTCAGCCATCTCAGAGTTAGCAAACAGACTGGATGAAGTACAAGAGCAGGTGTCTCTATTGATTAATCGTGATGAACCCGTAATAGTATCAGAAACGTTTGATGAAGATCAGGATAAGCAAAGGGGCCGAATGAAAAAACTTATCAAACTAATGAAAATCCAATTAATTAAAGAAGATGGATCCCCTCCTCACCTGTAGCATCAAAAATTTCAGCTATTGGAGGCAAACGCTTTCCTGCTCGAGTGAGAAACAACAACAGGACTGCTTCGCGTGTTGCCTTGTGGCGTTATCTCCGGGACCATGGAGAAGACATGAGGAAGTGGCACGATCAAGATACTCCCGTACTGCGAGCACGGGTGAGAGAATTACAGAACAGACCAACCACCAGTGTAGTTGCTCCAGTTACCACAGGTAATGAATAGAGGGGCCCTGCCCGCAGTCAGGGAAGGGAGAGGGATAACAGAGTTTTTTGGACTGTGTGGATCCGATGGCCTGGCACATCAGAACCACAGAAATATAAATCACTGGTGGATTCCGGTGCACAGCGCACTCTAATGCCCTCGAATCATGAAGGGACAGAATCAGTCCATATTTCTGGAGTGACTGGGGGTTCTCAAGAACTGACTGTGTTGGAGGCCAAAATAAGCCTCACTGGTAAAGACTGGCAAAAACACCCTATTGTGACTGGCCCAGGGGCTCCATGCATACTGGGTATTGATTACCTCAGAAGGGAACATTTCAAGGATCCTAAGGGGTATCGATGGGCCTTTGGAATAGCTGCTGTAGATACAGACAACGTTAAGCAGCTATCTGTTTTGCCTGGCCTGTCAGAAGATCCGTCTGCTGTGGGGTTGCTGCAAGTAAAAGAGCGGCAGGTACCAATTGCCACAAAAGCAGTGCATAGTCGGCAGTATCGAACCAACAGGGATTCCTTGCTCCCCATTCATAAGTTGATTCGTCAACTAGAAAGTCAAGGAGCGATCAGCAGAACCCATTCACCTTTTAACAGCCCCATATGGCCAGTGCGCAAAGCCAGTGGAGAATGGAGGCTGACGGTAGACTACCGCGGCCTGAATGAAGTCACACCCCCGCTGAGTGCTGCTGTGCCGGACATGCTAGAACTCCAATATGAATTGGAGTCAAAAGCAGCCAAGTGGTATGCCACCACTGACATTGCTAAAGCCTTCTTTTCCATTCCTCTGGCCACAGAGTGCAGGCCGCAATTTGCCTTCACCTGGAGGGGCGTTCAGTATACTTGGAACCGTTTGCCCCAGGGGTGGAAACACAGCCCAACCATTTGCCACGGGTTAATCCAAACTGTATTGGAACAGGGCAGTGCTCCTGAGCATCTGCAATACACTGATGATATTGTTGTGTGGGGCGATACAGCAGAAGATGTTTTTGAGAAAGGAGAGCAAATAATCCAAATTCTTCTGCAAGCTGGTTTTGCTATGAAGCGAAGCAAAGTGAAAGGACCTGCCCAGGAGATTCAGTTCCTAGGTATAAAGTGACAAGATGGGCGCCGTCACATCCCAACGGATGTGGTGGACAAAATCACTGCCATGTCTCCGCCCACTAATAAGAAAGAGACACAGTCTTTTCTGGGTGTAGTGGGCTTTTGGAGAATGCATGTTCCAAACTATAGCCTTATTGTAAGCCCCCTGTATCAGGTGACGCGGAAGAAGAATGATTTTACATGGGGTCCTGAACAGCAGCAGGCTTTTGAGCAGATCAAACAAGAGATAGCCCGTGCCGTGGCCCTGGGACCTGCACGGACGGGACAGGATGTAAAGAACATCCTCTACACTGCTGCTGTAGAAAAAGGTCCCACCCGGAGTTTGTGGCAAAGTACCTCAGGAGAGACCCGAGGCCGACCCCTGGGATTCTGGAGTCGAGCATACAGGGGGTCTGAAAGAGTGCTTCACCCCAACTGAGAAGGAAATCTTAGCCGCGTATGAGGGGGTTAGGGCTGCTTCCGAAGTAGTCGGTACTGAGACGCAGCTCCTCCTGGCACCTCGACTGACAATGCTGAACTGGATGTTTAAAGGAAAGGTTCCCTCCACCCATCACGCTACTGATGCCACTTGGAGCAAGTGGATTGCACTGATTACAGAACGAGCTCGAATGGGGAACCTCAGTCATCCAGGAATCTTAGAGGTGATCATGGACTGGCCTGAAGGTAAAAAGTTTGGAGCATCACCAGGAGAAGCAGTATCACGTGCCAAAGAGGCCCCACCATACAATGAACTACCAGAAAATGAAAAGAAATATGCCCTGTTCACAGATAGATTGTGTCATATTGTGGGGAAGCATCGCAGATGGAAAGCTGCTGTGTGGAGCCCCATGCGACAAGTTGCAGAGGCCCCCGAAGGTAAAGAAGAATCAAGCCAATTTGCAGAGGTAAAGGCTGTCCAACTAGCCTTAGATGTGGATGAATGGGAGAGGTGGCCAGTGCTTTATCTTTATACTGATTCATGGATGGTGGCGAATGCCTTATGGGGGTGGTTACAGCAGTGGGAGCAAAATAACTGGCAACGGAGAGGTAAACCTATTTGGTCTGCTGAACTGTGGAAAGACATTGCTGCCCGAATAAAGAATGTGGTTGTAAAGGTGCGTCACGTAGATGCTCATGTGCCCAAGAGTCGGGCTACGGAAGAACAGAAAAATAACCATCAGGTAGATCAGGCTGCCAGAACTGAGGTGGCTCAAATAGACTTGGACTGGCAGAACAAGGGTGAATTATTTCTAGCTCGGTGGGCCCATGAAACCTCGGGCCATCAAGGAAGAGATGCAACACATAAGTGGGCTAGAGACCGAGGGGTGGACTTAACTATGGATGCAATTGCACAAGTTATTCATGACTGTGAAACATGTGCCATAATTAAACAAACCAAGAGGATGAAACCTCTCTGGGAGGAAGGGCGATTGCAAAAGTATAAATACGGGGAGGCGTGGCAGATTGACTATATCACCTTGCCACGATCTTGCAGTGGTATGCGTTATGTGCTCACCATGGTGGAAGCGACCACTGGGTGGCTTGAAACATATGCAGTACCCCATGCTACCGCCAGAAACACCATATTAGGTCTGGAGAAACAAGTTCTGTGGTGACATGGCACCCCAGAAAGAATTGAATCAGATAATGGGGCTCATTTCAAAAATTCTCTTTTAAATACTTGGACCCTGTCCAGGGAGAGAGACGCAGACACAGATGCCGTGGAGTCAGCTCTCAATCTATTATCTTGGCTGCATAGATTTATAGTTCAGTGGTATCCTGCTCACACGCACCCGTACACCCATTGCACAACCCCACGCACCCATGAGCCGACCCTCCCCCTTAAGTCCGCCTAGCACAAGGCACAGTGTCATGGTGCACGCGCTGTGACGTGTGGCCACCTCCCCATTCTGTAGCGAATCGTTTAAGATGTTTTCCTGCTGTCTTCAGCATGTTGTGCAGTGGAGTTTCGCTACAGCGTCCTTGACTCATATCTCCAACATCTCCCCCCTCCTTATGCGCAAGCAGCTATTTAGCAGTCTCGGGATCTTCTTGCAGGAGTGGCTGATAGCCATCGCATGCCCCCAATACAAGGTTAAGAGCAAGCATATGACTGACCACCTCACTTAGTGCCTGGCGAGCAGTGCGAACTACAAGCGGGATTAAGCATGCTGCAAGCAGTATCACGACTAGTATGACTACTCCCATGGCTAGCATATTCTATAGCCTGCCCGGGAGGCCAAACAGGTTAGACAAGAAATTCCAGCGGTTATCTATTCTGATCTTTAGTACTGACTTGGCTATGTCCTTGGCCTTCTTTCTTACTTTGTCGATAGCAGTTATAACGTTTGCGCTGAAGTCAAGGCAGCAAAAGCCCTCCATCCTCAGCTGCCTTTCCATTTCTGCGCAGCCTAGGCCGGTGCGAGTGAGAAGGAAGTCAATCACTATTTTAGTCTGGGTTAGTCCTGAATCAAGGGCGGCCATTGCCTGGGCTATGGATGTAAGAGCTTGGGATGTGCGATTCATGTTATTTGCCGCCCAACATGGTAGTCTTTCAGTCACATGGGTGTTGTGGATGATCTGGGGCCAGATCCAGGTCTCAAAAATCTTTTGCGCCATCTCATATAAATAGACCTCGTTGTTACAGTCCTCGGATAGTTGATCGACACAGCGGCGTCGCCGGGCATTGTCTGCTCTTATCTGCTGGATACCTTCCGGGGAGATTGGTATTATGCCGATCCTCCCCAGCCTGCAAGGCCCACCCTTGGACTTTATTGGAATTACTGGATAGACATATCCATTCCCACAGATCAGGGAGATACCGGGAGGTAGTTGCATAGGGGCGGGGTTGTCTAAGTGGATTGTAACCGTGACTGAGGTATTTCTGCGTGAACCTGTTCTGCTTTCATCTGGGTGGTAGTCCGCGCTCCCAGACAGTGTTGTATCAGGCCTAGTGGAATTAAACCATACCCACCCTACAGTAGATATGTTGGGACGCACCGTACCCAGCACCTGCCAGCAAATATTTCCCACTCGTGGGCTGCTCGGTTGCTGGAGCAGGAATAATCCTGTGGATATAGCCCTCTGCCAGAGTAACTAGGGCTCATTGCTTGGTTTTCCTGTCTTGATCCAGATGCCCCTACACATCCTATCCCTCACCTCCATCCTTTCTCTTATGTTGTTAACGACCCAGACCCTTGACAAGGTCTCACTACTATCACCGGCCATGACATTAAACTGGGGAACTTCCGCATAGTGGACAGCATAAGTGCATGTGCAAAATGGATCACCCACTGCTGACAGCGCCAGACAGACCTTAGAGGAGTTAGTTAGCTTTGCATATAGCTGCCAGAAATTCCCCGACAGCTCGGGCACCATCATCGGCGTTGAGGCCGTTGTCACCCCTATCACCACCCCCAGTATTATTACTGTCAACACCAACATCAGGAGCCGTCAGCAGCCACAGCCGGACGAGTCGCGCAGGAATCCACCTGGTCCTGGTGCCTGTGGAGATACAAGCATACCCCTGGCCCCATGTGAGGAGCTCAGCAGGGCCCTCCCATCTGTCTGATTCTGGGATTCGATACTGGACCTTCGGGACTGCACGCCCACCAAAGATCCACTGGCATGAGGAAAAGTGTTTTTGTAGTGGTGTGAGATCATCATGGGTGGCCGTATGGTTGAGCACTGCCACAGCCTTTTCCACTAACTCTCCCAGGCTACTCCTATCTCCCCCCTCCCTCACCCACAAAAGTTGATTCTTTAACGTCTGGTGGGTGCGTTCGACAGCCGTCTGGCCAGTGCTGTTGTGTGGGATACCGACCATATGGCGAACCCCCCACAATTGTAGAAACTGCTGGAAAGTCTGACCGGTAGTTAGGTCCATTGTCCGTCTTAATTGTATCTGGGACTCCAAGAACTGTGAAGGCCAAATGAAGGTGTTGAATGGATTGGCGGGCTGTTGAGCGTGTCATTGGTAATGTGACCATGGCTCGTGAGCAGGTGTCCACTGCTACATGGATGTGGCGCTGTCGGCCAAACGGTTTAAATTCAGTGACATCTACCTGCCATACTTGGTTCGGCCATAGACCTCTGGGGTTCACCCCAATTACTACGGCAGGGGTTATCCCCCCGATGGACAGAGCGAGCCTCAGCAAGAGAGAGATCAAACTGCCGAGCCAAGGCGTGAGCGCCCTGGTGGTAAAATTAATGCAAAGCCTGGGCCTGAGCGAACAAATCAGGAGGTGGTGTAGCCAAAGCAACTTGTGCTGTGGGGCTACCAGCCGCAGCGTCCGCATGGCTGTTTCCTTCGGCTAACCCGGGGAGGCCAGTGTGACTTTGGATGCGTGTGACAAAGAGGGGAGCTGCCTGGGAGGATAAGAGAGTATGGATATCTTGTGCTACCTTTCTGAGGACAGCCAATGCACTAGCCAAGCATTGGATCAGCGTGAAGCAATACTCGCTGTCTGTCACTATGTTAAAGGGGGAATGTTTCCAGTGCGTTAATGACGCCTTTATGGCGCACAGTTCCAGCATTTGGAGGCTACTTCCATCTTCTTTCCAGACACATTGTTGCCATGCCCCGCCCTCAAACCACACATATGCCACTTGGCTTGTGCAGCCAGACGCGTCGGTGAAAACTGTGAGGCCCTGCAAGGGCTGCGTGACTAGGGGTACCACGGGAAGACAGGGTAAAGGCTGTATGGAGGCGAACCAAGGATGAGACCTTGGGCGGGTAAACTGCCCAACAAAGCCAGTTATGGCAATATGTAACTGGACGCTATTCACCAGCACGTCCTCCCCCATCGCCAAAGGTAGGTTGGTTGACAGGCGGGCTATATCCATGCCCGCCATCTGCGTGGCTCGCCGCCCCGCCTGGCTAATTATGTCGGCTAATGCCTCCCCCATAGTAATAACCATTCGTGCTGTGGATGTGGAGTACATCCACAGAAGTGGTATCACCCGATGGGGTAACGCTGCTTCAAGGTCCCATTGGTATAGGAGGTACGTCACCCCTGTTGGTTTCATGAACAGGTGAGCCTCCAATGCTTGCTGTGGGATCCACCTGCCCAGGGCGAAATTAGCAAGTTTTTCTTCTACCTTAGCTACTGTCGCTCACTGCTCCGGGGACAGTCGCCATGGCGCAGCTGGGTCTGGTAGCCCTGCCAGTCCATCCAGTAATGGACGGATGTCCTCTGTGGGTACTGGGACAAAGGAATGGACCCACTCTATACCACCGACCAGGTGTTGCAGGTCATTTAAATTTGATACCGGTACATCTATATGAAGACGGTAGGGGGACAAGGACCACTCCTTAATAACCACCCCTAGATAAGTGTATGGACCTGTTCGCTGGACCTTCTCCAGGGCTATCTTCAACCCCACTAGTTCAAGTCTGTATGCTAAATCATATTCCACTCACTGCTCAATGGCCCTACCAGCAACCAAAATATCATCCATATAATGATACACGTTATAGTTGGGGTTGTCCTCATGGAAAGAACGGAAGGCCGCATCGACAAACATTTGGCAAATGGTCAGGGAATTCTTCATACCCTGAGGCAGAACAGTCCAATGGTAGCAGCGAGCAGGAGCTCCATTATTTAAAGCAGGCACTGTCAATGCGAAGTGCGCTTGATCTTCTGAATGGAGCGTGATAGAAAAGAAACAATCCTTCAAATCTACAATGAGCAGCTGCCAATCACGGGGCAGCATAGAGGGTATAGGAAGACCAGATTGCAGCGGTCCCATGTCCTGCATGGTATCATTAACAGCCCTAAGATCGTGTATGAACCACCATTTGCCTGATTTTTTCTGTATGACAAAGACAGGCTAATTCCAAGGGCTGGTGGTTGGGACCAGATGACCCAACTCATGCAGGTGGGTCAGCTTTTCTCGATTCAGGGGCCACTGGGGGACCCATACTGGCTTGTCCGAGTGCCATGACAGTTTTACCGGCTCTAATAGCCCAGGGCCCCTTCGGGAAAATCCACCTGACCCAGCACCAGTCTCGCCTGGAACTGTTGCAATGCTTCTCACCCCAGGAGGCTCACTGGAAGCCCCAGCAGGACATAAGGCCAGACGTCAGCCATTTCTTTCTCTCCCTGAAGCTTAACTCAGATGATGTTTGCGCTCCTGCTTGCGAATGGACGACCCCCTCACCCCCAAGATAGCTAGCGGGCAGGCCTCAGTAGGCCAATGTGCCACAGTAACATCTGCCCCTGTATCTACTAGGCAGAATATCCTTTTCGTTTGACATTTCCAAAAAAGAAAAGCTAAAGCCCGAGGGCGCTCCCGCAACTCCCATACTGCCACAGCGATCAGCAGATCTGCAGGTAAGAACACCAGGAATGGTGTTAAAGGGGTTACGGGGACACTGCTAATTGGTTCCAATACCCACTGTGGTCACACCTCAATGCCCCACTCTTCAATTAGAAGGCACTCCCACCACTACCCCGCCTCCCTTTGCTGGTCCTGCCATGGCCACCAGTGGGAGGAGCGCTGGCACGGCTAGGAGGTGCACACGTTCAGACCTTAATTGTGCTCCTGGTTGGGTCCCGACTATGGTGCTGCCCAGAACACCTGCTGAGCCGTTCTGGGGGCCCGCATTTGTGTTGTCACATCCGGGAAGGCGCTCCGCCTGCCATTTCCTGACTCCGACCTGCATTCACGCGTGAAATGGCCTGGCTTGCCACAATTTAAACAGCCTTCCCGGGCTCTCACTGACTTTCCTGGCCCTGGCACTTTAGAGGGGCATTCCCTCTTGACATGCCCTGCCCCACCACAGCGGAAGCAGCGTGGTCCCGCCCCGCTCATAGGCGGCACCTTTCCTACCACTTCTCCCACAGTGGTAGCTACCGCTGCTGCAAGCAGCTCCTGGGTCTTAATCTTCTCTGCCTTAAGACACACCTCCATCATCTTAGACAAAGTGGCGTCTCCTGGCAACGTCCTGATTGCTGCCTTACAAGTAGCATTCACATTTACTGCAGCCACATCCCTCCCCACCGCTGTTTTCGCTGCAGTGGGAAGACCTGAGCCTTATGTAGGCGGTCCAGAAACTGCTCATCCGGCCCCTGTTTGATATCAACATAGGGTGGGGTTGTCTTGCTCAGCTTTGAGACAATGGTCAGCACCTTTCTAACCAAGTACGCCACCTGTCACAGAATCAAAGGGTCCCAGGTGCACTGGGCACGGGGGTCCGCAAAAGCCCCCGTGCCCCGTAGTTGGTCAGCCCCCACCCCGAACAGAGGGTGACCCCACGCTATTGTGGTATTATTTATCGTGCTTTCCAATGCGAGTGACTCCCATCTACTCTCGAACAGCACCATCTGGGCGGATGTCAGGGCGGACTTAGCCAGGCTCCGCCAGTCAAAGGGGCAGGTCAGTTCCGCCTGCAACATATCCAGCAATGTGGCACATGCTGGCCTCCCCAAACCGGACATGGAGACGGCAACCCTCAGTTCCTTCACCAGCCGCCAATCCCAGGGTTCCCACGTTACTTGCCCCTACCGATCCTGGACTGCTGGGCAGACCAGCAGTTTGCCGTCCCCTGCCAGGCTCAAAATCACGTCCACCTCCAGGGCACAGTTTTTCACGATCAGTTGCCAATGATTGATTGGGTCTCTGGCCAACGCCGCTCGACCCCGCTCATCCCCCTTTTCTACCACCTGAGTCAAAGCCCAAGAATTCGCAGAGAGGCGCCGCAGCTCTGCCAACAGCCGATACAATAGTGTGTCCTCCGGCTGTTCCCCTGGCTGGCCCTCCCCTCCTCCCGCCCCCCCTGAGATCATGCACCGACAGGAGCCATACTGACAGGCACCATACTCATGTCACATGGGGCATACACAGGGGGGGCAGAAGGGGGAGGTGGGAAGCCCGTGGCTATACCTGGGGCAAACAGTCCCTCATCTGCAAATAAGGAATCCAAGATCTGTGTGCCTTCCACTGGGAGGGCCAACACCTTCTCATTCAGATTCCCCCTGGCATCTGACGATATGTCCAGTGAATCCGGCGGCTCTGCTGAGATCACCTCCACGCTATCCCCTAGCTTGTCTGTTTCACCCGCTGCGATCATCTGACCCGCGGGAGAACAGTACACCGCCCCTGCCACTTCCGCTCAAACGCTCCGGGATTCCCGGATTCTCCGGAGGCCAGCCTGTAAGGCCCCCCATCCGGGGATGTGCTGCAGCGCCATCTTACTCCCCGTTCCTGCAGCAGCCAACAGCTCCTGGCCCACCGCCTGGACTTTCTCCAAGTCCATTTCCTGTGCTGGGTTTACCAGAAAACCCTTCTGTAACATCCATTGGATGAAACCCTCCGTGCTGCTGGAGAGTGGAGCCTCTACCTCCCAAGCCAGCACCTTCAGTACCTTTACTGTATCCTTGACGGATGCCATTGACATGGTAAGGCCTGGATTTCCCCGAGCCCTGCTCACCATGGTGCACTGTCCAACCGCACTTCTTATCACGTCAGGGTCACCACTTGCCGCAGCCTCCTCCTGTGCCAACGACTCCCGCCGCCAAACCCTGTCCAGGGAGACACAGACATGGATGCTGTGGAGTCAACTCTCAATCTATTATCTTGGCTACATAGATTTATAGTCCAATGGCATCCCAAGCATACGCACCCGTACACCCATTGCACAATCCCACGCACCCACGCGCCGACCCTCCTCGTTAAGTCTGCCTAGCACAAGGCACAGCGTCATGGTGCACTCTCTGAAACATGCAGCCACCTCCTCATTCTGTAGCGAATCATTCAAGATGTTTTTCTGCTGTCTTCAGCTTGCTGTGCAGCGGAGTTTAGCTACAGCATCCTTGACTCATACCTTCAACAGTGAGCAAGACATCGTTACCATTACTGATCGATCTCTGAAAATGAATGAAATTCGAGGTCTGAGAAAAGACTTTTCACACCAATCAAATGAGCCTATTGTCACCTGGTTACTTCCATGTGGGCACAATGGGGCCAACAGTGCGTCACCAGATAGCAGAGAAGCTCTCCAACTGGGTGGCATTGCTAGGGACTCAGCCATTGACAGAGGTATTAGTACATGCCAGAATGGGTCCTTCACCCTCTGGAAGCCGATGCTGGTAGCCATAAAAGAAAGATACCCCTTCAAAGACGATCTGATGCCTCAGAAAAAGAAATGGACTTCTATGGAAAAAGGCATCCATTATTTGAGAGAATACGCTGTGGTGGAAATGTTACATAGCCCCACTTTCATTCCTGACAAGCCAGACCAGGAGCATGATCCTGAGAGAGTCAGGTGTACACCAAATATGTATCATATATTCACAAAGACTGCACCAGAAAGGTATGCCAGTACATTTGCAGCAATGTATGACAGAGGGGAAAGAAGACCCCTTATAAACGATCTGATTAATAAACTTCAGGACTTTGAGATACATTTAACCCCTCTATGAGCTTGTGTTTCAGCCATTACAAAAGTAGCTGAAAAAGTGGACAGAATGGAGACCAATGAAGAAGATATAATAGACGAACTGTCTACCATGCGTTATGCTGATGAATCCATGGTGGTATCAGATACATCCGATGGGGACCAGGATTCCCAAAACAAATTGGTTTCCTCCCAACCTGCATCATCCAACGTCTCAGATATCAAAAGAAGACGTCCACCTGGTGGTGCAAATGACAACAGTAAGACAACGTTGCGTTTTGCCTTGTGGCATTACCCACGTGACCACGGAGAAGATATGAAGAAGTGGCATAAAAAACCCACTCCTGCACTTCACGCACGGGTAAAAAAATTACAAGACAGATCAACCACCAAGGTGAACTTCTCCAAAAAGGTGACTGCTCGAGTTGCTATGGGACATGGCAATAGCCGTAAGAACAACAGAGGTAACAAACAGAGGGGCCCTGCCCCCAGCCAGGGGGGGGGAAGGGATAATAGAGTGCATTGGACTGTGTGGATTAGATGGCCCGACACATCATAACCACAGAAATATAAGGCCCTGGTGGACAGTGGTGCACAGTGCACTCTAATGCCCTTGAGTCACCAAGGGACAAAATCAATTAATATTCATGGGCTGAATGAGGGTTCCCAAGTGCTGACTATGCTGGAGGCTGAAATAAGTCTCACTGGCAGAGACTGGCAAAAGTATCCTATTGTGACTGGCCCAGGGACTCCATGTATACTTGGTATTGATTAATTCAGAAGGGGATATTTCAAGGATCCCAAGGGGTATCGATGGGCCTTTGGAAGAGCTGCTGTAGACACAGAAGGTGTTAAGCAGCTGTCTGTTTTGCCTGGCCTATCAGAAGATCCGTCTGTTGAGGGATTGCTACGAGTGAAAAAGCAACAGGTACCGATTGCCATGAAAACGGTGCACAGACGACAGTACTGCACTAACAGGAACTCCTTGCTCTCCTATCATAAGTTGATTCATCTACTAGAAAGACAGGGAGTGATCAGCAAAACTCACTCACCTTTTAACAGCCCCATATGGTCAGTGCGTAAAGCCAGTGGAGAATGGAGGCTGACGATAGACTACTGAGGCCTGAATGAAATCACACCCCCACTGAGTGCTGCTGTACCGGACATGCTAGAACTGGAGTCAAAAGTAGACAAGTAGTATGCCACCACTGACATTGGTAGTGCTTTTTTCTCCATTCCTTTGGCCACAAAATGTAGGCCACAGTTTGCTTTCACTGGAAGGGTGTTCGGTGTGCCTGGAATTGCTTGCCCCAGGGGTGGAAACACAGCCCAACCATTTGCCATGGGTTGATTCAAGCTGCACTGGAACAGGGCGGTGCTCCTGAGCACTTAGTGTACATTGATGACATTATTTTGTGGGGCAACACAGCAAAGGAAGTTTCTGAGAAAGGAGAGCAAATAATCCAGATCCTTCTGCATGCAGGTTTGTGGAGAGCTTTTGGGACCCGGAGCACTGGCTCCGGGAGAGGGGCCATGATGGGATGCAGCTGGTAAGGAGATAGGGCCCTGCTCATTAAACCAGGCAAGGTCGTGCTGCCCTCACTCAGGAGCAAGGAAGTGATAAGAACATGTTGCAGTTAAGAAAATTGAGTGGTATGCGGTAAACAATCGGGCATTCATCACGGGACTGTCACGGTATCTAGCGTTGAAGGTTACTTTCTCACGTAAAGAACTAACCAATAAGAGAACCCAATTTGGCATATGTAGTAGCTCATTAACTATCGTATAAATGCCTGCGTGTGCTTCAATAAAGCTGAGACTTGTTGATCATGAAAGCATGAGACTTGTCTCCCGCTGATTTCCTACAAATGGTGACCCCGACGTGATCCAGTAACGGCGCACCACGGTGGGACGGCGTAGGAGTTCGGGTCCTAAAGCAGCGAGGACGGCTAAAGCACTCAGGAACCAGAGAGAGAAGTGCCGAGCCCTAGGTGACCTCATCGGAGAGCCTGGCCGATACGGACTGCCGAGACCTTGTAAGGCTGCAATAGCGCGCGCTGACAGATAAGGGATGGAAAGGCAAGCGGCTTATGATTTATTTACTTGTTTTCTGTTTTCTGAGAAAACGACAAATTAAGGGAGTAGACTTACAGAAGGAACTCCCCGGGTTATTAGCTTATGGTTATGCTAAAGGGTTTTTTCAAAACCCACATTTAGTACATGACCTTACAGAATGGCGTAAATTTGGGGATGCAATTTGGCAAGCAGTTTTAGATGATGATAAGACAGCAAAAAAATGCGGGAAACTGTGGCGAGCAGTTCACAATGAGCTGTTGCAGCACCAAGCAGAAAAGAAGGCAGCGAAAGAGGCCAGTACTGCACAGGGGAGAAATAAGGATTACAATGGGTGGCCGGATTGTCTGTTGCCCCCCGCAGTGACTACCTTAGTGTTGCCGCCGGCCGCGGAGCACGCCACATCAGCATGTTCGGAGCCAAGCGCCCCACCCCCGCCCCTAGTTACGGCCGCGCCGGGTAGTTCACCTGCGCCTATTACAATGGGCCCAATAAACCCTCCGAGCAGTGAGCCGACCCCTGGGGCAGAGAGTGACCTAGCAGGGGCCATTGCACGGGAGAGGCAGGAAGCTTGGGCAGCGCTGGCACGGGCCTGCATGGAGGCGGGGGATAACGATGCAGTGGAGGCCGTGCGGCACATGGCGTTTCCGGTGATATATGCCTCTAATCCTGCGGGAGGGATGCAGGCCACCATCACAGCTTTAGATTGGAAATTATTATCGCAGCTACGATCTACAGTTAGTCAGTTTGGGGTAAAAAGCGAGCCAGCTAAGCAGATATTGGATTATATTTGGAGTACGCAGATATTGCTGCCATCCGATTGTCGGGCAATAGCAAAATTGATCCTTTCACAACATCAACAGCTGTTGTTTAATGCATATTGGCAAGAACTGTGCCATCAGAGTGTCTCAAAGGCTAGGCAGCCGGGAGACCCACTACATGGTGTAACTATCGAAGAACTCTTAGGGCTAGGGCCTTTTTTCAGAACACAAGCCCAAGCATTATTAGGGCCAGATAAATGTCGAGAAACGATGTATTTAGCTAGACAGGCCATGGACAAGATTAAGGTGCCTGATGGATTGCCATTTTATATGGGGATCCGACAAGGTAGAGATGAGGACTTTGGGGCATTCATAGACAAGGTAGCCGGGGCTATTGAAAAGGCAGGGGTGCCAGAGTATATGAGAGGAGTGATGTTAAAACAATGCGCGCTCCAAAATTGTAATTCAACAGCGCGTAGTATTCTGAGTACTTTGAGGAGTAATTGGACTACTGAGGAGGCACTAGAAAAGCTATCAAGCGTGCCGGTCGGGCCCCAAGCATTTCTGATTGAGGCTATTAAGGAGTTAGGGGCAGGTTTAAAGGCGCAGGCTGAGGCCTCTCACAATCAAGTGCTAGCAGCTCTTGCATCCTTACAAGCGTCTGCGATAAAAAATTTAGGCCCGAGATCGCCTGTTGCTGGTCGCATCAAATGCTATCGCTGTGGCGGCATGGGACATATGCGTCGTCAGTGTCAAGCCACCGGTTCATGGTGTCACACATGTCGTATGGACAACCACAATACCAATGCCTGTCGACGCCAGTCAGGAAACCCCCAGCCCAGCGTGAGAAAGAAACGACCGCCACGCGCAGATACAAGTAGCCGTTTCCAGCCAGCAGCAGCCCTGCAACCAGCCACACCAGGAAGCCTCGGCTTGGACTTGGCAGCCGCAGTGACCACGACCTTAATGACCACAAAACCTGAGCGGGTGTCTACGGGGATCAGAGGACCAGTAATGATAAATGGAACCGCCATTGGGGCCCTTTTATTGGGGCATTCTTCAGCATCGATGCTCGGACTTTTTGTCCTCCCTGGGGTAATAGATGCGGACTTTCAGGGCGAGATCCAGATTATGGTATACACCCCGTTTCCTCCAATAAAAATTGAGAAAGGGCAACGGATAGCGCAGTTAGTACCCTTAGAGCAATTGACCAAAGCCTTAACCCCGTGTCAATCGTCTCCCCGAGGGGAGCAAGGGTTTGGCTCCTCAGGGGGCTTAGCATTGCTATCACTAAATTTGCATGATCGACCTAAAAAACCAGTGACACTTAAATACAGAGAGGAAGAAATCAAACTTCAAAGTCTATTAGATACAGGGACCAATAGCAGCATAGTGAGCCCAGAAATTTGGCTGCCTCATTGGCCACTGCAAGCGGCCGTAGCCACAGTGACAGGTATAGGCGGACTATCCTTAGCGAAAAAGTCGCCTCCCCTGCAAATCCACCTTGATGAACAAGTAGTCCATACCTCTGTCTCGGTGGCACCTCTACCCCCCACTGTTCAATGCTTAATTGGCCGCAATGTGCTCTCTCAATTGGGGGCACTTCAACCCGCCCTGCCCAATCCTGCCATGCTACCTTACAATTGGCCATTACTAATTATTGACTTAAAGGACTGTTTCTTTACTATTACCCTGCACCCTCAGGACACTAAACGATTTGCCTTCACATTGTCTGCATTAAATCGAGAACACCCTGATCAGCGTTTTGAATGGACAGTATTACCTCAAAGGATGAAAAATAGCCCCATGCTATGTCAACTATATGTCGACCATGCTCTACAACCACTCCGGCGAGAATGGAAACAAATGGTCATTTATCATTACATGGATGACATCCTTTTTGCCCAGCCAGAGGCCTTCACACAGGAACAAATTTGGCAAATAGAAAAGACCCTAAATAGGGAAGGACTTATGTTTGCCTCTGAAAAGGTACAACTCTCCGCGCCCTGGAAGTACTTAGGATGGACACTGACTAACACGATAGTAACCCCACAGAAACTGCAACTGAATACTAAAATAGAGACTCTACACGATGCCCAAAGGTTACTAGGGGACTTACAGTGGCTGCGCCCTGTGGTGGGCATCCCAAACGAACTCTTAGAGTCGTTGCGACCTTTGTTACGGGGCACTGACCCGGCCCAGCCTGTAACGGTGACAACGCAGCACAAACGTCTACTACAACAGATTATGTACTGCATTATACACGGCAGTGTTCGGTGACGTGACCCTGACCTCCCCATACAGGTTATGGTATGGTATGGACCAAAGTACCTTTTAGGAGCGTTGGCACAATCTAAAAAGAAAACGGGGGAGGTATGGGTACTAGAGTGGATCTGTCCCTCACTGCAGCAATCAAAAACACTTCTTCAAAAAACTGAACTCCTGGCAGAAGTGATTAAGAAAGGGCGAGAACGTACCCTGCAGATCATAGGTATGGAGCCTGTGTGTGTACAGCTGCCAATGCAGAAGGACACTCTGACATGGTATGTGCAGCATAGTCCAGAGTTACAGGATGCTCTCTTAGGAGCTGGAAGTATGGTTTCAATGGAAAAGATTCCGAACGTGCCGCTACATTGGATTGGTCAATGGAGTTGGCTCCGGATACCAAAGCAGCACGAGACGCCCTTGCAGAACACAATCACGGCTTACACGGATGCGGGACAGAAGTCTAGAACAGCAGCAGTGACCTGGCAGCAGGGCAGCTCCTGGAGACATCACCTCATTGCAGCTGATGATAAGGACTTATTGCAAACATTGGAGCTGGTGGCCGTTGTATGGGCCATGATGAACTTAATCGGCCCCCTTAATGTGGTCACCGACTCCCTTTATGTAGCTGGAGTATGCCACCAAATAGAGGAGGCCTACATAAAGGAAGTGCAGAATCGACGGCTGTACGAGCTGTTCGTGCAGTTGCAGAGAGCAATCAGAATTAGGGAGCACTCATATGCAGTAATACATGTTCGAGGTCATAAATGGGAGATAGACTTGGGAGAGGGAAATGCGAGAGCTGATCGCTTGGTGTCACTGGCGCAGAGACCTTTAGTCTCCCAGCATGTCCTGGCCCGAGAGGCGCACTCTATGTTTCACCAGAATGCCAAGGGGCTAAGAAGGGAATATCAGATAACATATGAGGATGCTAAGGTAATTGTTAGATCGTGCCCAGTGTGCAGCCACCATAATGGCTGTATGGGTCTCGGGCTAGGAGTTAGCCCCAGGGGACTTAAAGCTAATGAAAATAGGCAGATGGATGTGATGCATGTGGGTGAGTTCGGGCAGCTGAAATATGTACACGTGTCTATAGATACATATAGTCATTTTATGTGGGCCACCGCTCAACCCGGAGAAAAGGCTATGTATGTAGAAAGGCATCTCAGTTGTTGCTTTGCAGTTATGGGTATATCACTACAAATAAAAACAGACAATGGCCCAGCCTACACTAGTCGTAGGCTTGGGGAGTTTCTGCAAACATGGGGAGTAAAACACAGTACGGGTATCCCGAACTCGCCCACAGGCCAGGCAATAGTAGAACAGGGAAATTGTGGATGGACGGCTGACCCAGCGAGGTCATGTTTTTCTCCCCCTGGGTCAGTGCAAGTAAAACAGCTGCTATGGATCACTGTCTCACACAGAACAGTGATGGGAGTAGGCGAAAGGAATGCAGAGCTGCGATAGAGACCGCTGTGCCAGGTGCTGTGAGTCAAGCTGCAAGCAACTGCAAATTATGAGAACTGCGCCAGCACTACCCTCTGTTCTTCTGTCTCATTATACTGCATGAAAATGTGTCTTTCAGGAACGTAATGAAAATGTATCTGAATTCCTGTCAACTATTGATTATGTATTAGTTTGACCTATATCTATAGCACAATTTCTCCTGACGGTGTGCAAGTTAGGTGGAGTGATCCCCCTTGCACTATCAATAGACATCAATAGACACATGCCTGCTCTATATCCTTACCGGAGATAGGGTCTGATTTCCGCAACTCAATTTTGTAACGAGAATAGATCCGCTCTGTTCGGCTGTGGGATCGGTTGAGAGAGGGGACACATTTGGCGCGCCCCAAGATTTCTTGGAAGGTCTCCCTTCCTCACCCGATCACTGCAGGGACAGACAAGGACCATCCATTGGTGTATCAGGTATGTGTATAGAAAAGGGGGTGCCCGTAAGGCGTGAGGAGATGTCCTACGCAGGGTATGAAGGAGCGTGCCTGCTTCCCCCCCCCCCCGAGATACGTGAGCTCACAGGTTAGATTGCCGGCTGGGGTACGACTTGCAACTAATTGACTAATGCACTAGTGTTATTAAGATACAAGCTAAAAGACGTCGTCAGCATTGTGGATTATGTATAAACTATGTTTTTTGTTCTAAATGTCAGAGTGAGTGTGGTGTGAGTGAGATGTGTTCCTTTCAGGGAATGAGTGTCAGCCTGTTTATCTAGTACTGTGTTCTGATTGCATGGAAGCGTGTAAGGGAACATGGACAAGCTTCTGTGAGATCTGTTCCCAAGTGTTTATAACTGAACAATATCACTATACGGTGTTAAGGGTTTGTGGAAACTCTGAGGGAATTAGGAATCAATAAGAATTTTGTAAACATCATGGGAGGCTCCCAGGAGAAAGCTGTGTTTCCACAGGATCTGGCCCATTATGGGTTCCCAGTAAATGGACTAAGCCAGCCCCGAACATCAGCAACCCATCTCAACCCGATGACAACAACAGCGACTCCGGCGAGCGATAGTCGCATGGTGTGCAAGACATCATATACAGTGCCGTGACTCCTGAGCTGCGACTGGTATTCCCTTAGCAGATTGCAGAAAACATCTCATCAGAAAGGTCTCTTGGACACTGGGAACTGCCAGGAGCAATTGGCGGTTATGAGACTCAGAAGCGCACTAATTGTGGGGGTCAGGTACAGTGGTTGATCCAGAGTGGGGACTGTGGTATTTTATTCATCGAGATATTGAAACTGTAGTTAATACTGGTGTGCTGTGTAGTCTTTACTGTTAGTTTACTGACAAGGAATGCTTTGTAGAAGTGTGTAACATAAATCTAGTGTATTCTTATAGATAGTGATTGGTATGCTGATAATCATGCTTTGTTTACTGTAATGCTAGCAAAAGGTGGTTCAAGATGCGATTCATACAACCGGGCTCGTACAAAAAGAAAACGGGGGAAGTGTGGAGAGCTTTTGGGACCCGGAGCACTGGCTCCGGGAGAGGGGCCATGATGGGATGCAGCTGGTAAGGAGATAGGGCCCTGCTCATTAAAACAGGCAAGGTCGTGCTGCCCTCACTCAGGAGCAAGGAAGTGATAAGAACATGTTGCAGTTAAGAAAATTGAGTGGTATGCGGTAAACAATCGGGCATTCATCACGGGACTGTCACGGTATCTAGCGTTGAAGGTTACTTTCTCACGTAAAGAACTAACCAATAAGAGAACCCAATTTGGCATATGTAGTAGCTCATTAACTATCGTATAAATGCCTGCGTGTGCTTCAATAAAGCTGAGACTTGTTGATCATGAAAGCATGAGACTTGTCTCCCGCTGATTTCCTACACAGGTTTAGCTATTAAGCAAAGGAAAGTGAAAGGACCTGCCCAGGAGGTTCAGTTCCTAGGTATAAAGTGGCAAGATGAGCTCCGTCACATCCCAGCAGATGTGATTGACAAAATCACCACCATGTCTCTGCCCATTAATAAGAAAGAGACACAATCTTTTCTGGGCGTAGGGGGCTTTTGGGGAATGCATGTTCCAAACTACAGCCTCCCTGTAAGCCCCATTTATCAGGTGACGTGAAAGAAGAAAAATTTTTTGTGGGGTCCTGAGCAGCAGCAGACTTTTGTGCAGATTAAACAGGAGATAGCCCGTGCCATGGCCCTGGGGCCAGTACGGACAGGACAGGATGTAAAGAACATCCTCTACACTGCTGCAGGAGAGAAAGGTCCCACCTGGAGTTTGTGGCAAAGAACCTCAGGGGAGACCCGAGCCCGACCCCTGGGATTCTGGAGTCGAGTGTACAGGGGGTCAGAAGAGTACTGCACTCCAACTGAAAAGGAGATCTTAGCCACATATGATGGGATACTGGCTGCTTCCGAAGTAATCTGTACTGAAATGCAGCTCCATCTAGTACCTTAACTGTCAGTGCTGAACTGGATGTTCAAGGGAAAGGTTCCCTCTACCCATCATGCTACTGATGCCACTTGGAGCAAGTAGATTGCACAGATTACACAACGAGCTCAGATGGGGAATCTCAGCCATCCAGGAATGATAGAGGGGATCAACGACTGGTCTGAAGTCAAAAAGTTTGGAACGTCTCCAGAAGAAGAGGTATCGTGAGCTAAAGAGGCCGCACCATACAATGAACTACCAGAAAATGAAAAGAAATATGCCCTGTTCACAGATAGATTGTGTCATATTGTGGGGAAGCATTGCAGATGGAAATCAGCTGTGTGGAGCCCCACGCGACAAGTTGCAGAGGCCACCGAAGGTAAAGAAGAATCAAGCCAATTTGCAGAGGTAAAGGCTGTCCAACTAGCCTTAGATGTGGATGAATGGGAGAGGTGGCCAATGCTTTATTTTTTATACTGATTCATAGATGGTGGCGAATGCCTTATGGGGGTGGTTACAGCAGTGGGAGCAAAATAACTGGCAACGGAGAGGTAAACCTATTTGGTCTGCTGAACTGTGGAAAGACATTGCTGCCCGAATAAAGAATTTGGTTTTAAAGGTGTGTCATGTAGATGCTCATGTGCCCAAAAATCGGGCTACTGAAGAACGGAAAAATAACCATCAGGTAGATCAGGCTGCCAGAATTGAGGCGGCTCAAATAGACTTGGACAGGCAGAACAAGGGTGAATTATTTCTAGCTCGGTGGGCCCATGAGACCTCGGGCCATCAAGGAAGGGATGCAACATATAAGTGGGCTAGAGACCGTGGGGTGGACTTAACTATGGACGCTACTGCACAGGTTATTCATGACTGTGACACATGTGCCACAATTAAACAAACCAAGAGGATGAAACCTCTCTGGGAGGAAGGGCGATGGCAAAAGTATAAATATGGGGAGACGTGGTAGGTTGACTACATCACCTTGCCATGTTCTTGTGAAGTTAAGCTGTCATGGTGTCAACCGTTTAATGGCTGGTCCAGCCCGGTTCCGTGACTAGTGGGGCGGAGGGATTTCGCAAAATCCGCGCCTCCAGGAAGGGAAACAGGGGTCCCCAAAATGATTAAAAACCGCGGCAACGATCTGAGGAGAAACAAACTAATGCAAACTAAAATGCTTTAGTTCCGGGTACCTGTCTGCAAGAGTAGAAGAAGTACGTTCCCCAAGAGCCTTTTCAAGTACTGTTATTCATGCTCATGTGTCATGGTTTTGTAACTTCGCTATTGGTATCCCACATCATAACATCATGGACAAAAGAGAAGAACTACGTATCCCAGAGGACCTCACGGTCAGAGAAGGAAGACACATCACGGAAGATACGTCATCTGGTTGCGCGCGGTTCTTCTTCACTTTTCGCTTGCTGCCGGGAGAGGAGTGGGTGTGCTTTCCAAGCCGGGCGCCTTCATCAAGTAAGGCTTTCGGTTTCGGAAACTCTCTCACTCTCTCACTCTCTCCCTCTCTATCGCTCTTTCGCTCTCTCCCTCATTTCATTTGATCTATTATCCTTACACCCAATTAGATTGTATTGTATCGTGTCATCTTGC
Source organism: Gallus gallus (assembly GCF_016699485.2). Classification (NCBI taxonomy): domain Eukaryota; kingdom Metazoa; phylum Chordata; class Aves; order Galliformes; family Phasianidae; genus Gallus; species Gallus gallus. Next base: position 1,307,232 of record NC_052571.1, on the reverse strand, counting down.
ATCCCAACATCATAGTTAGTAAAATAAGTTCTCCTTCTTAGATTGTTGCCACCGCTTCGTTTTTTTCTCGGGAAGCCAGGGGGGAGGGGGGCCCGCAAGCCTACTGCCCCCCTGTCACGGGCACAGATCTATCTAGGTAACTCCGTGACATCATGGGAACAGATATAAGGATGCAGGTCATCTGACTTGCTCTCTTCTCGTCTCGCCGTGTTCCCTGCCATATCGGCTCGCTCTTTAACTCCCAGTACACTGCATGATGTTGTGATGTGGAATACTGATAATCAAAAAATCATAAAACCATGACACATGGTTTTGTAACTTTGCTATTGGTAATCCACATCATAACATCATGGACAAAAGAGAAGAACTATGTATCCCAGAGGACCTCACGGTCAGAGAAGGAAGATACATCATGGAAGATACATCATCTCATTGTTTTTTTGTTTTGTTTTGTTTTTTTTCCCAGCTCACAGTCTTTCACTTTCGCTTGCTGCCAGGGAGAGGAGTGGGTGTGCTTCCAAGCCGCGCGCCTTCATCTAGAAGGGCTTTCGGTTTTGGAAACTCTCACACTCTCTCTCTCTCTCTCTCATTTCATTTGATTTATTATCCTTACTTTCAATTACATTGTATTATATTGTGTCAACTTGCACTCCAATATCATAGTAAAATAAGTTTTCCTTTTTAGATCATTGCTGCTGCTCCGTTTTTTTTTTTTTTTTTCTGGAAGCCAGGGGGACCACGGGCCTATTGCTCCCCTGTCGCAGGCATAGATTTATCTAGATAACTCCGTGACATAAGCATTTTGTGCTTACTTTGGTGGAAGCGACCACTGGGTGGCTTGAAACATATGCAGTATCCCATGCTACTACCCGAAACACCATATTAGGTCTGGAGAAACAAGTCCTATGGTGACATGGCACCCCAGAAAGAATTGAGTCAGATAATGGGACTCATTTCAAAAATTCTCTTATAAATACTTGGGCCCAAGATTATGGCACTGAGTGGATTTATCATATCCCCTATCATGCATAAGCTTGTGGTAAAATTGAAAGATACAATGGGTTGTTAAAAACTATGCTGAAAGCAACGGGAGGCGGAACATTTAAACATTGGGAGAAGCGTTTGGCAGAAGCCACCTGGTTGGACAACACTCAAGGATACATGAATCGTGATGGCCCTGCCAGCTCCCTATATACTGTCAAGGGAGATAAGGTCCTTGTAGTACATGTTAAGAACATGTTGGGAAAAGCAGTTTGGGTCTTTCCGGCTTCTGGGAAGGGCAAACCTCTTCATGGTACTGTTTTTGCCCAGGGACCTGGGTCTACTTGGTGGGTGATGCAGATAGATGTGGATGTTCAATGTGTACCACAAGGGAATTTGATGCTGAGGGAGTGCAGTCAGTAATTCCATGTATATAATTTTAAATATGTGTGTGTGTTTAATGCTTGTTAATTATTGTTTGTTTATATATATTAATCATGATTTAGTGATGTAGAATAAGGGGTGGAATGTCATGTTTTATGATTTTTGGTTACTGATATTCCACATCATAACATCATGTCGTACACTGGGAGTTAAAGTGTTAATACTCCAGTTCCATGTATCTGTCCAGAAGAGAAGAACTACATTCCCCAGGGGGCTTTGCGGTCAGAGAGGAGATATAACCTCTGGCAAAGTCACCTGATGTCCCTTTTTTTCTTCCTTCAGCTCTTCTCGCTGTTGCTCATCCCTACCGCACGCATCCCCTCAGCACGACTGTAAGGCCTACAGCTTTCAGATACTCTCTCATTATATTTGGTTTATTTGCTTCAATTCTAATTATATTGTATTATAGTGTGTTATCTTGCATTTCGATATTGTATGTAGTAAATTAGTTTGTTTTTCCTCAGATCATTGCCATTTTTGTTTTTTTTTTAATTATTTTGGGGTCTATTTTGGTCCCCTGTTTCTCTTTTCTGGAGGCGCAGATTTTGCGAAATCCCTCTGCCTCACTAGTCACAGAACTGGGCTAAACCAGCCAGTAAACTGTTGACAACTAAGAAAATATGTCATATTTTTATGGAAAGTGCCATCTTCTATCCACAGGTTCGTGGCTTAAGCAACAGCACCAACACCTCTGGAAATCACAGGGCATCCATTCCAACCTGGATGTATCTAAGAGCTACTACAGGAGAAGTGGAAAGGACTATACTGAATATTACTGGCAAAGAGCAAAGAAATTGCCCAGCTCGCAGTCGCACATGGAATAGACTGCTCCAGTGAAACTGAAACTTTCATGTAAATGAATGCAATGTGCAGATAGAAAACAGAAAATCATGCTATGAACTTGAATGCAGTTGTCAAAAATTAATTATCTTTAGTGAAAGAATGATTGTTTTCCTTATATTGTTTGTATAAATTGTCTGCAAAATTTTTTTAGCAGTACTTAATGGATATACTCTTTTTGCTTAAAATTATAACGGTGATCTTGGCAGTACCTATCTACCTTATCAATTAGATGCATGGGATAAAAATAAGCACAATAGGTTGATGAAAAGGTGGCTGTTGCTAGCAATTCTAGTTCTTTTTGGTTATGCCTGGAACTGCCAAAATATGAGGCAAGCCCATACACATTATGGGGAATACTGTTTCCAAAAAAAAAAAAAGTTGGGATACAGTATTTGTTTTAATTCATAGAATACTTTGCAGAAATGAATCTATGTCACGGTTTTATAATTTTTGTTATCAGTATTTCACATCATCACATCATGCAGTGCACTAGGAGTTGAACAGTTGATGCTCCTGTTCTGTGGATTGTTGATATTTTCTGTGTACCTTTCTCAGAAGAGAAGAAGAACGACAAATCCCAGGAGACTTCACTGTTCTATTTTCCATTCAGACAGAAAGATAAAACTGCTTGAGAGTCACGAGACTGCTCCTTGTTTTTTTACTGCTCATCTCTGAGCTGTGTGCTCCCTAGTCATCTTGCCTTCATCATTAGAGTAAGGCCTTCAGTTTTGGACACTCTCTCATTTTATTTGATTTATTAGCTTCAATTCCAATTATATTGTATTATATTGTGTTATCTTGCATTCCACTGTCGTATTTAGTGAATTAATTTTTCTCCCTTAGCTCGTTGCCACTGTTTTGTTTTCAGGCCCATCTCTCAACCTTTTCCCTACGACCCTTCGCCCAATCTCAGGGCAGGGCATGGGTCTGTGGGTTCCCCCTGCCTCATTTAGTCATGGAACCAGACCAAACCAGCCCAGAATCGTGACAATGTAAAATCGCAGACATGGATTGTAGGAACTTAGTCTATGAATGATACTGTTTGTTTGGTGGACAAAGGGACTAGTCAAGTAGGGAATGCTCCTATGGGAAAATATCCGCACTGTAAGTGGGTATTACAAATGATGAATGAGTACTTTGGAAGAAACAAGGATAAATACTAGGTGTCAGCTAAAGGAAAAGGATGGTACTGGTTATGTGGAGATTGAGCTTGGAAGGGATTACCCCCATGGTGGACCAAAACCTGTACCTTCGGAATAGTAATGCCAAAGGTGATCAATTAATAGAGATAATACAGGCTCGAGTGCCCTCAAAGATTAAGAGGGAAGTGCTCAATCCATTAGTAGAAAGCCCTAGTAATTTTCAATCATTCATCAGGATGTTAATTCCCTCTGCAGGAATTGCAGAACTAGAAAAGGCTATAGTAAACATCTCAGCAGTTATGGAGCACTTAGAACATGAAACACTGGATGCTATTATTGCCCTTAAGGAAGAAGTTCAAAGCTTAGCCAGAGTAGTACTGCAAAACAGAATGGCAGTAGTAAATGCTAGTTGATGTGTTTATGTGGGTCAGAGTGGTAGAATAGAAACAGACATATAGAAAGCATGACACCAAACTAAAATACTGCATAAAGCAAGCCAGGAGGATGTAAGCTGAAGTTTAACCGTTCCTTTATCCAAAATGACTTCCCAGCTTCCTGGATTGGATTGGTTAAAGAAGTTATTTGTAGGGGTAGTATGTGTAGTGGCTATATGTACCCTTGCTTTTTATGTGATTCAGTGTTGAGGATGTATTCCTAAATGTGAAGGGTCTGTTGGAGATATGGTCAAGGACGCTGCAGTGAAACTCCACTGCACAACAAGTTGGCTGCACAACAAGCTGAAGACAGCAGGAAAACATCTTGAATGATTCGCTACTTAGGGGGGAGGGTTGGTGCGAGGGAGGGTCGGTGCGTGGGTGCATGGGGTTGTGTGACGGATGTACGGGTACGCATGCGTGCGGAATTCTTCTGGACTATAAATCTATGTAGCTAAGATAATAGACTGAGAGCTGACTCCATGGCATCTGCGTCTGTGTCTCTCTCCCTGGACAGGGTCCAGCGGCGGTGGGGTTCGTTGGCACAGGGAGCTGCTGCGTCAAGTGGTGACCCCGACATGCAGGTGAACGCGACGAGATACAAATAGAGTTTCAGATAAACGGTGCACCATGGCGAGCAGGGCTTGGGGAAATCCAGGCCTTAACCTATTGGCAGCATCCGTCAAGGATACGGTAAAGGTACTGAAGGTGCTAGCCCAGGAGGTAGAGACGCTGCTCTCCTCCAGCAGCATGGAGGGTTTCATCCAATGGAAGCTACAGAGGGGTCTGCTGGTAAATCCAGCGCAGGCAATGGACTTGGAGAAAGACCAGGTGGTAGGCCAGGAGCTGTTGGCTGCAGCGGGAACGGGGAGTAAGATGGCACTGCTGCACATTCCTGTGTGGGGGGCCTTACAGGCTGGCCTCCCGACTATCCGGGAATCCCGGAGTGCTTCAGCAGCAGCGGCGGGGGCGGTGCACGGTTCTCCCGCGGGTCAGACGACCGCAGCAGGAGAAAAAGACAAGCTAGGGGAGATGACTTCGGCAGAGCCACAGGGTTCACTGCACATATTGGCAGATGCCGGGGGGAGCCGGATGAGAAGAAGGTGCTAGCCTTCCCGGTGTTAGAGGCGCAGACCTCCGATTTCTTATTTGCAGATGAGAGACCATTTGCCCCAGGTATAGCCACGGGCCCCCCCACCTCCCCCCTTCTCATGGTTTTATGATTTTTGGTTATCAGTATTCCACATCACAACATCATGCAGTGTACTGGGAGTTAAAGAGCAAATGCTTTAGTTCCGGGTACCTGTCTGGAAGAGAAGAAGATCTACGTTCCCCAAGAGCCTTTTTGAGTACTGTTATCATTCCTGCTCAAGGGAACAGATAAAAGGGCGCAGGTCATCTGATTGAGTTAAATGGCTTGAGCATAAACTTGCTGCGCTTACAGGTAAAACCACTCAAACTGGCCCAATGCCACAAGTCAGGGCCCTATCCATTGTGAGCGAAGGGGACCTTGAGCAATCGGAATCCCTATGATCATGACAGTAAGCGAAAGGAGGCTTCTAAAAATCTGAACTAGGGGCTCCGGTAGACCTGGATCTTCTTGAAATCCATTCTGTAGTCATGCAACAAACCAAGAAAGTTAAAGAAAGGCCTTAGGGGGTTCCACCTGAAGATTGGCTTCCTCCTCAAACTACTATGCATGTTATGGCTTGCCCTTATACAGAAGCTGAATTAATGTACTTAGTCCAGCATTTTCAACAGAAGCCAAGAGAAAGCATCCTGGCCTGGCTACTAAGGCTATAGGATATGGGAGCTGAAACTGGAGTAGTAAATGGACCCCAAAATCTCCAAGCTAGCCTCTATTACAATGCAACCAGCCTTAAGGCAACAATATGCTGCGACTGTCATACCCAATGAGGAAAATTATTCCTTAATTCAGTGGATTATGACAGACTGTAAACTGACTTGCTGCAGAGACTAGCTTCAGAGCAGGTAAGACTGCACTGGGCAAAGGGATCTTGAGTGAAAAAGGTGTCATGGTTTCATGATTTTTGGTTATCAGTATTCCACATCACATCATCATGCAGTGTACTGGGAGTTAAGGAGCAAATGCTTTAGTTCCGGGTACCTGTCTGGAAGAGAAGAAGAACTACGTTCCCCAAGAGCCTTTTTGAGTACTGTTATCATTCCTGCTCAAGGGAACAGATATAAGGGCGCAGGTCATCTGACTTGTCCCTCATCTCGTCTCGCCGTGTTCCCTGTCAGATCGGCTCGCTACTGCTGCTCCTGACTGCACGCAAGGCTTCAGTATTAGCGTAAGGCCTTTGGCTCTCGGACAATCTTTCTCTCAATTATTGTTGATTTATATTGTATTATAGTGTGTTATCTTACATTCTGATACTATATTTAGTAAATTAGTTTGTTTCTCCTCAGATCGTTGCCGCTGTTTTTAATTATTTTGGGGTCCCCTGTTTCCCTTCCTGGAGGTGCGGATTTTGCAAAATCCCTCCGCCCCACTAGTCGCGGAACCGGGCCGGACCAGCCCTTAAACCGTTGACACCGCTCTGTCCCCCCTGTGTACGCCCCGGTGGATCTGAGCAGGGCGCCCATAAGCATGGTGCCTGGCGCTGCGCGATCTCGCGGGGGGCGGGTGGAGGGGAGGGCCGGCCGGGGGACCGCTGGAGGACACGCTGCCGGATTGGCTGTTGGCGGAGCTGCGCTGCCTCTCTGCGAACTCCCGGGCTTTGGCTCAGGCGGTAGAGAAGGGGGGGAGCGCGGTTGAGAGGCGCCGGCCTGGGAGCCGATCGATCACTGGCGAATGATTGTGAAAAACCGTGCCCTGGAGGGGATGTGATTTTGAGCCCGGCAGGGGACGGCGAACCGCTGGTCTGCCCAGTAGTTCAGGATAGGCAAGGGCAAAGTACATGGGAACCCCGGGATTGGCGGCTGGTGAAGGAACTGAGGGTTGCCGTCTCCAGGTCTGGCTGGGGGGCAGATGATGTCAAGAGGGAGTGTCCCTCTAAAGCGCCGGGGCCAGGAAAGGCAGCAAGAGCCCGGGAAAGTTGTTTAAATTGTGGCAAGCCCGGCCATTTCGCGCGTGAATGCAGGTCGGGGTCGGGAAACGGCAGGCGGAGCGCGCTCTCGGGCGCGACAACACAAATGCGGACCCCAAGAACGGCTCAGCGGATGCTCTGGGACCCGACTGGGAGCGCGGCTGGAGTCCAAGCAGGCGCGCCTCCTAGCCGCGCCGGCGCTCCTCCCACTGGCGGCCGTGGCAGGACCAGCAAAGGGAGGCGGAGTAGTGGTGGGAGTGCCCTCTATTGAAGAGTGGGCATTGAGGTGTGGCCGCAGTGGGTATCGGAACCAATTAGCAGTGTCCCCGTAACCCCCTTAACACCATCCCTGGTGTTCCTACCTGCGGATCTGCCGATCGCCGCAGCAGTATGGGAGCTGCGGGAGCACCTTCAGGCTTTAGCTTTTCGTTTTTGGAAATGTGTCTGTCTCTCTCTCCCTGGACAGGGTCCAGCGGCGGTGGGGTTTGTTGGCGCAGGGAGCTGCTGTGTCAGGGTCAAAGGTGGTGAGGTTTAAGATATAAACATGATAATCCTCAAAAGAAAAGGAGGGATTGATGTAGGCTGGTTTGTTTAGCAATAGGGATCAGTATATTAGTTTAAGGATCAATATATTAGTTTAATAAAATGAATCAATGAGTGCTAGTTCTAAAACTTTCCATTTCAACTTTGTTTGGTGTGTAAACAGCCTTGTTTTCCTCAACAATTCTGCTTCACAGGAAGCACTGGAATCATAATAGACTACTTTTATTTTTGGGTCTACCAGGTGCAAGGACTTCTTCCTTGGATTTCTCATATATTGTTTTAGATTAGAGTGCACTGAGATTGAAAGTTGCTTGTTATGGCCTAACAAGCAATGGAAGTTTGCCAAATTGGGAAAAAACAGCTAAAGGTCAGCCAAAAGTCTCTGTGATGAAGCTGATGATGGAAAAATGGGAAGAAAGTAAGTGGCCGAAGACCACCAAAGACTCCTACCACACATGCCCAGAGAGACATTAGCATATATTAATGAGTTATTGGAAAAGAATGAATATGTATGTCAATGTACTGCATATGTATGTCTTAACTGCTTAAATGTAGAACCTGAACTCTGAGAAAGCATGCTTGTTGGTCAAGTCACCCTGTACGCATTATGAGGAAAAAAGGTGTAGCAGAAATGCTAAGTCACAGCCTGAAACAGTGATTGAGCACCTGGTGGGAAGGCAGGGCCAACCCAGGGGAGCTTAGGTGCATGCAGTGCACCTGAGTGACCAGAAGGGGTGGAGCCAGGATTGTGAGAAGCATGCTCAAAATCAAAAATTTCTAATCAGGCAAAGATCTTAGCGAACAGCAGTTTATTCATTATTGCAATAATGGGCACACACACCCTACTGACAAGGGAGAAATTGCACGCCTAGTCAGTGAAATCCACTCTGTTATATACCGTTGCAAGTTAGCAACATGACACAGGGTTTTTGTGCAAGAAAGATTCTCTTTATTGCTATAGCTATACTTTCCCAAGCAAGCCTTTTATATTCTAACACATGTATTCAGTACATTTCCACTAACAATCCATTGGCTAGAAAGCAAGCAAGTTCCATAACAAGTCTTCATAACAGCAGAGAGCTTTTCTTATGCTTAGCCGCAAAACATCCCTCTATCTCTTTCCCAGAGCCTCATTATCAGCAAGTCAGCATTCAACGAGGTCGAGCCAACCTCTCCTCCCACAATATACCCTGGGTCTGATGCATGTAATATCTCTCCTGGCACTCATGGGTTGAGCATCTCAGGCTCACAGTCTTCCCAACGCTGTTGCTATGATACATCTCCATATAAGGTCTGTTACCAACCTGTTGTTTTTAGGTATGCTTTGTACTTTGATAGGAAGGCAATATTTCAAAGTTAGCACATTCATCCTGTCCTGTGCTAGGCTCTCACCGTGCTGTCCTAAGCTCTCCCCACCCTGCATATTTTCCTTATCTTGTGCCTGTGCCAATTCTACCCAGGTCAGAATGTCCCAATCTCAACTTTACTCTGTTCAGCAGCTTTCTCTGTGAAAAGCAACTTATCCTACACTATGTACAGAAATACTGGAAACTTTCACTGCAAAAACACAATCTACCTCTAACACGATTTACCCCTTCCCAGACCTCATTTAAGGGTAGGCAGTGGATACAAAGTTATCTTGCTGGAGATTCCAGCCTATCTGAGGCCTTCCAAGGGTAAGCAGATTTTTTTCCTTATTTTTTGTGTCCACAGCTGCTGGATTTGGGCTTGTCCGCATTTGCTGCAGCCAAAGACTTTGCTACCCTGCTGTTCGCTGTACTTTCCATCACATTATAGCATTACAAAAGGAATGCTGCTTTCTAACATCACATTGGAGTAAGAGAGTTTTCTTCCCACATTTTGGATGATGATACCAGATTCAATATTAATGATATCCCCTGCCCAGAGAGGAGTAAATAGTTGTGCATTTAATAAGACGACGTGTAACCACAATTATTAGTACAATCAATGAAATGATTATAAAGAATTGTTTGGGCCACAAGGTCAACCAAAAGATATCCAGTCCTTCCCCATCATAAACTTCAGATCGTAACTTCTTTAATTGTCGGATTTTGTCTTCCAGTAATTGCAAATTAACAGAAAGTTTAAAGCAACAGATCTCTTTAAATTCTTCACATTGACATCCAAAGGCTAGCCTACATCAACGTCTATGGCTATGCCTTAACATCAGATAATCAACACCAGCCCTTTTTTCCAAAGTGGCTTCCTTAATCTGGGTCATCTCAACTCCAATAGGTGGTAAGGCCTGTGAAGTATAATTTATATCTTTAACTAATACACATGTGATACATTTTATAGTTTGATACTCCAGCTCCAGGAGTCAGAAATGTGGCATTTAATATCTCAGCAGGTCTAAGTAGAATAACTTATAAATTGCAATCACTGGGCAGTTGATGTTGATTGTTCTGAAAAATTTTGCTCAAATAGGTTTGTTCTGTTACCTTTATCCCAAAAAGAGACAGAGGAGAGTCTTCAGCTTTATTTGAATAAAGGGAGAGTCCATGAGAACAGTCCCTGCAGGGTCTTTCTAAGTATCGGAGGGCACAGCCTTCTCTTAACCCTACTTCCCGATCTCCTTGTCCCTCTTCCTTTCCTCATTGGCTGAAGTACTTGGAGGTTACAGACTTCCTGATCTGCCTAATAAATGTTCTCCCTTGTGTATGACCCTCCCCGTGTATCATACATGGCATATGCAATTAACTCAAACTTTATGTCGCTCAGGGCAGAAAAGTTAATATTAATTAGCCTATTAAGCCTGCACAGTAAGTCCAAAGCTCATAAGTTCAAGTTGTTGATTGACCTTTGTAACTTAAGCCGAGTGGCATTCCTCGGGGATTGGTGCTGGGACTGGTGTTACTTAACATCTTTGTAGGTGACATGGACGGTGGGGCTGAGTGCACCCTCAGCAAGTTTACAGATGACACCAAGATGAGTGGTACAGTTGACACACTAGAGGGAAAGGATGCCATCAAGGGGGACCTGGACAGGCTTGAGAGGTGGGCATATGTTATCCTCATGAAATTCAATAAGGCCATGTTGCCCCAAGCACCCCCAGGGGTTGGTACTGGGGCCTGCCCTCTTCAGTATCTTTATTGATGACCTGGATGAGGGCACTGAGTGCACCCTCAGTATGTTTGCAGATGACACCAAGCTGGGAGGAAGTGTAGATCTGCCTAGCGGTAGCAAGGACCTACAGAGGGATCTGGACAGGCTGGACCACTGGGCAGAAGCCAATGGGATGCGGTTGGGAGAGAGGAAGAGAAGCAAAGACAAAAGGCAAAAATGATGGTTGTTGCAGCGGATCAAGTGATAAAACAGAAAATGTAGAACTGGCAAAAGAGAGGTTCCCAAGGGAATCAGTACTCAAGGGGAAATTGGGATAAAAGGGATAAAAACAAAAATAGGGAAGTGAGGAGGTCATTTCCTGAACCTCCAGAGCAGAAACCAACAACAAGAAAATGTTTTCCCTGTGGAAAGGAGGGTCAGCTTATAAGGAGGTGTCCTGAGTTAAAAAAAGGAAGAGCGATTAACTGCTGTTATGAATGAAGACTAGGGGTGTCAGGGGCTTCCTGAAAGTTGGTCCCACAAGGAGCCCTTGATAGATTTGGAAGTGGGACCTAATGAAGTTGTATTTTTAGTGGATATGGGGGCAGCTAGGCCATCTTTAGCTTATAAAATACCGGGACTTAATTTACCTGGGAACACCTTACGAATAACAGGGGTTGAGGGATCAGGAATGATAGTTCCACTTTTTGAGACCACAGAATTAAAATGGAAAGATAAAATAGTTACGGGACAATTGTCATATGTGCCAGAAGCAGGGACCAATTTATTGGGGAGAGATTTAATAGTTAAATTAGGATTGCAGTTGAAAACCTGTGAAACAGGAATAAAAGTATCGATGAATGTGTTAACAGCTGACGATGAAAAAAAAAATAAATCAAAAGGTGTGGGCAGCGAAGCAACCAGGTGACAAGAGTTTCATTCGGATGCTGTGTAAACTCCTTTCTTGAGCCTTGGATTTCAGTCATCTTCAGAGGTCGACGAACAGTAATAGAGACTTCCTCTTCATCACTCTCCTCTCCATGTCTCTTGGTTTTTGCTTTTGCCTTTCTTGGTACTGAGGAAGTCCCCTCGCCTGGATCTTCCTCTACCTCCTCCTCCACTTCTTCTTCTTCTTCCTTTTTCCATTCTAGACGCAAGGACACCCGCTTCCATTTCTTGCCTTCTACAGGGGCTACTGACACTGTTACTGGTGTCTCCTGTGACTGATCAGATTCCACTTGGAGATTTCCCCCCTTTGGCTTGCACCTCCGCTCGGAAACTCTCTCTCTCCAGAATAGTACTATACAGAGCGCGGTAGGCACAAGCCAAGCCTCAAATAAGTCATATCTCCTTAGATCTATCTAAGCTGCACCATCCCTGACTCAAATGCTGGCTCAGTTTCTCAGGATCCCACAGATGTTCAAGAGTGAAATCCCATGACATTGCGGGTCCCCGTGCTTCTCAGATTTTTCTTAACCTCTCCATACTCCCTGCCAGTCAGCATTCTCTGGTCTTGGAGGAGACCTCTTCCACATAGCATGAATGGAGAGGAATACATTCAAGGAGATTGATAACATGCACACGAGGATGATCACTAGCTCAGCATTCAAATAACATGTGACAAACTGAGAAGAAAGCCTGGAAACCGGTTTGAAAGTGTCAACATTCAAATTATATCACGTAGCATAAAGGTACCAGGCAGGTCCTCCATCAGTGCCCTTATTGGTTATATGTGAACACAATTCCACAACAAGAAATCATGACATTAATCATAGGCCAGTAACTGGCAAAGAACATGATAGCTTTTAATCCCTTATACAACGCTCCTGCAATAAAGAGCAAACTCATAGCTGGTAACTGCTAAATGGGGGGGGGGGAACCAGAAATAAACCACTCAGTACAGTGTCCGGAGTTTGGCGGACTGCCCAAACTATAATCTAATCTATGAAGGTCTAGCAATGCCTTGTAGTCTTGCAGTCTCTGGCTTAAAGAAATCTTTTTTTCTGCTAACGTTAAAAGCTTCAGATTGCCCACATTCTCCACCAAAATCTGTCACAGAGTTATCTAGATAAATCTGTATGTAGTTCTTCTCTTTTGAGAAGCAGGTATCTGGAAGGTTGTCAATCCATGGAACTGGAATATTAACTCTTTAAGTACCTGTACTGTCCATGATGTTATGAAGTGGAATACCAATAGCAAAATTACAAAACCATGACAGCTTTCTCGGTTAGAGATTTAACACTGAATAAGTTGCTCCAGTATCTACTAAAAATTCCACACTTTGCTGCAGTTCCTTCCCTAGCTTAATTTTAACCAGTGGATCTGCTAGGGTAGATTCCCCAAGTCCCTGTCTTATTGTATACATGACTGACCAGTTAATGATCTTGGGAATGACCCTTTTCATTCCCTTCACTACCCAATCTCTGTATGTTTCCAGATGCTCCCTTTCACAAGTATGGTTTTGATCCCAGTGAGGATCCTGCAGGGGGAAATAATCCTTTACATCTCCACCCTTTGCTGTCATTGTATCTGTTGCCAAATCCAGTGCCACTTCTTTCACTAACTGCTTTTCTGTTCAGTGAGGCAGAACCCTCCTGGGCCTTTCCAGACCCCCCCCCCCCCCCAGCTCTTCCCGAGGTAATCTCTGAGTCCTAGAGCTCTTCTCTAGTGCAGCAACAGTAACAGCTGTTATATTTAAACTCCTCCCCTCCTGAGGCTTCCCGTGCTAATGCTGGGATATTGAGTTTCCTAGATCTGGGCAGCTGAAGGCTATTCTCACTTCCAGTGTCCCAACCCCTGCTTTCACAAAAACAACATTAACTGTAAAAGTGTATTATAATTCGGAGTGCCATTTAAAGGCCATTTATCACCACTTTCCAACTTACATAACAACCACCATTGATTACAATATTTCTTACAAGTTTTCTTGCTCATGGGGCCCCCAGGCTCTCCAGCAACATCTCGCCAGTGAGCCAGGATGCACCCTGGGAACTTCCTTTCCCTGTGCTCCCCCCATACTAAATTTTATTGATTCTTCATTGTTTCCATAAGTCCACACCTTATAGCTATTACCTCAGTTTGACCAAATACGTATTCCTCTTAAAATCCCAGCAGAAATGCCAGTCTCTTCTATCCCACTGCAATTCCTGGACAGCATTACAAGTCAAGCATCTGAGAACAAATACAGGGTTGCAACCATTTTCAGGGTGAAACAAAAATCCAGTTATACTCGATTCCCACATTCACACCACTCACACCTTGGATCCAATATTTATCATTCACACCATATAGCAGCCACTTATAAAGTCTCCATTGCTGGATAATGGAGTTTGCCTACTTCCCCAGGGCATGGGAACACCAAATTCCCTGGACAAGAGCTATAACCAACGTCCCCCAGCAACAAGAGAACTTATATTATAAATGGATGTCACGGAGTTACCTAGATAGATCTGTGTCCGTGACAGGGGGGCAGTAGGCTTGCGGGCCCCCCTCCCCCCTGGCTTCCCGAGAAAAATGAAGCGGCGGCAACGATCTAAGAAGGAGAACTTATTTTACTAACTATGATGTTGGGATGCAAGATGACACGATACAATACAATCTAATTGGGTGTAAGGATAATAGATCAAATGAAATGAGGGAGAGAGCGAAAGAGCGATAGAGAGGGAGAGAGAGAGAGAGTGAGAGAGTTTCCGAAACCAAAAGCCTTACTTGATGAAGGCGCCCGGCTTGGAAAGCACACCCACTCCTCTCCCGGCAGCAAGCGAAAGTGAAGAAGAACCGCGTGCAACCAGATGACGTATCTTCCGTGATGTGTCTTCCTTCTCTGATCGTGAGGTCCTCTGGGATACGTAGTTCTTCTCTTTTGTCCATGATGTTATGATGTGGGATACCAATAGCGAAGTTACAAAACCATGACAATGGAATTCCACAAACAATATTTTTATAATAAAAACACTTAACATTTACAAAGATAGTAACAATGACAAACACAGTTCCTATCACTAACGGAAAGAAAACCAGTTCAGACATTTGCCCCCCCCACCCCCACCCCCACTTGACCGGCCACTTTAAACACTTGAATGATATATATAAGATCTTTCGCTTCGTCCATCTCCAGCCATTTCCCTTGTGGGAGAAGGAAAGCGTGGACTGGGACTCTGCACTCGCTCCGTAGCTTAGCTACGTCTCACTCACACCACATTCACACTATGGATCCGACACACCTTTTGTAGCTACGATCTTTCCAAAGTATTACAAAGCTTACATTCCTGAGCGCACTATGGACTCACTCTCAGGATACCTCACACACTATACCTATGAGGTTCTCGGAATTCTTGGGATATACCTCCCTAAGTGGGACCCCCCTCCTGAGGGGTGTACTCTAACCCTGATTGAAAACCCAACCTTTACCTGTGGATCCACCCTCAGGGGGAGCAACCTTGCTCCTTCACCCCGCGTAGGACATCTCCTTACGACTTACAGGTTCCCTGTACCTGTAACATATCTGGTCCATGCCAGAGCTCTTTCTCTGTCCCACAGTGGATGCATCGGCCTGGGGAGTCTTCTCCGAATTTTTTTCAGGGCGAGCCAGAAGCGTCTCCTGGTCTGACCAGCCCTGCGGTCCAGCAAAGATGCTCCTGGCTGGCTCACCAAACTGAGATGCGGAATCAAACTCCATAACCACAAAGTAGTTATAAAGCAGGTATGTTATTCAGCACCATGCGCACGCCAGGTGCAGGGAGGGTAGCCCCTTCCTAGCCTGCACACCAAAAGCAGGTAAACATCTTTATTTATAGAAGGAACACATGCATATTCACAGTATTTCTAAGACAAGGAGTGGTTATTACAGTTACTTCTGGGAATTCATTACAATATTCCATGCCCATTCTACACCCTTAACTCCACCCCTAATTAATGTTTCCACACATGTATGATGCCTCCTGGTGGTCATCCCAGTGGTCGTGGGGATGAAGGCCATATGTCTTCCTTACAGTGTACTTCTGACCCCGGTGTAGTTTGAGGAAGTATTCCAGCTTCAACTGGTTCAGTTTCTAGGATGTGGCTCCTTGGACCAATCAGCAGGCTCCTTGGGTTAGGGCTGAGGTACCCCATATCTTTCCCATTGCTCGTGCTCAACTACTTTTACAATTTTTAGCAATATAACAAATTAGCCCTTTATTCAGTAGGTTGCTGAGAGAAAAGGGAAATGAGAGTTCCAAGGTGGGGGACAGAGAGGGCCCCCAGAGCAGTGCCTGCTATAAATCCTTTAGGAAATATGTTGAAAAATTGGAAGAGAAATTTGAGAACCAGAGATAAGGATAAACAGAAAATTATTAGATATTGTGTTGTTGTATGGCCTAAATAACCAATTACAGGGGAATCAGTATTTTGGCCAAAATACACATCTGACGAAGATTGCATTTGTCAAGCATCGAACGTGAACATAAACAGTAAAACTTTTTTGGAGGAGGAGTCCGCATATGCTTCTTGTTGGATTCAGAGAGTACAGCAGTTTATCATGGCTAGGTGAAATTCTGTAGAAAAGGAAGAACAGGGGAAACCCCAGGTTGGATCCTTTAAGCTGTTTATCCAGCCGTACCTTTCTCTAGGGTTAGAACTCACTCGCTTCCTTCTATGGAATGGTGTTCCACCCCCCTTACCGTCCTGGTCTCAAGTCAAGTCCTGTAACTACAGGAAGGAGGCTGGAGACATCTGGCCAAGTGGAGGATATTGGCTCAGATCACCCTGTTAACAGCCCACCTGAACCAAGCTCTGTGACTAGTGCTGATGCTGAAAAGAAAA
The DNA here is from genome assembly GCF_016699485.2 of Gallus gallus. NCBI lineage: Eukaryota > Metazoa > Chordata > Aves > Galliformes > Phasianidae > Gallus > Gallus gallus. Next base: position 1,290,924 of record NC_052571.1, on the reverse strand, counting down.
CGTTCTGCCAGCTTGAGAAAGAACTGGAACAATGCAAAAGGGATATTATAAATTCTCCCTTTCCTAAATCTAACACCATTAACCCCACTAACACTTCCATGTATCCTCTTAGGGAAGTTCCAGTGTTATCAGGAGATACAGGGTATGTAAATTCCCCACTTACTAGAGGAGAGGTGAGAAATTTTAAAAGGGAAATGAAATATTTAATGAAAGACCCGATTGGATTAGCAGAACAGTTTGAGCAATTCTTGGTAATTTTTAGCTTATAAAATACTGGGACTTAATTTACCTGGGAACACCCTAAGAATAACGGGTTGAGGGATCAGGAATGATAGTTCCACTTTTTGAGACTACTCAATTAAAATGAGAAGAGAAAATAGTAACAGGGCAATTGTCATATTTGCCATAAGCAGGGACCAATTCACCAGGGAGAGATTTAATAGTTAAATTAGGATTGCAGTTGAAAACTTGTGAAACAGGTATAAAGGTGTCAATGAATTTGTTAACAGCTGATGATGAAAAAGAAAAAAATCCAAAGGTTTGGGCAGGGGAAGGAAACCGGGGTGGACTCACAATTACTCCCTTAAAAATAACTGTCCAAGAAGGGAGTAAAGCTGTGAAACAGCGACAATATCCTTAGAAGGAAGAATGGGTATAAAAACTGTAATACAGACATTGGTTAAGGATGGTCTCCTGGAACTCTGTATGTCACCCTATAACACTCCAATTTTGCCAGTACAGAAGGCAGATGGCACCTATCAGCTGGTGCAAGATCTAGGAAAAATTAATGAAACAGTTCTCAAGCGACAACCCATGGTTCCTAACCCCTATACTTTAATCAGTCTGATCCCACAAGAACATAAATGGTTTAGTGTAATAGACTTAAAAGTTGCTTTCTGGACCTGCCCTTTGGACTAAGAGCACCAAGATCTTTTAGCCTTTGAATGGGAGGACCGAGAAATGGGATGAAAGTAGCAATATAGGTGGATTGTTTTACCCCAAGGGTTCACAGAATCACCTAATCTATTTGGACAAGTGCTGGACAAAGTTTTGGAAAAGTTTCAGGTTAGAGAGGAGGTAAAGCTGTTACAGTATGTGGATGACTTGCTGATTTGTGGAACAGAGGAGTCAAAAGTAAAAGAGACTACAAGTAAACTCCTGAATTTCTTGGGGAACATGGGCTAAGAGTGTCTAAAAATAAACTGCAGTATGTGGGAAAAAAAGTCAGATATCTTGGGCATGTGATTTCTGAGGGGAAACAGAGAACAAATTCTGAAAGAATTCAGGGAATTGTGCAGCTTTCTCTGCCCGGGACAAAGAGGGAGTTGAGGAAGTTTCTAGGTTTAATTGGATACTGTAGAATATGGATAGAAGCATATGCACAGAAAACAAAGAGATTGTACCTCAAACTATCAGAGGGAGAACCCAACATATTGAAATGGACAAAAGAGGAAAAAGAATTAGTAGAAGTACTGAAACAGGACTTAATCACAGCACCAGTGTTAGAACTGCCTGCCTTAAAGAAACCATTTCACCTTTCTGTAACTGTCAGTGAAGGAGCTGCTTTAGGAGTTCTAACACAAGAATGGGGGGACAAAAGAAAGCCTATTGCATATGTCGACGGTTTATGGGCTGGTCTGGCCCAGTTCCGTGACTAGTGGGGCAGAGGGATTTTTTTACAAAATGAGGAGACAAAAGAAAACCTATTGCATACTTGTCTAAGCTATTAGACCCTGTATCTCGAGGTTAGCCCGAATGTGTGCAGGCGGTAGTAGCAACCGCCTTAATGGCAGAAGAAAGTAAGTGTATACCCCTGGGGGTGTGAGGAGTGAATTGTTGACTTGTTGATTTTATGTGTTCTCCCCCCCCCCCCCCCCCCCCCCAAGGAGATCGCTCTACTTTTGAGGTTTTTAAAATATGTGTGTACCCTTTGGGGGTGTAAGGAGCAAACTGTTGTGTTGTTGATAATACGTTTCCCCCCTGAAGAGATTGCACCACAATTTGAGACATGATCGTTAACAGGAAAAAAAAAAAAAAAAAAAAAAAGGAATGAGGGCAGGAATCCGCTCCTTGACCTCTTCAAAAAAAACACGGTGCCAAACTCTCCCCTGTGGAGATGGAGAGGGCACAGAGTAATTGGCCCAACTTAGAGGGAATCGTGGATCACATAAATTCTCTCCACAAGCAAACTCGTATGGGGGAGGGAAAGGGAAAATCGATCATTTGTGCAGTTCTAGGTGCTGCTCTTACTGCTGCTGTAGAGATCTGCAATGAACAGCACACAGCAGGAACCCAATTTATTCAGTCCTTGCAGGAACTGGTCACATGCCTGCAGGACCAAGTAGAAGATCTTAGGGGACAGTTAGAGAAAGAAAAACATTCAAAAGTCCTCCTTTATCAAGCCCTTAGAGAGCAGTTGGTAATGAGAGGGAGATTAATTGTAGATTCTCAGGGAGTGACTTTTAACCAGGAGAAAGTCTGGCGGATGTGTAAGAGATTATTCTTTTATATGATTGACTCAAAGTTTGCTGAGGAACAAGTCCAGGCAAGTCCTGGGCAAAGGTAGAGAAATCTTCTGTCTGGAGGACACTGATGGACAGGTCCTGGCTAAGGGTTGTGAAATCCTTTAAGGAGCACAGATGGACAAGACCAGGGGCAACAAGAGAGGGATAAGCTGCTGATAATGGCCGGGAAACGGTCTTTTGTGTGGACTTATCTTGAGGAAGATGGCCATCTCAGGAGGTACACACATGACTCTTGCTCAAGCACCCAGGGATGTCAGGTAGGCAGGAAAAAAAGGAGGATAAAAGAGGGTCCAACAACCACGAGGAGAGGGTTTTTCTGCCATCAGATCCCTCACCACGACAGACTCGAGGTTTCTGCCATCAGATCCCTCACTACGGACCGTATGCTGACGGACTTCCCTGGGCCTGCTACCTGAGACCTGCTGCTTCCTCCCGGGCTTACTCTGCGGCTTCTTCCTGGACCCACCCGGCACCTGCACCCTCTCGTTGCCCAAGACCGGCCTCGCTGCTCCTGCCCTTCGGCCTCAGACCATCGGAACGTCGTGCAACGGGACTACTGCCGGATCCTGGTGGTGACTATCCCCGCTTTACGCAATTCTTGCTTCTTTCTATCTTTTCTATCGCTCGCCTTCCCTTCCCCATCACCCCAATCCGTAATAGTGTCCGTCCTCCCCTTTCTTCATCTCCCTTATTAACATTTGTAATAAACTGGTCGGACCAACATTTGAACCGTTGTTTCTTAATCTCACGCCGGGCATACATATTTCAGAGAACCTCCTCTCCCTCCTATAAATTGGAGCGAGACATATGTATCCGAATTCCTGTCAACTATTGATTATGTATTAGTTTGACCTGTATCTATAGCACGATTTCTTCGAACGGTGTGCAAGTTAGGTGGAACGATCCCCCTTGCACCAGGGTGTACGCGTGTCACCAATAAACACATACCTGCTCTATATCCTTACTGGCTATAGGGTCTGATTTCCGCACGTCACCATCACAGAAATTTCTACGACTTGAGGTGACCCACGTCTGATCACCATTGTAAAGCAGTTGTACACCAGGTAACTACTGCTTGGTGTGTCTTGCCAGAGACATCTGTAAATACAGTAACAGCATCAGGTATTGGAACAAGTGAAAGTAAAACATTTGTAGTAAGGGACAGATCACTCAAATTATGCCGTAACTAATGTTTGGGGGGATGAGTGGAGATTTGTCCAGTATAGTCAGCCATAGCAGTTTGTAAAGCGAGCGAATGCGCAACCATCCAACCTAAATCTTTTAGTAGTGGGTATGTAGATGTAATCAGGGTCAGAAGCTGTAAGAGACTATTCTTTTATATCATATAAAAGAGGGTCCAATAACCACAACGGTGGAAGCTGATCCTTCACCACAACCACGGCAACGGCAGAGGCTTATCACTCACTACGACAGACTTGAGGGGCTCTCTGCCACCTGATCCTTCACCGCAACGTGGAGACGGATCTCTACGTGGAGACTGATCTCTCACCACGACACGAGCTTCCTGCCTTCCGATCCTTCTCTACGGACCGTTTGCTGACGGACTTCCCTGGGCCTGCTACCTGAGACCTGCTGCTTCCTCCCTGACCTGCACCCTCTCATTGCCCAAGACCGGCCTCGCTGCTCCTGCCCTTCGGCCTCGGACCGTCGGAACATCGTGCAACGGGACTGCTGCCGGATCCTGGTGGTGACTATCCCCGCTTTACGCAATTCTTGCTTCTTTCTATCTTTTCTATCGCTCGCCTTCCCTTCCCCATCACCCCAATCCTTAATAGTGTCCGTCCTCCCCTTTCCCCATCTCCCTTATTAACATTTGTAATAAACTGGTTGGACCAACATTTGAACCGTTGTTTCTTAATCTCACGCCGGGCATACATATTTCAGAGAACCTCCTCTCCCTCCTATAAATTGGAGCGAGACAGAGGCTCGTAAAATTTGTAGGCGATGTTGACTTTGCTGTATTAGCATTGCAAACATCTCCACTCGTGATGTAATGTTTTTTGAAAATGTATTTGGTAAGAATATCCATTTGAGGATGATGAGAGGATCTTTTCTTGAGGTATCCCACTGACATAACAAGCTGTATGGTTGATAAGAGTTTGATGTTATAAGAGATTCTGGAAGTGATAAACAAACACGATGACTGTATCGATGTTGCAGTGATGTTATTACAAAGGCTTAGCATTGTAGTGCTTTTGGTGTTAATTGTCTTTTAGAGGTTAGATCTGGGTCTCCTTTGAGTAGCTGGAATAGAGGGTGTAGCTCTGGAGTAGTAATACTCAAAAGCGGTTGCAACCATTTGAGGGTTCCTAATAAGATCATTTAATGTCTGCACATGGGGTAGTATTTTGAGGGTTTGTGGCTGAATGGTATGAGATGAGATGTAATTTTCCGTCCTAAATATTTCCATGGAGAACTGAGTTGCACTTTTTCTTCAGCTATTTGTAAACTGACAGGTTGGACTGCCTGCCGGACGAGCAGTATAGCATCTATAACTCTCAGTAAAATGAAAAGTTCCATCTGTGTAACAGAATAATATCCTGACAAGAGGGAGCTACGCCCATTCCCACGGGGACTCATTATACCCGTAGGAATAAGAGTCATGGTGGTATCAGTCAGTGTCACTGACTGGGTGGTGGCCAAGTCCATTCACGCACTGCCAGCGAAGGCTGGTCTGAGTGATCTGTTCAGGTAGTGGCTGGCTGATTTGGGACCATATTTGTTGTTATAGCGTGCGGTCTCACACTCTTCATCCCATTTCCGGCAGACCAAGGGGCCACCTATCAACACTGTCAAATTGTTCATCATCTGAGCAGTAGCCTGATCTCGGTTTTGCAGTTTCGTTTGCAGCGTCTGAGGCATGGACTCAGATGTGAACGATCCAAATCCTTTATTGCAGATTCTAACAACCCTTATGTATTTATATACATCCCACTGTGAGGGTAGAACAAGTCCGAGACCTCCTCATGAAATTGAGTGTATATGAGTCCATGGGGCCAGATGATATCCATCCCAGGGTTCTGAAAGAGATGGCCGATGTGGTTGCTGAGCTGCTCTCCATCATATTTGAAAAATTGTGTCTGTTCGGTGAAGTTGACCTGATTAGGCTGTCTTTTGAAATTGATCTTTTGAAATTTAACTCCTGCTCTAATCAGGTCATTAAACATTCGTTTTCTTGAGACCCTGATGGGTCCAGATTGAATTACCTTAGGGGCAGGTCTCCTAGGTCATAGTGGTGGATGGGTCTCTGACCTTTCCACCACAATTCAGACATTGTGCCTGGCCCGTAGGCACGCTGTCTCCCCCCGATCTGCCACCAATTGGGCAGCCTGTTACATTATTGTCTCGCTCCAATTTATAGGAGGGAGAGGAGGTTCTTTGATATATGTATACCTGACGTGAGATTAAGAAAGAACAGTTCAAATGTTGGTCCGACAAGCTTGTTACAAGTCTTAATCGATCAGGGAGATGGGGAAGGGGAGGCCAGCGACTATTACGAATTAGGGTGGTGGGGAAGGGAAAGTGGGCGAAAGGAAAGATAGGAAAGAAGCAAGAATTACATAAAGCGGGGATAGTCACCACCAAGATCCAGCAGTGTCCCGTTGCACTCCGTTCTGATGGTCTGAGGCAAAAGTGCGGGGGGAGAGCAGCAGCAGAGTGGCTGGCCATAGACAGCAAGCAGGTACAGCGACAGAGCAAGACCAGGAGGAACAGGCAGGTCTCAGGTAGCAGGCCCAGGAGAGTCCATCAGCAGTCAGGCATCATGTCGTGAGGCACCTGATGTCAGACACCTATCCTCATGGTTGTTGGTCCCTTTTTTATCCTCCTTCTTCTGCAAACGTGGCATTCCTGGGTGCTTGGGTCAGTGCCTCCTGAGATGACTATCTCCCTCGAGATAAGCCCACACAAAAGACTGTTTCCCGGCCATTAAGCTGCAACTTCTCTCTCTCTCATTGCCCCTGGCCTGCAAATCTTTCAGACAAAAGATTTCACCAACTTTGACCAGGACTTGCCTGGACTTGTCCTCAGCAAGCTTTGAGACAAAGGTGCTAAAGAATAATCTCTTACAATTATGGCCTCCAAGGCCACTAGGGGATTCAGTATGGATACCAAAGTACCATACTGATGTGGAGGAGCTTGCTGCAGGATGAGTGTTGTAATAGGCGTGATCGGGGTCTCGGGATGTAACGTGTCAGGCTCCTCCCCATGCGTTAGGTACGTGCCACGTGTACCATCCAGTGGGCGTACACGAAGGGTTAAAAGATATATAAGTGCTTGTTAGAACTTAATAAACGCCATTTTACCGCTCATCATATTGGTGTCACCTCGGTATATGGCCAAGCCGCAGGCTCCCCTAAGCAACGAACATCACGGTTGCCTGCGAAAGGCAACAGATGAGATCCCTCATTCCTGCTGAAAATTTCATCAGGTCTGGGCTTTCAAAATCCTCCTCATAGATTGCCTCTTTCATGCCTAATTCTCAAATATAGTTTTGTAAGTCCTCCATAGAGGAGGACTTACATAGGCTCGTATTTAACAGTATGTCGCTCTTATTGGGCCATGTTATATGGCATGCAGCCATTAACCATTTGATCAGTGAATGATTTTCGTCATTGTGTTGGACAGTTGCATATAGTCTTTGCCTGAGGGCAGGGTGAGTGGTAATGGATGCCAGTTTTGAAATTTCCGGTCCATTCACCACAACGCTTTCTGCCTCCATGTCATATAATCAGAGCAGCCATGCTAGTACACTCTCTTTAGGTTTTCGTCTAAACCGCTGTGCTAGATCCCTTAATTCAGCTACCATATATGGACGAGCTGTTACATGTAGCGTGGTCTGGGCAGGGGGCCACTGGTCAGGGGGCAGCCCCGCTAGCCTATCCTGTGTTTTTTTCATTTTTTTGAGTTACAATTGGTCAGATCTCAAAGGGATCTAGGCCTAGTGGAGCCTCAAGATCCAACATTTTAGTGCTTTCGTTTACAGAATCCATTTCATAGAATCATCATAGAATGGCCTGGGTTGAAAAGGACCACAATGATCATCGAGTTTCAACCCACCTGCTATGTGCAGGGTCGCCAAGCACTAGACCAGGCTGCCCAGAGCCACATCCAGCCTGGCCTTGAATGCCTCCAGGGATGGAGCATCCACAACCTCCTTGGGCAACCTGTTCCAGTGTGTCACCACCCTCTGTGTGAAAAACTTCCTCGTAATATCCAACCTAAACCTCCCCTGTCCCAGTTTAAAACCATTCCCCCTTGTCCTATCACTATCCACCCTCGTAAACAGCCGCTCCCCTTCTTGTTTATACGCTCCCTTCAAGTACTGGAAGGCCACAATGAGGTCTCCCCGGAGACTTCTCTTCTCCAAGCTAAACAAGCCCAGGTCCCTCAACCTTTCTTCATAGGAGAGGTGCTCCAGCCCTCTGATCATCTTAGTGGCCCTCCTCTGGACCCGCTCCAAGAGCTCCACGCCCTTCCTGTACTGGGGGCCCCAGACCTGGACGCAGTACTCCAGATGGGGCCTCACAAGAGCTGAGTAGAGGGGGACAATCACCTCCCTCTCCCTGCTGGCCACCCCTTTTTTAATGCAGCCCAGAACATAGTTGGCCTTCCTGGCTGCAAGCACACACTGCTGGCTCATGTCCAGGTTCTCATCTACCAGGACCCCCAAGTCCTTCTCCGCAGGGCTGCTCTCAGGGAGATCTTCCCCCAGTTTGTATAAGTACCTGGGATTGCCCTGACCCAAGTGCAGCACCCTGCACTTGGCACATCCCATTTTATGTGGATTCTTTTGTACAGGGTCCCCAGTTACTTCTAGAGAGATGTTCCGGATCTTCTGTAGGGGAGTGATCGGATTAGGTTTTGTCCCCGTCAAAATTGCGACCTGTCTCTCCAGTTTTTCAACACAGTGATGCAATAGTTGATTTTCATCAGTGAGAGCCTCTTCAGTTATACTTAGCCAGTTCAAGGCCATCAGCAGTGGCCATGCCACTGTGGAAACAGCTAACCGTCATTCTTGAGTAGTGAGTATATTTTTGCTAAGGCTATTGAAATACTCAGCCAGGCGGGCCGAGGACTCCTGGACGTTTCCTCCATCCCACAGGGGGCCCCATTTTTCAACAATAGAAGCAATCCTGTGATATAGGGATCCTAGGAATCCCAGGATGTGCCCTGGCAAAACTTCACTCAAAGGGCTAGTCTTTCCCCATCCAAAGCATCCCATGATACTGCTCAGAAATGTCATGGTAAATATTTTAGGAGGCTTATAATTGAATATTTTTAAAGATATTTGGCTGCCTGGCTCTCCAAAATGTAAAGCAAACAAAGATGATAACAAAGCCTTTATTTGAGACACACAGGCGCCACAGAACAAGATATCAGGAACCAATTCACCCTTCCCATCAACAGCCTGGAAAAAAAGGGTGAGCTGAGGAACGCAGCCCTCTTCAGTTTGAACTCTGGCACGCCAGGAGAAGGAAGCAAAAGGGGGGGGGGGGGGGGGGGGGGTGGAACCCACACACAGACTCAGACTGTATATGCACTCCCAGAAGCACTGCTGAGATGGGGAGAGAGTAAGGGGTGGATCTAGGTTCCCCCCACTCCAGGCACTCACGTGTTCACGTACTGGTTCAGGCTGTGACCTAGGAATTCCACTGCACATATATAAATCATAAGAGCAATAATTAATATTGCATACATATATAAATGCATCTACTGACTCTTTTCTTCCAGTATCAAGTTACCCTGAGGTATACATCGACTATTCCCATTTTCTTGCATTATCCACCAAGTAAATCCAGGTCCCTGAGCAAAAGCAACACAAAGAGTAGGCTTGTCCTTTCCTGAGGCCAGGACAACCCACACTGTTTTCCCCAGTATGTTCTTTATATGTACTACAGGGACCTTATCTCCTTCTACAGTATGTACAAGGCTGGACCGGGAAGGACCATCTTGATTGGCAGACCCTCAAGTATTGACTAACCAAGTGGTTGCTGCTAGGTGCTTATCCCAGTGTTTGAATGTTCGACCACCCATTGCTTTCAGCATGGTTTTCAAAAGTCCATTTTACTGTTTAATTTTCCCAGAAATTAGTGCATGATAGGGGATATGATATATCCATTCAATGCCATGGTTTTTGGCCCACGTGTTTCTGAGGGTATATTTAGAATGAGTTCCATTATCTGACTCAGTTCTGTCTGGGGTACCATGTCACCATAAGACTTGTTTTTCAAGGCCTAATATAGCATTACAGGCAGTGACATGGGGTACAGGATATGTTTCAAGGCAATCGGTGCTTGCTTCCACCATGGTAAGCACATAATACTTGCCATTCCAAGTTCATGGCTAAATGATGGAATCAACCTGCCAAGCCTCCCCATATTTATACTTTTGCCATCGCCCTTCCCCCCAGAGAGGTTTCATCCTCTTGGCTTGTTTAATTGCAGCGTAAGTTTTACAGTCATGAATAACCTGTGCAATAGTGTCCATAGTTAAGTCCACCCCTCGGTCTCTAGTCCACTTATATGTTGCACCTCTTCCTTGGTGGACTGAGGTTTCATGGGACCACCAAGCTAGGAATAACTCACCATTATGTTGCCAATCCAAGTCTATCTGAGCCACTTCAATCTTAGCGGCCTGATCTACATGCTGGCTGTTTTTACGTTCTTCAGTGGCCAAACTCTTGGGCACACAAGCATCCACATGACGCACCTTTATGGCCTAATTCTCTACCTGACTAGCAATGTCTTTCCACAATTTGGTGGCCCAAACAGGTTTACCTCTACACTGACAATTGTTCTGCTTCCACTGCTGTAACTACCCCCAAAGGTCATTTGCCACCATCCAGGAATCAGTATAAAGGCCACCTCTGTCATTCGGCAACACCTTGAGCCAGCTGGACAGTTTTTACCTCCACAAATTGGCTCAATTCACCTTTTCCTTCAGCCGCCTCTGTTACTCACCGTATAGGGCTCCATACAGCAGCTTTCCACCTTAGGCAGTTTCTGACAATATGGCAGGACCCATCAGTGAATAAGGCATATCTCTTCTCAATCTCTGGTAATTTGTTGTATGGTGAGGCCTCGTCAGCATGTGTTACCTCCTCCTCTGGTGTTATATATTTGGCAGTGGCATTCTGAAGTTACACGAGTGGAGCCAGGAGCAGCGGTGGGGAATTCAAACCTGGAAGAACAGCCAGTACTGGACTTTTTTGGTGAGGTACTTGGATGCATTCTGCGCTGAAGCAGGGAGTTGCCTCGGCTGGTTGAGGGGTAGTCCTGTCAGGGAGCAGCTGCCAGGCGCCATTGTCTTCCACGTGGCAGCAGCGTTCTGATGTCACAGGAGTGGAGCCAGGAGCAGCAGTGGGGAACTCAAACCCGGAAGAACAGCCAGTACTGGCCTTTTTGTCGGGGTACTCGGATCTGGAGTGGACGCATCCCATGCTGAAGCAGAGAATTGACTCGTCTGGTTGAGGGGTAGCCCTGTGTGTCAGGGATCCAAAAGGCCCCTGACTAAAGAATGATCCTGGGATGGAACAAAGTATTATGAGAGTTTTAAGGGAACCGATATTTGCAGCTACAGCTGCAAACACCTTGTTTTGTAAAGAGAGCTGACCTTGGTGGTTTACCTTGTTTCTGCAAGGGCTTGTTTTGCAAGCAGGTGTTCCACTTGGGCTCTGTATCACACATTGGCCACGTGACTATAGCATGCAAGTGGAAAAAACCTTGCAGACCCTGGAGAGAATAAAAGAAGGAGAGAGGCTGTGGTGGGTGAGAGAGGAAAAGTGCACCTTGAAGCAGGGGATGCCCTGCTGGCACTATCTATCAGATCAATTGCTGGCATGCTCCTTCTCCCTCTCCTTTTTGGTGTTTCACCAACTCTCAAGGGTCAGTAAGTAATAGTGCACCTGCCTAGAGAGTTTCTGCTTGCCAGTTATTGGAATTATCTAAAATAGATGCCTGTGTGTGCGTGTGCGTGTATGTTGACTAAAACTCATAACCCTCTGTGCTGCTCTAAGCGCGTAGTTTGCTTGCCTCTGCTCCTGAAACACCCTGTCAGGGAGCAGCTGCCAGGTGCCATTGTCCTCCGCTTGGCAGTGGCATTCTGATGTTGTGGGGGCAGAGCCAGAAACAGTGTCTCATCACCCTCTGCATGTATAAAACCTGCCACTGGGGAGCAGAGTGATCCAAGAACGGCGCGAACAGAATGGGCAAACAGGGCGTGGTGTGTCAGAAGGGCATGGCATGGTAGTTTGCACAGGCAGTTTGTACTGGGCAGGCGAGCAGGGAAGGCAAGGAGAGCAGAGTGTCTCTGTCCACTGAGGAGACCGACTCACCTGTTGTCTGCCTCCCAGACAACAAATCTAGCCATGGTCTCCACTAGGCAGAGAGCTCTGGCAAGAAAGAATGAATGTGGCAACTCAGATGGTGTGCTTGCCTAAAAATGTGGTGGTCCAAGTCTCTGGCTGCAGCGAGTGCCTGAGCCTGTTGCTGTTGGTGAATGGCAGCAGGGATTCCACCTGTATGAGGTGTGAGCAGGTGGATGACCTGGTGAAGCTCAAAGAGGAGATGGAGAGATTAAGGAGTATCAGAGAGTACGAGTAGGAGATAGATTGGTGGAGTAACTCTCTGTTGAACTTGCAAGAAAGACACTGGGGTGATACCCCCAGGCATCTTCTTCAGAATAATTTTAGTAATTGATTATGCTGACCCTATCACATTCACTGGCTGGTCATGGTCCTATGCCCATACTGGGCATACTGGGCATATGGGACCAAATTCTAATTCTAACAGAGGCTTAACCCTTTCAGCCATGGTTAAGCACAGTAATAAAATGTATTCAGAAAATGAATGGGGCCGGGATAGTACTGGCCAACTCCCCCAACTTGGGGGAGATGCAGGACAAAGAATAAAAGTAGGGTGCCGGATGCAACAAGTGATCTATGTGCATTGCAACACCCCTGCAGTCTTCCCTATCAGCACTGGGAACCAACCAGTGGTTATTTTCTAATGTATTATCTCAATGGGAAAAGAACTAATATAAAAGACCACCAGTTAATCGTAGATGCACTTGCCATAACTCAAAATAATGTCTCTCTTGCTGTTAGCTGTAGAAGGTAAAGGAAACGCTTTACCCACTGAAATTCAAAAGGTGATTTGGAACAATGCAAACAAATTTGAAAGAGACTTTCAATCTTAGTGGCATCTAGTTAATTTTACTTATGGTCCTGTTAATAACTTTGCTACAGCTTTTGTCCTAACAATACGCAATGCTTCAGTATACACCATATACCCAATCATTGCTCTGGGACTGAATTACAACGGAGTTATACTCTACCCATTAGAACACAGAGTATGGGCCCAAAAAAATGGAAACAAATGGCAAACTGTTGATGTTAGTTCATGTGCTGTATGGAAACAACAAGGATTTTTTTTGTGAGAGTAATACCATCACGGCTCAAGATATTTGTCTTGCCACTGAGCAAAATATTTGCTATTTTTAGAGGTATCCCAACGAGACCCCTGAAATAGTGCTCATCTATATTGGAAAAGGATGTGTGTGTATGAGAACCTCTTGTCATTTTATACTCATAGGTAATATTTCTGTAGATACAAGCAAACATTAAAATGTTTGTGTTTGTAACTTTACCAACATTATGGGATGTGACTCTAATTATTCAGTTCCAGTTACATCATATCAGTTGTTATGATCCAAGTACACATTAATCCAAGATTTACTACCTGCCCCAATTGGAATGAATCTCGCTTTAGTAAAGAAATTACTACAACGTGCTGATCTGTACCAACTGCTAGAATGCATCCGAGATAATGGACAAAAAACACCCACCACCACCACCACCACCAACAACAACCTCTGATTACTGTTCACCATGATACAAAAGAGATACACCATGTCCTGGAAAGGATGAAGAAGGATGGAGAACACCACTGGAGGGAAATGCTCCTTAGATGGTCACCAACAGCAAGAGGAGTTTTTAATTCTGTGCTTCACTCAGTTGTGATCTTATTAATCCTAACGCCGATGTGTTTATTGCTTGTAATCATATTGTACGTGAAAGTCTGGCACATGCTGAGGCGACTGGCCTGGCTCGAATTACCCAAGGAGTCTGAAAGTTGGCCTAGGTATGAGATTACTTCTCCTAGCCTCCTGGTGATCCATGGGTAAGGCGAGCTCTGTTATGCGCATTGGCGGCACTCACATTTTGCTCCTTTGCTTTTATGTGATTTTAACATGTATCTTTCCCTTCTCCCCTCATTCCCCTCAATGCTTTTTTTTCTTAAAACCACCACGGGACAGGGATAGCAAGCTTTGCACCACCGGGTGGTGTGAGAAGCGGGAACAATGCTTGGCTCAAAGCTTGTTCAGAGGCACCCATCTGATGCATGACCTGCCTGCAACAAGTTTTTGGAGTTAATGGTTGACTACCATTGAGCACAGCAGTAAGAGGACAGATGTGCTGTTCCTCCTGATGAACAAAATGTGGGTACCCCGACAGCTACCATCACTGTGATGGACAGGACGTGATGCCCCTGATAATTGGGGTAGTCAGGCCCGAAGAGTTCTGAGGGAGAAAAGGTACTCCATCTGCCAAAATGCAGCCATGTAAGTCAGTGAGACATCTCTGACCAACCTGCTGCCTCCCCACGGACCAGAGAGACATCGCCGGATTCCCTGGTGGTGACTATCCCCGCTCTGTGAACTGTTTGCTAGAATTTCTTTCTTTACTATCGCTAACTTCCCCATCTTCCCCACATTCCCTAGCAGCTTAGAACCTGTAATGCTGATTACGTGCTGATTCAAGACTTCTTACTACTTGTTCATATTGGGATGAATCGGACAAGGGTGAAGAAATTCTTATTCTTAATAATAATTATATATATATTAGAGTATGGAGAATAGCGAGACAATTAATTTTGATAAGATTATTATTCTCAATCATCAAGTCAGGTTAGTAAGGTAGTTTTCTTATATTAGAAGTGTTTTGTAGTCTGGTGCAAAAACACAAAAAGGGTAAAAAGAACAAGAGGGGAAATTGTGAGAGGTAGATTGTGTTTTTGCAGTGGAAATTTCCAGTGTTTCTGTATGTAGCATAGGATAAGTTGCCTTTCACAAAGAAAGTTCCCGAACAGAGTAAAGTTGAAACTGGGGCATTCCGACCTGGGTAGAACTGGCACAGGCACTAGATAAGGTAATTATATAGGGTAGGGGAGAGTCTGGTACAGGACAGAACAAGTGTGCTAATTCTTGAAAATATTGTCCTCCTGTCACCATAAAAAGCACAGAGCATACCTAAAGACAATGGGTTGTTAACAGACATTACATGGAAATGTAATGTAGCAACAGCATCGGGAAGACTGTGAGACTGAGACGCTCAACCAGTGAGTGCCAGGAGAGGCATTACCTGCATCAGACCCAGGATATATAACGGAATGGATGTCACTGATTAGGTGTGCAATTTCTCCTTTGTCAGTAGGGGGTGTGCGCCCATTATTGCAATAATGAATAAAACGCTCTTCACAAAGATCTTTGCCTGATTAGAAATTTTTGATCTTGAGCGTGTTTCTCACAGGGGGACTATGGGTGTTGGAGGCAGACACCTCCTTCTGCTTCGAGCAGAAACAAGGGTCCAACCCCTTTCCTCTCGTTGTCTAGCCCTCTCTCCTGCAGGTGAGCAGCTGGATTGGCTACTTCCACTTGCAGGGACTTAGGAGGAGGCTGCACGTCTGCAGCAGGAGTAGATTCACACCTCCTCCTATCTGTCTATCTCAGAGATTCCTGGGAGCCCCTCAGGCTGCTGATTTCTTGCTGCAGCCTGGCCATCTGCTCAAGCAGCTCCTTGAACAGGGCACACCTGCAGCCATGACAGCCCTCTCCTCCCTCAGGACCCAGGGGAACCTCCAGATTATGGAGCTCCCCACAGTCAGTAGTTTGGATTGCCACCTCACCCCTCAGGTTGTCCATCTGTGTGCATGCCTGAGCCCAGAGAGGCTGTGTTCCCTCAGTCTGGGTCGCTGCCTCAGCCCAGCTGCTGCAACAGGTGCCCACCATGATAAAAGAGGCAGTAACACCCTAGAGTTCTCAAAGGAGGAGGAGAGAGGAGGGGAGAGAGAAGAAGAGAGGAGGACCCTCTCTGCTCACCCTCCCGGCCCCGTGCAAACTGCCTGTGCTAACTGCTGAGCATGCCCTTCTAACAAGCACACCCTGTTTGCACGTCCAGTTTGCAGCGCTCCTGGATCTCGGCACTCCCTAAGAAGCTGAGGGAGAGTGAGGCAGCCCTCCCAGCAACACGGAGGCTCTGACGTGGGTGGGCGGAGTGAGCAGTGCTGCCCCTCCACCCCGTGTGTACAAAGGTGGGCCCCAGGGAGTGCAGTGACCCAGGACGGAAAAACAGGGCATGGCACAGCAGAAGGGCATGGCACAGCAGTTAGCGCATCAGTTGGCACAGGCAGAGCATAGCACCTTGCCACACTTGAGAAGGGCAGATCACTTAACTGGTTGTTGCTCTTTTGTAGCACCTAGGCACTGCCACGGTCTCCACATGGCAGTGAGCTGTTGTGAAAAGGAACGTGGCACCTCAGACAGAAAGCATGTATGTCCATGCAGCAGTTCAGGTCTCAGACCGTGGAGAGTGCCCGATCCTGTCACTTCTACAGGAGGGCAGCAGAGATACCACCTGTGTGCAGTTTGTGCAAGTGCATGATCTGCTCAGCCTGGTGGCAGAGCTAAAGGAGGAGGTGGAGAGGTTGAGGAGTATCTGGGATTGTGAGAGGGAGATAGATTGGTGGAGTCACACTCTGCTATCTCTACAGGAAAGGCATCGGGCATCGGAGAGATGCTCTACAAGTAGCGGTGGATCATCTACCCTCTAGCAATCAGATAGGAGAAGGGGACCTCAGGGACTGCAAGGGATGGAAACAAGTCCCTGTTTGGGGCAGCAAGCAGACCACCTCTCAGCCCATCCCACCTTCCCAGGTGCCCTTGTGCCTGGTATGAGGCTCTGGAGCTGGAGAGACAGGGGGATGTGGATGTGGATGAAAGTCCTTCCATGTTGGAGGGGTTGCTTGGGGCAAGTCAGACTGCCCCCATATCACCACATCATCAATCAGGAAAAAAAGAAGAGCTATCATCATAAGGGACTTCCTTCTGAGGGGAAACAAGGGCCCAATATGCCGCTCGGATCCATCCCATAGGGAGGTGTGTTGCTTGCCTGGGGCCCGGGTGAGAGATGTTACTAGGAACATCACTCGCCTGGGATGACCCTCTGATTATTACCCATTACTAGTTTTTCACATTGGCAATTATGAGGTAGACAAAAGAAGCCCTAGGGCGATCAAAAGGGACTTTAGGGATCTGGGGAGATTGCTGAAAGGATCGGGAGTGCAAGCAGTGTTCTGTCCTCTCGGTTGGAGACTGGGATCCAGATAAAAGGAGGACAGAGAGGTTGAATGAATGGCTTCGAGCATAGTGTCGCACTCGGGTTTGGGCACTGTGACTTGGGACATAGCTTTGAGAAAGGAGGAATGCTGATGTCAGATGAGATGACTAGACTGACTAGAAGGGCCAAGAATATTCTAGGGAGCATGCTGGCTGGGCTGGTTAGCAGGGCTTTAAACTAGATATGATGGGGGAAGGGGATGTACTGGGTGACAGAGAAGAATGAGGGAACGCTGTCACCTTGAGAAGCAGTGGGGGAAAACCCCAGATTCCTCACAGAGGTATTAGGGAGGGCTCCTCCAAGATGGAACAAAGCCAATAGCCAAGCTGAAGTGCCTCTATACCAATGCACGCAGCATGGGAAATAAACAGGAGGAGTTAGAAACTGTGGCGCAATTGGGAAAGTATGGCCTAATTGCTGTCACAGAAACATGGTGGGACGAATCTCATGACTGGTAGTATACCAGTATACCAGATTGAGGGCTACAGGCTTTTCAGAAGGGATAGATGGGGTAGGAGGGGAAGGGGAGTTGCCCTCTATGTTAGGAAGTGGATAGATTGCGAAGAGATGTGTCTGAGAAACAGCCATGACCAGGTTGAGAGATTATGGTTTAAAATCAAAGATTGATCCAATAAAGGACATCTAGTGGTTGGGGTCTACTACAGGCCACAAGATCAGGGAGAGCCTGTTGAGGCCTTCTTGCTTCAGCTGCAAGAAGTGTCGTGTTTTCAGGCTCTTGTCCTGATGGGGGATTTCAACTACCCGGATATCTACTGGGATAGTGGCACGGCGGGTGGCAGACAATCCAGGAGATTCCTGGAGTCTGTTGAGGATAACTTCCTGGTCCAGGTATTAGACAGGCAGACCCGAGGTGAAGCCTTACTGGACCTGGTGCTCACCAATGCGGAGGAGAGCATTAGAGAGGTTAAGATTGCAGGCAGCCTGGGCTGTAGTGACCATGCCCTGGTGGAGTTTGTGATCTGGAGGAATGCAGACCTGGCAAAAAGCAGTGTCATGACCCTGAATTTCAGGAGAGCACACTTTCAGGTGCTCAAGGAACAGTTGGATGGGATCCCCTGGGAAACTGTCCTTAAGGGCTTAGAAACAGAAAAGAGATGGCAGCTTTTTAAGGACACCCTTCTGTGAGCGCAAGAGCTCTCCATCCACCATCAGAAGAAATCGAGCAGAGGAAGCAGGCAAACGGCATGGCTGAGCAAGGACCTGCAGCTTAAACTGAGGGAAAAGAGGGAAATGTACAGGAAGTGGAAGCAGGGTTGTGTATCCTGGGAAGAATACGGGCTGTTGTCCACATGTGTAGAGATAAGATCAGGAAAGCCAAGGCAGAGATGGAGCTGAACTTGTGTCGTAGTTTTAGGATTTTTGTTATTAGTATTCCACATCATAACATCATGTAGAGCACTGGGAGTTAAAGAGTTAATCCTCCAGTTCCATGGACTGACGATTTTTCCAGGTACCTGGTTCTCAGAAGAGAACAAGTACATACCCCAGAAGACGTTTTGTTTCCATTTTCCCTTCAGAGGGAAAGATAAAACTGCTCGCAATTCAAGAAACTGCCTTCTCTTTTGCTGCTCGTCTCGGCAGTGTATGCTCCCTTGCTATCTTGCCTTCGGCATTACAGCAAGGCCTTTGGTTTTGGACATTCTCTCTCATTTAATTGGTTTATTAGCTTCAATCCCAATTAACTTGTATTTCTGATATTATAATTAGTAAATGAACTTTCCTCCTCAGATCATTACCACTGTTTTTTTTTTTCTTACTTATTACTATTCCTTTCCCTCTTTGTTCCCTCCCCCCCCCCCCCCCCCACTCCTTTTCTGGCTGGTGAGACTGTGGGCCTGCTATCCGCCTGTCACAGACACAGATAGATCTAGAGATAGCTCCGTGACAGTTACTGGTGGAGAATGCAGGCAATCTGAAATAAATCTGAACTTTTTAACGTTAGCAGGAAAAAAAAAAAAAAAAAAAAAAAAAGGATTTCTTAAAGTAAAACACTCACAGAGCGCTGTAGCTAGATTTGACCTTCATAGATAAAATTATACGCCAGGCAGTCTGCCAGACTCTGGACACTGTACTGAGTTTTGGTTTTTTTTTTCTTTCTTTTGGCAACTGCCAGCTATGAAGCTGTTCTTTATCTTAGAAGTGCTGTATAAAGGATTAAAGGCCATTATATTTTTTGGAATGTACTGGTTTCTTATTAAGTTCATCATTTTCTGTTTTGGAGTTGCATATATATATAACCAATTAAGGGCAATGATGGAGACACCTGCCTGGTACCCATATGCAGTGCTGCATGATTTGAGTATTAACAGTTGCATCCCAGAGGGAATAGCTAATTTTACAAACAGTGCAATGTTCAAACCAGTTTCTGCAGTATCTGATGCACGGACTCAGATGAACAATCCAAATCCTTTATTACAAGTTCTTATATCACTTATATACCTTCATAAGTTTTCTTTTTTTAGCTTTCCCATCTGCCCTTACAACTTTCCCATCCACCTTTACACGTCAACAGAGTATTCTACAAACACTCCTCAACCGCTCATGCGGGCGCTTATCCAATCAGAGCCGCGAGCCGTTCCTTCTTCTAGAGGTGCCCTTGGTTCTCATGCTGTTTATCTTGCTCCACAGCTGCTGCTCTGAACAATTTTTCTTGTATTCCCACAATTCCCCCTTTTTTTTTTTTATTCTCAAGCTACTACCATACTATAAAATAATAACACTAATTATATTAATAAAATAATCATTATAACTCAATCAAGGCCTCGATTGACAATACTCTAAACATGGGAAAAGAGACATGGAAAACACAGCATAAAGACAAGAAATACTGTTAAACCCACTAAAAAGAACAAACACGTTGGCCTGTGGCCCAAGTTTCTGCAACCTGGAAAAAAATCCCTGAGGGTCCCGTTCTGTGTTAATCTGTAACTGGTTAGAAAAAGTCTTCAACTTTCGTGTACTCTGATATACTGATTTTGAATGATCACTAAAATTTGCACAACAAATGCTTTTAGAGTGCTCACAACCATGCCTTTGGGCTAATAGAAAATTAATGGTCATACAACTTTATGAAGTTGCACGTCATAGAATCAAGATTAGTGGGCAAATGTGCTAGAGTATCACTAGGGGCATTACTTTCTTTAGCTGGCTAACAACCTAACTTGGTGAATGTGGCTAAAGCTTGAGCAGTACTGTTTCAAGATGCATTTGGATCTGAGAGGCAGGATGTCGCAGGAGCAGAGAGGCAAGCAAACTATGCATTCAGAGCAGCACAGAGGGTGATGAGTTTTAGTCAACATATGCGCGCGCGCGCACACACACACACGCGCGCATCCATTTTAGACAATCCCGTAAGCGGGAAGCAGAAACTCCCTAAGCTAGTGCACTATTACTTATCGACCCTTGAGAAACAGAAAACTGCAGAAAAGGAGAGAGAAGGAACGTGGTGGTGGTGGATGCGATAGGCAGTGCCAGCAGGGCGTCCCCTGCTTCAAAGGGCACTTTTCCTCTCTCACCCACCACAGATTCTCTCCTGATTTTATTCTTCTCAGGATCTGAAGGGCATTTTCCATTTGTACGCTGCATCCACTGCATCCGCGTGGCCAGTGTGTGATGCAGAGTTCAAGTGGAACACCTGCTTGCAAAACAGAATAAACTAACAAGGTTAGCTCTCTCTACAAAACGAAATATTTGCAGCTATAGCCACAAATATCAGTTCCCTTAAAACTGTCAGAATACTTTGTTTCATTCCAAGATCATTCTTCAGTGAGGGGCCTTTAGGTCCCTGACATAGGTGCCAATTGAAGGGATTAGTGAACTAAAAAATCTGCTGGGCAGTATCCCAGAAGCCTGTATCAGAATCATATGCTGAATCAAAGTACGATAGCGTGCACCTTTGTTTCAAGTGATGCATGGCCATATTTTAAAAATCCTGATTAGTGGGATGAAAGAGAGTTAATCATTCTATAATACAGGGTCATCCCTTTGCCTGGGATTCCTTTCCGGGTTTTGTCTTTGCAAATTAAGAAAAGGCTAATTGATAGGTTGATAGCATCATAACCAAGCATTACTAATACATTGAAAGAGCTATTCCCACAGATTCCAGCATTGGTAACATCAAATCCTGTTTAATTCATATTCGAACTACTAGTAAAATAGAAGAAGCACACAACGACCTAGATAATGCCTAATAATTCTAATTCTTGAGACTGCATTGGGAACACAGGATAATCACCCACTATGTCATACCATTACTAATGTTGTTATTTGCAATACAACAAGGTACAAAGCAATACCAATAAGTAAGAAGCACACAATCCCAGTCATTATAAAGGCTGGATGCTATTTTCTGCCTTGGATGAGGCCAAACATATTGTGCTGGAACCCACGTAGGGCCAGTCCCTGTGGAAACACAAGCATATCCACGACCCTAAGTTATCAGTGGTAAAGGACCTTCCCAATGCCCTGTGGCCATATTCCGAACGTTAACCACTGGCTGTTCCTTGAGCATTGGGGAGGTCCCAAAATGACGATCCGCACAAGTTGTATCTGTATGATCATGATTAAAAAAATTCAGCACAAGCAAAGCCTTACATAATCTTTCTTGTGGTGTGTCTCCCATATTTCCCCTTTTTTGTTTATTAAGAATGGATTTCAGTGTTTGATGAATATGCACAATGATAGCTTGTCCAGTGGGAGAATGAGGAATGCCTGTAATATGTCTAACCCCCCATTCTTGGAGGAAAGTTCAAGTGGCCTTACAAGTATATGCAGGTCAGTTATCTGTTTTTATAGTATGTGGGATCCCCATAGCAGCGTAAGCAGATAACCAGTGTTTACGGGTGTTGCGACTGCGTTCGCCTGTATGTGCTGTGGCAAATATGTAAGAAGAATGAGTATCTATTGTCACATGTACATATTTTAGACGGCCAAATTAATCAACATGAGTGACATCTGTCTGCCACAGTTGAAGAGGTGCTGTGCCACAGGGATTTGTCCCAATTTGAGGCAAAGGGGCAATTGGCTGGCAGTCTGGGCATGTTAGAACAATGTTACGGGCTTGATCCACTGTCAGTTGGAATTGCTTTTGTAAAGGTCTCCTATTCTGATGGAAAAATTGATGGGACAGTCGCGCTTGCTGAAATAATTGAGGGGTAGCAAAGGCGACTGTGGCTTGATCAGCCTGACGGTTGCCCTCAGTTAAAGGACCAGGCAATGTAGTGTGTGACTGAATATGCATAATAAAAGAAGGGAGATTATGGTGAGAGACATAACGTAAAACTCACTTGAGCTGTGCAAACAAAGCAGGGTTGTTAACTTCCTTAAGAAAAGATCCTTCAGTCCGTTGAATGATACCTGTAACATACAAAGAATCAGTTACTGTATTAAGCTTTTGTTCTGAAAAAAAATTGAAAAGCTCAAACTACCGCAGCGAGTTCTACAATTTGAGGTGATCCATCGACAATATGTACATCTGACTGCCATCGTGTAGCAGTCGCATGCCAGAGAACCACTGCTCGGTGTGTCTTGCTGGAGCCTGTAAATCTGTAAATACAGTAACAGCATTAGGTATTGGAACATGTGAAAGTAAAATAGTAGTAGTAAGGGACAGATCACTCAAATTATGCCGTAACTGATGTTTGGGGGGATGGGGGGAGATTTGTCCGGTATAGTCTGCCATAGCAGTTTGTAAAGCGAGCGACTGTGCAAGCATCCAATCTAAAGCTTTTTTAGTAGCAGGTATATAGATGCAATCAGGGTCAAGAGCTCATAAAATTTGTAGATGATGTCGACCTCGCTGTATTAGCATCGCAAACATCTCCACTTGTGATGTAATGGTTCTTGAAAATGTATGTGGTAAGAATATCCATTCGAGGCTAATGAGAGGATCTTTTCTTGAGGTATCCCATTGACGTAACAAGCTATATGGCTGACAGGAGTTTGATATTATCATAAGAGATACAGGAAGTGATAAACAAACACAATGGCTGTATCGATGTTGCAATGATGCTATTACAGAGTCTAAGCATTGTAGCACTTCTGGTGTTAAATGTCTTTTGGAGGTTAGATCTGGGTCTCCTTTGAGTAGCTGGAATAGAGGGTGCAGCTCTTGAGTAGCAATACCCAAAAGCGGTCACAACCAGTTGATGGTTCCTAATAATTTTTGCAGATCATTTAATGTATGTATGTGAGGTACTATTTTGAGGATTTGCAGTTGAATGGTGTGAGATGTAATTTTCCATCCTAAATATTTCCATGGAGAACTGAGTTGCACCTTTTCTTCAGCTATTTGTAAACCGACAGATTGGACTGCCTGCCGGACGAGCAGTAAAGCGTCCTTTAGACCCTCTTCTTGTTTTGCTGCTATTAATATGTCATCCATGACATGGTAAATAAGGACGTGAGGTCTAGCTTTTCGTACTGGTTGTAATGCATTTGCTACAGTCAATTGATATATTGTTGGACTATTAAGCATTCCTTGTGGTAAAACAGTCCATTGATTCCGCTGAGCAGGGCTTTGTTGGTTGATGGAGGGCACTGAGAATGTGAATCATGGTGCGTCTTTTGGATGAAGTCGAATGGTAAAAAAACAGTCTTTTAAATCAGTGACTGCTATAGGCCAATTCGAAGGTAACATTGAAGACGAAGGAAGACCAGGCTGCAACGCCTCCATGGGCTCAATTACTGCGTTGACAGCGCGCAGGTCCTGTAAAAGCCTCCACTTTCCACTCTTCTTGAGGATAACAAAGACTGGAGTATTCCAAGGGCTGGTAGTAGGCACTTTGTGACCAGCAGCTAGCTGTTCTCGAACTAGCTCATGTAAATGCAGCAACTTTTCCTTTGTTAAGGGCCACTGATCTACCCAAATAGGTTGTTCTGTTTTCCAAGCTAGGGGTGTAGGTTGCTGCCGATCAATGGCCCTTATTGAAAATTTGTCTACAAAATCATGCAGATTTCCAGGTTCTCTTCTCAGTTCCTTACATATTTGTGGAATGCCAAATAGATGATCATGTTATCAATCTCCCTGAATGTATTCTTCTCCATTTACTTTTTCTGGAGGAAGCCTTCTCCAAAACCAGAGAATGCTGAGTGGCAGGGAATATAGAAAGGTTTAGGAAAAATATTAGAAGCATGGGGACCCCCAGTGTCATGAGATTTCACTCTTGAACACCTGTGGGATCCCGAGAAACTAAGCCAGTATTTGAGTTAGGGATGTTGTGGCTTAGGTAGATCTGAGGAGGTACAACTAATTTGGGGCTTGGCTTGTGCTTACCAAGCTCTATATAATACTATTTTGGAAAGAGAGAGTTTCCAAGCTGAGATTCAGGCCAAAGGGGGAAGTCTCCAAGTCGAATCTGATCAGTCACAGGAGACACCGGTAGCGATGTCAGTTGCCCCTGTGGAAGGACAGATGGAATTGGGTGTTGTCGCATCTAGAACGGACAGAAGAAGTGGAGGAAGTAGAGGAAGATCCATGTGAGGAGCCCACCCTAAAACCACTGTCATTGAGAAAGGCAACAGGAAAAACTAAAAGACGAGGAGAGGAGAGGAGAGTGAGGAGGAGGAAGTCACTGTTACCACTACTCGTTGACCTCTGAAAATGACTGAAATCCAAGGCTCAAGAAAGAAGTTTGCATGGTGCCCAAATGAGACTATTGTCACCTCGTTGCTTCATTGTTGGGACACTGGAGCCAATAGCGTATTTCTAGATGGTAAAGAAGCTCGCCAACTAGGAAACATTGCTAGAGACTCAGCTATTGACAGAGGGATTAGTAGATGTCTGGATGAAGTCGCCACCCTCTGGGAACGAGTGTTATTAGCTGTAAAGGAAAAATATCCCTTCAAAGACGATCTGGATCCTGAGATGAAAAAGTGGACTACTGTTGAAAAAGGAATCCAGTATTTGAGGGAAACAGCCGTGGTGGAAATGTTACATGACCCCATGTTTGTTCCTAACAATCCACGCCAAGACTGTGATCCTGAGAAAGTTAGGAGTATGTCAAATATATGTTGGAAACTCACAAGAACAGCACCAGAAAAGTACGCCAGTACACTAGCAGCAACTTTGAAAGATATGAGGAACAGCAGAGAAGACCCCTAGTTGAACTGATTATTACCCTTCAAAACTTTGAACAAAAATTGCTTCCAACTCATGCTTACATTCCAGCCATCTCAAAAGTAACAGAAAGACGAAATAAAGTGGAGAGGAAGCAGGACGGAATACTGGAGGAACTGTCTCTATTGATTAATTGTGATGAACCTGTGGTAGTATCAGAAAAAACTGATGAAGATCAGGATGATCAAAAGAGTGTACTGAAGGAGCTGATCAAGCTGATTAAAGGTGATTAAACCTCCTCTTCACCTGTACCATCAAAAATCTCAGCCATTAAAGGCAAACGTTTTCCTGCTCAAGGAAATGACAGTAGTAAATCTGTCGCATGCTGCCATGTGGAGTTACCTAAATCAGCATGGAGAAGACATGGAGAAGTGGCATAAAGAACCCACTCCTGCACTACAAGCACAGGTGAGAGAAATACAACAGAGATTAACAATTAATGCAATTGCTCCCATTACTGCGGGTCCTGATCATGGCTCACAAGAAAAGAACAATGCAGGTAACAAATAGAGGGGCCCTGCCCTCAGCTGGGGGGGGGGGGGGGGGAAGGGATAGAGTGTATTGGACTGTGGATTCGATGGCCTGGCACATCCGAGCCGCAGAAATAAAAGGCACTGGTAGACAGTGGTGCAAAGGGCACACACAGTCATGAAGGGACAGAATCAATTTATATTCATGGGGTGAGTGGGGTTTCCAAAGAGTTGACCACGTTTGGAGGCCGAAATAAGCCTCACTGGTAAAGACTGGCAAAAGCAGCCTATGGTGACTGGCCCAGGGGCTCCATGTATATTTTTTATTGATTACCTCAGAAGGGAATATTTTAAGGATCCCAAGGGGTATCGATGGGCCTTTGGAAGAGCTGCTGTAGACACAGAAGATGTTAAGCAGTTGTCTGTTTTGCCTTGCCTGTCAGAAGGGGTTGCTACAAGTGGGAGAGCAACAGGAACTGATTGCTACAGAAGCGGTGCACAGACAGCAGTACCGCACTAACAAGGATTCCTTGCTCCCCATTCATAAGCTGGTTTGTCAACCAGAGAGTCAGGGATTGATCAGCAAAACTCACTCACCTTTTAACAGCCTCATGTGGCCAGTGCGTCAAGCCAGTGGAGAGTGGAGGCTGATGGTAGACTACCATGGCATGAATGAAGTCACACCCCCACTGAGTGCTGCTGTGCTGGACATGTTAGAAATCCAGTTGTCACGGAGTTACCTAGATATATCTGTGCCCGTGACAGGGGGGAAGTAGGCTCACGGGCCCCCTCCCCCCCCGAAGTTATCGGATCCACACAGTCCAATAAACTCTGTTATCCCCCTCCTCACCTGTAGCATCAAAAATTTCAGCTATTGAAGGCAAACGCTTTTTTGCTCGAGTGAGAAACAACAACAGGACTGCTTCGTGTGTTGCCTTGTGGCATTATCTCCGGGACCATGGAGAAGACATGAGGAAGTGGCACGATCAAGATACTCCCGTACTGCGAGCACGGGTGAGAGAATTACAGAACAGACCAACCACCAGTGTAGTTGCTCCAGTAACCACAGGAAATGAATAGAGGGGCCCTGCCCTCAGTCAGGGGAGGGAGAGGGATAACAGAGTTTATTGGACTGCGTGGATCCGATGGCCTGGCACATCAGAACCACAGAAATATAAATCACTGGTGGATTCCGGTGCACAGTGCACTCTAATGCCCTCGAATCATGAAGGGACAGAATCAGTCCATATTTCTAGAGTGACTGGGGGTTCTCAAGAACTGACTGTGTTGGAGGCCAAAATAAGCCTCACTGGTAAAGACTGGCAAAAACACCCTATTGTGACTGGCCCAGGGGCTCCATGCATACTGGGTATTGATTACCTCAGAAGGGAACATTTCAAGGATCCTAAGGGGTATCGATGGGCCTTTGGAATAGCTGCTGTAGATACAGACAACGTTAAGCAGCTGTCTGTTTTGCCTGGCCTGTCAGAAGATCCGTCTGCTGTGGGGTTGCTGCAAGTAAAAGAGCGGCAGGTACCAATTGCCACAAAAGCAGTGCATAGTCGGCAGTATCGAACCAACAGGGATTCCTTGCTCCCCATTCATAAGTTGATTCGTCAACTAGAAAGTCAAGGAGTGATCAGCAGAACCCATTCACCTTTTAACAGCCCCATATGGCCAGTGCGCAAAGCCAGTGGAGAATGGAGGCTGACGGTAGACTACCGCGGCCTGAATGAAGTCACACCCCCGCTGAGTGCTGCTGTGCCGGACATGCTAGAACTCCAATATGAATTGGAGTCAAAAGCAGCCAAGTGGTATGCCACCATTGACATTGCTAATGCTTTCTTTTCCATTCCATTGGCCACGGAATGTAGGCCACAGAGTGCCTTCACCTGGAGGGGCGTTCAGTATACTTGGAACCGTTTGCCCCAGGGGTGGAAACACAGCCCAACCATTTGCCATGGGTTAATCCAAATTGTATTGGAACAGGGCAGTGCTCCTGAGCATCTGCAATACAGTGATGATATTGTTGTGTGGGGCGATACAGCAGAAGATGTTTTTGAGAAAGGAGAGCAAATAATCCAAATTCTTCTGCAAGCTGGTTTTGCTATGAAGCGAAGCAAAGTGAAAGGACCTGCCCAGGAGATTCAGTTCCTAGGTATAAAGTGACAAGATGGGTGCCGTCACATCCCAACGGATGTGGTGGACAAAATCACTGCCATGTCTCCGCCCACTAATAAGAAAGAGACACAGTCTTTTCTGGGTGTAGTGGGCTTTTGGAGAATGCATGTTCCAAACTATAGCCTTATTGTAAGCCCCCTGTATCAGGTGACGCGGAAGAAGAATGATTTTACATGGGGTCCTGAACAGCAGCAGGCTTTTGAGCAGGTCAAACAAGAGATAGCCCGTGCCGTGGCCCTGGGACCTGCACGGACGGGACAGGATGTAAAGAACATCCTCTACACTGCTGCTGTAGAAAAAGGTCCCACCCGGAGTTTGTGGCAAAGTACCTCAGGGGAGACCCGAGGCCGACCCCTGGGATTCTGGAGTCGAGCATACAGGGGGTCTGAAGAGTGCTACACCCCAACTGAGAAGGAAATCTTAGCCGCGTATGAGGGGGTTAGGGCTGCTTCCGAAGTAGTCGGTACTGAGACGCAGCTCCTCCTGGCACCTCGACTGACAATGCTGAACTGGATGTTTAAAGGAAAGGTTCCCTCCACCCATCACGCTACTGATGCCACTTGGAGCAAGTGGATTGCACTGAATACAGAACGAGCTCGAATGGGGAACCTCAGTCATCCAGGAATCTTAGAGGTGATCATGGACTGGCCTGAAGGTAAAAAGTTTGGAGCATCACCAGGAGAAGCAGTATCACGTGCCAAAGAGGCCCCACCGTACAATGAACTACCAGAAAATGAAAAGAAATATGCCCTGTTCACAGATGGATCGTGTCGTACTGTGGGGAAGTATCGCACATGGAAAGCTGCTGTGTGGAGCCCCACGTGACAAGTTGCAGAGGCCACTGAAGGAAAAGGAGAATCAAGCCAAATTGCAGAGGTAAAGGCTGTCCAACTAGCCTTAGATGTCGCTGAACGGGAGGGGTGGCCAGTGCTTTATCTTTATACTGATTCATGGATGGTGGCGAATGCTTTATGGGGGTGGTTACAGCAGTGGGAGCAAAATAACTGGCAACGGAGTGGTAAACCTATTTGGTCTGCTGAACTGTGGAAAGACATTGCTGCCCGAATAAACAATATGGTGGTAAAGATGCGTCACGTAGATGCTCATGTGCCCAAGAGTCGGGCTACGGAAGAACAGAAAAATAACCATCAGGTAGATCAGGCTGCCAGAACTGAGGTGGCTCAAATAGACTTGGACTGGCAGAACAAGGGTGAATTATTTCTAGCTCGGTGGGCCCATGAGACCTTGGGCCATCAAGGAGGAGATGCAACACATACGTGGGCTAGAGACCGAGGGGTGGACTTAACTATGGATGCTATTGTACAAGTTATTCATGACTGTGAAACGTGTGCCATAATTAAACAAGCCAAGAGGATGAAACCTCTCTGGGAGGAAGGGCGATTGCAAAAGTATAAATACGGGGAGGCGTGGCAGATTGACTATATCACATTGCCACGATCTTGCAGTGGTAAACATTATGTGCTCACCATGGAGGAAGCGACCACTGGGTGGCTTGAAACATATGCAGTACCCCATGCTACCTCCAGAAACACCATATTAGGTCTGGAGAAACAAGTTCTGTGGCGACATGGCACCCCAGAAAGAATTGAGACAGATAATGGGACTCATTTCAAAAATTCTCTTATAAATACATGGGCCAAAGAACATGGCATTGAATGGATTTATCATATTCCCTATCATGCACCAGCTTCTGGTAAGATTGAACGATACAATGGGTTGTTAAAAACTATGCTGAAAGCAATGGGTGGTGGAACATTTAAGCACTGCGAGAAGCATCTGGCAGAAGCCACGTGGTTGGTCAACACTAGGGGATCTATCAATCGTGATGGTCCTACCCAATCCAGCTCCCTACATACCCTAGAGGGAGATAAGGTCTCTGTAGTACATGTAAAGAGCATGTTGGGAAAAGCAGTTTGGGTCCTCCCAGCCTCTGGAAAGGGCAGACCTCTCCATGGAACTGTTTTTGCCCAGGGACCTGGGTCCACTTGGTGGGTGATGCAGAAAGATGGCGATGTTCAATGTGTACCACAAGGGTATTTCATGTTGGGGGAGTGCAGTCAGTAGTTCTATGTATATGTATTAAGCATGATATAATGATGTAGAATAAGGGGTGGAATGTCATAGTTTTGTACCTTCTCTTTTGTCCATGATGTTATGATGTGGAATATCAATAGCAAAGTTACAAAACCATGACATTCCACCTAATTGGGAGTAAGGATAATAAATCAAATGAAATGAGAGAGAGCGAAAGAGCGATAGAGAGGGAGAGAGAGAGAGAGTGACAGAGTTTCCGAAACCGAAAGCCTTACTTGATGAAGGCGCCCGGCTTGGAAAGCACACCCACTCCTCTCCCGGCAGCAAGCGAAAGTGAAGAAGAACCGCGCGCAACCAGGTGACGTATCTTCCGTGATGTGTCTTCCTTCTCTGACCGTGAGGTCCTCTGGGATACGTAGTTCTTCTCTTTTGTCCATGATGTTATGGTGTGGAATACCAATAGTGAAGTTACAAAACCATGACACCAGTATGAACTGGAGTGAAGAGCAGCCAAGTGGTATGCCACCATAGACATGGCTAACGCCTTCTTTTCCATTCCTTTGGCCACAGAATGTAGGCCACAGTTTGCTTTCACCGGGAGAGGCGTTCAATATAGAATCATAGAATCATAGAATCATAGAATCACCAAGGTTGGAAAAGACCCACAGGATCATCCAGTCAAACCATTCGCCCGTCACCAATGGTTCTCACTAAACCATGTCCCTCAACACAACGTCCAAACGTTCCATGAACACCTCCAGGGTCGGTGACTCCACCACCTCTCCGGGCAGCCCATTCCAGTGCCTGACCACCCTTTCAGAGAAGTAGTATTTCCTAACGTCCTGCCTGAACCTTCCCCGGCGCAGTTTGAGGCCATTCCCTCAAGTCCTATCACTAGACACACGAGAGAAGAGGCTGAACCCCAGCTCACTACAACCTCCCTTCAGGTAGTTATAGAGAGCAATAAGGTCTCCCCTGAGCCTCCTCTTCTCCAGACTGAACAATCCCAGCTCCTTCAGCTGCTCCTCATAAGGCCTGTGCTCCAGACCCCTCACCAGCTTTGTTGCCCTCCTCTGGACACGCTCCAGGGTCTCAGTGTCTTTCTTGCAGTGAGGGGCCCAAAACTGGACACAGTACTTGAGGTGCGGCCTCACCAGTGCTGAGTACAGGGGGACAATTACTTCCCTGTTCCTGCTGGCCGCACTATTTCTGATACAAGCCAGGATGCCATTGGCCTTCTTGGCCACCTGGGCACACTGCTGGCTCATGTTCACTCGAGCATCAATCAATAGCCACAGGTCCATTTCCTCTACGCAGTCTTCCAGCCACTCTGCCCCAAGCCTGTAGCGTTGCCTGGGGTTATTGTGGCCAAAGTGCAGGACCCGGCATTTGGTCTTATTGAACCTCATCCCATTGGCTTCAGCCCAGCTATCCAGACTATCCAGATCCCTCTATAGGGCCTCGCAACCCTCAGGCAGATCGACACTTCCAGCCAGCTTGATGTCATCTGCAAACTTACTGAGGGTGCACTCAATGCCCTCATCCAGCTCATCATTAGATATTGAAGATGACAGGCCCCAGCACCGACCCCTGGGGAACACCACTCGTGACCGGTCGCCGGCTGGATTTAACTCCATTCACCACCACTCTCTGGGCCTGGCCCTCCAGCCAGTTCCTTACCCAGCCAAGAGCGTACCTGTCCAAGCCACGGACTGCCAGCTTCTGTGGGAGAATACTGTGGGAGACAGCGTCAAAGGCTTTGCTGAAGTCTAGGTAGACTACATCAACAGCCTTTCCCTCATCTACCCGTCTGGTCACCCAGTCGTAGAAGATGAGGTTGGTCAAGCACGACGTGCCTTTCATGAACCCATACTGGCTGGGCCTGATCCCCTGGATGCCATGCACGTGCCGTGTGATCTCACCCAAGATGCACCAATAATGTCTCCCAAGGTGCAAGTAGGCCACATTACTTTGGTCCCACCTGCACCTTCCAAGGCCATTTTATTCTATGGGTACCTGGTTCTAGATTCTCAGGGGCAGGGAGCAGAAGGTTATTTTCGTTGACATTTTGGGGTCTTACCCAATTTTTGGTGCCCATAATTTGGATGCTAAGCAGGGAGGCCCATGTTGTCTGTAGCATTTTCACGGCACTGGGTCTGACATCTCTAGGCATTTCATTAAGGTCCCTCAGGGTTTCATAGAGTCTTTTTGTCCACCCCTGCAGAGACTGAGTCTGTCTTCAGGGCAGCCTTGAGAATACCGTTATAGCGTTCAATAAGGCCTGTCCCTTTCAGATTATATGGCAGGTAGAATCGCCATTCAATGCTGTTTTCTTCTGCCCAGCATTGTATCATGGTACCAGTAAAATGAGTCCCTTGGTTGCTCTCGATAACTTGAGCTGTCCCGTAGGCAGCCATCTACTTGGTAAGTGCCTTGATCGTATATGCCTGGTTCACTCTCAGTACTGGATAGGCCTGCATTAGCCCACTTGCAGTATCAACACAGGTCAGGGCATATCTCGCCCCCTCAGACCAAGGGAGGGGCCCAAAGTTACCAACCTGTCATTACTGGAGAGGATTGTGTCCTCTAGCCAGATGGGCTGTTGTTTTGGGCAACGATCTTGGTCTCATCTTGGAGCGAGCGTCACAGTCTCGGCATGCCTGGGCAATGTCAGATAGTTTTATGTGCAGCCCCCATGCTTTAGCAGCTGCCCACATAGCCTTTTGTCTGGCATGCTACAGCTTCTGATGTAATCAGCGGGCGATGTTCTCAGATGGTGAATTCTCAATCCATCGAACGTGGGCCAGTGTGTCGGCTTTGTCATTTCCCAGTGACTGTAGGGGTTGGTGGCCAGAAGCGTGGTAGACACGTACAGTCCTGTGTTTAACCACATTCCATATGTCTAACCACATATCTCTGCCCCAGATTGTTCGGGTGTGGACATTCCATTCTTGAGTGGCCCACTGTGCAATCCAGAGAGTGCACCCCCGATACACAGCCCAACTATCTTTGCAGATGTTCAGGATACCATCACCGGGTTCCTCGGTTATAACCATCCACAAGGCTCGCAGTTCTGCCCATTGGCTGTTCTGACCATCCCCCTCTTCAAACCAGATTGTTTCAGTGGAGGGATGGTTTGCTACTGCTCTCCACTTGCTCGGGTTGCCCTTGCTGGACCCATCCATGTACCAGGAATCTTCAGCAATGGGATATTTCCGTTCCTGAATGCGACTCTTCTCTGGTGGAGTGACCAATGTTTCTTTCGGCACATCGCTGGGATACTTCGCTGGGCCTAAGATCTTTTGAAGTTCTTCATTCAGTGGTGATGAAGACAGACTACTCCTCTGGCTGAGATAGGCGACCCATCGTGCCACTGTTTGTGCTTGGGCCACCCCTGTCTTAGGAAGGTGGGTCAGATCTTTCACCCACCCCTGAATCGGTAGAGTGGTCTTAACTGTGACCTCAGCTGTTTGGGTTATTGTCTCTACAGCCTGTAATGCGGAGTAGGCAGCCAACAACTGTATCTTTCTTATGCTCCATGCCAAACCTGAGACTGGAACCCAGTGGGGATCCAAACGGAACTCTGGCGTTGCCACAGGCCCCAGCCAAAGCCATCCTGAGTGACATGAACGTCCAATTTGTCTGGGAGGGTAGAATCAAATATACCTAACGCCCGGGCTTGTTCAACAGCCAGTTTTGCCTATTGGAAAGCCTTGTGTTCTGTTTTCCCCCAGTCCCATAGTGGCCCCTTTTTCGTGAGTTTGTATAATCGTCTCAGCAGCTTTGCTAAATGAGGCAAAAAGGAACGCCAGTATCCCAGCACACCTAAGAACTCCTGCAGTCAATTGACTCTTTCTTGCAGTCAATGTATCTGCCGCCTGTCCTACTGCCTCCAGTGAGTCAGATGTCAACAGGAGATCATCAATATAATGATACAAGCTAACATTATTAAGTTTTTCCCAATTTGCCAGGTCACGCATCACTAGGTTATGGCAATATGTTGGCGAATGTACGTACTCCTGTGGCAGGACCTGAAAGGTCCACTGCCTGCCTCCTCATGTAAATTTCTAATTTCTTTCCTTTCTAATTCCTGCACAGTCCTTGATATCTCATCTTGCCCCCCCAGGAGTCTATACTGCCTCACATTAGTAATCCGGCATGGTTCCGGCAGGTGGATAGGTTCATGCTGGGGCAATAGACACTTTATACTCCCAGGGCGGGAGATGCCCAACCCCCAATTTCAATCACATCTGGGTAACTGGAATGGTCTGTCCCCCAAAGTCATCAATCATCACTCTATCCCCATTATATTTAGTCGGATCTCCATAAATAATTGATGTTTCTGCACCTGTGTCAACCAGTGCCATAACCCTTTGTATGTTCTTTCAGGACCAAAAAATTGTCAGCTCAACATAGGGCCTACGGTCCCATCTGGAGGCCCTAGTTACAGGGGGGTTGGTATCCCCTCTCACGCAAGTAACTGCACAATTGCCAGTTCTTTTTCCTCAGGTGGTTCGGGCATAGTGGCTCGGGTCACTTGAGAAGGCTTTTTCCTTTCACTGGGAACTAGGAAATCTTCCAAGTTCCATGTTGTTGTTGGTAGTTTGTCAATAGTTCTCACCCCAGGTTTTCTGGGGTGATTTTGAAATTATTGATAGTCCTTCAACTGCCTCCATAGCTGGAGGATGACATGATTGGGATGGCGATCAATTTTTGTAAATTGAACCCCAGCCCTGATTAAAGCGTTAAACATTTGTTTTCGGGATACCCATATTGGTTTCAGTTGAGGAGTCCGTGGGGCAGGTCTCCTGGTTTTAGTAATGGGGTGGACCTCGGCTTCTTCCAATGTTTGGATACTGCACCTGGTCCGAAGGCACCCTGTCTCCCCTAGATCAACCACCAATTGGGCATCCTGTTGGATAATGGACTCTAAGGCCACTAAGGGGTTCAGTATGGACACCAGTGAGCCATACTGGTGGGGAGGAGCTTGTTGTAATACGAGGTCCCTCATCCCCACTGAAAACTTAACCAAGTATGGACTCTCAAAGGCAACGTCATATATTATCTCCTTCATTCCCAGTTCTCTAATAAAATTTTATATATAGGCCTGGTCCTTGCATTTCTTGTGGGCTAATAGCCCATCCTTTCTCTTGTAAGTAGGTAGTCAATGAATCTACTGCCTTTTCTAATGCCTCCAGTGAGTCAGATGTCAACATGAGGTCATCAGTATAGTGGTACAGTTTGATGTCATTGGGATTATTCCACTCTGCGAGGTCACGTGCAACTAAGTTATTACAATAGGTTGGCGAGGGGATTCACATGTACCAGGTGATGAATCAGGGAAGACCAAGGGAAAAAAGCTTTTAAGTACCTCAGCCTTCTCCTTTTCTGTCCTTTTCAACCTGCCTGTGTCACTCACTAGGGTGGGTACGCCCTCCTGGACTTTTCTTTTCTGGTTGAGGTACCTGTAGAAGCCTTTCTTGTTCCTTTTGGCATCCCATCCAAGTTCAGTTCATGCTGGGCCTTGGGTTTCCTGACCCCATCCCTACACAGCCTAGCAGCTTCCTTATACTCTTCCCACGGTACCTGTCCTTGTTTCCACTGCCTGCGCATGTTCTTCTTGCTCTTCAGTTTGACCAGCAGGTCCCAGTTCAGTCACGCTGGTCTCTTTCCTTTCTTTCCTGACTTGCTACACCTGGGGATGGAGAGCTCTTGCACCCTGAAGAAAGCCTCCTTAAAGATCTGCCAGCTCTGCTCCACACCCTTGCCCATGAGGACGGTTTCCCAAGGTATTTTGTTGACTAACTCCCCGACGAGCTGGAAGTTAGCTTTCCTGAAGTTTAGCTTCCTAAATTTACTCTTCAGCTGTTTCATGTCCCTCCAGAGCATGAACTCCACCATTGCATGGTCACTACAGCCCAGGCAGCCTCTAATCCCCATGTCACCGATCAGTTCATTTATATTCATTTTACAGGTATGTAGTGAAGCTTTACAGGTATGTAGTGAAGCTGTGCAGGGAGAAAATTAGAAAAGCCAAAGCGCAGCTAGAACTGAGCTTGGCCACTAAAGCAAAGGTAAACAGTAAATGCTTTTATAAACACATTAACAGCAAGAGGAAGGCTAGGGAGAATCTCCATCCCCTGTTGGATGCCGAGGGCAACCTGGTCACCAAGGATAGGGATAAGGCTGAGGTACTTAATGCCTTCTTTGCCTCAGTCTTTAATAATAAGACTTGTTACTCCCTGGGAACACAGCCCCCTGCACTGGTAGATAGGGATGGGGAACAGAATAAGCCCTTCATGATCCATGACGAGACAGTTTTGGACCTGCTGCGAAAGCTGGATGCTTACAAGTCCATGGGGCCGGATGGACTGCACCCTAGATTGCTGAGAGAGTTGGCGGATGTGGTTGCCAAGCCACTCTCCATCATCTTTCGGCAGTCCTGGCTAACCGGGGATGTCCCAGTGGATTGGAAACTGGCAAATGTGACGCCCATCTTCAAAAAGGGCCGAAAAGATGATCCTGGTAGCTACAGGCCTATCAGTCTCACCTCGGTGCCAGGGAAGGTCATGGAACGGATAATCTCAGGAACCATCATGGACCAATTAAAGGTCAACCAGAGGATCAGGCCCAGTCAGCATGGGTTTATGAACGGTAGATCCTGTCTGACAAACCTGATTTCATTCTTTGACAAGGTGACCCGCTTAGTGGATGAGGGTCAGGCTGTCGATGTGGTCTACCTGGACTTCAGTAAGGCCTTTGACACTGTCCCCCATAACATTCTCGTGGAGAAGCTGGCTGCCCACGGTCTGGATGGGTGTACACTCGCTGGGTGAAGAACTGGCTGGATAGCTGGGCCCAAAGAGTTGTGGTCAATGGAGTTGAATCCTGTTGACAGCCGGTCACGAGCGGCGTCCCCAAGGCTCAGTGCTGGGGCCGCTTCTGTTTAACTTCTTCAGTGATGATCTTGATGAGGGGATTGAGTGCACCCTCAGTAAGTTTGCAGACGACACCAAGTTGGGAGGGAGTGTTGATCTGCCAGAGGGGAGAAGGGCACTACAGAGGGACCTGGATAGACTGGATCGATGGCCCAAGGTTAACGGCATGAGTTTCAATAGGGCCAAGAGTCGGGTCCTGCATTTTGGTCACAACAACCCCAGGCAACCCTACAGGCTTGGGGAGGTGTGGCTGGAAAGCTGCCTGATGGAAAGGGACCTTGGTGTACTGATGGACAGTCGGCTGAATATGAGCCAGCAGTGTGCCTGGGTGGCCAAGAAGGCCAATGGCATCCTGGCTTGTATCAGGAATGGTGTGGTGAGCAGGACTAGGGAAGTCATCCTGCCCCTGTACTCGGCACTGGTGAGGCCTCACCTCGAGTACTGTGTTCAGTTTTGGGCACCTCTGTACATGAAGGACATGGAGGTACTGGAGCAGGTCCAGAGAAGGGCAACGAGGCTAGTGAAGGGCTTGGAAAATCAGCCCTATGAGGAGAGGCTGGGGGAGCTGGGGCTGTTTAGGCTGGGGAAGAGGAGGCTGAGGGGAGACCTTATTACTCTCTTCCAGTACCTAAAAGGTGTTTACAGTGAGAGCGGGGCTGGTCTCTTCTCACTGGTGACAGGTGACAAGACGAGGGGAAATGGCCTCAAGTTGCACCAAGGCAAGTTTAGGTTGGACGTTAGGAAACACTTCTTTACAGAAAGGGTTATTAAGCACTGGAATAGGCTCCCCAGGGAGGTGGTTGAGTCACCATCCCTGGATGTGTTTAAGAGCCGTTTGGATGTGGTGCTCAGAGATATGATTTAGCGGAGGGTTGTTAGAGTTAGGGTACTATGGTTAGGCTGCGGTTGGACTTGATGATCCTCGAGGTCCTTTTCAACCTGAGTAATTCTATGATTCTATGATCCTATTAGTAAGCAACAGGTCCAGTATTGCATCCCCCCTGGTGGGGCCATCAATTACTTGAGTCAGGAAGTTATCCTCACTGCATTTCAGGAGCCTCCGAGATTGCCTACTGCTTGCTATGCTGCTTTTCCAGCAGATGTCTAGGTGGTTAAAGTCCCCCAGCAGGACAAGTGCTAGTGATTGTGACATCTCCTGTAGCTGCAGGTAGAAGACCTCATCAACGGGCTCTGACTGATCTGGTGGCCTGTAGTAGACACCAATCACAAGGCTCCCTTTGCTGCCTTGGTCTCTAACTGTCACACGTAGGCTTTCGACTTGCTCATGACTGTTCTTTAGGGACAGTTCTTCACATTCTACTCCTCTCCTGGTTTAAATAGCAACACCCCCATCCCTCCTTCCTCTCCCGTCCCTTCTGAAAAGCTTGTAGCCATCAATAGCCACACTCTAGTCGTGGGAATCATCCCTCCTGTCTCAAGGATCAGGGCTCACCAAATACTCCAAAATGAGGAATCGCCCAGTAGAGATCCTTCCCTTATAGTAGCCAGCCCTTAATGAAGGCTGGAAGAAGTGCAACTAGGTTCCATCCCTTCAGGTCACACAGGTGAATTGCTTGCATCTGTGCTGCCAGGACTGGCCACACTCCTACACCAGGTGCTCAATCACAGGTCCAGGCCATGATCTAATATTTCCCATACACTCCACCCCTTCACAACATGAACCAATGATTTACCATATCGGGGTCAAGCTATCCTTTACTGTCTGGTTCATAATTGTATCTATGTCGTGACTGCAATTTGCTATGACGCTGATATTATGTTCTGTCGTGATGTGGATACAATTTCTCTGTCCCAATGTAAAGTGTCGATAATTGTCAATTATATGTCCTTCCAGCTTCTATTGCATAAGATGTTCAAAATTCTGTCATTAAATGTCACTGAAGAACAACATCGTGATAATTCTTCAGTGACACCAGAACTCCTGCTGCTTCTGCCTCTGTTGGTCATCCTGGCAGGCCACGGATCTCAGGAGGAGGAGAATAGATGTTTAATGGGCACTGAAAGAGGCAGGTCTGCCCTCCATGGTAAAATACATGCTGTATTCTGGTCCTACATCAGAATTTCCACTTGGACAGGTGCACATACAGGCCTTTTATACCACACCTTTTGGCCTGGTATTGACAGTTGAATAATTATATCAGGTACCAAAGGGTGGGGGGGGGTTGTTCTGATCTGCCAGAGATATAATTAGGGTCCCCTTGGCGATGAAAATTCGGGTGTGTATTATAATTTCTGATGGCCGTATGCAAATTACTTATGGTGTTAGCACTCCTCCCCCTTCTAATAATCTTCCCCATGGTGCAAGTAGGCCGCACCATTTTGGTCCCACTTGCACTTCCCAAGGCCATCTTCCCTTTCGGGTTCCCGGTTCTAAATTCTCAGGGGCAGGGAGCATAAGATCATTCCAACTTGTGGTTTCAAGCATACATCACTTCCCTTAATTTGGATCCTAAACGAGGCCCAAGTTGTTTGTAACATACGCAGGGCACTGGGTCTGCCAACTCTGGGTCTTTCATTCAGGTCTCTCAGTGTTTCGTATAGTCTCTTAGTCCATCCCTGTAAGGACTGGGAGTCAAGTGGCCTTTAGAATGTCATTATACTGCTCTATCAAGCTCGCTTCCACCAGATTATAAGGCATATGGAACCACCATTTGATGTTATTTTCCTCAGCCCAGTTTTGTACCACTGTTCCTGTAAAGTGTGTACCCTGGTCGCTTTTGATGACTTGGGAAGTCCCGTATGAGTTTGAGGACTATCAAAAAAGGCTTAAGGGGTCTGGGGCAGATAGTTGAGGAACAGGCATACAGGTGGTTTTTTCTTCCATACCTTTAGTGGCAGGGAAGGATACTGAGAGGATCAAAAAAAACCCACCTCATAAATAAATGGCTTAGAGGTTGGTGCAATCACAGGAATTTTGGTTTTTTTTGACCATGGGGCAATTTACTCGGCACTTGGCATGATGGCTGCAGATGGAAGTAGCCTGTCTCCAAGGGGTAAGAGGATCCTAGCCGAGGAACTGGTGGGACTCATTGAAAGGTCTTTGAACTAGGTATGAAGGGGGAAGGGGACAAAGTAAGGGCCACTGGGGTTGAGCGGGTAGTTCGAGGGCTCATACCAAACTTGATGGGTGAAGAGGGTGGAGTACAAAGGGATGGAGTGGGGCAGGGGGATGCTGCTGTTCTAGGGAATCCTAGATCCTCTAGAAAAATGGTGAGGCAGAAAGCCCAGCTTTATATTGGTATAAAGTGCCTTTATACCAATGCACACAGCCTGGGAAATAAGCAGGGCAAGATGGAAACCGTGACGCACTTGGAAAGTTATGACCTTGTTGCTATCACGGAAACATGGTGGGATGACTCCCATAACTGGAATACTACCACTGAAGGGTATCTGCTCCTTAGAAGGGATAGGCAAGGTAGGAAGGGTGGGGGAGTTGCCTTCTATGTCAAAGAGTGGATAGACTGAGGAGCTCCCTCTGAGAAACAGTCAGGAACAGGTTGAGAGCCTGTGGGTTAGAATTAGGGATAGGACTAATAAAGGCCAGCTGGTGATAGGGGTATACTACAGGCCACTTGATCAAGGGGAGACTGTTGATGAGGCATTCTTGCTTCAGCTGCGGGAGGCATTGTGCTCACAGGCTCTTGTCCTGGTGGGGGACTTCAACCATCCGGATATCTATTGGAAAGACCACACAGTGAGCTGCAAGAGATCCAGGAGGCTCCTGGAATCCATTGATGATAACTTTCTGGTTCAGGTATTGGACAGACCGACCAGAGGTGAAGCGTTGCTGGACCTGCTGCTCACCAATGCGGAGGAGATCATTAAAGGTGTTAAGGTTGGAGGCAGCCTGGGCTGCAGTGACCATGCCCTGGTTGAGTTCGTGATCTCAAGGAATGTGGGCCTGGCAAAGAGTGGGGTCACGACACTGAACTTAGGAAGAGAGAACTTTAAGCTGTTCAAGGAATTGTTGGCCAATGTCTCCTGGGATGCTGTCCTTAAATACAAAGATGCTGAGGAAAGCTAGCTACTCTTCAAGGATGCCTTTCTGAGAGCACAAGAGCTCTCCATCCCTCTGAATAAGAAAGCAGGCAGAGGAAGCAGGAAACCGGCATGGCTCAACAAGGACCTGCTGGGCAAACTGAGGGCAAAGAAACGTGCATACAAGCTCTGGAAACAAGGGCGTGTCACCTGGGAAGAATACAGGGATGCTGTCCGGACTTGCAGATGTGGGATCAGGAAAGCCACGGCGCAGGCAGAACTGAACTTGGCAAGGGATGCGAAAAACAATATGAAGACATTCTACAGGTACGTTGGCCAGAAGAGACAGGCCAAAGCGAGTGTACCTCTTTTGGTAAATGTAAAAGGAGAACTGGCTACAACGGATGAAGAGAAGGCTGAGGTACTGAATGAGTTCTTTACCTCGGTCTTCACTGGCAGCCAGGATTCTAATATTTCTCACGTCCCTGAGCCCTGCATCCCTAAACCTGTAGGTGGGGACCAGGGGAGTAAATCACCCCCCACTGTAAGGACAGAGCAAGTCCAAGACCGCCTCATGAGACTGAATGCATACAAGCCTATGGGGCCGGATGGCATGCATCCCAGGGTTCCGAAGGAGCTGGCTGAGGTGGTTGCTGAGCCGCTCTCCACCGTATTTGAAAAGTCGTGGCTGTCAGGTGAGGTCCCAGATGACTGGAGGAAGGGTCACATCACTCCCACTTATAAGAAAGGGAGCAAGGAGGACCCGGGGAACTACAGGCTGGTGAGTCTCACCTCTTGTCACGGAGTTATCTAGATAAACCTGTGCCCATGACAGGGAGGGCAGTAGGCTCGTGGGCCCCCTGGCTTCCCGAAAAAAAACAGAGCAGCGGCAACAATCTAAGAAGGAGAACTTATTTTACTAACTATGATATTGGAATGCAAGATGACACGATATAATACAATCTAATTGAAAGTAAGGATAATAAATCAGATGAAATAAGAGAGAGAGAGAGTGAGAGAGTTTCCAATTCCAAAAGCCCTACTTGATGAAGGCGCACGGCTTGGAAAGCATACCCACTCCTCTCCCTGGCAGCAAGCAAAAGCGAAAGACCGTGTGCAACCAGATGACATATCTTCCGTGATGTATCTTCCTTCTCTGACCGTGAGGTCCTCTGGGATACGTAGTTCTTCTTCTCTTTGGTCCATGATGTTATGATGTGGAATACCAATAGCAAAATTACAAAACCATGACACCTCTGTACCTGGGAAGATCATGAAACAGATCCTTCTGGACAACATGCTTAATCACATGAGGAATGTGCGTGTGATCTGAGACAGCCAGCATGGCTTCACCAGGGGAAGGTCATGCCTAACCAATCTGGTGGCCTTGTATGATGGAGTGACGGCATTGGTGGACAGAGGGAAGGCGACTGATGTCATTTACCTGGACTTGAGCAAGGCCTTTGACGTGGTCCCCCACCACATTCTTATCTCCAAATTGGAGGGATATGGATTTGGTGGGTGGACCACCCAAATGGATAAGGAATTGGTTGAAAGGCTGCAGACAGAGGGTGGTGATTAATGGTTCTATGTCCAAGTGGAGGCCAGTAATGAGCGGTGTCCCCCAGGGGCCTGTCTTGGGACCGGTGCTCTTTAACATCTTTATCAATGACATCGATAATGGAATTGAGTGCACCCTCAGCAAGTTTGCCGATGACACCAAGCTGAGTGGTGCAGTTGACACAGTGGAAGGAAGGGATGCCATTCAGAGGGACCTCAACAGACTTGAAAGGTAGGCCCGGATAAATCTAATGAGGTTCAACACAGCAAAGTGCAAGGTTTTGCACTTGGGCTGGAGGAATCCCAGGCATATATACAGACTGGGAGGAGCAGTCCTTGAGAGTAGCCCTGCAGAGAAGGACCTGTGGGTCCTGATGAATGAAAAACTGAACATGAGCCAGCAGTGTGCTCTTGCAGCTCAGAAAGCAAACGGTATCCTGGGCTCCATCATGAGAGGGGTGGCCAGCAGGGACAGGGAGGTGATTGTCCCTCTCTACTCTGCCCTTGTGAGGCCCCATCTGAAGTACTGTGTCCAGGTCTGGAGCCCCCAGTACAAGAAAGACAGAGAGCTGTTGGAGAGGGTCCAGAGGAGGGCCACAAAGATGATCAGAGGGCTGGAGCACCTCTCCTACAAAGACAGGCTGAGGGAGCTGGGCTTGTTCAGCCTGGAGAAAAGAAGTCTGCGGGGTGACCTAATTGCAGCCTTTCAGTACCTAAAGGGAGCCTATAAACAGGAGGGGAGTCAACTCTTTGAAAGGGTAGATAACAGCAGGACAAGGGGAAATGGTCTTAAGTTGAAGGAGGGAAGATTTAGGTTGGATGTCAGGGGGAAGTTCTTTACTATGAGAGTGGTAAGGTGCTGGAACAGGTTGCCCAGAGAGGTTGTGGATGCCCCATCCCTGGAGGTGTTCAAGGCCAGGTTGGATGGGGCCCTGGGTAGCCTGGTCTAGTATTAAATGTGGAGGCTGGTGGCCCTGCCTATGGTGGGGGGGTTGGAGCTTCATGATCCTTGAGGTCCCTTCCAACCCGGGCCATTCTGTGATTCTGTATGCTGCTATCAACTTAGTTAACGCCTCGATGGTATAGGTTTGATTTGCTTTTGGTACCGGATAGGCCTGCATTAATCTGCTTGCTGTGTCCAGGTGTACCTGGCCCCTTCAGACTGAGGAAGGGGGCCTATGTAGTCGACCTGCCATCTCTGCAAGGAATGGTGTCCCCTGGTGAGATACGCTGTTGTTTCTGGCAAAGGTATCGGTCACATCCTGGTGCATGCCTTGCATTCTTGACATGCCTGGATGATATCTGACAATCAAATGGGCAGCCCCCATGCTTTTACTGCTGCCCACATTGTCTTCTGTCCAGCATGTTGCAACTTCTTATGTAGCAATTGAGCAATGTTCTCTGCTGGCGAATCTTCTAGCCACCATATCTGAGCTAGTGTGTTGGCTTCATCATTCCCTGGTGATTGCATGGGCTGGTGTCCAGTTATATGGTAGGCATGCACTGTTCTGTGCCTAACCACATTCCATATATCCAACCACATGTCTCTGCCCCATATTGGTCAGGCATGGATAGTCCAATCCTGAGCAGCCTGCTGTGTGATCTAAAGCATGAGTCCTTGGTAGAACGCCCAGCTATCTGTGCAGATGTACAATACACCATTACCTGGTTCCTAGGTTATGATCATCCATTAGCTACTCTGTTCATCCCCTTCTTGAAACCAGATGGTTTCAGTTGAGGGATGGTATGCAATTGCTCGCCATTTACTAGGATTTCCTTTGCTGGACCCATCCGTGTACCAGGCATCTTCTGAG
This sequence comes from Gallus gallus, assembly GCF_016699485.2. Taxonomy (NCBI): domain Eukaryota; kingdom Metazoa; phylum Chordata; class Aves; order Galliformes; family Phasianidae; genus Gallus; species Gallus gallus. The sequence goes on along the minus strand of NC_052571.1, from coordinate 1,246,769 downwards.
ACAGGGTATTTTCCTTCTTGTAAGAGACTTCTCTCTGGCGGAGCAATAGTGGACTCTTCAGGGGCATCACTATGGAACGTCACAGGGCCTAGTATCTTTCGTAGCTCTTCTTTTAATGGCAAGGAGGACAAGAGACTTCGCTGTCCCAGATGCAATGTCTGATGCATGGACTCAGATGTGAACAATCCAAATCATTTATTACAAGTTCTCACATCACTTATATACATTCACAAGTTTCCTTTTTTAGCTTTCCCATCTACCCTTACAACTTTCCCATCCACCTTTACATGTCAACAGAGTATTCCACAAACACTCCTTAACCGTGCATGCAGGTGCTTATCCAGTCAGAGCCATGAGTCATTCCTAGCCATGCTCTCTTCTTCCAATCACGGTCATCATCACACGGCCATCAGGTAGCTTACTTGACTTTGTTTTGTTCTTCTTCTGGAGATGTCCTTATTTCTCACGCTGTTTATCTTGTTTCACAGCTGCTGCTCTGAATAGTCTTTCTTGTATTCCCACACCTAGATATGCAACCCAACGTGCCACTGTTATGGATTGGGCCACCCGTCTTAGGAATATGGGATAGACCTTCTACCCACCCTTGAATAGGTAGTGTTGTCTTTACTACTACCTCTACTGTTTGTGTTATTGGCTCTACTGCCTGCAAGTCAGAGTATTTTATCAATAATGGCACTGGGTGAGACTGTGTGATTCTGTGTGTGATTTCATTCTCCCTGACCAAATGACTTCCAAATATTTCACTGACAATACAGGCCCTTGAAACTTTTGTGGGTTGTTAGCCCACCCTTTTTCTTGTAGGTAGTTCAATAGTGAGCCTACTGCTTTTTCAAGAGTTTCCAGAGAGGCGCAAGTCAGCATTAAGTCATCAGTATGATGATATAATTTGACATTATCTGGTTTATCCCACCTTGCCAAGTCACGGGCTACCAAATTATTGCAATAAGTTGGTGAACGTACATACCCTGGTGGTAGGATCTGAAAGGTCCACTGCTTACCTTCCCACATGAATGCAAATTGGTCTTGAGATTCTTTAGCAATGGGGATACATTAGCTAAGTCTAGGACACAGTGGTAAATTTCTAACTCCCTACTCAATGTGTCCTGGAGGGTGGCGATATTGGATACTACCGCATGAATTGGTGGGGTGACCTTGTTCAGTTCTCCATAGAAGACCATAATTTGCCAGGTCCTATCTGGTTTTCAGACCAGCCATATAGGGGAGTTATAGGGGCTATGTGTTGGTGTTATGATCCCCACTTTTTCTAATTCTTGTATTGTTCAAATGACTTCTTCCTGACCTCCTGGGAGTCTATACAGTTTCATATTAGTGGTCTGTTGTGGCTGGGGCACCCGAATGGGCTCATGCTTTGCATAGCCCTGCAGAATTAACTGTACCGGCCAGACACATACTCCTAATTTGTAACCTGAACTCTCCAATATTAGTTTGGAGAGTCAATCCTCACAATATATCTATGCCCAATATATACTCCTGTATTGGCACAATAGATAGTTTGCACTCCCGAGGAGGTAGGCATCCAACACCCAATTTTAACTAGGTTTGCATCACAGGGATCATTTTGCACCCATATCCTTTTATAACAGCTCATGTACCAGGAAACTTCGATGGATCACCGTAGACTATGCATCTCAGTTCCTGTGTCAACTAATGCCATTATTCTTTGTATAATTTTTCAGGACCAGTATATCGTCAATTCTAAGTAGGGCCTCTGCAGAGAAATTCCTAGGTCACAGCCTGAACTAGTACGTGAACATGTGAGTGACTGGAGCAGGGGGAGCCTAGGTCCACCCGTCCTCTCTCCCTGTCTCAGCAGTGCTTTCAAGAGCACGTATGCAATCAGAGTCTGCGTGGATTTCCGACCCCCCATCCTGTTCCTCCCTCTCTTCTGGTGTGCCAGGGTTCAAATCAGAGAAGGCTGTATTCCTGAGCTCACCCTTTTTTCCAAACTGTTGCTGGGAGGGGTGAGTTAATTCCTCTTGTTTTGGTATCTTGTTCTATAGCGCCTATATCTCAAATAAAGACTCTGTCATCACCTTTGTTTGCCTTACAGACTCTAGTCCCCTTTGGAGGCCCCAATCCTCAGGGGACCTTGTCCCTCCCCCCCCCCACACACACCATGAGCTGAGAAATCCCTTGGTCATCATCTTCTGGAGGCCTGGCTATGGCTTCCCAGGCTCCCTGAGGTGGCTGACATTTCTTAGATGGTATGAGGACATCATCTAGCCTCCATGCTTGTGGAGGAATCTTATCTGTAATCCTAATACCTTCCCCTCTTAGTGTGAGAAGGTGTAAAACATTTCTCATTTAATTGCTTCCACAGGTTTAGGAGGACATAGTTAGGTTGTTTATCAATATTAGTAAGCTGTACCCCAGCCCTTATGACTACATTCCACATTTGCTTTTGAGAGACTCTCACAGGCCCTGACTGTGGAATTCTCGGGGGGGGGTTCTTTGGGCTTGGACTTCCGAAGTCAGTATTCTTTTTTCCCGTATTTCTCAAATATTGTGCTTTGATCTTAGACGCTTGGTTTCTCCAAGGTCAGCCACTAATTGAGCAGCCTGTTGAATTATGGCCTCATAGGCCACCAAAGAATTTAAGATTGCTACAAGTGTCCCATAGTTATGGGAGGGAAGCTTGCTGTAGAATCATTTCTCTCATTGCCACAGCGAATTTGACCAAGTCAGGACTTTCAAAAGTGCCCTCATAAATGGCTTCTCTCATACCTAGCTCCCAGACGTAGTTCAGGAGCTCTTCCACGGAATTTCATAAACCACTATAGGTGGATATATCTGGTTTATTAGTCCAAGTCATAGAATCATAGAATCACAAGGTTGGAAAGGACCTACAAGATCATCTAGTCCAACTGTCCTCCCATTACCATTGCTACCACAAGCTACTAAACCATATCTCATAGCTCCTCATTCAGACACCTCTTGAACACTGCCAGGGACGGCGACTCCACCACCTCCCTGGGAAGGCCATTCCAGTGCCTGACCGCCCTTTCAGAGAAGTAGTATTTCCTTACGTCTAATCTAAATCTCCTCTGATACAACTTGTGGCCATTTCCTTGGGTCCTGTCGTTGCCTGGGAGAAGAGGCCAAACCCCTCCTCATCACAACCTCCCTTCAGGAAGTTGGAGAGTGCAATGAGGTCTCCCCTGAACTTCCTCTTCATCAGACTAAACAATCCCAGCTCCCTCAGCCACTCCTCATAAGACTTATGCTCCAGACCCCTCACCAGTTTCATTGCCCTTCTCTAGACACGTTCCAGGGCCTCAACGCCTTTCTTGTAGTGAGGGGCCCAAAACTGAACACAGTGCTTGAGGTGCGACCTCACCAGTGCTGCGTAAAGGGGGATGATTACCTCCCTGCTCCTGCTGGCCACTCTATTTCTAATGAAGGCCAGATGGCATTGGCCCTTTTGGCCACCTGGGCACACTGTCGGCTCATGTTCTGCCTAGCATCAACCAATACCCTCAGGTCCCTTTCCTCTTTGCAGTCATCCAGCCACTCTGCCCCAAGCCTATAGCGCTGCATGGGGTTATTGTGGCCAAAGTGCAGGACCCGGCACTTGGCCTTGTTGAACCTCATCCCATTCACCTCAGCCCAGAGATCCAGCTTATCTAGATCCCTCTGAAGGGCCTACCTACCCTCAGGCAGATCGACACCACCTCCCAACTTGGTGTCATCTGCAAACTTATTGAGGGTACACTCAATCCCTTCATCTAGGTCATCAATAAAAAAATTAAACAAGATGGGCCCCAGTACTGACCCCTGGGGGACACCACTTGTAATGGGTCACCAGCTGGACTTAACTCCATTAACTACTACCTGTTGGGCACGGCCCTTTAGCCAGTTCCTTATCCAAAAAAGGGTATACCTGTCCAGGCCATGGGCAGCCAGTTTCCCCAGGAGAATACAGTAAGAGACCGTGTCAAAGGCTTTGCTGAAGTCTAGGTAGACTACATCAACAGACTTTCCTTCACCTACCAGTCTGGTCACCCAGTCGTAGAAGGAGATGAGGTTGGTCAAGCACGACCTGCCTTTCATGAACCCATACTGGCTGGGCCTGATCCCCTGGACACCACGCATGTGCCGTGTGATCTCACCAAAGATGATTTGCTCCATGACTTTCCCTGGTACCGAGGTCAGGCTGACAGGCCTGTAGTTCCCCGGATCCTCCTTACGAGCCTTCTTGTAGATGGGAGTGACATCGACAAGTCTCCAATCCTCTGGGACCTCTCCAGATAAACAGGAGCTCTGGTAGATGGCAGAGAGCATCTCGCCAATCACCCCCGCCAGCTCCCTCAGCACCCTAGGGTGGAGCCTATCCAGTCCCATGGACTTGTGGAAGTCCAGATGGAGGAGGAGCTCTCTAACTGTCTCCACCTGAATCACCGGGGGTGTATTCTGCGAACCATCCCAGACTTCCAGATCAGGGTGTACAGTGCCCTGAGGATAACTGATCTGCCTATTAAAGGCAGATGTAAAGAAGGCATTGAGGACCTCAGCCTTCTCCTTATCCTCAGTGGTCACATTCCCCGCTGCATCAAGTAAAGGATGGAAATTCTCCTTGGTTCTTCTCTTACCATTGATATATTTGTAAAAGGATTTCTTATTCTCTTTTACTGCAGTGGCCAATCTGAGTTCAGGTTGGGCTTTTGCCTTTCTAACTTCCTCCCTGCGTACCTTAGTGACTTCCCTGTAATCTCCCCAAGTAGCCTCTCCCTTCTTCCAGAGGACATAGACTCTCTTTTTCTTCCGGAGTCTCAACAATAGTTCACGGTTCATCCACACACGGTCTCAAGGAAGGCGGCCTGAATGAATCCACGTGTCTTCACAGAAGTAATGGTGGAAACTCTGATTTATTGCCCGAATCAGTTCGTACTTATACAGAAATACAGGGTACACACGGCAACTTATAATTGGTTAACACACAGAAATCACGCGTCTTGCTCGCTAGCTATTGGTACAGCATTAATCATCACACAGCTTTTTTCTACTGTTCTTCACATTCCACTGTCTTGATCTCTTCCCAGGCTAGCTACCCCCTCATCTTAACTAAAGCCTCAGTTTTTCTTCCTGCTTTGACAGCTTCAAGGTCTCATAGCCTGGGTTGTGCACATAGCACTCGAGCTCACAAATCCTTGCTCCCTGAGCCACTCTCCTGCAATTCCCTTTTTTTCTTTTTGCACAAGCCAGGTAGTATGAATCACATCTTGAACCATTTTTTGCGAGCATTACAGTAAGCAAGGCATGATTATCAGCACACTAATCACTATCTACAAGAATACACTAGATTTATGTTGCACACTTCTACAAAGCATTCCTCGTCAGTAAACTAACAGTAAAAACTACACAGCAAAAACTACACAGCACACCAGTATTAACTACAGTTTCAGTATCCCGATGAATAAAAATACCACAGCCCCCACACTGGATCAATACCTGACCCCACAGTTAGTGCACCTCTGATTCTTGTAATCGCTAATTGCTCCTGGCAGTTCCCAATGTCCAAGAGGCCTTCCCGATGAGATGTTTTCTGCGATCTGCGAAGGGAATACCGGTCGCAGCCCGGGAGTCACAGCACTGTATATGATGTTTGCACACCATGTGGCTATTGCTCACCAGAGTCGCTGTTGTCGTCGGGTTGCGATGGGTTGTTGATGTTCAGGGCTGGCTTGGTCCATTTACTGGGAACCCATAGTGGGCCAGATCCTGTGGAAATACAACTAACCTCTACCGTTAAACAACAGCGGAGCAGGACCCTCCCACATGCCAGTGGTAGGGTTCCTATATTGAACCTGCACTGAGGGAGTAGACTGCATACGAATCTGACTATGATGTATAGTTACAGGAGCTAATTCTGCATCTCCTACTCAGCTAAGGAAATTAAGGGTAAAAAGGATTCGTGATAATCTCATGACTGGATCAATCTCCTCCTCCTGCTTCTGTTTCGTTAGGTATTCTTTAATAGTTCTATGAGCAGTTTCTATCATTGCTTGACCCGTGGGACTATGAGGAATTCCAGTGACATGCTTTATCCCCCACATCTGCAAGAACCTGTGAACCCAACCTTCCGTGTACGTTGGATCATTATCTGCTTTTATCTCCTGAGGCACGCCCATGACTGCAAAGCAAGCTGTCAAATGCCTCACTACATGGATTGCCTTTTCACCAGCCTGTGCCGTAGCCCACACCGTTCTAGAAAAGGTATCAATGGATACATGTACATACTTTAACCTCCCAAATTCTGGCACACGAGTGACATCCATTTGCCAAATCTCACAGGCTTGTAAACCCTTTGGATTAACTCCTAGACCTAGGCTAGACCCATGCTGTGAACACTGAGAGCATGCCCACACAATGCCCTTTGCTTCTGTATCTGTCAGGCCAGACTGGCACCTCAACGCCTTAGCCGACTGATGGAACATGTTATGGCTGCTTCGTGCGTCCTGAAAGGAGTCCTGTGGGGCACGTAGTAGTGGACTGACAAGTGCATCAGCACAAGCATTGCCCTCTCCTAGACCCTGGGTCCCTAGGTGATTCCTGATATGCAGGATGCTACAAGGCTCAGAGCGATCATCTATTGCCTGCCTAACCTGTAAAAAGAGTTGAGCCAGTCTTGGGTTCCGGGGGAGCTTAAGCAAAGCTTGCTCTATACGTAGCACTACTCCTACCACATATAAGGCATCTGATACTATATTTACACGCTGATCTCGCCACCTGGTGAGGGCCCATGCCACTGCTGCGAGTTCCAGAGTCTGCAAGGAGTCTCCTTTTACTCCCTGTTAAGTATGACTCTGCCACTTGCCCGCCTCAAGCCAGGTGCATGCTGCCTTACAAGTCCGTTTTCCAGCATCAGAATACACAGTCATGCCATCAATTGACCTATCTGATACCTTCGGGCGGCTTAGCCAACGCTGCTTCGCTATGACCCATAGGCGCAGATCTGTAGGAAAACAGTCACTTACTGCACCCGGAAAACCTAGCAATGCATGCTGTAGATGCTCAGAGTTACGCAGCATCCATTCCTGCATGTCCGCTTTCAAGGGCAAACTAATAAATGCTGGCTCCTGCCCGCTGATTTCTACTGTCCGGTGCCGCGCTTTCTTTATTAGGTATGCTAATACTGCTGTCCGTTCCCAGACACTCCTAGGCGGAGTATGTGGTAAGAACACCCACCCCAAAATGCTGACCCGTTTCGTGGCCTTCACCTTCACAATCATTGCCACTGCCATTGTCATTGTTGCTGTTGCTGTTGTTGTTGTGCCACCTCGGGGGTTGTCAGTGGGCAGTCTTTCCCCCGTTTCTTTATGGCACAACAACCATTGACACAGCAGGGCAAAGGGGGAATTGGGATGATTGACAACCAGCACCCCAATGGGAATGTCCGGGAAGCGGCGATCCACGTAGGCAGACAGAAGCTTGTTGCCAAGCACCTGGAGGCACTGGCGCTGCTCTGCAGAGAGATGCACAGGAGCCTGCGGAGAGGTATCGCGCAACAAAGACATTAGCGGCATCATTTCATCATTACGAGTCCCTGTGAGGACGCGTACCCACTGCAGTTCACCGATTAGAGTCTGAGCATCATGTACAGTTCGCACGTTTGTCATCAGTTACCTTCTGTGGGCGGATTGTTCGTTCAGAGACTATCCACTCCAGGTATTTCCAAGGAGCACTGCGCTGCACCTTCTCGGGGGCAACCACCAGATCCCTTCTTGCAAGCAACTTAGAAATCTGTCCCAGATCCTGAGGACTAAAAGGCTGATAACGACAGAAAAGAATATAATCCATATAGTGATACACAATAGTGGCTGGAAAAGCGTGATGCACTGGCTCCAGTGCCCAATGAACATACATCTGACGCATTGTGGGGGAATTTTTCATGCCTTGTGGTAACACAGCCCACTCAAATCGCTGAGCCGGTTCCCCTCTGTTAATTGCTGGAAGCGTGAAAGCAAAATGAACTGTATCTACTGCCTGAAGCGGAATTGTAAAGAAGCAGTCTTTCAGATCGATCACTAAAATGTGCCAGTCCTGTGGCAGCATTGTAGGTGTCGGAAGGCCTGGCTGGAGGGCACCCATGGCCCACATTTGTTCATTTACTGCTCGGAGGTCGTGTGGCAACCTCCATTTCCCCGATTTCTTAGGGAACACAAAAATTGACGTATTCCAGGGGCTAATAGAAGGCCGAATATGCCCCTGCTCCAATTGTTCTTTAACTAACTGGTGCGCAACCGTCAGCCACTCTCTAGTTAGGGGCCACTGCTCAACCCACACCGGCTCATCAGTTTTCCATGGAATCCGGGGGGTTGGCGGCTGTGAAACAGTGGCCGTCCCTAAAAAGGCAGGACCAACAATGTCACACCAAGCTGTGATAGAACATCTCTTCCGATGAGTCCTCCCAGCCCTCCCGGGAGGGGCATAACATAAGGACAAGTTGCAACTTCCTGACCTTCTGGGAATCTAAGCTTGATGGTCTTGAGACTGCACTGTGGAGTGGCACCTCCCCCTACTCCTTGCACCGCATCTATAGCATTAACAAGAGGCCAACTCTGTGGCCAATTCTGTTGGCTTATAATTGTCACGTCAGCTCCTGTGTCCAACAGGACCGAAAGCGGAACCGTGTCATGCTCCAGGATAAGGGTTAGCACTACCATGGGCCTAGTTTTCATCTGGTGCACCAAGGATACAACGGCATCTTGGGTGGAACCGAACCCTCTGTCACCCCTTTCAGGTAATTGAGCAGTCTCGTGTGTGGAAACCCTTTTGTAAACTATCAATTGCGCTATCCTGGTGCCCACAGTAATAGTCAGTGGAGGGGTTAATGTATAAGTGCACACCATTATTTCCCCTATATAATCTGCATCTATTACCCCGGGCAAAACTATTAATCCTGCTACTCCAGCCAAAGATCTCCCTATCAATAATGCACCAAGATCTTTATCCCTAGATATGGGGCCATATGTTCCAGTGGGAATTTTTTGCACTGAATGATTCTTTAAGGTGACATTTACTGCTGCTGCCAGATCGATTCCCAAGGAGCCTCGGGTTGCTGGAATGGGAAGCTGAGACACTGGGACTGACCATTAACTTTTGTTGGTGCGCGGCAGCCTTTCGTGCTCTGCTTCCCGTTTTTTGTCATCCTGCATATGGTGGTCGCATGCGTGTCCCTTTGGCACTGCTCACACCAGACCTTAGCGCGACAGACACGCTGAAAATGACCTTTCTGCCCACAGCGGAAACATATCTTTGGCTTTTGACCTTCATCTTTCTCACTTATTCTCGTCACAGCTGCTGCAAGCAGCTCTGTAGTGGGATCAATGGCTTGCACCACAGCATTTGCCATGACTTGTCCACTATGCTGTTGCTCTGCCCTACTAGCAAGATCCAACATTTCTCCAACCCCAGCATCTTTTGGGAGTGTAGCCAGCAGGCGCTTCATAGAGGGATCAGCATTCTCAAAAGCAAGCAGCTTAAACATGCTCTCTTTAGCTTCCTCGGACATCTCTGCCTGACCGGCAAGGGCCTTCCATAGCCTGTCCACAAATTGTGGATATGACTCGGTGAGGCCCTACCAAGTGGCAGCGAACGATGGCCGAGGTCGCATGTCAGGCACGGCATTAAAGGCCATCCTAGCTTACTGAGCTGCCAAGTAATGCAGTTGCAAAGGATATGTTAACTGTGCTGCCATATTTCCATATGCTCCTGAACCCGTTATCATGTCAGGATTAATCCCATACAAGACATCTCCCTGGTTACGCGGTCGCCCAGCCTCCACCCGCGCTAAGCGTTCCCACTCCCGTTGCCAAATAATAGCTTGAGAAGGAGTTAACAAAAGCCTAGCCAGATTAGCACAGTCCATTGGAGAATTAACATCAGCAGTAAATAACCAATCAAGCATCATTTGCGCCGCATCAGACTTTATCCCATTCTCCTCTACAGTCTTTTTTGCTTGCTGCAAAATTTTCCACTCGTGCTGTTCATATCGCGGTCCTTGGGGACTCTGCACTACTGGACAGGCAAGTGCACCTGCTAATTGCCATTCACCTTCCAGAATGACATCCCGAATTATGCCAGTCCATCTCCGCTCCATTGCTGGAGCCCCTTCTGCCGCAGGACAATGAGGCAGAGGACCAGAGGGTGGCGCTGGCGTGCAGGAGCCCACAGCCGGAATTTGCTTAATCAGTTGTTGCACTGACTGAGCCGGCTTTACAGGGACTGAGTTCAGCGCGTGGTCCCGCCGACCCTCTAGCTTCTGTATGGCTTTGCCGATTTGTCTCCCTAGTTCAGTTACTGTAGGTTGTCCTGGCGTTGCCATAGAAACTTGACGTCCAGAGGGGAATAAGTCCGCCTCCGAGTCAGACTCCTTGTCTCCGCTAACCGGCAGAGGCACTTGCTGCAGATTAGCGGGGGGAGGAGGCTCGGAGGTTGGCAGATCAGCGGTGGGAGGAGGCTCACAGATTGGCAGGGGCGGATACAGCATTGGTCAGCTCGCCACGCCCCCTTGCTCTCCGGCGCGATGCACTTCCGCACCTGTACTTCCAGTCGCTGCAGCCAGCTGAGAAGGGACTTCCTCCTCGAGAGGCGCTGACGCAGCGTGGTTTGCGGAGGCTCCTGGTGCCCCCCCCCAACAGTTCCGCCACGGTCGAACACTGCCTTGACCCCGTTAGGCCCTTCACCGCCATTGGTCCTCTAAAGAGATTGTAAAACCGAGAGCAGCTCTCGGGGAAATTAGAGGGCCCTGTCTTCACAGGAGTGGCTATAATTTGAGTAGCAGCAGCAGCCACTTTCGCTTCCGCTTTCATAATCTTAAGTGTGAAAGAGGGGGGGGACTTGATTCGAATTGTTTCTGCTTAATGAAGGAGGGTTTGATTTTGTGATTCTACCTGGACGGTTTAGATTCTGCTTACATTCCACAGGAGCATTCTTTTGTGGTGAGAAAAACATAGGTGCCAGACTCCTTGTTGGCAAGATAAGGAGAACCGGAGGAGGGAGATAGGAGAAGAATAGGCCCCAGACTCCTTGTCAGCAGGGGGTCTGGGTTCTGTTTAGTGCTTACATTCCACAGGAGCATTCTTTTGTGGTAAGAAAGACATAGGTGCCAGACTCCTTGTCAGCAAGACAATGAGGAAGAGTGTTTACTTCATCCCAAGGGACCACCAGATGGGGATGCGACCACCCAGAGGAGAATACAACGCATGCGCCAGAGGGGAGGGACTTGATTAATGAATATGTAGTGGGGTTCAACGTAACCTGTTGAATATGTATGAACTTGACTTACAAATATGTAACATTTCTGTGGACCGGTATGCAAGTTAGGAGGAGCTATTCCTCTTGCATCCAGCTTTGTGCAGCATTGATTAAAACATACCTGATTTTATAACTACTTTGTGGTTATAGAGTTTGATTCCGCAAGTCAATTTGGCACCCCAGATGGGACAATCTCTGTCCGGCTGCAGGACCAGGTGAGGAGGGGGATGCCTTAGGCGTGCCCCGAGGTTTCTTGGAAGGACTCCCTTTCCTCTCCTGATCACTGCAGGGATAGACAAGGACCATCTATCGGCGGACCAGGTATGTGTATGGGAATAAGGGGAACCTGGGAATGAGGGGAATCTGTAAGTTGCGAGGAGACGTCCTGCGCTGGGCATAGCTGTTGTGCTTCCCCTGAGTAGTGAGCTCACAGGTTAGGTTAGGTTGCCGGTTGGGGTAGGAGAAAAGCTCCTGGGAGGGAGTTCCTACAAAGGTGGGCCCTATAAGTCGTACGTGTGGGAAAGGGAGTAGTAATTCTCCCTTGGGTTGTTGGTAACAGAGGATTTGGCCAAATGGTAATGTGGTGCCTTGTAGCAATAACAGCAGGAACTTAAGTTGTATAATTGTTATTACCATCTGTTGCAAATGTCCAGTACCATGTATTTGAACTATTGACATATTTGTGACATCCTTTTAAAGTACTTGAATTAAGATTTTAACTTGAGCCGGTATCTGTGTGTGTGTGTGTGTGTGTGTGAGTGAGACATGGCACAAGTTGCAGGGCGAGTGCGGAAGAAGCGAGTGGCAACAATTATCATTCGTCTGTCCTCATGTTTCTTTGTAATAGTACATGAAGAATTTCTGCGTGCAGGCGCATGGAATGCTACTAAATATAGAGCTCAGGCAGAAGTATAGGTAAGAAGTTTTACTAGTAAAAAAAAATAAGGAAAAGGGGGCAAGTAAATGAAAATCTTGGATTGGGACAAAGAAAGTGGGGAGTTATTTGAAATAGAGTACAGTGAAGGGCCAGAAGAAAGGTGCCTACTTCACAGAACAAATGAATGCTGTTCATTTTATGTAATATTCTGTTCAGTTTGTAAAGAATTGTATCGAGGAGTCTGGTGCTATTCGTGCCCAGAGTGTAGGCAAGAGTGGTGGAATGAATTCTGGGGGTTATTCTGGGGAAACTTTAAGGTGCTAGGGGAAACCTGTGGAAATATTAGAGAAATAACGAACCAATAAGTTTGTATTATGGGGAACACACAAGGGAAGGAAATACATAAGAGGACACCGCTCGGGTGCGTTCTGGCACATTGGAAGGAAATTTCAGGAGGACCTCGGGGGAGTCTAAATAAGAAAACTCTGATAAAGTATTGTAATCAATGGTGGTTACTATACAAGTTAAAAGATGATGATAAGCAGCCCTGGAATGGGACCCTAAACTATAATACCTTCTTACAGTCACTGTTATTCTTAAAGAGGGAAGGTAAATGAAGTAACATGAACAGTTTTTATAATTGAGTGCTCTAATCATGAGACTAAGTACTGAGTGTTTATGGAAACTGAAGAACTGTATTGTTTGATTTGTGGGTTCTGAAGGGAATGGGACAAATGGTTTTGATGGTATAAGTAAGTGTAATTGTTAATGGCATACAGAAGCTTGATTGAGGGTATGTGGAAATGTAACTGAGGGTATGAATAGTGGACAAAGGAAAAAGGGTTAAAGAGATAGTGAGTTTATCTGCGCTGCCATGAGAGCAACTCCCCCAAGACTGCTGTTGTAAACAGCCTTATTTTGCTAAGGGGGGGAGGTGGGGATGGGGCACTGGAAGTGAGAATGGCCTTCATCTGCAGAGATCTAGGAAACCCAAAATTCCAGTGTTAGCACTGGAAGCCTTAGGAGAGGAGGAGGTGAAACTGAAATGTAATGTTAGTAGTATGATGAGAGTTTGGAAAGTGAAAAGTTTAGGAAGGACGCAGGCTGAGGAGGGCAAAGAACAGGGATGTCAGAACCAAAAAGAGGTGAGCAATATGAAAAAAATATAATAATAATAATAATAACTGATTGAGGTACAGAGATAGTTGAGAATAGCAACAGCTGTTACTGTTGCGGCCGTAGGACCCAGAGGTTCCCTCAGGAAGAGGTGGGGGGAGGGGGAGGGCCCTAGAAGAGCCCAGGGAGGGTTCCACTCCTGCTGGACTGAAAGCAGTGTGCAAACTGCAGGGAAATGGGACATTGGTGGAGAAATCCTACCAAGCTGAACGATGGGAACCTGGGAAGTTTACCCTAGCAGATCCATTGGTTAAATAGCAGCTAGGAGAGCAGGATAAAGAGGTTTCATTTTCTGGTGGGGATGGGGGGCCTCTTACCACCATTGATGATTTTGTAGCAGTAGTAGGAGCTACTGCCCAACAAGAAAGAGCTTACCTTTTTGGGATTAATTAAATATAGACTGAGAAATATGCCAGGTTCTCCAAAACTGTTACTCTGGCAAGACTTATTAGAATAAAAGGATGCAGGGATTAAATTCAATAAAACTGGAGCTAAGGGACAAACAATAAGTCTGGCTTTAACACAAACTGGGAAAAACAATGTTTTACCTCCAGAAGTTACAGAAATCTTAAATAAGGTATGCTTAGGAGTGTGGATATCAGGAATACCTGGCAGAGCCAAAATACAACCCTAAATAGAAGTTAAGTTAAAAGCAAGAGCTAGCCCAGTCAGGGTAAAGTGGTGCCCTTTGAGGATATGTGACTATAGAAAGATAAAAAATAATAGATAACTTTTGGAGTTTGGATTACTCAAGTGCATGCATACACTCTGTGGTGGCAAATCCATACACTTTATTAACCAAGTTAAGGAGTGAGTAGGTAGAGTTTACCTTCTGGATTTGAAGGATGCCTTTTCTGCCTGGTGTGGCCAAAAGAAGCCTAAGGGTATTTGCCATTGAATAGGAGAACCCCAATATGGGGAGAAAAAGACTCAGTTAACCTGGACAGTGTTACCCAGGGTTGTGAGAACAGCCCAATGATTTTTGAGCAACTTGTGAGCCTGAGATTTGGGTTCCTCCTTCCCACAGTGGAACTTCACTGCAGTACGTGGATGCCACGAAAAGCAGAGGACTGTGTGAAATGGACTGTGAGTGTGCTGAATTTCTTTGTTTAAATGATTATCAAGTTTCTCAACAGAAGGCACAAATAAGTCAACAGCAAGTGACGTATCTGGGATAGGAGATTACAGCTGGACTTTGAACCTTAAGGACTGCCAGGAAAGAAGCCATCTGCCAAACCCTGAGCCACAAAGTGCCAAGGAACTCCGTACATTCTCAGGAATGACAGGATGGTGCTGACTGTGGATACACAGCTACGGACTGTTGGTAAAGCCCCTTCATGAAGTGAGTAAGAGATGGCCAGAGTGGTTGAGAGCGGTGGCTGCACCAGTGCTCGATATTCAAGAAGCCAGTAAATCTAGGCCAAAGAATAACAGTTTTAGTATCTGATACAGTGTCTACTGTATTGGAGGTAAAAGAGGGCATTGGCTCTCACCCCCAGAGGTTCCTGAAATACCAGGCCATCCTGGTACAGCAGGATGATGTAGAAATAATTGTAACTAATATTGTCAACCCAGCATCTTTCCTTAGTGGAACTCCCGGAGAACAAGTATTTCATGACTGCTTTGAAACAACTGGGGCTACGGACTGTTACCAGTTGGACCAGAAAGATGAATCCTTAGAAGATGCAGAAGACACCTGGGTTACTGATGGAAGCAGTTTGGTGAGACAAGGAAACTGTAAGGCAGGATATGCAGTAACTGCTACTGACAAGGTAATCGAAGCACAACCATTACCTGTGGAGACTTTCTCTCAGAAGGCTGAAATAACTGCCTCGACAAGAGCCTGAAATATATGGACAGATGCTAATTATGTATTTGGGATGCTACACGCTCATAGCACCATCTGAAAAGAGCAAGGATTGCTCACGCACAAGGAAAAACAGCATAATCTACCAAAGAACGTGGCTATTATACATTGTAAAGGACATCAGAAAGGTAACACTGCACAGGAAACTGGAGATAAGATGGCGGATCAGATGTCAGAACAGGTACTTGGAGAAGGCTTTAATTCCAGACGGTAAACTTAAAATCTCTGAACCTGAGTCAGAACCTGTAAAATATTCTAGGAATCTAATTAATGATTCAGAAGGGAAGAGAGCAAGCTGACAGATGGGTACACACCTGGATGGACGGATTGTTGTGCCGTTTGGTATTGGGCAAACAGACATTACAAAGTATGATCGTAGTACCAGGAACCGGATACAAGTGGGCCTCTTGGGAAAGGGAACCTTCCAGGGCAACAATGACAAATTGATTTCTTGAAACTCCCAAGAAAAGGGGGGTATCACTCTATGTTGGTACTAACTGATACCTTTTCAGGATCGCCAGATGTATTTCCCTGTAGGACCAATAAGGCTAGGGAAGTAACGAAGGCTTTATTCCTAGGTTTGGGGTACCAATGGCAATATGTATTATCTGGAGATTATGTTTATGTTAAATCCTTCTCAGATTCTCCACTGGAGCCAAAGTACGAAGGACCCTATCAAGTGCTTCTAACTACATACATGGCAGTCAAGGTGAAAGGGTTGGTCCTGTGGATATACCATACCTGTGTGAAGAAAGTGACTCAGCCACACTGGACTACAGAGACAAGAGGGACCCCTTCAACTAGTGCTCCAGAGAGGACAAAGAAAAAAAAAAGACATAGTTTAGGGGATTAATGGTGGTAGTGATGGGGTTGTTAGTAGGAAAGGATCCAGCAGCTATGGATCCTTTCTGAACATGCCTCATTGGGGTACCATGGGGTTTTCAATGAACTGCTAACCTCACGACTCTATGTAGGATGTTAGGAATAAGTCCAGGATCCACTTTATCCTGTCCAGCATTCAAAGCAAACACTGGGGCAGAGGATGCTTTACGTATGGGAGTTATAGTTAATAATCTGAATGTCAGCCGTTCGGACCCAGAAGAGTTAGATTTACTGGGATCAGTAGTTCATAGTGCTTACACTGACCGAAACAGGGTAGGGAGTCGTTTTTGTTTTGGGGGTAAGATCACGACAGAAGCAGCCTTAATGGCTAGGTATCAGGACAAGGCGGAGCTGGAATTATGGAGGTTCATGAGCAACAGCTCCACCTTTACCTATGAGTCTGGGAAGGACTCTCCCTGCGATGTAGAAACAAACAACATATGGAATAATGACACACAGGCAAAACAACTGCCACCTGGGATATTCTTAATATGTGGGGATCGAGCATGGCCTGGCATACCAATAAGGCCAATAGGAGGACCATGTTATCTCGGCAGACTAACCCTATTTGCTCCCAGAGTAAGGGATATCTTGAATAGTACTCTCTGGAATGTTTAACAGATAATGTCAATCCGGTTCTGGAAGAGTTAGGGGAATTATGGGAGAAACTTACCAGTTGGTTACCTAATTTAGCATGTGTCATGGTTTTGTAACTTCGCTATTGGTATTCCACATCATAACATCATGGACAAAAGAGAAGAACTACATATCCCAGAGGACCTCACGGTCAGAGAAGGAAGACACATCACGGAAGATACGTCATCTGGTTGCGCGCACTTTTTCTTCACTTTCACTTGCTGCCGGGAGAGGAGTGGGTGTGCTTTCCAAGCCAGGCACCTTCATCAAGTAAGGCTTTCGGTTTCAGAAACTCTCTCTCTCTCTCTCTCTCTCTCTCTCCCTCTCTATCCCTCTTTCGCTCTCTCTCATTTCACTTGATTTATTATCCTTACCCCCAATTAGCTTGTATTATATCGTGTCATGTTGCATCCCAACATCATAGTTAGTAAAATAAGTTCTCCTTAGATCGTTGCCGCTGCTTCATTTTTCTCGGGAAGCCGGGGGGGGAGAGGGCCCGCGAGCCTACTGCCCCCCTGTCATGGGCACAGATCTATCTAGGTAACTCTGTGACAGCATGGCTTAAGCAACTCTTTATAGATTGCATTATTATGGTATTTTTGTTTATTTTCGTATAAGTGCGCATTTTGGTTGTGTATAAGTATTGGGAGTAGTTATGAGGAGTAGAAAAGGCATGAGCTACAACAGAAAATAGAAACTGGGGGCTATTTCAAGTCCCCGCTCTTTCGAAATGGAATGGTCTAGCAAAAGAATTCGCTAGGTGGAAGAAAAGGGGGGATTGAAAGAGGGTGGGGGACTTGATTCGAATTGTTTCTGCTTAATGAAGGAGGGTTTGATTTTGTGATTCTACCTGGACGGTTTAGATTCTGCTTACATTCCACAGGAGCATTCTTTTGTGGTGAGAAAAACATAGGTGCCAGACTCCTTGTTGGCAAGATAAGGAGAACCGGAGGAGGGAGATAGGAGAAGAATAGGCCCCAGACTCCTTGTCAGCAGGGGGTCTGGGTTCTGTTTAGTGCTTACATTCCACAGGAGCATTCTTTTGTGGTAAGAAAGACATAGGTGCCAGACTCCTTGTCAGCAAGACAATGAGGAAGAGTGTTTACTTCATCCCAAGGGACCACCAGATGGGGATGCGACCACCCAGAGGAGAATACAACGCATGCGCCAGAGGGGAGGGACTTGATTAATGAATATGTAGTGGGGTTCAACGTAACCTGTTGAATATGTATGAACTTGACTTACAAATATGTAACATTTCTGTGGACCGGTATGCAAGTTAGGAGGAGCTATTCCTCTTGCATCCAGCTTTGTGCAGCATTGATTAAAACATACCTGATTTTATAACTACTTTGTGGTTATAGAGTTTGATTCCGCAAGTCAAGTGTATTTATCACGATTCTCCAGGTAGCGCCTAGGGCTGTAGCCTCTTTCGCCTTGCCCTGAATGGCTCTGTCCCACATGCAGTCCCCAATTTCACGCCATTCTTCTGCCACAAAAATGAGTGGAGGAGCCTTCAAGAACCACTGTTCTCAGCCCCACGTTACTAGCTTAGCTAGGTCTTTGTCCTTCACTGTCTCCCCTCGCTTAGCAAGGATACTGAGAAGCAGTGTCTGTGCTGCTGCAAATTCCACATCCATGCTAGCAGCAAGTGGCAGAGGAGGAAGCTGTGCAGTCTTCCTACCCGAGTTGCTGCCCATCCCGGCACATGGCACTCACCCCGCCACGGGTCCAAGTCAAAGTGCGTCTGGCACACGACGCTCTGAGCTTCTGCCCTCGGCACAGAGCTTACCTGCTGCAACCTTCCCTGCTCTCGTTGCCTTCCACGTCGAACCGCTGTGGCAACTTGGGCAGCTTTCTTGAGTCCCACGTTGGGCGCCACTTCAAGGAAGGCGGCCTGAATGAATCCACGCGTCTTCACAGAAGTAATGGTGGAACCTCCGATTTATTGCCCGAATCAGCTCATACTTATACAGAAATACAGGGTACACACGGCAACTTATAATTGGTTAGCACACAGAAATCACGCGTCTTGCTCGCTAGCTATTGGTACAGCATTAATCATCACATGGCTTTTTTCTACTGTTCTTCGCATTCCACTGTCTTGATCTCTTCCCAGGCTAGCTACCCCCTCATCTTAACTAAAGCCTCAGTTTTTCTTCCTGCTTTGACAGCTTCAAGGTCTCATAGCCTGGGTTGTGCACATAGCACTCGAGCTCACAAATCCTTGCTCCCTGAGCCACTCTCCTACACCGGTCTTCTTTCCCTATGGTTCGCCTTACGATATTCAGGAACAGCCTGGTCTTGTGCCTTTAAGATTTCCATCTTGAGGTGCGTCCAGGCTTCCTGGACCCCTTTACCCTTAAGGAGCGACTCCCAAGGGACCTCTGCAACAAGCATCCTGAACAGGTCAAAGTTCACCCTCTGGAAGTTCAAGATAGCAGTTTTGCTAGTCACCTTTCTGACATCTCCAAGAATAGAGAATTCTACAATTTCATGGTCACTCTGCCCAAGACAGTCCCCAACCTTCACATCTCCTACCAGTCCATCTCTGTTAGTGAAGAGCAGGTCTAGCAGGGCACCACCCCTGGTAGGCTCTCGTACCAGCTGCGTAAGGAAATCTTCCACACACTCTAGAAACCTCTTGGACTGCTTCTTCTGTGTTGTATTGTATTTCCAACATATATCGGGGAAGTTGAAGTCTCCCATGAGAACAAGTGCTGGCTATTGTGCAACTTCCGGCAGCTGCTCATAGAATGCCACGTCCTTGTCTTCATCCTGATTAGGCAGTCTATAACAGACCCCCACCAAGATGTCACCCCAACAGGCCTTCCCCCTGATTCTTATCCATAGACACTCAACTTTATCATTCCTAACCCCAAGCTCTTCAACATCAAAATACTCTTTAATATAAAGGGCCACACCACCACCCTTCCTTCCTTGTCTATCCCTTCTGAAGAGCTTGTAGCCATCCATCACAGCACTCCAGTCATGGGAGTGGTCCCACCATGTCTCGGTAATAGCTACTAGGTCATAGCCTGCCGCACAATTGCTTCCAGCTCCTCCTGCTTGTTGGCCATGCTGCGTGCATTGGTGTAGATGCGCTTCAGCTGAGTCAACTGCCTCATCCCCAGCTCAAGCATCATTCCCCTAGGCTCACCTCTGGTGAGCCCTGTTTTGTCCTCTTCCCCCGTCGTAGCTAGTTTAAAGCTCTGTTGATAAGCCCTGCGGGCTCCTGCGCTAGGATTTGTTTCCCCCTTTGAGAAAGGTGGGTTCCATGCATGGGCAAGAGGCTAGGGCCGAGTAAACTGCCCCATGATCAAAGAACCCAAAGTTTCTGCCTCGACACCAGCTTCTGAGCCAATTATTCATTACTTGTGCTTTCCAAGCTCGCTCCGTGTCCTTCACTGCCCCTGAAGGTATAGAACAAAAGATCACTTGCGCTCCCACTCCTTGAACTAAATGCCTTAAACCCCTGAAATCTCTTTTCATAGTTTGCAGGCTTCTCTGAGCGATTTCATCGCTGCCCACCTGAACTACGAGTAATGGAAAGTAATCAGTGGACCTAACCAGCTTTGGGAGTTTTCTGGTTATGTCCCTGACCTGGGCCCCAGGAAGGCAGCACACTTCCTGATGGCTCAGGTCTGGTCTGCATATGGGGCCCTCCATTCCTCTGAGAAGGGAGCCGCCCACCACAACCACCTTTCTTTTTTTCCTGACAGAGGCAGTCTCAAGGCGTGGGGGTGACTGCCTCGCCTTAGGCTCCCTCCTAGGCAGATCCTCCATTGCCCCCCCACTTACCTCCCCTTCAATTTCCAGCGTCTCAAACCTGTTGCTTAGTGGGAGCTGGAAAAGCGGGGTAGGCAGGCGGGGGGGCTCCCGTGACACCGAGTCAGGATTCTCTTCCAACCCTCCTCATCTGTCAGGTCTGTCTGACTGACAAGGCAGGGGGGTCAACCACTTTTCTGGGGGTATCTCCCTGGCACCCTTCCCTCTGGCATGCCAGCAAGTCACTCCACCAGTCAATCTCCCGCTCACACTCCCTGATGGTCCTCAGTCTCTCCACCTCCTCCTTAAGCTCCACCACCAGGCTGAGCAGCTCACCCACCTGCTCTCCCCTCACACAGGTGGAATCCCTGCCACCATCCCCAGGCAGCAGCAGGCTCAGGTACACCCTACAGCCGGAGACCTGAACAGCTACTTCTCTGGGCAGGCCCTCCATCTGGGTTGCCACGGTCTTCTTGGAATAAGCCCGCTGTCTGGTGGAGACCAGGTTTAGGCCTGTGGTCTCAGAGACTGCAAGAGGAAAGCTAATCTCCTGAGCAAAGAGGGACAACACTTACGCTCCTCACCACTTGACCCGCCTCCCACACCCACAACTGCAACACTGTATGGGCAGTGTGGGCTGTGCTCACTCACTGAACCTCCCTGTTCTCAGTGGGCAGTGACCACGGTTACTCACCTGGTGCACTCTGTGGCACAGCTAGCTTCCACCCTCCCCGAGACTATTTAAAGTTTATCACCAGGTGCCAACGTCGAGGACGGGTGATGACACATTCATAGGGTGTTTAAACTGTGCTGCTAATGCGCCAGCTCCACCCCTGCTCGCTCAGCAGCCTGCCCACAAGCTGCCAGCCCCCCAGCACAAGCGCAGCACTGTTGCTGGGTTCAAAAAAGCCTTACAAAGAGCTTTTTTTGTTGGCCTTTTTCACTCCAGATCCCTTTGCCCAGTGCAGACTTACCTGCTCTGAAGCTAGTCTCTGCAGCAAGTCAGTTTACAGTCTGTCATAATCCACTGAATTAAGGAATAATTTTCCTCATTGGGTATGACAGTCGCAGCATATTGTTGCCTTAAGGCTGGTTGCATTGTAATAGAGGCTAGCTTGGAGATTTTGGGGTCCATTTACTACTCCAGTTTCAGCTCCCATATCCTATAGCCTTAGTAGCCAGGCCAGGATGCTTTCTCTTGGCTTCTGTTGAAAATGCTGGACTAAGTACATTAATTCAGCTTCTGTATAAGGGCAAGCCATAACATGCATAGTAGTTTGAGGAGGAAGCCAATCTTCAGGTGGAACCCCCTAAGGCCTTTCTTTAACTTTCTTGGTTTGTTGCATGACTACAGGATGGATTTCAAGAAGATCCAGGTCTACCAGAGCCCCTAGTTCAGATTTTTAGAAGCCTCCTTTCGCTTATTGTCATGATCATAGGGATTCCGATTGCTCAAGGTCCCCTTCGCTCACAATGGATAGGGCCCTGACTTGTGGCATTGGGCCAGTTTGAGTGGTTTTATCTGTAAGCGCAGCAAGTTTATGCTCAAGCCATTTAACTCAATCACGCACTAAGTGATTTTATTCCTCGAGATGTTGTTCTGATGTATTCAGATGATTTAATGCCATTAATAGAGGCCGTGCTAGAATAGAAGCAGCAAGCCACCTCTCATTGTTTGTCGTAATATTTTTCCTAGGCCCTCAACATAAGCAGCCATACGGGCTAGGGAGCTAGCAATATTCCCCCCCCCCCCCCCCCCATCTCTCAATGGGCCCCATTTTTTCCACAATAGAGGCCAGCCTGTGCCACAGAGAGCCTAGGAATCCTGGGATACATCTATATAGTTATTTTTCCAGGGGGACAGATTTCCCCCCTCCCAGACATCCTGGGACACCTTTTAGTAAAACCATTGTAAGATTAGTATTACCTTCATAGGTGACTCCTGCCTGGCTCACCAAATGTAAGAATAGGAGAGAGTTAATATAGTTGCCTTTAACCAGTTTCAGATCACCCAAGAAAAATAGCAGTCACAATTTAGAAATAAAGAAGAAATAGCTTACCCCTTTCCAAAGATTAAAGTTTGCTGGAAACTCCCATAGGAAATGACCTCCAACTAGAGATGCTTCCTTTTCGGTTGGGGGGGGGGGGTGGACCTTGGATCCCTCCCTTCCAGTTGCACAGGTGAATTGCTTGCATCTGTGCTCCCAGGGCTGGCCAAGCCCCTTCAACAGGTGCTCAATCACTGGTTCAGGCTATGACCTAATGGTTCCCATATGGCTACTCATGAGAGAGTATGGTACTACTACTAGGCTAGAAGGAGTAACTGCCCATCCATCTCTCTGCCTTTCTGCTTTTAACGCTGTTACCAAATTTAGATCATGTTTATCACAGACAGGTTTCCCTTGTAAAGGAACCCTTCTTTCTGGTATTATGGCTAGCACTTCAGTTTCTATGCCTTTTTCTGCAGTCCTTTTTGCGCCCAAATTGGCCAGTTTGTTCCCTCGCTCTTGAGTGGTTTGTTTGGATTGATGACCTTTGCAATGTATAATAGTCACTGCAGTGGGGACTTTTACGCTCTCCAAAAATCCTAAAACTTCTTCCTTGTGTTTAATTGCAGTTTCTTGTGCAGATAGTAGTCCTCTCTCCTTCCGTTTGCACGCACTGCTCCAAATGTGTATTTTGAATCAGTCCAAATGTTTGCACATTTTCCTTCACTTAATTGTAGGGCTCTGTCACGGACTTATCTAGATACATCTATGCCCTTGTTTCACGGAGTTATCTATTATCTAGATAGATCTGTGCCCGTGACGGGGGGCAGTAGGCTCGCGGGCCCCCCTGGCTTCCCGAGAAAAAAAAAGCAGCGGCAACGATCTAAAAAGGAGAACTTATTTTACTAACTACGATGCTGGAATGCAAGATGACACGATATAATACAATCTAGTTGGAAGTAAGGATAATAAATCAAATGAAATGAGAGAAAGCGAAAGAGCAATAGCGAGAGACAGAGAGAGAGAGTGAGTTTCCGAAACCAAAAGCCCTACTTGATGAAGGCGCATGGCTTGGAAGCACACACACTCCTCCCAGTGGCAGCAAGCGAAAGTGAAAAAGTCTGCGCACAACCAGATGACGTATCTTCCGTGATGTATCTTCCTTCTCTGACCGGGAGGTCCTCTGGGATACGTAGTTCTTCTCTTTTGTCCATGATGTTATGATGTGGAATACCAATAGCGAAGTTACAAAACCATGACATTCCACCCCTTATTCTACATCATTATATCATGCTTAATACATATACATAGAACTACTGACTGCACTCCCCCAACATCAAATTCCCTTGTGGTACACATTGAACATCCCCATCTTTTTGCATCACCCACCAAGTGGACCCAGGTCCCTGGGCAAAACAGTTCCATGGAGAGGTCTGCCCTTTCCAGAGGCTGGAAGAACCCAAACTGCTTTTCCCAACATGCTCTTTACATGTACTACAGGGAACTTATCTCCCTCTACAGTATGTAGGGAGCTGGATTGGGTAGGGCCATCACAATTGATAGATCCCCTAGTGTTGACCAACCACGTGGCTTCTGCCAGATGCTTCTCCCAGTGCTTAAATGTTCCACCACCCAGTGCTTTCAGCATAGTTTTTAACAACCCATTGTATCGTTCAATTTTACCAGAAGCTGGTGCATGATAGGGAATATGATAAATCCATTCAATGCCATGTTCTTTGGCCCAAGTATTCATAAGAGAATTTTTAAAATGAGTCCCATTATCTGATTCAATTCTTTCTGGGGTGCCATGTCGCCACAGAACTTGTTTCTCCAGACCTAATATGGTGTTTCGGGCAGTGGCGTGGGATACTGCATATGTTTCAATCCACCCAGTGGTCGCTTCCTCCATGGTGAGCACATAACGCTTACCACTGCAAGATCGTGGCAAGGTGATATAGTCATTCTTCCACGCCTCCCCATATTTATACTTTTGCCATTCCCTTCCTCCCAGAGAGGTTTCATTCTCTTGGCTTGTTTAATTATGGCACATGTTTCACAGTCATGAATAACTTGTGCAATAGCATCCATAGTTAAGTCCACCCCTCGGTCTCTAGCCCACTTATGTGTTGCATCTCTTCCTTGATGGCCCAAGGTCTCATGGGCCCACCGAGCTAGAAATAATTCACCCTTGTTCTGCCAGTCCAAGTCTATTTGAGCCACCTCAGTTCTGGCAGCCTGATCTACCTGATGGTTATTTTTCTGTTCTTCCGTAGCCCGACTCTTGGGCACATGAGCATCTATGTGACGCACCTTTTCAACCATATTCTTTATTCGGGCAGCAATGTCTTTCCACAGTTCAGCAGACCAAATAGGTTTACCTCTCCGTTGCCAGTTATTTTGCTCCCACTGCTGTAACCACCCCCATAAGGCATTCGCCACCATCCATGAATCAGTATAAAGATAAAGCACTGGCCACCCCTCCCGTTCAGCGACATCTAAGGCTAGTTGGATAGCCTTTACCTCTGCAATTTGGCTTGATTCTCCTTTTCCTTCAGTGGCCTCTGCAACTTGTCGCATGGGGCTCCACACAGCAGCTTTCCATCTGCGATACTTCCCCACAATACGACATGATCCATCTGTGAACGAGGCATATTTCTTTTCATTTTCTGGTAGTTCATTGTATGGTGGGGCCTCTTTAGCACGTGATACTTCTTCTCCTGTTGATGCTCCAAACTTTTTACCTTCAGGCCAGTCCATGATCACCTCTAAGATTCCTGGATGACTGAGGTTCCCCATTCGAGCTCATTGTGTAATCAGTGCAATCCACTTGCTCCAAGTGGCATCAGTAGCGTGATGGGTGGAGGGAAACTTTCCTTTCAACATCGAGTTCAGCACAGGCAGTCGAGGTGCAAGGAGGAGCTGCGTCTCAGTACCGACTACTTTGGAAGCAGCCCTAACCCCCTCATACGTGGCTAAGATCTCCTTTTCAGTTGGAGTGCAGCACTCTTCAGACACCCTGTATGCTCGACTCCAGAATCCCAGGGGTCGGGCTCAGGTCTCCCCTGAGGTTCTTTGCCACAAACTCCAGGTGGGACCTTTCTCTCCAGCAGCAGTGTAGACGATGTTCTTTAGATCCTGTCCCGTCCGTACTGGCCCCAGGGCCACAGCACAGGCTATCTCTTGTTTGATCTGCTCAAAAGCCTGCTGCTGTTCAGGACCCCATGTAAAATCATTCTTCTTCCGCGTCACCTGATACAGGGGGCTTACAATAAGGCTATAGTTTGGAACATGCATTCTCCAAAAGCCCACTATGCCCAGAAAAGACTGTGTCTCTTTCTTATTAGTGGGCGGAGACATGGCAGTGATTTTGTCAATCACATCTGCTGGGATGTGACGGCGCCCATCTTGTCACTTTATACCTAGGAACTGAATCTCCTGGGCAGGTCCTTTCACTTTGCTTCGCTTCATAGCAAAACCAGCTTGCAGAAGAATTTGGATTATTTGCTCTCCTTTCTCAAAAACATCTTCTGCTGTATCGCCCCACACAACAATATCATCACTGTATTGCAGGTGCTCAGGAGCACTGCCCTGTTCCAATACAATTTGGATTAACCCATGGCAAATGGTTGGGCTGTGTTTCCACCCCTGGGGCAAACGGTTCCAAGTATACTGAACGCCCCTCCAGGTGAAGGCAAATTGTGGCCTGCACTCTGTGGCCAGAGGAATGGAAAAGAAGGCATTAGCAATGTCAGTGGTGGCATACCACTTGGCTGCTTTTGACTCCAATTCATATTGGAGTTCTAGCATGTCCGGCACAGCAGCACTCAGCGGGACTGTGACTTCATTCAGGCCGCGGTAGTCTACCGTCAGCCTCCATTCTCCACTGGCTTTGCGCACTGGCCATATGGGGCTGTTAAAAGGTGAATGGGTTCTGCTGATCGCTCCTTGTCTCTCTAGTTGACGAATCAACTTATGAATGGGGAGCAAGGAATCCCTGTTGGTTCGATACTGCCGTCTGTGCACTGCTTTTGTGGCAATTGGTACCTGCTGCTCTTTTACTCGTAGCAATCCCGCAACAGACAGATCTTCTGATAGGCCAGATAACGCAGACAACTGTTTAACACCTTCTGTATCTACAGCAGCTATTCCAAAGGCCCATCGATACCCTTTGGGATTCTTAAAATATCCCCTTCTGAGGTAATCAATACCAAGTATACAGGGAGCCCCTGGACCAGTCACAATAGGGTGTTTTTGCCAGTCTCTGCCAGTGAGCCTTATTTCAGCCTCCAACATAGTCAACTCTTGGGAACCCTCAGTCACCCTATGAATATGAATTGATTTTGTCCCTTGGTGACTCGAGGGCATTAGGTTACATTGTGCACCAGTGTCCACAAGTGCCTTATGTTTCTGTGTTTTTGATGTGCCACGCCATCTAATCCATACTGTCCAATACACTCTATTATCCCTTTCCCCCTCCTGGTTGGGGACAGGGCCCCTCTATTTGTTACCTCCATTGTCCTCGTGACTATTGCCATGTCCCGCATCAACTGGAGCAACCACCTTTTTGGAGAAATTCACCTTGGTTCTTGATCTATCTTCTAACTCTTTTACCCATGCTTGAAGTGTAGAAGTGGTTTTCTTATGCTACTTCTTCATATCTTCCCCATGGTCACGCAGGTAATGCCACAAGGCAGAACATGACCTAGTCTTACTGTTGTCACTTGCTTGAACAGGAGGACGTCTCCTGTTGATAGCCAGTCTAATAGCTGAGACGTTGGATGATGCAGGTTGGCGTAGAGGGATTAAACGTAACTCAAAGTCTTGGAGTTTATTAATCAGTTCATTTATAAAAGGTCTTTCTCCTCCTCTGTCATACATTGCTGCAAATGTACTGGCATACTTCTCTCGTGCAGTCTTTGTGAATATACGCCACATATGTGGTGTACACCTGACGTTCTCAGGATCATGCTCTTGGTCAGGAATGAAAGTGGGGCTATGTAACATTTCCACCACGGCGTGTTCTCTCAAATAACGGATGCCTTTTTCCATATCAGTCCATTTCCTTTTCTCAGGCATCAGGTCATCTTTGAAGGGGTATCTTTCTTTCACAGACAACAGCATCCGCTTCCAGAGGGTGAAGGCCTGGTTCTGGCATGTGCTAATACCTTTGTCGATGGCTGAGTCCCTAGCAATGCCTCCGAGCTGACGAGCCTCTCTACTATCTAGCAACACACTGTTGGCCCCACTGTCCCAACATCAAAGTAACCAGGTGACAATAGGCTCATTTGGCTGGCATGTGAAGTCTTTTCTCAGACCACGAATTTCGTTCATTTTCAAAGATCTATCAGTAATGGTAACGATGTCTTGTTCACCTCCTGCTCTTTCAGGACTTCTAGTTACTCTCCTGGGCATTGGTGAACGTGATCTTATTGTGGGCACCTCCCCTGGACTCATAGAATCATAGAATCATAGAATCGCTAAGGTTGGAAAAGACCCACAGGATCATCCAGTCCAACCATTCGCCCGTCACCAATGGTTCTCGCTAAACCATGTCCCTCAGCACAACGTCCAAACGCTCTTTGAACACCACCAGGCTCGGTGACTCCACCACCTCTCTGGGCAGCCGATTCCAGTGCCTGACCACCCTTCAAGAGAAGTAGTATTTCCTAATAATTATAATTAGAATTGAAGCTAATAAATCAAATATAATGAGAGTATCTGAAATCTGTAGGCCTTACAGTAGTGCTGAGATGTTGCATGTGGTCGGGATGAGAGCCAAGGGAAGAAAGGAACATCAGGTGACTTTGCTAGGCTTTATATCTCCTCTCTGACTGCAAAGGCCCCTGGGGAATGTAGTTCTTCTTCTCTTCCGGACAGGTGCCCGGAACTGGAGCATTAACACTTTAACTCCCAGTGCACTATATGATGTTATGATGTGGAATACCAGTAACCAAAAATCGTAAAACCATGACATTAAGCATTAGCCACACTCACCAAGTTAGTATGTTGGCTGGCTAAAGAACGCAAGGCCACTAGTGATGCTCTAGCAGGCTTGCTCATTGACGTTGATTCTGTCCAACATGCAACTTTACAAAATTATGCAGCCATTGATTTTGTATTATTAGCTCAAGGGCATGGTTGTGAGGATTTTAAAGGCGTGCACTGTATGAATCTTATTGATCATTCAAAATCAATATATCAGTGTATAGAGAAGTTGAAGATTCTCTCTAATCAGATACAGGTACACAAAGAATGGAAACCTCGGGGATTCTTTACCAGGTTGCAGAAACTTGGACCATGGGCCAAACAGGTGTTCCTTCTTTTCGTAATGTGTTTAATAGTATTTCTTGCCATTATGCTATGTTTGCCTTGTCTCTTTTCTTGTGTTCAGCATGCTGTCAATCAAAGCCTTGATTGAGTTATGGTAACTCAAATGCATATGGCAATATTGTTACAAGGTGTTATATAAAATGAAAGAGAAAGCTCCAAGTTGGGCAGTTGGGATGACATGTACAAGGCATGATTATATTATTAATATGACTAGTGCCAGTATTCTGTAGTATGTTAGTAGTTTGCTAAAAACAAAAAGGGGGAGATGTGGGAATTCAAAACAATATTCAGAGTGGAATGCTGAGAACAACGAACACCTCCAGGAGACAAAAACAAAAGTTAAGTGAGCTGCATGATAAAGACCCTGATTGGAAGAAGAGCACATGGATTGGAATAACTCATGACTCTGATTTTATATGCACCTGCATGCATGGTTAAGGAGTACACCAGGAGTGTCTGTGTGGAATGTTCTGTTGACATGTAGAGGGGAGTGGGAAAGTTACAAGAAAGAACTTGGGAATGTATATAAGGGATGTTAGAACCTACAATAAGCAATTTGGATTGTTCACGCATCAGAGTCTGTGCCTTCAGACATTGCAAAGCTTTGCCTTTTCAGTGGATAAGGAACCGTCTGGAGGGTTGCTGTACGGGAACTGCTGAATCATGACCTGAACGACTGATTGAGCACCTACAGAAAGGACCCTGTCAGCCCTGGAAACACAGGTGAAGGCAATTCACCTGTGCAACCAGAAGGGGTGGAGCCTGGCTCCATCTCTTTTAAACCTCATTAAAGGGCTGACCCCCCAGTGGGGAAGGATCTTTTTCTGGAGATCCCTCCTTGGTGAAACTTTCCTGTGTGTAGACTCTTCTCATCATGGAATGGCCTGGGTTGAAAAGGACCTCAAAGATCATCTAGTTCCAACCCCCACGCTATGTGCAGGGTCACCAACCACTAGACCAGGCTGTCCAGAGCCACATCCAGCCTGGCCTTGAATGCATCCAGGGATGGGGTATCCACAACCTCCTTGGGCAACCTGTTCCAGTGCTTCACCACCCTCTGTGTGAAAAACTTCCTCCTAATATCTATCCTAAACCACCCCTGCCTCAGTTTAAAACCAACTTGTCCTATCACTATCCACACTCGTAAATAGTCGTTCCCCCTCCTGTTTGTACTCTCCCTTCAAGTACTGGAAGGCCACAATGAGGTCTCCCCGGAGCCTTCTCTTCTCCAAGCTAAACAAGCCCAGTTCCAAGCATCATGTAAAGCACGGGGAATTTAAGAGTTAATACTCCAGTTCCGTGGATTGACAGCTTTCCGGATACCTGGTTCTCTGAGGAGAAGAACTACATATCCCACAGGACTTTGCATTCAGAGGGGAAGATACATCACGGGAGGAAGTCACAGGATCTCTCTCTTGCTCACTGCCTGGCAGTGTGTAGGTGTGCTCCCCAGCCTTTTGCCTTCATTTCAAAGTAAAGACTTTTGGTTTTGGGAACTCTCTCTCTCACTTTATTTGATTTATTAGCCTCTATTCCAGTTACACTGTATTATATTCTGTTATCTTGCATTCTGATAAAATTAAGTTTCCTCCTAAGATCACTGCTGCTGTTCTGGTTTTTTTGGGGGCCCAGCTTCCATCTCCCTACCCTCCCCCTTTTTTGTTTCCTCTTTTGGGGCCGGCAGGCCTGCAGGCCTGCTGCCCCCTGTCACAGACACAGATTGATCTAGATAACTCTGTGACAATTTTCGGTGGAAGATGCAGGCAGTCTGAAGTTTTTAAGTTAGCAGAAAATAAAGGGATTTCTTTAAGCTGGAGCCTTGCAGAACACTGGTAGCTAGCTTTGACCTTCGTGGATTAGATTGTAAGCAGGACAGTCTGCCAGACTATGGACAGTGTACCAAGTGCTTTTGTTCTTTTTTTTTTTTTTTTCCCCTTTTTAGCAACTGCCAGCTATGAATCTGCTCTTTATTTTTGGAACGCTGCATAAAGAGTTAAAAGCCATTATGTTTTTTGGAACTTATTGGTTTCTTATTAAGTTTATCATTTCTAGTTTTGGAGTTGTGTATATATATAACCAAGTAAGGGCACTGATGGAGACACCTGCCTGGTACCTATATGCAATGTGGAATTATTTGAATATTGACAATTACATCCCAGAGGGAATAGCTAATTTTACAAACAACACAATGTTCAAACTGGTTTCCAGACTCTCTTTGTTCTTTACGCATTTTTGGAATGCCAAATTAGTGATCATGTTCGTGTTCATGTTATCAATCTCCCTGAATGTATTCTTCTCCATTCGTGTTATGTGGAAAAAAGTCTTCTCCAAAAACAAAGAATGTTGATTGGCAAGGAATATGGAGAGCTTTAGGAAAAATCTTAGAAGCGTGGGGACCCCCAGTGTCATGGGATTTCACTCGTGAACACCTGTGGGATACCAAGAAACTACGCAAGTATTTGAGTCAGGGATGGTGAAGCTTAGATAGATCTCAGGAGGTATGAGTTATTTGGGGCTTGGCTTGTACTTACCGAGCTCTATATAATACTATTCTGGAGAGAGAGAGAGTTTCCGAGCTGAGGTTCAAGCCAAAGAAGGAAGTCTTCAAGTCAAATCTGATCAGTCACAGAAGTCACCAGTATCAATGTCAGTTGCCCCTGTGGAAGGCAAGAAATGGAAATGGGTGTCCTCACATCTAGAATGGAAAGAAGAAGTGGAGAAGGTAGAGGAAAATCCAGGCGAGGGGCCCTCCCCAAAACTACCGTAATCAAGAAAGGCAACAGAAAATACCAAGAGACATGGAGAGGAGAGCGAGGAGGAGGAAGTCACTGTTACCACTATTTGTTGACCTCTGAAGATGACTGAAATCGCCAACTAGGAAGCATTGTCAGACACTCAGCTATTGACAGAAGAATTAGTAGATGTTTGCATGGAGCAGTCACCCTCTGGGAACAAGTGTTATTAGCTGTTATTAGCTAGGAAAGGTATCCCTTCAAAGATGATCTGAAGCCTGCAATGAAAAACTGGAATATTGTTGAAAAAGATATCCAGTATTTGAGAGAAACAGCCGTGGTGGAAATGTTGTATGAACCCATATTTGTTCCTAATGATCCACGCCAGGACCATGATCCTGAGAGAGTGAGAAGTACACCCGATATATGGTGGAAGCTCACAAGAACAGCACCGGAAAGGTATGCCAGTACACTAGAAATAACGTTCGATAAATAGAAGGACAAACAGAGAAGACCCTCAGTTTCTGAACTGATTATTACACTTCAGAACTTTGAATAAATGCTACCTCCATCTCACGCTTCCATTTCAGCCATCTCAGAATTAACAGACAGACTAGATAAAGTGGAGAAGGAATTGTCTCTATTGATTAACTGTGATAAACCCGTAGTAGTATTAGAAACACCTGATGAAGATCAGGATGATCAAAGGAGTCTGATAAAGGAGCTGATCAAACTAATTAAAGGTGATGTACCCTCCTCCTCACCTGTATCATCAAAAATCTCAGCAATTAAAGGCAAATGCCTTCCTGCTCAAGCAAATAACAATAGTAATACTACACTGCATATTGCCTTGTGGCGTTACCTACGTGACCATGGAGAAGACATGAAGAAGTGGAATAACAAACCCACTCCTGCACAGTGAGCACTGGTGAGAGAATTACAGAACAGGTAAATCAACAGCGCAGTTGCTCCAGTTACCACAGGTAACAAATACAGGGGCCTTGCCCTCAGTCAGGAGGGGGAAATGAATAATAGAGTTTATTGGACTGTGTGGATTCGGTGGCCTGGCTCATCAGATCCGCAGGAATATAGGGCACTGGTGGTCACTGGTGTACAGTGCACTCTAATGCCCTCGAGTCATGAAGGGACAGAATCAATTCATATTTCTGGAGTGACTGGTGGCTCTCAAGAATTGACTATGCTGGAAGCTGAAATAAGCTTCACTGGTAAAGACTGGCAAAAGCACCCTATTGTGAATGGCCCAGGTCCTTGATTATCTCAGAAGGGGGCATTTCAAGGATCCTAAGGGGGTATCGATGGGCCTTTGGAATAGCTGCTGTAGACACAGACAACATTAAGCAGCTGTCTGTTTTGCCTGGCCTATCAGATCAGTCTGTTGTGGGGTTGCTATAACTAAAAGAGCAACAGGTACTGATTACCACAAAAATGGTGCACAGATGGCAGTACCGCACCAACAGGGATTCCTTGCTCCCATTCATAAGTTGATTCATCAACTAGAAAGTCAGGCAGTGATCAGCAAAACTCACTCGCCTTTTAACAGCCCTATATTGTGAGAAACACGCTCAAGATCAAAAATTTCTAATCAGGCAAAGATCTTTGTGAAGAGCGTTTTATTCATTATTGCAATAATGGGCGCACACCCCCTACTGACAAAGGAGAAATTGCACACCTAATCAGTGACATCCATTCCGTTATATATCCTGGGTCTGATGCAGGTAATGCCTCTCCTGGCACTCACTGGTTGAGCGTCTCAGTCTCACAGTCTTCCCGATGCTGTTGCTACATTACATTTCCATGTAATGTCTGTTAACAACCCATTGTCTTTAGGTATGCTCTGTGCTTTTTATGGTGACAGGAGGACAATATTTTCAAGAATTAGCACACTTGTTCTGTCCTGTACCAGACTCTCCCCTACCCTATATAATTACCTTACCTAGTGCCTGTGCCAGTTCTACCCAGGTCGGAATGCCCCAGTTTCAACTTTACTCTGTTCAGGAACTTTCTTTGTGAAAGGCAACTTATCCTATGCTACATACAGAAACACTGGAAATTTCCACTGCAAAAACACAATCCACCTCTCACAATTATGGGATTGTCTAAAATGGATGCGTGTATGTGTGCGTATGTTGACTAAAACTCATAACACACTGTGCTGCTCTGAATGCGTAGTTTGCTTGCCTCTCTGCTCCTGCGACATCCTGCCTCTCAGATCCAAATGTATCTTGAAACAGTACTGCTCAAGCTTTAGCCACATTCACCAAGTTAGGTTGTTAGACAGCTAAAGAAAGTAATGCCCCTAGTGATACTCTAGCACATTTGCCCACTAATCTTGATTCTATCTGACATGTGACTAAATAAAGTTGTACCACCATGTCATGGTTTTCTAATTTTGCTATTGGTATTCCACATCATAACATCACGGACAGCACAGGTAAATTTAAGGGTTAAAACTCCAGTTCCGTGGATTGGCAACCTTCCAGATACCTGCTTTGCAAAAGAGAAGAACTACGTATTCCAGAGCACCTCACGGTCAGAGAAGGAAGATACGTCACGGAAGTCATGGGATTTGAGTCACGTGATCAGGTTCACACGCTGTCTCTCTGGTAGCCACTCAGAGGGGTGAGTGCTTTCAAGGCGTGCACCTTCATTCAAGTAGCCCTTTCGGTTTCGGAAAATTTCTTTTATTTTGATTTATTACCCTTACTTTCAATTAGACTGTATTATATTGTGTTATCTTGCATTCTGATATCACAGTTAGTAAAATAAGTTTTCCTCCTTAGATCGTTGGTGCTGCTCCGTTCTTTTTTTCCCTCTCTAAGCCCAGCTCCCATTCCCCTCCCCCTTTCCCTTTTCCATTCCCATTTTGGGGAGCCAGGGGGCCCACGGGCCCACTGCCCCCCCCTGTCACAGGCATAGATTTATCTAGATTGATCTAGATAACTCTGTGAAAGCTTTTGGTGGAGGATGCGGGCAATCTGAAGCTTTTAACGTTAGCAGAGAAAAGAAAGGATTTCTTTCAGCTGGAGACTGCGAGACTGCAAGGCATTGCTAGTGTGACCTTCATAGATTAGACTATAGTCTGGGCAGTCTGCCAAACTCCGGACACTGTACCAAGTGGTTTTTTTTTTTTTGTTTTTTTTTTTTGCTTCCTTTTAGCAGCTACTAGCTATGAGTTTGCTTTTTATTGTAGGAGCGCTGTATAAGGGATTAAAAGCAATAATGATCTTGGGAAATTATTGGCCTATGATAAACACCATGATTTCTTGCTGTGGAATTGTGTTCATCTATAATCAAATAAGGGCACTGATGGAGACACCTGTCTGGTACTTATATGCAATGTGGTATAATTTGAATTTTGACACTTAAATCCAAGATATAATAGCTAATTTTACAAACACATCCCAGATGGAATAGCTAACATAAACAAACACCACGATGTTCAAACCAGTTTACACGCTTTCTTCTCAGTTCGTCACACGTTTTTCAAATGCTGAGATAGTGGTCATGCTCGTGGTCATGCTCGTGTTCATGTTATCAGTCTCCCTGGAAGTATTCTTCTCCATTCGTGCCAAGTGGAAGAAGTCTCCAAAACCTGAGAATGCTGACTGGCAGGGAATATGGAGAGGTTTAGGAAAAATCTTAGAAGCGTGGGGACCCGCCATGCCATGGGATTTCACTCTTGAACATCTGTGGGATCCTGAGAAACTGAGCCAGGATTTGAGCCAGGGATGGTGCAGCTTAGATAGGTCAAAGGAAGTACAGCTTATCTGGGGCTTGGCTTGTGCCTACCGCACTCTGTATAGTACTATTCTGGAGAGAGAGAGTTTCTGAGCGGAGGTGCAAGCCAAAGGGGGAAATCTTCAAGTCAGACCTGATCAGTCACAGCAGACACCAGTAACAGTGTCAGTAGCCCCTGTAGAAGGCAAGAAATGGAAGCGGGTGTCCTCGCGGCTAGAGCGGAAAAAAGAACAAGAAGAAGAAGAAGTGGAGGAGGAGGTAGAGGAAGATCCAGGCGAGGGGACTTCCTCAGAACCAAGAAAGGCAAAAGCAAAAACTAAGAGGCATGAAGAGGAGAGCGATGATGAGAAGATCTCTATTACTGTTTGTCGGCCTCTCAAGATGACTGAAATCCAAAGCTCAAGGAAGGAATTTGAACGACGTTCGAATGAAACAACCGCCACCTGGTTGCTTCGCTGTTGGGATAGTGGGGCCAGTAGCTTGTCTCTAGATGGTAACGAAGCCTACCAACTAGGAGACATTGCCAGAGACAAATCCATTGACAGGGGAATTAGTAGATGCTTGGATGGAGCTGCAACCCTCTGGGACCGAATATTAATAGCTGTGAGGGAAAGGTATCCCTACAAAGAACTTCTGCAGCCTGCAATGAAAACGTGGGATACAATTGAGAAAGGTATCCAGTATTTGAGGGAAATAGCCCTGGAGGAAATGTTATATGACTCTAATTATGCTCTTAATGATCCACGCCAAAACCATGATCCGGAGAGAGTGAGGACAACACCTGAAATATGGCAAAAACTTACGAGAGCAGCACCAGACAGATACGCCCCCACACTCGTAGCAACATTCCACAGATACGAGGAACAACAGAGAAGACCCCTAGTTTTCAAATTGATTCTTACACTCCAAAACTATGAGCACCATCTACCCCCAACACACGTTTCCATTTCAGCCGTCTCAGAGTTAGCAAACAGACTGGATGAAGTACAAGAGCAGGTGTCTCTATTGATTAATCGTGATGAACCCGTAATAGTATCGGAAACGTTTGACGAAGATCAGGATAAGTAAAGGGGCCTAATGAAAGAACTTATCAAACTAATGAAAATCCAAGTAATTAAAGAAGATGGTTCCCCCTCCTCACCTGTATCATCAAAAATTTCAGCTATTGAAGGCAAACGCTTTCCTGATCGAGTGAGAAACAACAGGATTGCTTCGCGTGTTGACTTGTGGCGTTACCTCGGTGACCATGGAGAAGACATGAGGAAGTGGCATGATCAAGATACTCCCGTACTGCGAGCACGGGTGAGAGAATTACAGAACAGACCAACCACCAGTGTAGTTGCTCCAGTTACCACAGGTAATGAATAGAGGGGCCCTGCCCTCAATCAGGGGAGGGAGAGGGATAACAGAGTTTATTGGACTGTGTGAATCCGATGGCCTGGCACATCAGAACCACAGAAATATAAGGCACTGGTGGATACCGGTGCACAGTGTGTGGAGAGGTTTATTGATGACTGGCTGATTGAGAAAGGCCATGCAGACACTGTGCATCTGGTTAAGCAACCTTGTCACGCGCAAGGTCAGGTATGAGAACAGGGAACAAAACAGGATGCAGATGGAGGAAGCTGGCAACAGTGTTTTGAGAAGTCTGTAAGAGAGTGTTTGCTGAGCGATAAGCACAGAGCACAAAGATAGGCGTAGTTGACACTGACTAGCAAGCCTGGCCTGATCTCCACATAGCAGTATGTATGAGCCTATTATCCACACTATAAATGTACATGCAGCTGAAACAATAAAGGAGATTTGCTGATCATCTACTATGGTCGTCGCATTTCTCCTGGCGATTCCTACAAATGGTGACCCCGACTGACCCAGTAACGGCGCACCACGGTCGGACGGCGTAGGAGTTCGGGTCCTAAAGCAGCGAGGACGGCTAAAGCACTCGGGAACCTGAGAGAGGAGTGCCGAGCCCTAGGTGACCTCATCGGAGAGCCTGGCCGATATGGGCCGCCGAGGCTGCAACAGCGCGCACGTTGACAGAAAAGGGATGGAAAGGCAAGCGGCTTATGATTTATTTACTTGTTTTCTAAGAAAACGACAAATTAAGGGAGTAGACTTACAGAAGGAACTCCCCGGGTTATTAGCTTATGGCTAAAGGGTGTTTTCAAAACCCACATTTAGTACATGACCTTACAGAATGGCCTAAATTTGGGGATGCAATTTGGCAAGCAGTTTTAGATGATGATAAGACAGCAAAAAAATGCGGGAAACTGTGGCGAGCAGTTCACAATGAGCTGTTGCAGTACCAAGCAGAAAAGAAGGCAGCGGAACAGGCCAGTGCTGCACAGGGGAGAGATAAGGATTACAATGAGTGGCCGGATTGTCCGTTGCCCCCCGCAGTGACTACCTTAGTGTTGCTGCCGGCCACGGAGCCCGCCACGTCAGCATGTTCGGAGCCAAGTGCCCCACCCCCGCCCCTAGTTACGGCCGCACCGGGTAGCTCACCCGCGCCTATTACAATGGGCCCAATAAACCCTCCGAGCAGTGAGCCGATCCCTGGGGCAGAGAGTGACCTAGCGGAGGCCATTGCACGGGAGAGGGGGGAAGCTTGGGCGGCGCTAGCGCAGGCCTGCATGGAGGTGGGGGATAATGACGCAGTGGAGGCCGTGCGGCACATGGCGTTTCCGGTGATATATGCCTCTAATCCTGCAGGAGGGATGCAGGCCACCATCACAGCTTTAGATTGGAAATTATTATCGCAGCAACGATCTACAGTTAGTCAGTTTGGGGTAAAAAGCGAGCCAGCTAAGCAGATGTTGGATTATATTTGGAGTACGCAGATATTGCTGCCATCCGATTGTTGGGCAATAGCAAAATTGATCTTTTCACAACATCAACAGCTGTTGTTTAATGCATATTGGCAAGAACTGTGCCATCAGAGTGTCTCAAAGGCTAGGCAGCCGGGAGACCCACTACATGGTGTAACTCTCGAAGAACTCTTAGGGCTAGGGCCTTTCTTCAGAACAGAAGCCCAAGCATTATTAAGGCCAGAAAAATGTCGAGAAACGATGTATTTAGCTAGACAGGTCATGGACAAGATTAAGGTGCCTGGTGGATTGCCATTTTATATGGGGATCTGACAAGGTAGAGATGAGGACTTTGGGGCATTCATAGACAAGGTAGCCGGGGCTATTGAAAAGGCAGGGGTGCCAGAGTATATGAGAGGAGTGATGTTAAAACAATGCGTGCTCCAAAATTGTAATTCAACAGAACGTAGTATTCTGAATACTTTGAGGAGTAATTGGACTATTGAAGAGGCACTGGAAAAGCTATCAAGCGTGCCGGTCGGGCCCCAAGCATTTCTGGTTGAGTCTATTAAGGAGTTATGGGCAGGTTTAAAGGCGCAGGCTGAGGCCTCTCACAATCAAGTGCTAGCAGCTCTTGCACCCTTACAAGCGTCTGCGACAACAAATTTAGGCCCGAGGTCGCCTGTTGCTGGTTGCATCAAATGCTATCGCTGTGGCGGCATGGGACATATGTGTCGTCTCAAGCCACCGGTTTATGGTGTCACACATGTCGTATGGACAACCACAATACCAATGCTTGTCGACGCCGGTCGGGAAACCCCCAGCCCAGCGCGAGAAGAAACGACGGCTGCACGCAGACACAAGTAGCCGTTTCCAGCCAGCAGCAGCCCTGCAACCAGCCACACCAGAAAGCCTCGGCTTGGACTTGGCAGCCGCAGTGACCATGACCTTAATGACCACAAAACCTGAGCGGGTGTCTACGGGGATCAGGGGACCAGTAAAGATAGATGGAACCGCCGTTGGGGCCCTTCTATTGGGGCGTTCTTCGGCATCGATGCTTGGACTTTTTGTCCTTCCCGGGATAATAGATGCGGACTTTCAGGGCGAGATCCAGATTATGGTATACACACCGTTTCCTCCAATAAAAATTGAGAAAGGGCAACAGATAGCACAGCTAGTACCCCTAGAGCAATTAACCAAAGCCTTAACCCTGTGTCAATCGTCTCCCCGCAGGGAGCAAGGGTTTGGCTCCTCAGGGGGCTTAGCGTTGCTATCACTAAATTTGCATGATCGACCTAAAAAACCAGTGACACTTAAATACAGAGAGGAAGAAATCAAACTTCAAGGTCTATTAGATACAGGGGCCGACAGCAGCATAGTGAGCCCAGAAATTTGGCCGCCTCATTGGCCACTGCAAGTGGCCATAGCCACGGTGACGGGTATAGGCGGACTATCCTTAGCAAAAAAGTCGCCTCCCCTGCAAATCCACCTTGATGAACAAGTAGTCCATACCTCTGTCTCGGTGGCACCCCTACCCCCCACTGTTCAATGCTTAATTGGACGTGACGTGCTCTCTCAATTGGGGGTAATTTTAACGAATGAGCGCTCTTTAGGGTAGAGGCCATTGCATGGGCTTTCCCACTCCCACTTACCTGGACAACAGACTCCCCAGTGTGGGTCAAGCAGTGGCCCTTAAAACGGGAAAGCTTAGAGCAGGCGCATAAGCTAGTTCAAGAGCAATATGCTCAGGGACACCTGAAGTTGTCTACCAGCCCCTGGAACACCCCGATTTTTGTGATAAAAAAGAAAACCGGAAAGCATCGACTACTACACGATTTGAGAGCAGTAAATGACCAAATGGAACCCATGGGGGCACTTCAACCCGGCCAGCCCAATCCTGCCATGCTACCTTACAATTGGCCATTACTAATTATTGATTTAAAGGACTGTTTCTTTACTATTACCCTGCACCCTCAGGACACTAAACGATTTGCCTTCACATTGCCTGCATTAAATCAAGAACACCCTGATCAACGATTTGAATGGACAGTATTGCCTCGGGATGAAAAATAGCCCCACGCTATGTCAAATATGTCGATCATGCTCTACAACCACTCCGGCGAGAATGGAAACAAATGGTCATTTATCATTACATGGATGACATCCTTTTTGCCCAGCCAGAGGCCTTCACACAGGAACAAATTTGGCAAATAGAAAAGACCCTAAATAGGGAAGGACTTATGATCGCCCCTGAAAAGGTACAACTCTCCACGCCCTGGAAGTACTTAGGATGGACACTGACTAACACGATAGTAACCCCACAGAAACTGCAACTTAATACTAAAATAGAGACTCTACACGATGCCCAAAGGTTACTGGGGGACTTACAGTGGCTGCGTCCTGTGGTGGGCATCCCAAACGAACTCTTAGAGTCGTTGCGACCTTTGTTACGGGGCACTGACCTGGCCCAGCCTGTAACGGTGACAACGCAGTACAAACGTCTACTACAACAGATTATGGACTGCATTGTACACGGCAGTGTTCGGAGACGTGACCCCGACCTCCCCATACAGGTTATAGTATGGTATGGACCAAAGTACCTTTTAGGAGCGTTGGCACAATCTAAAAAGAAAACGGGGGAGGTATGGGTACTAGAGTGGATCTGTCCCTCACTGCAGCAATCAAAAACACTTCTTCAAAAAATTGAGCTCCTGGCAGAAGTGACTAAGGGCGAGAACGTACCCTGCAAATCACAGGTATGGAGCCTGTGTGTGTACAGCTGTCAGTGCAGAAGGACACTCTGACATGGTATGTGCAGCATAGTCCAGAGTTACAGGATGCTCTCTTATGAGCTGGAAGTACGGTTTCAATGGAAAAGATTCCAAACGCGCCGTTACATTGGATTGGTCAGTGGAGTTGGCTCCGGATACCAAAGCGGTCCGAGATGCCCTTGCAGAACGCAATCACGGCTTACACGGATGCAGGACGGAAGTCTAGAACAGCAGCAGTGACCTGGCAGCAGGGCGGCTCCTGGAGACATCACCTCATTGCAGCCGATGATAAGGACTCATTGCAAACATCGGAGCTGGTGGCCGTTGTGTGGGCCATGATGAACTTAAACGACACCCTTAATGTGGTCACCAACTCCCTTTATGTAGCTGGAGTATGCCACTGAATAGAGGAGGCCTACATAAAGGAAGTGCAGAATCGGTGGCTGTACGAGCTGTTCGTGCAGTTGCAGAGAGCAATCAGAATTAGGGAGCACTCATATGCGGTAATACATGTTCAAGGTCATAAATGGGAGATAGGCTTGGGGGAGGGAAATGCGAGAGCCGATCGCTTGGTGTCGCTGGCACAGAGACCTTTAGTCTCCCAGCATGTCCTGGCCCGAGAGGCGCACTCTATGTTTCACCAGAATGCCAAGGGGCTAAGAAGGGAATATCAGATAATATATGAGGACGCTAAGGAAACTGTTAGATTGTGCCCAGTGTGCAGCCACCATAATGGCGGTATGGGTCTCGGGCTAGGAGTTAACCTCAGGGGACTTAAAGCTAATGAAAATTGGCAGATGGATGTGACGCATGTGGGTGAGTTCAGGTGGCTGAAATATGTACACGTGTCTATAGATACATATAGTCATTTCATGTGGGCCTCCGCTCAACCTGGAGAAAAGGCTATGCATGTAGAAAGGCATCTCAGTTGTTGCTTTGCAGTTATGGGTATACCACTACAAATAAAAACAGACAATGGCCCAGCCTACACTAGTCGTAGGCTTGGGGAGTTTCTGCAAACTTAGGGAGTAAAACACAGTACGGTATCCCGAACTCGCCCACAGGCCAGGCAATAGTAGAATGGGCAAACAGAACATTAAAAAGGTATTTGGAGAAGCATGCTGATGTAAGAGACCCCCAGGAAAGGCTTGCAAAATGTCTTTTTGTATTAAACCACTTGTGCGTGTTTGGAGACGAGAGGGAACCCCCCGCCTATAAGCATCATGTTCCTATTTCAAATAGAGAACAGAAAAGTATATGGGTAAATTATAAAGACCCTAAGACAGGGTTATGGCAAGGTCCTGCCAATGTGCTATACTGGGGTTGGGGTTACCTTTGTGTGTCTGCCCCAACAGGACCTCTCTGGGTGCCAGCTCCATGGACTAAACCTGCTCTGAATGCTCCCAGAACGTCCGAAGAACGAGAGCGAGAGGCGCCTATGCGACCACCTAGCCCTTGATTCAACCATCAAAAGTATCAGCAGGACTGCCGGAAGGACATTGGCTTGGGTTTGGGATCATCCGGGGGA
Organism: Gallus gallus; assembly: GCF_016699485.2. Lineage (NCBI taxonomy): Eukaryota > Metazoa > Chordata > Aves > Galliformes > Phasianidae > Gallus > Gallus gallus. The sequence continues at coordinate 1,204,350 of NC_052571.1, read as the reverse complement.
AATTTTGGGGGCAGGGTATCCTCAGCAGCTCGAGTGCGATATTGCTAGAGCTTTCCCTGCCCAACAGCTGGGCTCGCGAGCCACCCTTTTTCGGTGTTGGTGGTGCTGGGAATCCTCATAATTTGTTTGGTTACTGCTGTTGTTAAGAAAATGCTCTCGAAGGTTACCTAGGCTGTTTTGCTTGCACAAGAAAAGAACAGGGAAATTGTGGATGGACGGCTGACCCAGCGAGGTCATGTATTTCTCCCCCGGGTCAGTGCAAGCAAAACAGCTGCTATGGATCACTGTCTCACACAGAACAATGATGGGAGTAGGCAAAAGGAATGCAGAGCTGAGATAGAGACCGCTGTGCCAGGTGCTGTGAGACAAGCTGCAAGCAACTGTAAATTATGAGAACTGCGCCAGCGCTGCCCTCTGTTCTTCTGTCTCATTACACTGCATGCTAATGGACTATCAGGAACATAATGAAAATGTATCTCTCAGGAACGTAATGAAAATGTATCTGAATTCCTGTCAACTATTGATTATGTATTAGTTTGACCTATATCTATAGCACAATTTCTCCTCATGGTGTGCAAGTTAGGTGGAGTGATCCCCCTTGCACCATCAATAGACATCAATAGACACATGCCTGCTCTATATCCTTACCGGATATAGGGTCTGATTTCCGCAACTCAATTTTGCAACGAGAATGGATCCGCTCTGTTCGGCTGCGGGATCGGTTGACAGAGGGGACATCTTTGGCGTGCGCCAAGATTTCTTGGAAGGTCTCCCTTCCTCACCCGATCACTGCAGGGACAGACAAGGACCATCCATTGGTGTATCAGGTATGTGTATAGAAAAGGGGGTGCCTGTAAGGCATGAGGAGACTTCCTACGCAGGGTATGAAGGAGCGTGCCTGCTTCCCCCCGAGGTACATGAGCTCACAGGTTAGGTTGCCGGCTGGGGTAGGACTTGCAACTAATTGACAAATGTACTAGCATTATTAACATTCAAGCTAAAAGATGTCGTCAGCATTGTGGATTATGTATAAACCATGGTTTTTGTTCTAAATATCAGAGTGAGTGAGGTGTGAATGAGATCTGCCCCCAAGTGTTTATAACTGAACAATATCAGTATACGGTGTTAAGGGTTTGTGGAAACTTTGAGGGAATTAGGAATCAATAAGAATTTTGTAAACATCATGGGAGGCTCCCAGGAGAAAGTTGTGTTTCCACAGGATCTGGCCCATTATGGGTTCCCAGTGAATGGACTAAACCAGCCCCGAACATCAACAACCCATCTCAACCCGATGACAACAGCAGCGACTCCGGCGAGCAATAGCTGCATGGTATGCAAGTCATAATATACAGTGCCGTGACTCCTGAGCTGCGACTGGTATTCCCTTAGCAGATCGCAGAAAACATCTCATCAGAAAGGCCTCTTGGACACTGGGAACTGCCAGGAGCAATTGGCGGTTACGAGACTCAGAAGCGCGCTAATTGTGGGGGTCGGGTACAGTGACTGATCCAGAGTGGGGACTGTGGTATTTTATTCATCGGGATATTGAAACTGTAGGTAATACTGGTGTGCTGTGTAGTCTTTACTTTTAGTTTACTGACAAGGAATGCTTTGTAGAAGTGTGTAACATAAATCTAGTGTATTCTTATAGATAGCGATTGGTGTGCTGATAATCATGCTTTGTTTATTGTAATGCTAGCAAAAGGTGGTTCAAGATGCGATTCATACAACCTGGCTCGTACAAACAGAAAACGGGGGAAATGTGGAGAGGTTTATTAGTGACTGGCTGACTGAGAAAGGCCATGCAGACACCGTGCAGCTGGTTAAGCAACGTTGACAAGCGCAAGGTCAGGTATGAGAACAAGGAACAAAACAGGATGCAGGTGGAGGAAGCCGACAACAGTGTTTTGAGAAGCCTGTAAGAGAGTGTTTGCTGAGACACAACCACAGAGCACAAAGATAGGCGTAGTTGACACTGACTAGCGAGCCAATCCTGAGCTCCACTTAGCAATATGTATGAGCCTAATATCCGCGCTATAAATGTACACACAGCTGAAATAATGCCCTTGAATCATGAAGGGACAGAATCAGTCCATATTTCTGGAGTGACTGGGGGTTCTCAAGAACTGACTGTGTTGGAGGCCAAAATAAGCCTCACTGGTAAAGACTGGCAAAAAACACCCTATTGTGACTGGCCCAGGGGCTCCATGCATACTGGGTATTGATTACCTCAGAAGGGGGCATTTCAAGGATCCTAAGGGGTATTGATGGGCCTTTGGAATAGATGCTGTAGATACAGACAACGTTAAGCAGCTATCTGTTTTGCCTGGCCTGTCAGAAGATCCGTCTGCTGTGGGGTTGCTGCAAGTAAAAGAGCAGCAGGTACCAATTGCCACAAAAGCACTGCATAGACGGCAGTGTCGAACCAACAGGGATTCCTTGCTCCCCATTCATAAGTTGATTCGTCAACTAGAGAGTCAAGGAGCGATCAGCAGAACCCATTCACCTTTTAACAGCCCCATATGGCCAGTGCGCAAAGCCAGTGGAGAATGGAGGCTGACGGTAGACTACCGCGGCCTGAATGAAGTCACAGTCCCGCTGAGTGCTGCTGTGCCGGACATGCTAGAACTCCAATATGAATTGGAGTCAAAAGCAGCCAAGTGGTATGCCACCACTGACATTGCTAATGCCTTCTTTTCCATTCCTCTGGCCACAGAGTGCAGGCTGCACTTTGCCTTCACCTGGAGAGGCGTTCAGTATACTTGGAACCGTTTGCCCCAGGGGTGGAAACACAGCCCAACCATTTGCCATGGGTTAATCCGAATTGTATTGGAACAGGGCAGTGCTCCTGAGCATCTGCAATACATTGATGATATTGTTGTGTGGGGCGATACAGCAGAAGATGTATTTGAGAAAGAGAGCAAAAAATCCAAATTCCTCTGCAAGCTGGTTTTGCTGTTAATCGAAGCAAAGTGAAAGAAACTGCCCAGGCGATACAGTTCCTAGGTATAAAGAGGGAAGATGGGCATCGTCACATCCCAGCAGATGTGATTGACAAAATCACTGCCATGTCTCCGCCCATTAATAAGAAAGAGACACAGTCTTTTCTGGGTGTAGTGGGCTTTTGGAGAATGCATGTTGCATACTATAGCCTCATTGTTACCCCCGTGTTTCAGGTGACGCGGAAGAAGAATGATTTTACATGGAGTCCTGAGCAGCAGCAGGCTTTTGAGCAGATCAAACAAGAGATAGCCCGTGCCGTGGCCCTGGGGCCAGTAGGGACGGGACAGGATGTAAAGAACATCCTCTACACTGCTGCTGGAGAAAACGGTCCCACCTGGAGTTTGTGGCAAAGAGCCGCAGGAGAGACCTGAGCCCGACCCCTGGGATTCTGGAGTCGAGCATACAGGGCGTCTGAAGAGGGCTACACTCCGACTGAGAAGGAAATCTTAGCTGCGTATGAGGGGGTTAGGGCTGCTTCCGAAGCAGTCGGTACTGAGACACAGCTCCTCCTGGCACCTCGACTGACAATGCTGAACTGGATGTTTAAAGGAAAGGTTCCCTCCACCCATTACGCTACTGATGCCACTTGGAGTAAGTGGATTGCACTGATTACACAACGAGCTCAAATGGGGAACCTCAGTCATCCAGGAATCTTAGAGGTGATCATGTACTGGCCTGAGGGTAAAAAGTTTGGAGCATCACCAGGAGAAGAAGTATCACGTGCTAAAGAGGCCCCACCATACAACGAACTACCAGAAAATGAAAAGAAATATGTCCTGTTCACAGATGGATCGTGTCGTATTGTGGGGAAGTATTTCAGATGGAAAGCTGCTGTGTGGAACCCCGTGTGACAAGTTGCAGAGGCCACTGAAGGAAAAGGAGAATCAAGCCAAATTGCAGAGGTAAAGGCTGTCCAACTAGCCTTAGATGTCGCTGAACGGGAGGGGTGGCCAGTGCTTTATCTTTATACTGATTCATGGATGGTGGCGAATGTCTTATGGGGGTGGTTACAGCAGTGGGAGCAAAATAACAGGCAACGGAGGGGTAAACCTATCTGGTCTGCTGAACTGTGGAAAGACATTGCTGCCCGAATAAAGAATGTGGTTGTAAAGGTGCGTCACATAGATGCTCATGTGCCCAAGAGTCGGGCTACGGAAGAACAGAAAAATAACCATCAGGTAAATCGGGCTACCAGAATTGAGGTGGCTCAAATAGACTTGGACTGGTAGAACAAGAGTGAATTATTTCTAGCTCGGTGGGCCCATGAAACCTTGGGCCATCAAGGAAGTGATGCAACACATAAGTGGGCTAGAATCCGAGGGGTGGACTTAACTATGGATGCTATTGCACAAGTTATTCGTGACTGTGAAACATGTGCCATAATTAAACAAGCCAAGAGGATGAAACCTCTCTGGGAGGAAGGGCGATGGCAAAAGTATAAATATAGGGAGGCGTGGAAGATTGACTATATCACCTTGCCACTATCTTGCAGTGGTAAGCGTTATGTGCTCACCATGGTGGAAGCGACCACTGGGTGGCTTGAAACATATGCAGTACCCCATGCTGCCGCCCGAAACACCATATTAGGTCTGGAGAAACAAGTCCTGCGGCTACATGGCACCCCAGGAAGTATTGAATCAGATAATGGGACTCATTTCAAAAGTTCCTTTATGAATACTTGGGCCAAAGAACATGGCATTGAAAGGATTTATCATATTCCCTATCATGCACCAGCTTCTGGTAAGATTGAACGATACAGTGGGTTGTTAAAAACTATGCTGAAAGCACTGGGTGGTGGAACATTTAAGCACTGGGAGAAGCATCTGGCAGAAGCCACCTGGTTGGTCAACACTAGGGAATCTATCAATCATGATGGTCCTACCCAATCCAGCTCCCTACACACTGTAGAGGGGAGATAAGGTCCCTGTAGTACATGTAAAGAGCATGTTGGGAAAAGCAGTTTGGGTTCTTCCAGCCTCTGGAAAGGGCAGACCTCTCCATGGAACTGTTTTTGCCCAGGGACCTGGGTCCACTTGGTGGGTGATACAGAAAGATGGGGATGTTCAATGTGTACCACAAGGGAATTTGATGTTGGGGGAGTGCAGTCAGTAGTTCTGTGTTTTCACGGAGTTACCTAGATAGATCTGTGCCCGTGACGGGGGGGGGAGTAGGCTCGTGGGCCCCCTCCCCCCTGGCTTCCCGAGAAAAAAAATGGAGCATGCACAATGATCTAAGGGGAACTTATTTTACTAACTATGATGTTGGAATGCAAGATGACATGATATAATACAATCTAATTGGAAGTAAGGATAATAAATCAAATGAAATGAGAGAGAGCGGAAGAGCGATAGAGAGAGAGTGAGAGAGTTTCCGAAACCGAAAGCCTTGCATGATGAATGTGCACGGCTTGGAAACCACACCCACTCCTCTCCCGGCAGCAAGCGAAAGTGAAGAAGACTGCGTGCAACCAGATGACGTATCTTCCGTGATGTATCTTCCTTCTCTGACCGTGAGGTCCTCTGGGATACGTACTTCTTCTCTTTTGTCCATGATGTTATGATGTGGAATACCAATAGCAAAGTTACAAAACCATGACAGGGAGGCAGCACACCTCCCTACGGGTAGGGTCAGGCTGACATATTGGGACCTCTGTTTCTCTCAGGAGGTAGTTACCTATGAGTAACACTGTCCTTTCTTTTTTGGAGGAGGCAGTCTTCAAGCATGGAGCTGACCGCCTCAGCTCAAACACACTTGGAGGCAGTCCTCCCACATCATCCTCACTCACCTCTCCCTCCGGCTTCAGGGCTTCAAACCTATTACATAGAGGCACCTGGGGAACCAATGTAGGTCAGGGTGGGGGTCGCCTGTGTCACCAAGCTGGGACCTGCTGCTATTCCTCCTCTCCTCTCAAGTCGGCTCTCTCTGCTTGACTACGGCAAGGGAGAGGGTCCACTACAGTTTGGGGGTTGAAATCTCTGCGTCTTTCTCGCAGAGAGTCGCTCCACCAGTCTATCTCCTGCTCGCACTCTCTGATGGTCCTTAATCTCTCTTCCTCCTCCCTAAGCTCCACCACCAGGCTGAGCAGCCTGTCCACCTGCTCGCACCTCACACAGGTGGTGTCCTTCCCATCCTCCCTCGGTAGCAGCAAGTTCAGGCACTCCCTGCAGCCAGAGACCTGAACAGCCACATTTCTGGGCAGGCCCTCTGTCTGGGCACCACAGTCTTCTTGGGGCAAGCCCGCTGTCTGGTAGAGATCACGTTTGAACCCGTGGTCTCAGGGTCTGTGCATAGGAGAGCTGGTCTCATGAGCAAAGACAAAAAACACTCACATGTCCTGCCACAAGACCCACCACCCACACCTGCTGCTGCAGTATTGTATGGGCAGTGTGGGCTGTGCTCACATGCTGACTTCCCTTCTTGCTGTCAGTGGAGAGTAACACCCTTTTCTAACCTGGCACATTATGTGGGTGGAAGCCCTCCTGAGGGCTGCTTTTAGCCACACAGCAAAGGGTCAAGGTCAAGCTTGAGAGATAAGAGTGGGCCGTGCCAGCTCTGCCCCTGCTGGCTTAGCAGCCTGCTCACAAGCTGCCAGCCCCCCGGCACCGGCATAGTGCTTTTGCTGGCTTCAAAAAAGCCCTAAAAAGAGCTTTTTGGTCAGCCTTTTTGCTTTAGGTCCCTTATCCAGTGCAATCGTACCTGCCCTGAAGCTGGTCTCATCAAATAAAATAAGAGTCTCCAAAAAATGAAGGCCTTACTCTAGTGCTGAGCCAAGACATCTAGACAGGCTGAGAAGAAGAGAAAAGAGGGGGGCATCTCCTGATATGTGAACAGCTTTTATTTTTTCCCTCTGAGAGGAAATGGTAACAGAACAGCAAACAGTCCTCTGGGGGATGTAGTTCTTCTCTTCTGGGACAGGTACCCAGACCTGGAGCATTAACTCTTTAACTCCCAGTGCACTACATGATGTGGAATACTGATAAAAAAAAAAATCATAAAGCCATGACAGCCCTCTTACAGGGTCTACTGACATCGATTCTGGTGCCTCCTGTGATTGATCAGGTTGGCCAGTTTCAATGCTCTTTTTCTCCAGCTCGGCTTGGAGTCCGTCTTGTTCATTTCGGAGGGTGTCTCGTTCAGATTGGAGATTCTCTCTCACAGATTGGAGACTTTCCTTCTCAGCTCAGAGACTCTCTCACTCAGTCTGGAGATTCTGTCTCTTGGCTAGAAAACTCTCTTGCTGGACCTGAAGATTCTCCCTCCTGGCTTGGAGACACTCTCTTTCAATTTGGAGACTCTGCTTCTCAACTAGGACGCTCTCTTTCTGGACCCGGAGATTCTCCCACTCGGTTCAGACTCTTTCCTGGAGACTCTCTCGCTCATTTTGTACACTCTCTCACAGAGACTGTCTCTTTTGGCGCAGAGACTCTCCCTTTCAGTTTCAGAGACTCTCTCCCTCCCTGGGATAATACTGAATAAGGCCCAATAAGCATAATCCAGGCTCCAAATCATTTGTGCCTCCTCGGATCTGCCTGAGCAGCAGCATCCCTGTCTCAAATATCTGCTTAGGCTCTCAGGATCTTGCAGATGTTCAGGAGCTAAGTTACATGACAGTGGTGATGCCCATTTCTCTAAAGTCTCTCCCAAGTCCCTCCACACTCCCTGCCACTCAGGCTTCTCTGGCTTTGGGGAATGCGTCCTCAAAATATTATATACATGTCATGGTTTTGTAACTTTGCTATTGGTATTCCACATCATAACATCATGGACAAAAGAGAAGAAGTACGTATCCCAGAGGACCTCACAGTCAGAGAAGGAAGATACATCACGGAAGATACGTCATCGGGTTGCACGCGGTTTTTCTTCACTTTCGCTTGCTACCGGGAGAGGAGTGGGTGTGCTTCCAAGCCAGGTGCCTTCATCAAGTAGGGCTTTCAATTTCAGAAACTCTCTCACTCTCTCTCTCTCTCTCTCTCTCTATCGCTCTTCCGCTCTCTCTCATTTCATTTGATTTATTATCCTTACTCCCAATTAGATTGTATTATATCATGTTATCTTGCATTCCAACATTGCAGTTAGTAAAATAAGTTCTCCTTCTTAGATCGTTGCCGCTGCTCCGTTTTTTTTTCTCGGGAAGCCGGGGGGGAGGGGGCCCACAAGCCTACTGCCCCCACGTCACGGGCACAGATCTATCTAGGTAACTCCGTGACAAATTTTTGGTGGAGAATGCGGGCAATCTGAAGCTTTTAAAGTTAGTAGGGAAAAAAGGATTTCTTTAAGCCAGACTGTGAGACTACAAGGCACTGCTGGTGTTGGTGTGACCTTCATAGATTAGATTATAGCCTGGGCAGTCCGCCAAACTCCAGACACTGTACCGAGTGGTTTCCGTTTGTTTTCTTTTCTTTTTTTTTTTCCCCCTCTTCACCCCCCCCCCCCCCACCTCTGTTTAGCAGTTACCAGTTATGAGGTTGCTCTTTGTTGTCAGAGCACTGTATAAGGGATTAAAAGCCATCATGTTCCTTGCCAGTTACCGGTCTAAAATTAACCTCTTGATGTCTTGCTGTGGAATTATGTTTATATATAAGCAAATTAGGGCACTGATAGAGGCACCTGTCTGGTGGCTTTATGCAATGTTGTATAATTTGAATTTTGAGACTTTCAAACCGGTTTCCAGGCTTCCCTCTCAGTTTGTCAAACGTTTTTCAAATACCAAGTTAGTGCTCATACTTGCGTGCATGTTATCAGTATCCTTGAATGTATTCCTCTTCATTCGTGCTAAGTGGAAGAAGCCTCCTCCAAGACCAGAGAATGAAGACTGGCAAGGAATATGGAAAGGTTTAGGAAGAATCTTAGAAGCGTGGGGACCCGCCATGCCATGGGATTTCACTCTTGAACATCTGTGGGATCCCGAGAAACTGAGCCAGCATTTGAGTCAGGGACGGTGCGGCTTATCTGGGGCTTGGCTTGTGCCTACCGCGCCCTGTATAGTACTGTTCTGGAGAGAGAGAGTTTCCGAGCGGAGGTGCAAGCCAAAGGGGGAATCTCCAAGTCAGACCTGATCAGTCACAGCAGACACCAGTAACATTGTCAGTAGCCCCTGTAGAAGGCAAGAAATGGAAGCGGGTGTCCTCGCGGCTAGAGCGAAAAAAAGAAGAAGAAGTGGAGGAGGAGGTAGAGGAAGATCCAGGCGAGGGGACTTCCTCAGAACCAAGAAAGGCAAAAGCAAAAACTAAGAGGCATGAAGAGGAGAGCGATGATGAGAAGATCTCTATTACTGTTCGTCGGCCTCTCAAGATGACTGAAATCCAAAGCTCAAGGAAGGAATTTGAACGATGTTCGAATGAAACTATTGCCACCTGGTTGCTTCGCTGTTGGGATAGTGGGGCCAGTAGCTTGTCTCTAGATGGTAACGAAGCCTGCCAACTAGGAGACATTGCCAGAGACAAATCCATTGACAGGGGAATTAGTAGATGCTTGGATGGAGCTGCAACCCTCTGGGACCGAATATTAATAGCTGTGAGGGAAAGGTATCCCTACAAAGAACTTCTGCAGCCTGCAATGAAAACGTGGGATACAATTGAGAAAGGTATCCAGTATTTGAGGGAAATAGCCCTGGAGGAAATGTTATATGACTCTAATTATGCTCTTAATAATTCACGCCAAAACCATGATCCGGTGAGAGTGAGGACAACACCTGAAATATGGCAAAAACTTACGAGAGCAGCACCAGACAGATTGACAACTTGTCAACTGGGCTTTAAACTAGATATGAAGGGAGAAGGGGATAAAACCAGGCCTGCTTGAGATGAGCCTGGGGGAGCGGTAATGGGATTAGGGGTGAGGCGAGGGGCTCAGCAGAAGTGCATCTACACCAATGCGCGCAGCATGGGCAACAAGCAAGAAGAGTTGGACGCCATTGTGCAGCAAGCAAGCTATGACCTAGTTCCCATTATGGAAACATGGTGGGACGACTCCCGTGTCTGGAGTGCTGCGATGAATGGCTACAAACTCTTCAGGTCGGATCGGCAAGGAAGAAGGGGTGGCGGCGTGGCTCTCTATGTTAGAGAGTGCTTTGATGTTACTGAGCTTATGACTGGGGATGATAAGGTTGTGTAAGAGACTATTCTTTTATATCATTGACTCAAAGTTTGCTGAGGAACAAGTCCAGGCAAGTCCTGGGCAAAGGCAGAGAAATCTTTTGTCTTGAGGACACTGATGGACAGGTCCTGGCTAAGGATTGTGAAATCCTCTAAGGAGCACAGATGGACAAGGCCAGGGGCATCGAGAGAGAGATAAGCTGCCGCTAATGGCCGGGAAACGGTCTTTTTGTGTGGACTTATCTCAAGGAAAATGGCCATCTCAGGAGGTATGCACAGGACTCTTGCTCAAGCACCCAGGAATGTCACGTAGGCAGCAGAAAATGGAGGATAAAAGAGGGTCCAATAACCACAATTGGGGAAGCTGATCCTTCACCACAACCACGGCAACGGCAGAGGCTTATCACTCACTACGACAGACTTGAGGGGCTCTCTGCCACCTGATCCTTCACCGCAACGTGGAGACGGATCTCTACGTGGAGACTGATCTCTCACCATGACACGAGCTTCCTGCCTTCCGATCCTCCTCTACGGACCGTTTGCTGACGGACTTCCCTGGGCCTGCTACCTGAGACCTGCTGCTTCCTCCCTGACCTGCACCCTCTCGTTGCCCAAGACCGGCCTTGCTGCTCCTGCCCTTCGGCCTCGGACCGTCGGAACATCGTGCAACGGGACTGCTGCTGGATCCTGGCGGTGACTATCCCCGCTTTACGCAATTCTTGCCTCTTTCTATCTTTTCTATCGCTCGCCTTCCCTTCCCCATCACCCCAATCCTTAATAGCGTCCGTCCTCCCCTTTCCCCATCTCCCTTATTAACATTTGTAATAAACTGGTCGGACCAACATCTGAACCGTTGTTTCTTAATCTCACGCCGGGCATACATATTTCAAAGAACCTCCTCTCCCTCCTATAAATTGGAGCGAGACAGGTTGAAACCCTATGGGTAAAGATCAGGGGAAGAGCTGACAAGGCAGACATCCTGGTGGGCGTCTGTTAAAGACTGCCAAACCAGGATGAAGAGACAGATGAGGTGTTCTACTGCAACTGGCAGAAGCTGCGTGATCGCCAGCCCTTGTCCTCACAGGGGACTTCAACTTCTCTGACATATGCTGAGAATACAACATAGTGCAGAAGAAGCAGTCTAGGAGGTTTCTGGAGTATATGGAGGATAACTTCCTGATGCAGCTGGTGAGACAGCCTACGAGAGGAACTGCCACGTTGGACCTGCTGTTCACAAACAGCGAAGCTCTGGTGGGAGATGTGGAGGTTGGGGGCTGTCTTGGACAGAGTGACCATGAAATGGTAGAGTTCTTGATTCTTGGTGGAGCCAGGAGGGGGAACAGCAAAACTGCTACCTTGGACTTCCGGAGGGCAGACTTTGAATTGTTCAGGAGACTAGAAGGGAGAGTCCCCTGGGATTCGGTCTTAGAGAGTAAAGGGGTCCAAGATGGCTGGTCGCTCTTCAAGAAGAACGTCTTAAAGGCACAGGAGCAGGCTGTCCTCCTGAGCTGCAAAATGAGCCGGCGCGGAAGAAGACCGGCGTGGATTAATAGGGAGCTATTCTTGAGGCTCCAGGAGAAAAAGAGAATCTACCTCTTGTGGAAGAAGGGACGGGCAACCTGGTAAGAATACAAAGAAGTTGTTAAGATGTGCAGGGAGAAAATCAGAAAGGCAAAAGCCCAGCTTGAACTCAACCTGGCCGCTGGGGTAAAAAGGAACAAGAAACTCTTTTACAAGTATATCAACAGTAAAGGAGGACCAGGGAGAATCTCCATTCTCTACTGGATGAGTCTGGGAATGTGACCACTGAGGATAAGGAAAAGGCAGAGGTCCTGAATGCCTTCTTTACATCTGACTTTAAAAGACAGACCGATTATCCTCAGGGTACTCTACTCTCTGACCTGGTAGTCTCGGCTGGGGATCAGACGAAACCCCCCACAATTCAGGAGGACACAGTCAGAGACCTACTACTCCAAATGTACTGCCACATGTCCATGGGGCCGGATGAGATTCACCCGAGAGTGCTGAGGGAACTGGCGGAGGTGATAGCCGAGCCGATTTCCATCATCTATCAGCGCTCCTTGTTGATGGGTGAGGTCCCAGATGACTGGGGGCTTGCCAATGTGACTCCCATCTACAAGAAGGGTGGTAAGGAGGATCCGGGGAACTACAGGCCTGTTAGCCTGACCTCGGTGCCAGGGAAGATTATGGAGCAGATTGTCTTGAGGGAGATCACGTGGCATGTGCAGGACAATCGTGGGATCAGGCCTAGCCAGCATGGGTTCACGAAGGGCAGGTCCTGCTTGACCAACCTGATCTCCTTCTATGATCTAGTGACCCGTCTGGTGGATGAGGGAAAGGCTGTTGATGTAGTTTACCTGGACTTCAGCAAAGCCTTTGACACTGTCTCCCACGGTATAATCCTGAAGAAACTGGCAGTCCGTGGCTTGGACAGGTACACTCTTGGCTGGGTAAGGAACTGTCTGGAGGGCCGGGCCCAGAGAGTGGTGGTGAATGGAGTTAAATCCAGCTGGCGACCAGTCACGAGTGGTGTTCCTCAGGGGTCGGTGCTGGGGCCTGTCCTCTTCAATATCTTTATGGACAACCTGGATGAGGGCATTGAGTGCACCCTCAGTAAGTTTGCAGATGACACCAAGCTGGCTGGAAGTGTTGATCTGTCTGAGGGTAGCGAGGCCCTACAGAGAGATCTGGACAGGCTGGATGTCTGGGCTGAAGCCAATGGGATGAGGTTCAACAAGACCAAATGCCGGATCCTGCACTTTGGCCACACCAACCACAGGCAACGCTACAGGGTTGGAACAGAGTGGCTGGAAGACTGTGTAGAGGAAATGGACCTGGGGGTATCAATTGATGCTCGACTGAACATGAGCCGGCAGTGTGCCCAGGTGGCCAAGAAGGCCAATGGCATCCTGGCTTGCATCAGAAACAGTGTTGCCAGCAGGAACAGGGAAGTAATTGTCCCCCTGTACTCAGCACTGGTGAGGCTGCACCTTGAGTACTGTGTCCAGTTTTGGGCTCCTCACTGCAAGAAAGACATCGAGGCCCTGGAGCGTGTTCAGAGAAGGGCAACAAAGCTGGTGAGGGGTCTGGAGCACAGGCCTTATGAGGAGCAGCTGAAGGAGCTGGGATTGTTCAGTCTGGAGAGGAAGAGGCTCAGGGGAGACCTTATTGATCTCTATAACTACCTGAAGGGAGGTTGTAGTGAGCTGGGGGTCAGCCTCTTCTCCCGTGTAACTAGTGATAGGACTAGAGGGAATGGCTTCAAGCTGCGCCAGGGAAGGTTCAGGCTGGACGTTAGGAAATGCTACTTCTCTGAAAGAGTGGTCAGTCACTGGAATGGGCTGCCCAGGGTGGTGGTGGAGTCACCGACCCTGGAGGTGTTCAAGGAATGTTTGGACATTGTGTTGAGGGACATGGTTTAATGAGAACCATTGGTGATGGGTGGATGGTTGGACTTGGTGATCCTGTGGGTCTTTTCCAATCTTGGTGATTCTATGATTCTATGATTCTATTCTATGATTTATTAGCTTCAATTCTAATTATATTGTATTATAGTGTATTACAGTGTATTATCTTGCATTCCGATATCTTATTTAGTAAATTAGTTTGTTTATTCTCAGAACGTTACCACTGTTTTGTTTTCAGGCCCATCTCCTGTTGTAGTAAGCGTCTTGCGGGGGTACGGGATGTACGGGACAGGCCTCTCCCTCAGCATAGAGAGACAGTGCTATCGTGCTGACCTTGATGCAGAGAAAACAGGAGAAGAAGAAAGATGAGAAAAGAATGTGGAAATGGCCAAATAAGGCACAATGTTATCTGGTGTGAACCAATCAGGGTGGGACATGACAGCACGGTTATGTAGGTAAAAATATATATAAGCTGTATTTGGTAGTGAATAAACGCCATTTTGCTGCTCATCATATTGGTGTGCGTCTGCAGTCATTTGGCCCTGATCAGGCTATTGGTCAGTGAGCGCAGAGGCCTAACACAGGTGGCTAACATCATTGTTGCAGAAAGCAACAAATGGTGCCCCGTGTGAGGACCGTGTAAGGCGCAGACTGTGTTCTGATGCTCTCTGCGCTGCTGCGAGCTGTGGGGTGACGCTGTAGCACGAGATTTGGGGTGACGCCCAGCCTGAGTGCCGTGAAGAGAGGGGAGCCTTCAGAAGACGACTGGGGTGATGCCCTGCAGAAGATTGTGTCGATGACAGTAGTGCTGGCCAGCAAGTGGAACCTGAGTTGCGGTGGGGCCTGGGGGGACGACAGGACGCTCACGGAGGACCCGTGTGGACGGCGGCGTCGAGTGTGACTTCGTGGTGACAGCGACGGGCTGATCATGGACCATGTTCTTAAGGTATTGCTTCAGTTTTGTAAGGATTACTTTGGCAAGTATGCTCCTTCTAAGAAGGATATCCACGCACTTATTTCCCGGTTAGAGCGGGAGGAGGAGGTTAAAACCCCCCATCAGATTCTTGATCACCGGAGGTGGGATGATCTCACCTCTGAGTTCGCGCAACATATTATGAGTGCTCAGGAGGGCGGGTCGGAGTTAAAAACTTGGGGTCTGATACTGGGGGCGTTGAAAGCAGCCAGAGTGGAGGGAAAGGTATTGGTGGAGGCTCGATACCTTTTGGGTCTTGGCGGTGGAGGCGAGACACCGGACCTGGGAGGGTCTGATGGGGGCTCGGGAGCAGTTTCTTGCAGGGGCCGAGAGGAGACGGAGCCGCCAATGACCGTTGGTGAGATGACTCTGGCTGAGCCGACTGCGCTCAGTTCAAAAGAAGACAAACAACAAGAGAGTGAATGTTCGTTGTCTCATCCCCCGCCCCCGTATCCGAACGTGACAGCACGGTTATGTAGGTAAAAATATATATAAGCTGTATTTGGTAGTGAATAAACGCCATTTTGCTGCTCATCATATTGGTGTGTGTCTGCAGTCATTTGGCCCTGATCAGGCTATTGGTCAGTGAGCGCAGAGGCCTAACACAGGTGGCTAACAATCTCCCTACGCTTTTCCTCTTTTTCCCTTTCCCAGGGCATGGGTCTGTAGGTCCCACTGTCTCGCTAGTCATGGAACCAGGCCGAACCAGCCTGTAAACCACTGAAAAGGACGGAAAACTAAATGAATGTCACCTTATTTAGAGCAGCAGAAAGGATGAGGAGAAAGAAGAGGAAGAAGTCACTATAAGAGAAGAGGAGGAAGAAGGTACAGGGGAGCCACCCCTAAGTCCAGGGGAGGGGCCCTCAGTAAGTTCATGATCAGCAATGCCCAGGAGGGCAACAACAAGAACTGAGAGAGTAGGAGGTGAGGAAGACATTGTCACCATTACTACTTGACCTCTGAAAATGACTGAAATCCAAGGTTTGAGAAAAGACTTTTCATGCCACCCAAATGAATCAACTGTCACTTGGTTACTTCGATGTTGGGACAATGGGGAGAACAGTGTGTTGCCAGATAGTAGGGAAGCTTACCAACTGGGTATCATTGCTAAGTACTCAGACATTGACAGAGGTGTTAGTAGATGTCAGGATGGTGTAAGAGATTATTCTTTCGGCACCTTTGTCTCGAAGCTTGCTGAGGAACACAGATGGTCAAATCCAGGCAAGTCCTGGTCACATCTGGAGAAATATTTTGCCTGAAGATTTGCAGGCCAGGGGAAAGGAGAGAGAGAGATAAGTAGCAGCTTAATGGCCAGGAAGCAGTCTTCTGTGTGAGCTCATCTCAAGGGAGATAGCCATACCTGCATACTCAGGGGTGCTGCACATCTGCACATGACTCTTACCTAAGTGCCCAGGAATGCCACGTTGGCAGAAGAAGGATTAAAAAAAGACCTACAACCAAGAGGGTGGTGTCTGACATCAGTTGCCTCATGACGTGATACCTGCCTGCTGACAAACTCTCCTGGGCCTGCTCTGTTGCTGTACCTGCTTGTTGCCTAAGTCCAGCCACTCTGCTGCTGCTCTCCCCTGCACTTTTTCTCCTGTATTGGCCTCAGACCACTGGAACAGCGTGCAACGACACGCTGCTGGATCTTGGTGGTGACTATCCTCGCTTTTCGTAATTCTTGCTCCTTTCCTATCTTTCCTATTGCCCGCTTTCCCTTGCCCGTCACCCTAATTCATAGTTGTCACCACCTTCCCTTCCCCGTCTCCCTTAGTGACTAGGATTTGTAATAAACTCATTGGACCATCATTTGAACCATTGTTTCTTAATCTCTTGTCAGGTATACAAGCATCAGAGAACCTCCTTTCGCTCTGATAATTGCAGTGAGACATTTTTAGTTAATGGTGTAGTCGAAGCAGGATACCCACCGTGGGAGTGTTGTCCTTACAGATATAGTGTGAACCTTTTCTGTGTGTACCTCCTGGAGTTGCAAGGAGTGATATTTTTGATAACTTAGACGTGAGCACCTCTCCAGGAAGATCACTCCACATACGGAATCTTATCTGTGTCTTTGGAACTTTTTATGTGTATGTCCCTCGGGGACATATGAAGTAATATTGAGTATTTGCATTTGTTTAATACGTGTGTGCCTCTCCGGGAAGACCACTCCGCATTTTGTGATTTAAGTATCTTGTAACTTAAATGTGAAATTTGATCCTTTTTTTCTGTGTGAGCCTCTCGGAGTTGAGAGGAGTAATACTTTTTGACTTAAATGTGCGTACCTCTCCAAGAAGATCACTCCGCATACTGAAACCTAAAAAGTGTTGTTTGAGCCTCTTTGTCTTTTGCATGCTCCCCTCAGAAAAGGGAGGAGTGATTTGAGCATTTGCATTTGTTTGATAGGTGTGTGCCTCCCTGGAGAAGTAAGGAGTTACTTGAGCATTTGAATATGTTTACCGCCCCCCTGCCCCCCCAGTGTAGATCTTTCTGCGTATTGAGAAATGAGTGAAAGTGTAATTACTATGGAAAGCAAAAAAGTGTTAGATGACCTTTTAGAAAGGCATGGTGCTTGGCACTAGTTATCAGGGGTGAACTGGGCACAACAGAGCTGGTATAACTTGCAGAGTCTTTCAGACCGTATTAGTATTCTGCAAAATGAGGCTCGTGCCTGAGTCAGAAAAGGAAAATAATTTATTTGTGCAGTACTCGGGCCTGGTTTAAAAGCTCCCGTGGAGTTCCGAGATGAAAAGCATTCAGCAGAAACCCAAACTATACAAGCATTGCAGGAATCAGTTAAAGTAACACAGGAATTGGTGAAAACTCTGCAGAATCATATACTAAACCTCGAGGGACAATTAGAAAGTGAGAAATGTAATTCAGCTTTGTTCCAAACGGCCTTAAAGGAACTGTTAATGTGTAAGGACACCAGTGACATTGTTATCCATAGTCCTCCTCGAGAAAAATATTATCCTCAGGAGTAACTGGAAGGAATAAAGGAAAAGCTAGACAAGTCGGAGGCCTCCCCAGCACAGTTGCGTCCTTTGATAAAAACTGAGTATACATTTGATAACAGTGAGGACCTACACCCTCAAATGAATGTAAAAGAAATCCCCTTTCTTGGCCACAGAATTAGCAAAATTGAAAAGAGATTTTGGCCGCTCTCCAAAGGAATCAGAGACAGAGTATGTATGGAGGGTTAGTCTCATTGGTGCCACAGTTATTTGGAGACCAAATACTGTTAACTGAAAAGGAATCATAGAATCACAGAATCATAGAATGTCCTGGGTTGAAAGGGACCACAATGATCATCTAGTTTCAACCTCCCTGCTATGTGCAAGGTCGCCAACTGCTAGACCAGGCTGCCCAGAGTCACATCCAGCCTGGCCTTGAATGCCTCCAGGGATGGGGTATCCACAACCTCCTTGGGCAACCTGTTCCAGTGCTTCACCACCCTCTGTGTTAAAAGCTTCCTCCTAATATCCAACCTAAACCTCCCCTGTCCCAGTTTAAAACCATTCCCCCTTGTCCTATCACTATCCACCCTCGTAAACAGCTGTTCCCCCTCCTGTTTATACGCTCCCTTCAAGTACTGGAAGGCCGCAATGAGGTCACCCCGGAGCCTTCTCTTCTCCAAGCTAAACAAGCCCAGTTCCCTCAGCCTTTTCTCATAGGAGAGGTGCTCCAGCCCTCTGATCATCTTAGTGGCCCTCCTCTGGATCCGCTCCAAGAGCTCCACGTCCTTCCTGAAGAGGTTGCAAAGTACATGGAGGATACAACGCATTGAATACGTTGAAAAAAACATGGTATCATACAAGGAAGAAACATGAGAGTTGCAACAACACACAATAGATTTTTCCAAGTTTGGAAGGGAACATGGGCAATTTTTCGTATACCTTGGGCAATTTCTTTAGCTACTTTATCATTTTCATCAATCCTTAGACAACAAGTAGTGTCATTCAATTTGCCACAGACACCACAGGTGACTCTTCAGGAGTGGTGACGTGAATATTACATGACGAAAAAAAGGGAGTAAATGAAAAGAGAAAATCATAAATATATCAATAACCATTACAAATAATAAAGAAATAAATAAAAACAAATAGAGATCCAATTAATACAGTTGGTCTGAATTGTGACAGCTGTTTTCCCCACCCACGAAGTCCCAGTGTTTGTGAAATGATGGTGAACCAGGATCCAGGAGCGAATTCTTCAATGGAGGTTGTGGTGTTATGAATAGCCATAAAATATTACACAAGGCAAGCTGAAACTGGTTTGGGGGGTGCTCCTCCACACAGGGTCAGAAGTTTACAGCGAGGAAGACGATGAGCATTCATCCCATGACCACTAGGAGGAGACCCTCATGACTCACTACGCATGCGTGAGGTGGGGAGGGACCACATGCTTATGGGTTCACGGGAATGTAATGAATATGTATCCAAATTCCTAGAAACTATTGATTATGCATTAGTTCAGCCTATATCTGTAGCACGCTTTTTCCTGTCGGTGTGCAAGTTAGGAAGGGCTATCCCCCTTGCACCCGGCGTCTGCACAACGCTGATTAAACATACCTGATTTATAACTACTTTGTGGTTATAGAGTTTGATTCCGCACATCAATTTGGCACCCCAGATGGGACCAACTCTGGCAGCAGGACTGGCTGAGAGGGGGGATGACTTTGGTGCACCCCAAGATTGCTTGGAAGGACTCCCTCAACTGATCACTGCGGGGACAGACAAGGACCATCCATAGGCAGACCAGGTATGTGTATGGAAAAGGGGGAACCCGTAAGGCGTGAGGAGATGTCCTACGCAGGGTATGAAGGAGCGTGCCTGCTCCCCCCCTGAGGTACGTGAGCTCACGGGTTAGGTTGCCGGCTGGGGTAGGAAGACTCCTTGGGGAGTTCCTACAAAGGGGACCTGTAAGTCCTGCGCGAGGAAAGAGCAACAGCTCTCCCTTAGGTGAATGGTAACAGTGGGGATTTTGTCAAATGATAACGTGGATTCTCCTGGAGATAGTAGTGGGAGTTATAGGTTGTATTATTGTTATCACCATCTGCTGAGTGTTCAGTACCGTGCATCTAATCATTTCAGTTCAAGATGACTTTCGGAAAAATTTTAAAGCTTGCAACTGATCGACTAATGTACTAGGGTTATTAAGATGCCAGCTAAAGGACATCGCCAGCACTGTGTATTATGTATAAACCGTGGTTTTTGTTCTAAATGTCAGTGTGTGAGTGAGAGTGAGAGTGAGCTTTCCTTTCCTTGCCCACCCTTTCCTTTCCTTGCCCACCTTTTCCTTTCCTTGCCCAGCCTTTCCTTTCCCACCCTTTCCCACCCTTCCCCTTTTTTTCCTTTCCCTTACTTTCCTTTCCTTTCCTTTCCTCTCCTTTCCCACCCATACTTTTCCTTGCCACCCTTTCCTTTCCTTGCCCACCCTTTCCTTTCCCAACCTTTCCTTTCCCTTCCCAACCTTTCCTTTCCCTTCCCAACCTTTCCTTTCCTTTCCCACCCATTCCTTTCCTTGCCCACCCATTCCTTTCCTTGCCCACGCTTTCCTTTCCTAGCCCAACCTTTCCTTTCCTTTCCACCCTTTCCTTTCCTTGCCCAGCCTTTCCTTTTCTTGCCCAGCAATTCCTTTCCCACCCTTTCCCACCCTTCCCCTTTTTTTCCTTTCCCTTCCTTTCCCGTCCTTTCCCTTCCTTTCCCTTCCTTTCCCTTCCTTTCCCACCCTTTCCCACCCTTTCCCTTCCTTTCCCACCCTTTCCCTACCTTCCTTTCCCTTCCTTTCCCTTCCTTTCCTTTCCTTTCCTTTCCTTTCCTTTCCTTTCCTTTCCTTTCCTTTCCTTTCCTTTCCTTTCCTTTCCTTTCCTTTCCTTTCCTTTCCTTTCCTTTCCTTTCCTTTCCTTTCCTTTCCTTTCCTTTCCTTTCCTTTCCTTTCCTTCCCTTCCCTTCCCTTCCCTTCCCTTCCCTTCCCTTCCCTTCCCTTCCCTTCCCTTCCCTTCCCTTCCCTTCCCTTCCCTTCCCTTCCCTTCCCTTCCCTTCCCTTCCCTTCCCTTCCCTTCCTTTCCTTTCCTTTCCTTTCCTTTCCTTTCCTTTCCTTTCCTTTCCTTTCCTTTCCTTTCCTTTCCTTTCCTTTCCTTTCCTTTCCTTTCCTTTCCTTTCCTTTCCTTTCCTTTCCTTTCCTTTCCTTTCCTATCCTTTCCTTTCCCAACCTTTCCCAACCTTTCCCAACCTTTCCCAACCTTTCCCAACCTTTCCCAACCTTTCCTTTCCCAACCTTTCCTTTCCTTTCCTTTCCTTTCCTTTCCTTTCCTTTCCTTTCCTTTCCTTTCCTTTCCTTTCCTTTCCTTTCCTTTCCTTTCCTTTCCTTTCCTTTCCTTTCCTTTCCTTTCCTTTCCTTTCCTTTCCTTTCCTTTCCTTTCCTTTCCTTTCCTTTCCTTTCCTTTCCTTTCCTTTCCTTTCCTTTCCTTTCCTTTCCTTTCCTTTCCTTTCCTTTCCTTTCCTTTCCTTTCCTTTCCTTTCCTTTCCTTTCCTTTCCTTTCCTTTCCTTTCCTTTCCTTTCCCAACCTTTCCCAACCTTTCCTTTCCCAACCTAACCTTTCCTTTCCTTTCCTTTCCTTTCCTTTCCTTTCCTTTCCTTTCCTTTCCTTTCCTTTCCTTTCCTTTCCTTTCCTTTCCTTTCCTTTCCTTTCCTTTCCTTTCCTTTCCTTTCCTTTCCTTTCCTTTCCTTTCCTTTCCTTTCCTTTCCTTTCCTTTCCTTTCCTTTCCTTTCCTTTCCTTTCCTTTCCTTTCCTTTCCTTTCCTTGCCTCGCCTTGCCTCGCCTTGCCTCGCCTTGCCTCGCCTTGCCTCGCCTTGCCTCGCCTTGCCTCGCCTTGCCTCGCCTTGCCTCGCCTTGCCTCGCCTTGCCTCGCCTTGCCTCGCCTTGCCTCGCCTTGCCTTGCCTTGCCTTTCCTTTCCCAACCTTTCCCAACCTTTCCCAACCTTTCCTTTCCTTTCCTTTCCTTTCCTTTCCTTTCCTTTCCTTTCCTTTCCTTTCCTTTCCTTTCCTTTCCTTTCCTTTCCTTTCCTTTCCTTTCCTTTCCTTTCCTTTCCTTTCCTTTCCTTTCCTTTCCTTTCCTTTCCTTTCCTTTCCTTTCCTTTCCTTTCCTTTCCTTTCCTTTCCTTCCTTCCCTTCCCTTCCCTTCCCTTCCCTTCCCTTCCCTTCCCTTCCCTTCCCTTCCCTTCCCTTCCCTTCCCTTCCCTTCCCTTCCCTTCCCTTCCCTTCCCTTCCCTTCCCTTCCCTTCCCTTCCCTTCCCTTCCCTTCCCTTCCCTTCCCTTCCCTTCCCTTCCCTTCCCTTCCCTTCCCTTCCCTTCCCTTCCCTTCCCTTCCCTTCCCTTCCCTTCCCTTCCCTTCCCTTCCCCTCCCTTTCCTTTCCCACCCTTTCCTTTCCTTTCCCACCCTTTCCTTTCCCACCCTTTCCTTTCCTTTCCCACCCTTTCCTTTCCTTTCCCACCCTTTCCTTTCCCACCCTTTCCTTTCCTTTCCTTTCCTTTCCTTTCCTTTCCTTTCCTTTCCTTTCCTTTCCTTTCCTTTCCTTTCCTTTCCTTTCCTTTCCTTTCCTTTCCTTTCCTTTCCTTTCCTTTCCTTCCTTCCCTTCCCTTCCCTTCCCTTCCCTTCCCTTCCCTTCCCTTCCCTTCCCTTCCCTTCCCTTCCCTTCCCTTCCCTTCCCTTCCCTTCCCTTCCCTTCCCTTCCCTTCCCTTCCCTTCCCTTCCCTTCCCTTCCCTTCCCTTCCCTTCCCTTCCCTTCCCTTCCCTTCCCCTCCCTTTCCTTTCCCACCCTTTCCTTTCCTTTCCCACCCTTTCCTTTCCCACCCTTTCCTTTCCTTTCCCACCCTTTCCTTTCCTTTCCCACCCTTTCCTTTCCTTTCCCACCCTTTCCTTTCCTTTCCCACCCTTTCCTTCCTTTCCTTTCCCACCCTTTCCTTTCCCACCCTTTCCCACCCTTTCCTTTCCCACCCTTTCCTTTCCTTTCCCACCCTTTCCTTTCCTTTCTCACCCTTTCCTTTCCTTTCCCACCCTTTCCTTTCCCACACTTTCCTTTCCTTTCCCACCCTTTCCTTTCCTTTCCCACCCTTTCCTTTCCTTTCCTTTCCCACCCTTTCCTTTCCTTTCCCACCCTTTCCTTTCCTTTCCCACCCTTTCCTTTCCTTTCCCACCCTTTCCTTTCCTTTCCTTTCCTTTCCTTTCCTTTCCTTTCCTTTCCTTTCCTTTCCTTTCCTTTCCTTTCCTTTCCTTTCCTTTCCCACCCTTTCCTTTCCTTTCCTTTCCTTTCCTTTCCTTTCCTTTCCTTTCCTTTCCTTTCCTTTCCTTTCCTTTCCTTTCCTTTCCTTTCCTTTCCTTTCCTTTCCTTTCCTTTCCTTTCCTTTCCTTTCCTTTCCTTTCCTTTCCTTTCCTTTCCTTTCCTTTCCTTTCCTTTCCTTTCCTTTCCTTTCCTTTCCTTTCCTTTCCTTTCCTTTCCTTTCCTTTCCTTTCCTTTCCTTTCCTTTCCTTTCCTTTCCTTTCCTTTCCTTTCCTTTCCTTCCCGTCCCTTCCCTTCCCTTCCCTTCCCTTCCCTTCCCTTCCCTTCCCTTCCCTTCCCTTCCCTTCCCTTCCCTTCCCTTCCCTTCCCTTCCCTTCCCTTCCCTTCCCTTCCCCTCCCTTTCCTTTCCCACCCTTTCCTTTCCTTTCCTTTCCTTTCCCACCCTTTCCTTTCCTTTCCCACCCTTTCCTTTCCTTTCCTTTCCTTTCCTTTCCTTTCCTTTCCTTTCCTTTCCTTTCCTTTCCTTTCCTTTCCTTTCCTTTCCTTTCCTTTCCTTTCCTTTCCTTTCCTTTCCTTTCCTTTCCTTTCCTTTCCTTTCCTTTCCTTTCCTTTCCTTTCCTTTCCTTTCCTTTCCTTTCCTTTCCTTTCCTTTCCTTTCCTTTCCTTTCCTTTCCTTTCCTTTCCCACCCTTTCCTTTCCTTTCCCACCCTTTCCTTTCCCACCCTTTCCCACCCTTTCCTTTCCCACCCTTTCCTTTCCTTTCCCACCCTTTCCTTTCCTTTCCCACCCTTTCCTTTCCTTTCCCACCCTTTCCTTTCCTTTCCCACCCTTTCCTTTCCTTTCCCACCCTTTCCTTTCCTTTCCCACCCTTTCCTTTCCTTTCCCACCCTTTCCTTTCCTTTCCCACCCTTTCCTTTCCTTTCCCACCCTTTCCTTTCCTTTCCCACCCTTTCCTTTCCTTTCCTTTCCTTTCCTTTCCTTTCCTTTCCTTTCCTTTCCTTTCCTTTCCTTTCCTTTCCTTTCCTTTCCTTTCCTTTCCTTTCCTTTCCTTTCCTTTCCTTTCCTTTCCTTTCCTTTCCTTTCCTTCCCTTCCCTTCCCTTCCCTTCCCTTCCCTTCCCTTCCCTTCCCTTCCCTTCCCTTCCCTTCCCTTCCCTTCCCTTCCCTTCCCTTCCCTTCCCTTCCCTTCCCTTCCCTTCCCTTCCCTTCCCTTCCCTTCCCTTCCCTTCCCTTCCCTTCCCTTCCCTTCCCTTCCCTTCCCTTCCCTTCCCTTCCCTTCCCTTCCCTTCCCCTCCCTTTCCTTTCCCAACCTTTCCTTTCCTTTCCCACCCTTTCCTTTCCCACCCTTTCCTTTCCTTTCCCACCCTTTCCTTTCCTTCCCCACCCTTTCCTTTCCTTCCCCACCCTTTCCTTTCCTTTCCTTTCCTTTCCTTTCCTTTCCTTTCCTTTCCTTTCCTTTCCTTTCCTTTCCTTTCCTTTCCTTTCCTTTCCTTTCCTTTCCTTTCCTTTCCTTTCCTTTCCTTTCCTTTCCTTTCCTTTCCTTTCCTTTCCTTTCCTTTCCTTTCCTTTCCTTTCCTTTCCTTTCCTTTCCTTTCCTTTCCTTTCCTTTCCTTTCCTTTCCTTTCCTTTCCTTTCCTTTCCTTTCCTTTCCTTTCCTTTCCCACCCTTTCCTTTCCTTTCCTTTCCCACCCTTTCCTTTCCTTTCCTTTCCTTTCCCACCCTTTCCTTTCCCACCCTTTCCTTTCCTTTCCCACCCTTTCCTTTCCTTTCCTTTCCCACCCTTTCCTTTCCTTTCCTTTCCCACCCTTTCCTTTCCTTTCCTTTCCTTTCCTTTCCTTTCCTTTCCTTTCCTTTCCTTTCCTTTCCTTTCCTTTCCTTTCCTTTCCTTTCCTTTCCTTTCCTTTCCTTTCCTTTCCTTTCCTTTCCTTTCCTTTCCTTTCCTTTCCTTTCCTTTCCTTTCCTTTCCTTTCCTTTCCTTTCCTTTCCTTTCCTTTCCTTTCCTTTCCTTTCCTTTCCTTTCCTTTCCTTTCCTTTCCTTTCCTTTCCTTTCCTTTCCTTTCCTTTCCTTTCCTTTCCTTTCCTTTCCTTTCCTTTCCCACCCTTTCCTTTCCCACCCTTTCCCACCCTTTCCTTTCCCACCCTTTCCTTTCCTTTCCTTTCCCACCCTTTCCTTTCCTTTCCTTTCCTTTCCTTTCCTTTCCTTTCCTTTCCTTTCCTTTCCTTTCCTTTCCTTTCCTTTCCTTTCCTTTCCTTTCCTTTCCTTTCCTTTCCTTTCCTTTCCTTTCCTTTCCTTTCCTTTCCTTTCCTTTCCTTTCCTTTCCTTTCCTTTCCTTTCCTTTCCTTTCCTTTCCTTTCCTTTCCTTTCCTTTCCTTTCCTTTCCTTTCCTTTCCTTTCCTTTCCTTTCCTTTCCTTTCCTTTCCTTTCCTTTCCTTTCCTTTCCTTTCCCACCCTTTCCTTTCCTTTCCTTTCCTTTCCCACCCTTTCCTTTCCCACCCTTTCCTTTCCCACCCTTTCCTTTCCTTTCCCACCCTTTCCTTTCCTTTCCTTTCCTTTCCTTTCCTTTCCCACCCTTTCCTTTCCTTTCCCACCCTTTCCTTTCCTTTCCTTTCCCACCCTTTCCTTTCCTTTCCTTTCCCACCCTTTCCTTTCCTTTCCTTTCCCACCCTTTCCTTTCCTTTCCTTTCCCACCCTTTCCTTTCCTTTCCTTTCCTTTCCCACCCTTTCCTTTCCTTTCCCACCCTTTCCTTTCCTTTCCTTTCCCACCCTTTCCTTTCCTTTCCTTTCCCACCCTTTCCTTTCCTTTCCTTTCCCACCCTTTCCTTTCCTTTCCCACCCTTTCCTTTCCTTTCCCACCCTTTCCTTTCCTTTCCTTTCCCACCCTTTCCTTTCCTTTCCTTTCCCACCCTTTCCTTTCCTTTCCTTTCCCACCCTTTCCTTTCCTTTCCTTTCCTTTCCTTTCCTTTCCTTTCCTTTCCTTTCCTTTCCTTTCCTTTCCTTTCCTTTCCTTTCCTTTCCTTTCCTTTCCTTTCCTTTCCTTTCCTTTCCTTTCCTTTCCTTTCCTTTCCTTTCCTTTCCTTTCCTTTCCTTTCCTTTCCTTTCCTTTCCTTTCCTTTCCTTTCCTTTCCTTTCCTTTCCTTTCCTTTCCTTTCCTTTCATTTCCTTTCCCTTCCTTTCCTTTCCTTTCCCACCCTTTCCTTTCCTTTCCCACCCTTTCCTTTCCTTTCCCACCCTTTCCTTTCCCACCCTTTCCTTTCCTTTCCCATTCTTTCCTTTCCCACCCTTTCCTTTCCTTTCCTTTCCCACCCTTTCCTTTCCTTTCCTTTCCTTTCCTTTCCTTTCCTTTCCTTTCCTTTCCTTTCCTTTCCTTTCCTTTCCTTTCCTTTCCTTTCCTTTCCTTTCCTTTCCTTTCCTTTCCTTTCCTTTCCTTTCCTTTCCTTTCCTTTCCTTTCCTTTCCTTTCCTTTCCTTTCCTTTCCTTTCCTTTCCTTTCCTTTCCTTTCCTTTCCTTTCCTTTCCTTTCCTTTCCTTTCCTTTCCTTTCCCACCCTTTCCCACCCTTTCCCACCCTTTCCCACCCTTTCCCACCCTTTCCCACCCTTTCCCACCCTTTCCCACCCTTTCCCACCCTTTCCCACCCTTTCCCACCCTTTCCCACCCTTTCCCACCCTTTCCCACCCTTTCCCACCCTTTCCTTTCCTTTCCTTTCCTTTCCTTTCCTTTCCTTTCCTTTCCTTTCCTTTCCTTTCCTTTCCTTTCCTTTCCTTTCCTTTCCTTTCCTTTCCTTTCCTTTCCTTTCCTTTCCTTTCCTTTCCTTTCCTTTCCTTTCCTTTCCTTTCCTTTCCTTTCCTTTCCTTTCCTTTCCTTTCCTTTCCTTTCCTTTCCCACCCTTTCCTTTCCCACCCTTTCCTTTCCCACCCTTTCCTTTCCCACCCTTTCCTTTCCCACCCTTTCCTTTCCCACCCTTTCCTTTCCCACCCTTTCCTTTCCCACCCTTTCCTTTCCCACCCTTTCCTTTCCCACCCTTTCCTTTCCACCCTTTCCTTTCCCACCCTTTCCTTTCCTTTCCCACCCTTTCCTTTCCCACCCTTTCCTTTCCCACCCTTTCCTTTCCTTTCCTTTCCCACCCTTTCCTTTCCTTTCCTTTCCCACCCTTTCCTTTCCTTTCCTTTCCCACCCTTTCCTTTCCTTTCCTTTCCTTTCCTTTCCTTTCCTTTCCTTTCCTTTCCTTTCCTTTCCTTTCCTTTCCTTTCCTTTCCTTTCCTTTCCTTTCCTTTCCTTTCCTTTCCTTTCCTTTCCTTTCCTTTCCTTTCCTTTCCTTTCCTTTCCTTTCCTTTCCTTTCCTTTCCCACCCTTTCCTTTCCTTTCCTTTCCCACCCTTTCCTTTCCCACCCTTTCCTTTCCTTTCCCACCCTTTCCTTTCCTTTCCCACCCTTTCCTTTCCTTTCCTTTCCTTTCCTTTCCTTTCCTTTCCTTTCCTTTCCTTTCCTTTCCTTTCCTTTCCTTTCCTTTCCTTTCCTTTCCTTTCCTTTCCTTTCCTTTCCTTTCCTTTCCTTTCCTTTCCTTTCCTTTCCTTTCCTTTCCTTTCCTTTCCTTTCCTTTCCTTTCCTTTCCTTTCCTTTCCTTTCCTTTCCTTTCCTTTCCCACCCTTTCCTTTCCTTTCCTTTCCCACCCTTTCCTTTCCCACCCTTTCCTTTCCTTTCCCACCCTTTCCTTTCCTTTCCTTTCCCACCCTTTCCTTTCCTTTCCTTTCCTTTCCTTTCCCACCCTTTCCTTTCCTTTCCTTTCCCACCCTTTCCTTTCCTTTCCTTTCCCACCCTTTCCTTTCCTTTCCTTTCCCACCCTTTCCTTTCCTTTCCTTTCCCACCCTTTCCTTTCCTTTCCTTTCCCACCCTTTCCTTTCCTTTCCTTTCCCACCCTTTCCTTTCCTTTCCTTTCCTTTCCTTTCCTTTCCTTTCCTTTCCTTTCCCACCCTTTCCCACCCTTTCCTTTCCACCCTTTCCTTTCCTTTCCTTTCCTTTCCCACCCTTTCCTTTCCTTTCCTTTCCTTTCCTTTCCTTTCCTTTCCTTTCCTTTCCTTTCCTTTCCTTTCCTTTCCTTTCCTTTCCTTTCCTTTCCTTTCCTTTCCTTTCCTTTCCTTTCCTTTCCTTTCCTTTCCTTTCCTTTCCCACCCTTTCCTTTCCCACCCTTTCCTTTCCCACCCTTTCCTTTCCCACCCTTTCCTTTCCCACCCTTTCCTTTCCCACCCTTTCCTTTCCCACCCTTTCCTTTCCCACCCTTTCCTTTCCTTTCCCACCCTTTCCTTTCCCACCCTTTCCTTTCCCACCCTTTCCTTTCCTTTCCTTTCCCACCCTTTCCTTTCCTTTCCTTTCCCACCCTTTCCTTTCCTTTCCCACCCTTTCCTTTCCTTTCCTTTCCTTTCCTTTCCTTTCCTTTCCTTTCCTTTCCTTTCCTTTCCTTTCCTTTCCTTTCCTTTCCTTTCCTTTCCTTTCCTTTCCTTTCCTTTCCTTTCCTTTCCTTTCCTTTCCTTTCCTTTCCTTTCCTTTCCTTTCCTTTCCTTTCCTTTCCTTTCCTTTCCTTTCCCACCCTTTCCTTTCCTTTCCTTTCCCACCCTTTCCTTTCCCACCCTTTCCTTTCCTTTCCCACCCTTTCCTTTCCTTTCCCACCCTTTCCTTTCCTTTCCTTTCCTTTCCTTTCCTTTCCTTTCCTTTCCTTTCCTTTCCTTTCCTTTCCTTTCCTTTCCTTTCCTTTCCTTTCCTTTCCTTTCCTTTCCTTTCCTTTCCTTTCCTTTCCTTTCCTTTCCTTTCCTTTCCTTTCCTTTCCTTTCCTTTCCTTTCCTTTCCTTTCCTTTCCTTTCCTTTCCTTTCCTTTCCTTTCCTTTCCTTTCCTTTCCTTTCCTTTCCTTTCCTTTCCTTTCCTTTCCTTTCCCACCCTTTCCTTTCCACCCTTTCCTTTCCTTTCCCACCCTTTCCTTTCCTTTCCTTTCCCACCCTTTCCTTTCCTTTCCTTTCCTTTCCTTTCCTTTCCCACCCTTTCCTTTCCTTTCCTTTCCACCCTTTCCTTTCCTTTCCTTTCCCACCCTTTCCTTTCCTTTCCTTTCCCACCCTTTCCTTTCCTTTCCTTTCCCACCCTTTCCTTTCCTTTCCTTTCCCACCCTTTCCTTTCCTTTCCTTTCCCACCCTTTCCTTTCCTTTCCTTTCCTTTCCTTTCCTTTCCTTTCCTTTCCTTTCCCACCCTTTCCCACCCTTTCCTTTCCCACCCTTTCCTTTCCTTTCCTTTCCTTTCCCACCCTTTCCTTTCCTTTCCTTTCCTTTCCTTTCCTTTCCTTTCCTTTCCTTTCCTTTCCTTTCCTTTCCTTTCCTTTCCTTTCCTTTCCTTTCCTTTCCTTTCCTTTCCTTTCCTTTCCTTTCCTTTCCTTTCCTTTCCTTTCCTTTCCTTTCCTTTCCTTTCCTTTCCTTTCCTTTCCTTTCCTTTCCTTTCCTTTCCTTTCCTTTCCTTTCCTTTCCTTTCCTTTCCTTTCCTTTCCTTTCCTTTCCCACCCTTTCCTTTCCTTTCCTTTCCTTTCCCACCCTTTCCTTTCCTTTCCCACCCTTTCCTTTCCTTTCCTTTCCTTTCCTTTCCTTTCCCACCCTTTCCTTTCCTTTCCCACCCTTTCCTTTCCTTTCCTTTCCCACCCTTTCCTTTCCTTTCCTTTCCCACCCTTTCCTTTCCTTTCCTTTCCCACCCTTTCCTTTCCTTTCCTTTCCTTTCCCACCCTTTCCTTTCCTTTCCCACCCTTTCCTTTCCTTTCCTTTCCACCCTTTCCTTTCCTTTCCTTTCCCACCCTTTCCTTTCCTTTCCTTTCCCACCCTTTCCTTTCCTTTCCCACCCTTTCCTTTCCTTTCCTTTCCCACCCTTTCCTTTCCTTTCCTTTCCTTTCCCACCCTTTCCTTTCCTTTCCTTTCCTTTCCTTTCCTTTCCTTTCCTTTCCTTTCCTTTCCTTTCCTTTCCTTTCCTTTCCTTTCCTTTCCTTTCCTTTCCTTTCCTTTCCTTTCCTTTCCTTTCCTTTCCTTTCCTTTCCTTTCCTTTCCTTTCCTTTCCTTTCCTTTCCTTTCCTTTCCTTTCCTTTCCTTTCCTTTCCTTTCCTTTCCTTTCCTTTCCTTTCCTTTCCCACCCTTTCCTTTCCTTTCCTTTCCTTTCCCACCCTTTCCTTTCCTTTCCCACCCTTTCCTTTCCTTTCCCACCCTTTCCTTTCCTTTCCCACCCTTTCCTTTCCCACCCTTTCCTTTCCTTTCCCATTCTTTCCTTTCCCACCCTTTCCTTTCCTTTCCTTTCCCACCCTTTCCTTTCCTTTCCTTTCCTTTCCTTTCCTTTCCTTTCCTTTCCTTTCCTTTCCTTTCCTTTCCTTTCCTTTCCTTTCCTTTCCTTTCCTTTCCTTTCCTTTCCTTTCCTTTCCTTTCCTTTCCTTTCCTTTCCTTTCCTTTCCTTTCCTTTCCTTTCCTTTCCTTTCCTTTCCTTTCCTTTCCTTTCCTTTCCTTTCCTTTCCTTTCCTTTCCTTTCCTTTCCTTTCCTTTCCTTTCCTTTCCTTTCCTTTCCCACCCTTTCCCACCCTTTCCCACCCTTTCCCACCCTTTCCCACCCTTTCCCACCCTTTCCCACCCTTTCCCACCCTTTCCCACCCTTTCCCACCCTTTCCCACCCTTTCCCACCCTTTCCCACCCTTTCCACCCTTTCCCACCCTTTCCCACCCTTTCCTTTCCTTTCCCACCCTTTCCTTTCCTTTCCTTTCCTTTCCTTTCCTTTCCTTTCCTTTCCTTTCCTTTCCTTTCCTTTCCTTTCCTTTCCTTTCCTTTCCTTTCCTTTCCTTTCCTTTCCTTTCCTTTCCTTTCCTTTCCTTTCCTTTCCTTTCCTTTCCTTTCCTTTCCTTTCCTTTCCTTTCCTTTCCTTTCCTTTCCTTTCCTTTCCTTTCCTTTCCTTTCCTTTCCTTTCCTTTCCTTTCCTTTCCTTTCCTTTCCTTTCCTTTCCCACCCTTTCCTTTCCTTTCCCACCCTTTCCTTTCCTTTCCCACCCTTTCCTTTCCTTTCCTTTCCTTTCCTTTCCCACCCTTTCCTTTCCCACCCTTTCCTTTCCCACCCTTTCCTTTCCCACCCTTTCCTTTCCTTTCCCACCCTTTCCTTTCCCACCCTTTCCTTTCCCACCCTTTCCTTTCCCACCCTTTCCTTTCCTTTCCCACCCTTTCCTTTCCCACCCTTTCCTTTCCTTTCCTTTCCCACCCTTTCCTTTCCTTTCCTTTCCCACCCTTTCCTTTCCTTTCCTTTCCCACCCTTTCCTTTCCTTTCCTTTCCTTTCCTTTCCTTTCCTTTCCTTTCCTTTCCTTTCCTTTCCTTTCCTTTCCTTTCCTTTCCTTTCCTTTCCTTTCCTTTCCTTTCCTTTCCTTTCCTTTCCTTTCCTTTCCTTTCCTTTCCTTTCCTTTCCTTTCCTTTCCTTTCCTTTCCTTTCCTTTCCTTTCCTTTCCTTTCCTTTCCTTTCCTTTCCTTTCCTTTCCTTTCCTTTCCTTTCCTTTCCTTTCCTTTCCCACCCTTTCCTTTCCTTTCCCACCCTTTCCTTTCCTTTCCTTTCCCACCCTTTCCTTTCCTTTCCTTTCCTTTCCCACCCTTTCCTTTCCTTTCCTTTCCTTTCCCACCCTTTCCTTTCCTTTCCTTTCCCACCCTTTCCTTTCCTTTCCTTTCCTTTCCCACCCTTTCCTTTCCTTTCCATTCCTTTCCCACCCTTTCCTTTCCTTCCCCACCCTTTCCTTTCCCACCCTTTCCTTTCCTTTCCTTTCCTTTCCTTTCCTTTCCTTTCCTTTCCTTTCCTTTCCTTTCCTTTCCTTTCCTTTCCTTTCCTTTCCTTTCCTTTCCTTTCCTTTCCTTTCCTTTCCTTTCCTTTCCTTTCCTTTCCTTTCCTTTCCTTTCCTTTCCTTTCCTTTCCTTTCCTTTCCTTTCCTTTCCTTTCCTTTCCTTTCCTTTCCTTTCCTTTCCTTTCCTTTCCTTTCCTTTCCTTTCCCACCCTTTCCTTTCCTTTCCTTTCCCACCCTTTCCTTTCCTTTCCTTTCCTTTCCCACCCTTTCCTTTCCTTTCCATTCCTTTCCCACCCTTTCCTTTCCTTTCCCACCCTTTCCTTTCCTTTCCTTTCCTTTCCTTTCCTTTCCTTTCCTTTCCTTTCCTTTCCTTTCCTTTCCTTTCCTTTCCTTTCCTTTCCTTTCCTTTCCTTTCCTTTCCTTTCCTTTCCTTTCCTTTCCTTTCCTTTCCTTTCCTTTCCTTTCCTTTCCTTTCCTTTCCTTTCCTTTCCTTTCCTTTCCCACCTTTCCTTTCCTTTCCATTCCTTTCCCACCCTTTCCTTTCCTTTCCCACCCTTTCCTTTCCCACCCTTTCCTTTCCTTTCCCACCCTTTCCTTTCCCACCCTTTCCTTTCCTTTCCCACCCTTTCCTTTCCCACCCTTTCCTTTCCTTTCCTTTCCCACCCTTTCCTTTCCTTTCCCACCCTTTCCTTTCCCACCCTTTCCTTTCCTTCCTTTCCCACCCTTTCCTTTCCTTTCCTTTCCCACCCTTTCCTTTCCTTTCCTTTCCCACCCTTTCCTTTCCTTTCCTTTCCTTTCCTTTCCTTTCCTTTCCTTTCCTTTCCTTTCCTTTCCTTTCCTTTCCTTTCCTTTCCTTTCCTTTCCTTTCCTTTCCTTTCCTTTCCTTTCCTTTCCTTTCCTTTCCTTTCCTTTCCTTTCCTTCCTTTCCTTTCCTTTCCTTTCCTTTCCTTTCCTTTCCTTTCCTTTCCTTTCCTTTCCTTTCCTTTCCTTTCCTTTCCTTTCCTTTCCTTTCCTTTCCCACCCTTTCCTTTCCTTTCCCACCCTTTCCTTTCCTTTCCTTTCCCACCCTTTCCTTTCCCACCCTTTCCTTTCCTTTCCCACCCTTTCCTTTCCCACCCTTTCCTTTCCTTTCCTTTCCCACCCTTTCCTTTCCTTTCCTTTCCTTTCCCACCCTTTCCTTTCCTTTCCATTCCTTTCCCACCCTTTCCTTTCCTTTCCCACCCTTTCCTTTCCACCCTTTCCTTTCCTTTCCCATTCTTTCCTTTCCCACCCTTTCCTTTCCTTTCCTTTCCACCCTTTCCCACCCTTTCCCACCCTTTCCTTTCCTTTCCTTTCCTTTCCTTTCCTTTCCTTTCCTTTCCTTTCCTTTCCTTTCCTTTCCTTTCCTTTCCTTTCCTTTCCTTTCCTTTCCTTTCCTTTCCTTTCCTTTCCTTTCCTTTCCTTTCCTTTCCTTTCCTTTCCTTTCCTTTCCTTTCCTTTCCTTTCCTTTCCTTTCCTTTCCTTTCCTTTCCTTTCCTTTCCTTTCCTTTCCTTTCCTTTCCTTTCCTTTCCACCCTTTCCTTTCCCACCCTTTCCTTTCCCACCCTTTCCTTTCCCACCCTTTCCTTTCCCACCCTTTCCTTTCCCACCCTTTCCTTTCCACCCTTTCCTTTCCCACCCTTTCCTTTCCCACCCTTTCCTTTCCTTTCCTTTCCTTTCCTTTCCTTTCCTTTCCTTTCCTTTCCTTTCCTTTCCTTTCCTTTCCTTTCCTTTCCTTTCCTTTCCTTTCCTTTCCTTTCCTTTCCTTTCCTTTCCTTTCCTTTCCTTTCCTTTCCTTTCCTTTCCTTCCCTTTCCTTCCCTTTCCTTCCCTTTCCTACCCTTCCCTTCCCTTCCCTTCCCTTCCCTTCCCTTCCCTTCCCTTCCCTTCCCTTCCCTTCCCTTCCCTTCCCTTCCCTTCCCTTCCCTTCCCTTCCCTTCCCTTCCCCTCCCTTTCCTTTCCCACCCTTTCCTTTCCTTTCCTTTCCCACCCTTTCCTTTCCTTTCCCACCCTTTCCTTTCCTTTCCTTTCCTTTCCTTTCCTTTCCTTTCCTTTCCTTTCCTTTCCTTTCCTTTCCTTTCCTTTCCTTTCCTTTCCTTTCCTTTCCTTTCCTTTCCTTTCCTTTCCTTTCCTTTCCTTTCCTTTCCTTTCCTTTCCTTTCCTTTCCTTTCCTTTCCTTTCCTTTCCTTTCCTTTCCCACCCTTTCCCACCCTTTCCCACCCTTTCCCACCCTTTCCTTTCCCACCCTTTCCTTTCCTTTCCCACCCTTTCCTTTCCTTTCCCACCCTTTCCTTTCCTTTCCCACCCTTTCCTTTCCCACCCTTTCCTTTCCTTTCCCACCCTTTCCTTTCCCACCCTTTCTTTCCTTTCCCACCCTTTCCTTTCCTTTCCCACCCTTTCCTTTCCTTTCCCACCCTTTCCTTTCCTTTCCCACCCTTTCCTTTCCTTTCCTTTCCTTTCCTTTCCTTTCCTTTCCTTTCCTTTCCTTTCCTTTCCTTTCCTTTCGTTTCGTTTCCTTTCCTTTCCTTTCCTTTCCTTTCCTTTCCTTTCCTTTCCTTTCCTTTCCTTTCCTTTCCTTTCCTTTCCTTTCCTTTCCTTTCCTTTCCTTTCCTTTCCTTTCCTTTCCTTTCCTTTCCTTTCCTTTCCTTTCCTTTCCTTTCCTTTCCTTTCCCACCCTTTCCTTTCCCACCCTTTCCTTTCCCACCCTTTCCTTTCCCACCCTTTCCTTTCCCACCCTTTCCTTTCCCACCCTTTCCTTTCCCACCCTTTCCTTTCCCACCCTTTCCTTTCCCACCCTTTCCTTTCCCACCCTTTCCTTTCCTTTCCTTTCCTTTCCTTTCCTTTCCTTTCCTTTCCTTTCCTTTCCTTTCCTTTCCTTTCCTTTCCTTTCCTTTCCTTTCCTTTCCTTTCCTTTCCTTTCCTTTCCTTTCCTTTCCCACCCTTTCCTTTCCCACCCTTTCCTTTCCCACCCTTTCCTTTCCCACCCTTTCCTTTCCCACCCTTTCCTTTCCCACCCTTTCCTTTCCTTTCCTTTCCTTTCCTTTCCCACCCTTCCTTTCCTTTCC